>NW_027515420.1:6179545-6797500 GCF_048772815.1 Callospermophilus lateralis
TAGCTATGATATTGATGGTATGAGGCTATTATTTTCATTAAAAAGTGGACATTTTAATAATTCATAATACTATTCTAATAAATATCCTAGGTTTATTGAAAGATGTGTGAAAATCATGGGACTTTCTCTGTTAAAAATAATTTACTATGCAAGCATAAATAAATAATTTATTATGCTATCATAAATAAATAATTTAAATAAAGTATAAAAATTTTGAATATTGTCAATTTAGTTTTTCAGTATGGCAAACAAATTTAAATCATTTTTCTTGTGTTACTTGTATAATGACAATATTTTCCTAGTGTATTGATGTAGTTGTTCAGGACACCCTGACTAATACAGTCAAAAAAAAAAAAAAAAAAAAAAAGAAAAAAAAATAACTTCTAAGTACCCAGTTTCTACAATCTTTCCAAGGAAAAACACTTGAAAATTTTGTTTTGAATTTTTTTTCTCCACAGTGGGAGAGATTTACATTCATAAATACAGGGAGATGAAGTCATACTGCTGAATATAAGATATGAGATCATGGTGAAATCAAATGTCCTGATAATGGCAAATTTATTTTTGACAATCATAGCCAAGAAATAATTTGAATTAATATAACCATCATATCATATGTTCAATTTTAAAGCATTAAACTTTCTTTTTAAAATTTCATCTTCTCTTTGACTAACTATGTAATAAATGGAGAACTATAGTGGACAAAATGTAAGTGAACTTTTTTTATTCCTTTTTATAATTTCATTCTATTTTCCATAATTAAACATCATTACTTTGATTGACATCTGTCCATTAAATTTAATATACTTACAATTATAGCCATAACAGCTATCTATGAGTATCATAGCAGCATAGTTTTGCTTTCTTTTTTAAAGATTCATGATTATTTAGATATTTTGGCTTTATGCATCAAGTTAAACATGTGAGATCTTTGAGAAGTTACTTCAGTAATAATGTATTTATAAAAAAATTAAAATAGTTTTGGGAATTTCAGCTTGTAATTGTATAAGTAGTTTTTTTCTCAGTTTCAATAAATAATTGTGATTTAAAATATGAATTTAGTTCAGTTGGTAATTCAATGAAAACTGTCCCATTAGAAAGGGAAAATCAATGGCAAGGCAAGGCAAAAAAGGGCAAGAGAGGAAAAGTCTTTATTGCTTTTTTTTTAGTTTGTTGAGTTGAAGAGTGATAACATTTTTCTTTTTTTACTTGTATAATGACAATATTTTTCTTTTCAAATACCTGTCTGAAATTGCATATTAGAAACTCTGTTACTTTCTTAAAAATTCCTTGAACCTTAAGACAGTTAAGAAATATTTGACACCAATTCCTCCTTTCATAAAAGGAATTCTTTCCCATTGAGAACCAGACAATCCTAGTCCAGCCTGTCTTTTAAAGTAAACAGATCAACCAGGCCTAAGGAAAGCACGCTTGTGCTGGCTTCTGCTATTCTCCAATCTCTAAATTTGTAGTTTTCAGGTTTATTCAATAAAGTCTTCACAAACATTTTATTGCATTTTCATTATTTCACATGTCTAATTTTAACAAAACCAAGTGTTGTATGTTATTATAAAGGAAGTCATGCCATCGTAACAATAGAAAAGTGAAGGGAATGTTTCTGTTGTTGGGGTAGGTAAGGGTAATATGGAATCTAGAACAGAACACTCAGTTTTTAATTGTAAATTGTCATTAAGAGACAACTATTTTTCTTAAGTATAACTGGAATAAATTAATAACTAAATGCCACTACCTGCACAGCCTTTGATACAGAAACCAGCTAGGGACATGAGGGATTAGAAAAGATAAGCACACACACATAGAGAGAAAGCTGGGACCAGGTGGGATGACCATTCTCTGATGGAGGAACAATGACCCAGAGCTAGCTCTGCATGTTTATTATGTAGGTTTTATTATCAAAAGGGTTTTCTGTGAAAAATTTTCTTAAAAGCAGGCAGGCTGAAAGACAAAATACTTGCAACTAATTATAATTATATTTTTGCACTCAGAATTCTCTACCCCTGGCAGCTCCTCTCTGAACATAAGTTCAAGATGTATAGTCCTGTGCCTTGCACAGAACCTCTTTAAACAGGGAGTCACCATAGCAAACGAGCAATCATGACCTCTACCTTTGCACCTGTAAATTCCAAATTTCAGAGATCCTTAGCCAAGTCACTGCTCCTCACAACTAAAATTGTATTTTACCAAACTAAAATATGCTTATTGTCACTAGGTTAAAAACAAAGTTCAAAAGACTCTTGTGATCGATTTTGACACTGTACATTCAGATTTTTGTTTACTTATTTTACTCCTAAATTAATATATATATATATACTAATTATATATATATAAATAATTATATATATATAAATATATAACATTATTATATATTATATAACATTATTTAGAAATCTTTTTTTTAATTTATCTCTTTTACATATTGAAGTATTGAATGGTTTCTAATATTATTTCTTCTTCACTCCAAACTACTTGAAAGAAATTTAATTAATGTTTGATGTTCTTTAGCCTTTTAGTAGGCTTAATTGTTCCTTTGAAATCAAAACCTTGTAACTTGACACTATTTAATTTTTTTATCAGTTTTTATTCTGGATGTTAGTTCCTTGAAAACAATGTCAACAATTGACAGTTACTCAATTGTCACTGAAAATGTATAGCTGCAATTAAGAAGTTTTACACAGTGTGAAAGATGATGATTTAGTGTAAATACAGACATCCAAACTGAAGTCTTTTATCTGTTTTCCTATGTGTAGTTTTCATGTGTGTGTCAGAGGGGCATAGAAATAGCAGCTCAAAGGATAACAAAGCAATATAAAAGCAAATTAATAGACAAAATAATATAGACAAAATATTTAATTTTGGCATAGCTTGGAATTTGAATATTATTCAAATATGTTTTAAGGTTCTACTGAGATAGTATAGATGGTTATACTTTTTCAATCTGAAAACATGTTTGGTCAAACACAATAGTTCACAGTCCTTAGATTATGACTAAATCATGAAGTTTGCTGGCGTAATTTGAAATGAGCATTCTGGTACTCAGAAGCAGCAGCACTAGCAGAGAATTATTTATTACAAAGCCTCTGCATTAAGGTCCTGTCAATCAGTACCTAGTCACAAAGCAATCAGTTAGATACCATAGATATCAAAGTCAGAGAAAACAATACTTTCTGCTTAGATATATGAAGTATATTTCCTTCTTTTTAGTAAAAATAAAACTATTGAGTAGTTCTTATCAAATTAAAGTACACCTGCTTACCATAAAATTATTGATCTAGCATTTTGCTAATATTTATGTTTCTTTCTGTTGGTATATTTAGGGAAAATTCAGTTAGAATTTAATTATATTTTTACTATTTATTTATAAACTTTTAAATAATAGAAATAAACTGCCTGATCAGTATGGTTATGGGTAATTGAAAAGAGGAAGCAAAACTTTCAAAGACAAATCTTCAGAGTCTCTTCTGGGTCATTATTCATCAATATCTCCAGTTTTTTAACGTGGGTTTTAGTTACTGGAATAGTAACATGGAAGCTGAGGATGGACCCTAGAAGAAGATTAACAACAAAATGTAAATATTGAGGCATAAATTCTTCTACAAAACCTATTGAATGTTTTTAATTTTTAATAGGTTTGAAATCAGATGAGTCAGCAAAACAACTTGAAGACAATAAAAACCCCAAAGAATATGTGGCCAGACTTTTCTCCAACTACTTTTACACAGTGAGACTTTTACCTGTCATAAATAGAATGTATTGGATTATATCATAATAATAAAATGTGAACCAAAATAAATTAATTGATATAGAAACAGAAAGAGAGCCAGAGAAAGAGGATTGAAATACAGACTCTAAATGTGAAGAAAGAATACAAACCACCTTGGAAGAAATATAATTGTTTTGTGAATAAAACTTAAGTGAGGTGGCCAAATCTGTATGCAATACCAAAAAAGGAAAAAATAAACTTAAATTAGAAAAAAATTAAGAAAAATTTAAAAAGGAAATTTTATAAAATAAAATATGAGAGTAATATATAATATTAATATGTTAAAAATTCAAGAACTTTTTCCTTAAAAATTATGAAAATAAGAAAATGTCAATATTGTATCATTTAATAAATGTGTTAAGGTATATGCATATTTAGCAAAAATAATGGTAGAAAAATATTATTAAACACAACAACTAAATTTACTTAATAACAGAAAAATTCAAAAGAGCAAGAACTATAGAAGAAATAAATTACTTTCAACTAACTATTTCAGTAAAAATTAGCCTTAAATAGTTGTCTCAAAAAACTGATTTATGTGTGAGATTATTCGATTTCAACTAAAATTTCTCCCAGTTTATTTAAAAAGCAGGTCATAACCTTTTCACCAAAGCAAATCAAAGTTAAATAGATGGAATAATTTTACCTAACTCAAGCATTCATAGATGCCCTTGTTTCAGTTCCAATATTCAATAACCATAATTTATCTATCTAGTCAGCTATAACATAATATACATCTCGTGCCACATATTGGTTCAACCAATTGCACATTCTAAGATTCAACACAGAATTCCACTTCCATTTACCAAATGTTAAGACTCAACTGATTGCAAGAGATTTCCAATTCTTGTGAGCAAAAAGGGAAACTAACTCTAGTAATAGTTAAATCCAACTATATAATGGCTTCAGGATTGCCTGGTTCCAGAGATGCAAGAAAGGGTAATGGATCAGGCTACTATATGTGGTGTGAAAAATAGAAAGTCTGGTGTTACATTTTCAGTATAATATTCAGCCTTAATTGGATCCAGTTATAGCCATTCCTTTTTGCCTGCCTTAATTCTAAATTAGCCAGTTGTATAGATTGTACCCCTGAGTCCTCCAATTAAGGTGAAGGGTAGCCTTGCAATAGATATATATGTACGTGTATATGTAAATATAGGCCAAATGCCCACCCAGGCTCACTCAGTAGTGAATTTTGGTAGTAAGTCCTTCTGGAAGAAGTAGTTTTGCCTTGACCACACATTATCAAGGACATGTTTGTTTTCTTGCTGCACTTCGTTATTTCTAACATGTATTCAGTTTGTGAACTGCGTATTTACATTCAGCCCACTGTCAAAATCCTACAAAATCCTACACTCTGGCCTAAATTGCACATGTCTAGAAAGACAGGGCTTTTGCATTATACATAAATGCTACTTATTTATATCTTTACCTCTCACATAAAAAGAGAGCTTTTCCCTAGCAAAAATTCTTCATGGAAGCAGGCAAGGGTCACACTATCAGGACTCACCTGCATTCTCCCCATCTTTTATTTTAGTGTTCTGGGTTATGGATTTAGCCACAGACAGGTATTAAACATACATGAACATGTATGCACATGCACACTCACAGACACACACACACGCACACACACACACACACACACACACACACACCCCATAAACTGCTTTTTGGTGTAATCCATGAATAGATGATCAGATGTTGGTATATTAATTACACAGTAAAAGCAAAACATGGCTAACATTGTTTTGTGGTTTATTTAATAGTTACATGTTTAATTGTTAACTTGTTTTAAATTTATTCAACTTAGGACTTGAATATCAATATGCTCTTTTGGTTGGCTGTTCTGATGTAATCCTATATCCTAAAACTATATGTACCTGCTCTTATTATACTTTCAAAATGATAAATAAAGTTTAACGGGTGGGTCAGGTCATGAAACCCAATGCATGAAATTTCTGCCCAGAACATTTAGTTATATTAATGCCTCATGCATGAGGTTTGTCCCTCAATCTGCTACTGCAAAAGCAATGCATTTTAATAATTACAAACCAGGTCAATAGATAATATGGAAACTTTGTTGCATGATTTCATATAAATATCATAGAAGAACACAGATTTATTTGGTGTAATTTTTGCATTATTATCAATTAAGGGGCCATGCTTTGATACTAAATATGTACTGTGTTAAAAGTAGTTGATTTTATGTTTTACTCATTTTTTTTCCTGAAAATTGTAAGATAGGAAATAAGAACCAATGGCAAATAAGCTCTTTAAATGGAACACATTAGATTAAATGATAGATCATAATTTGAAAGAGCCTAATTAATAAGCCTAGAAGAGAAATTTTTTATTGTTGAAATTAAGTTACAGTCTTCCTTTGTTATCTTTGGGAGATTTGTTCCAGGACCCTTTGTGGATATTCTTGTCTGCAGATGCTCAAGTCCCTTATATAAAATGGTACAATTTTTTGAATCCTCCCATGTGCAGTATTTTATATTATCTCTGCATTACTTACAATACTTAATTCTATGTAAAGATCATATACTGTGTTGTTTAGAGGAAAGTAATGAGAAAAAATATCTGTTCAGCACAGAAACAATCATCATGAGCCAAGCTACATAAGGCACATCACAACAGTGCACATACTTATTCCTCTTGTCACTGTTCTTTTCAATGGTATGACCCTTCTGATCATTTCTACTTAACAACCTTCAACCTTACGAGGACACATGGATAACATAGTCTTTTATACTTATAAAAAAGTATATAACACAATGCAACTTAGATACAAACTAAGATTGAGTATGAAGGCCTTAAAATGTGAAAAAATATAAACAGAGAAGCATTATAAACAGTATGTTCGCATTAATATCATTTTCCTGTCACATGCACAAAAAACAAAATATTTTGTGTTCCACTTGATATTCTGTGATTTGAAATTTGCATTGGAAAAAAAACATTGATTGTCATTGCCAAAACACATTATAAATGAAATGTCCCTTCTATTATTTGGTGTGCTTTGAGATAAAAGTTTCATGGAGGCCCACTCTGTTTCCTACAAATACTACCATAGTTTTGGTCCCTTTTGTAATGAACCTTGTTCTTTTTATAACCCTAACTTGCTTCAACTAATTATCTATGTCAAAGCAACAGGAGGAAGATATTAAAATTCTTCCTCCAGAGCAAATATGTCAAGTATGCCAAGGAAATTATAGTACTGGCTGATATGTGGTAGCAGGAAAGGAGGGCTGTGACTTCAGGTCAAGCTGGAGGGCATTGCATGAGGTGGCACCATGGCTCATGGGGCTAAATATGAGGTTGAATTAGAAAATATTGTTTTAAATAAGAGGACAACTGCCCCTGAATTAAAATTAGTTATTCAAGAAAGGAAACTTAAAGAAAATCCTAACAATCTTTTGATAATTGCCTTTGGGATAGGGCACAACAACTGGCTAACCTTAAATGAGGTGAAATGTCAGAGATTCACAGACATATTTTTCAAGAAGAGGAGGTTCTAGGTAGGAAGTGCGGCCTCACTTACATATCTTGGATGGCTCCAGAAGAAACCCCTTAGATGCAATTAGTAAGGAATAAGGAAAAGAGCTAACAAGGCAAGACCCCAATTCATAAGAATTTTCTTATTAATTGTCTATGTGGGCTGGGAATGGAGGAAAGAGATTTTCATTGATCTTAGATCATGAGTACTTATTATTAATACTATTTATTATCAGCAATATATTATGGAAATTTAAAACCAAAGAATGTATTCATAATAATTAATTGTTAGAGACAAAGAAGACAAAGTAAATACAGTAGTTCTAAGGTATAATAAAACCTGGGTTATAAACAGTGCCTTAGTCAGCAGATATTTGGGGAAAAGGATAGTAAATCTTAGTGTTTCAATGTAGAAGAGATGTTAAGGAGAATTTTGCTAAATTTGTATAAGACCAACAAACAAGATAATAAGATGTCAACTTTATCGGCTGAAGAATCACAGTATCTTCTCTCCTTCTCTGATCTATGTCAGTTTAATGACTCGGATCTCACTTAAATATTGAAAGGTCATATTGCCATAAGAAGCAACCCAACAACACTACCATGTTTGCATGTGTTATTTATTCCCTTATAAATTTGCAACAATAAATTTGTACTTGAGGGAAAGTAATATGTAGATATTACAATGCTTAAATGGGAGATTTGAAGTGATATGAAACTAGAGGACTTAAAACCATGCTTCTTCATAACCTTCATTTGCAGAGAGAGTTACATAATCCACTTGAGCAGTGGAATATTGGTCCAAAACTCACAGTGGGGTCATGTTTCCAAAGACTATGAAGGAGTTTATCCAGTCCCATAGTATGTAATGAAATGAATAGAACAAGCAAATGGCAGAAAAATTACATCGGTTTTTCCTAATGTAGAATAAAGACCATAAAGTAAAGCATTGTCAAATAAAAATAGTTTTCCTTTCCAAGAGGTTTACAGAGGTTAGTTTTATCAACAAATTGAGTTTAGATGTTGTCACAATGTTGAGCAGTGCAAAATATCTGAATTGTGGTAGATGACACCAAGGACAAAATTTCAGGTGATAATCCAAATCGCAGCTTCTTTTCCAGATGTGGTAGCTGACTGTAGTAGAATAACATAGCCTTTGGCACTTAAGCATCTCTAATTATCTAGCAAAAGTGTTGTTATTGGTGTGCATCAATAGAGAATATAAAACATAGTTGGCTTTCAATTGGCAAAAAAATTAAGTGTTCACCATTATGCCCTATGAATATTTCAACTCTCTTATTTTAGTCATAAATTAGACTCAAAGAATGTTCATCTTAATGACACTTAACAAACACTTAATGATAATACACATATTAATTGCATGAAGCTAATTGGGACTTATGAATAGAAATTGGAAACTACCCTGAATGTCACATTAGGACACATGTATGTTCAAAAAGGAGACAAAATTTTAAAAATACATAGATATCTAAAAAGTATTGACAATTTCACAGATTCAGATTCTTTCAAAATAATGGAAAACATTTTCTTAGCTAGACATTATAACATTAATTAGAAAAATACTTACAGAATAACACGTCATGTGAATGTCAGACACTGCTACTCATCAGCATTCAGGGTTTGACAGCAAGGGTCTCATGAGCTGATGGTCTGATTTTCGAGTGTTGAATGCTCAGAATTTGTTCAGAGAATGGGCTCTGTAATGTCAAGTGGGATCTAGCTACAGCCACTGGTTAAAGTTCAACTCCTACATATACAGTATCCAAGACAGAAGCTGGACAAACTTCCTTGCAAAGACCAGACAACCATTTGGTGACAATTTAGCTTACATATGGGGAAGATGCATTGATTCCAATCACCGGAACTCATATATCACTAGATGTGCCCTGATTTTCTTTGCCTATAATATATATTTATATCACTATCTGGAGAATCAAAAAATGCTTTTTATAAAAAGAAAGCATTGGTGTAGAATTGTAATAAGAAAAGGGCATTTTATGTTACTGAATGTACAATAGTTTGTGCATGGTTATGATAACCACTGACTTTCCAAAGCATCCAATAATATGTAATCAAATCTTTAAGAGAATAGTAAAATTGTTTGTTAATTTTGGCACAATCGTATCAAAAACACTCTTCATAGTTTGAGCAATGCTTTCCAGGAAGCAGAATATTTTCTGATTGACAAATATTAATATCTCTCCTTTTTAGTAGGAAAATTAATTGGCTAGGTCTTGGGTTTTAACTCAGTGGTAAGCATGTGTTTAGCATGAGAGAAGCAATAGATTCCATTCCCAGCAGCATAACAACAATAATAACAGGTAACTATAGAAAGAAAATAAAATACAAACAAAAAAAATCAAGTTGATAGAGAAATTATGTATATATATATGTGTGTGTGTGTGTGTGTGTGTGTGTGTGTGTGTAAATTTGTTTACTGTGAATTTAGTTTGTTGATGAAGGCTTTATTATGTAATATAATGTGAGAATATATTGTACGCTTTCCATGTTGAAAGATGTAGACATGAATTAAATGTAAGAAGCCAGGCCATGTCACTAAAAAAATCATGAATTTTTCTTTATGATGAAAGTAGTCCACTGAATTCTTTCTATCCTAATGTATTTGACTGGCTTTTTTATGTTAAGACAATGGTGAAGACACATGAATGGTCATTAGTGCTGAAAAATTGGTCAGATTTGAAATACCTATAGGCTTTGATTAGAAAGAGTCCAGATTTTTTTTTAATTTTATTGTCTGAAATTCTACCACTGTGGAACATTTCCTCATTGTTTCTTTGAAAAGAATTAGACAAGTTGAGGTAAGCAATAAACTGACAGTACAATAATGTGTCATCATACTAATTTGGTCAGTTAAATCTTTGTATTTAGAGTGTGCTATTTGACAACCACAGTAAATATCAGTGAGCGCAAACTTCAGATTTGTTCAAAGAAAACCATTACCAATGTGCTAATCAGCCTGTTTATACTATTGTATTTTACATTCCCTAGCCATATTTATGTGATTACTAACCTAACCTACTGCATGTCCCCATAGACGCAGGCTTTAATTGGGTTATTCTTCTCATTATTTAGTAACATATAATTGAAGAGTTCCTAGCCTTATAAAGGTGAAAAACATGTTTTAAAATAACTTTTCAACACTTAGCCAATTCTAAGATTTGATATAGACTTTGGCTTTTTTACCACAATATATATTTTTCGAATTCTACCCATTGGAATATTTTATGATTCCTATATTATTCAAAGTTGCCCATAGATAGAGTTACTAACTTTAAACAGTCTACTTTTATGTGGTGTGAGCACATTGTAGAGAACTCTTTATTACCCAGGGTGAGTTACTTTTCATGTTCAGCCAAATATTTCTGGGGAATATGCTGGAGGGCATTATAATGAATAAAAGATGGGAAAGTATAATGTGGCAAAAGTCCAGTTGAAAGTAAAAGAAATATTCTGAAGAAGTTATTATATTTCAAATGGCTTCTATTTATTGAAAATATATTCTTATTAACACAGGAATTTTGGAGCAAACAAATTAGTGTCAGTGTGAAATTGTCTACAATCCTTAGCTTTCTCAAGACATTATCTTACCTATTTTAGATTTTAATGATAAATGTCAGAATAATACTCTGATTTCTTTAGAGCACACTTATAACATTTATACATTCTTATCATCACCTCATTCAGAAGACATTATCTTAAAATTATGCCCTTTAAGATTAATAGATAATATATTAAGTTACTATTTTTATTACTAGGCAAAAATATTAGGCTTTCTTAGAGTAGGAGGGCCTCAGACATAAAACTTTCTTACCTAAAGTTGGCTCACTATAATCCATATTATATATAATGTAATAATGTATTTTAAATTTTTAAAATTCTCTATTGTGAAGACTATATGATAAATTATTTACTTCTTTTTCCTATTCCAGGGACAATTAATGCATTATTGTTCTATTGTCTCTATTTTTTATGTGGGATTAATTTGAGACATTTTGTTCCCCTAAATAATCCATTTATTTTTTCCAGGTATTTAAATACTATATATCCCTTAGAACTGAAATATACAGTTAATCTAACAATAGTTCCATATATTCAGTCTCAGTTTTTGAAGATATTAAAACATACGTAGGGTCTTAATCTGTGATGCAGTTCTAGTGAAAATGTACAAGCAATATTTTTTTCAACAGAAACTAAATGAATTTTCTGACACAATAAAGCTGCATAACAAACTATACCAAAGCATCATGGGTTTACAAAGCTAACCACTTGTTTTTGCTCTTAAATCTGTGCATTGGTTCCGTAATATCTATAAATTTGAGCAAGGCCCAGCAAACCCATGCGGCTTTTGCTCACATGTTTCTGGTCAGCAGAGTTTGCTGAGGAATAGTGTGTAGAATAGAGTCCATTTAGATGTGTTAAGAGAAAATCTTATATAAGTTAACTCTTGACAAAAAGGATGATTTTTCTAAATTTAGGTTTTTACATAATGAAGCACAATTTTTCATTTCTCTGGTTGCACATGATGTAGATCACACCATTCATACAATCATACTCGTACCTAGGGTAATAATGTTTATCTCATTCCACAAAATTCCCCCCCATACCCTCCCCTTCCCTCTCTCTCTTCTGCCCAATCTCAAGTTTCTCCATTTTTCCCTTGCTCCACCCCCTAACTATGGATGAGCATCCACTTATCAGTGGAAAACTTTTGTCCTTTGGTGTTTGGGGATTGGCTTACTTCCCTTAGTATGCTATTCTCCAACTTCATCCATTTATCTGTAAATGCCACAGTTTTATTCTCTTTTAATACAAAGTGATATTCCATTGTGTGTGTGTGTATGTGTGTGTATGGATATATATATATATATATATATCACAGTTTCTTAATCCATTCATATATTGAAGGACATCTAGTTTGGTTCCATAGTTTATGTACTGTGAATTGATATGCTATAAACATTGATGTTGCTGAATCACTGTAATATGCTGATTTTAAGTCCTTTGGGTACAGACTGAGGAGTAGGATAGCTGGGTCAAATGATGGTTCCATTCCAAGTGTTCTAAGGAATCTCCATACTGCTTTCCAAAGTGATTACACCTTTTGCTTCTCCTTCCTTCCTTCCTTCCTTCCTTCCTTCCTTCCTTCCTTCTTTCTTTCTTTTTTTTTTTTGATGGTGCAATACTAAAAACTAAAAAAACATCCAGAGAGCTTCCCCTGGTAGCATGAGAAGTAAGGGAACCTTTATATTCTCAAGGGGAAGGCAAATAGAGTCATGTTCTAATTGAATGCAGCAGGATATTTCTTAGATAGATATGGTGTGGTGAGGTGCTTACTTTATTTGGGTGTGATCTGATCAGTTGGCTACCTGTGATGCTCGGCTGCTTGATGACTGACTACAACCTGACTGTTTGTTATACAACTACATATAAAAGTAATTTTAAGTTTGTTTACCTAATAAGTTAAGTTATTGTTAAATATATAATAATTTAAACTGTAGAGATAACTCTAAGTCAATTGCCTCTTACTAACTTAGTTTGATATCTGAGACTACATTTTGCCAGTTTCATGTTTTCTCTCATACTTCAGAAAAGCCAATTCTTGATATCTTTGCCATGATGTTAATAAGGGAGGTCCTTTTGACATCTCTGCTTGTCATTTAATTGTTATGCTCCTTGGGTCAAAGAAAGTCACAGGACCAGAGAAGGAGGTAACCACAACTTGACAGAGCAAAGGGTGGGACTGTAGGAGCCCATTAAGTCATGATACAATAGCCAATCCATCAGAAAAATCCCTCCTAGAAATTTTAAATCTTTACTTTTTATTTTTTGGTGATATAAATTGCCTTCTAGGAAATAAAATAAATTTGCGAATTTTTAAGGTATCACAGAAGTTATAATGGTTAGATATAAAGAGTTATCACTTCCCTTTTCAATGAAAAAGATCATAAACCATGTATTTAATATTTCTAATTTCTGCTTTTAAAAGTTAGTCATCTTTATTTTTATAAAAGGATTTAGGTTTTCAGGAAACAGAGCAGAATGTACAGAGTTCCCTCTTAAAACTCTCATTCTCCCTGCCCTCACTCGGTCCTCTTATTAACATGTTGCATTGATATGATATAATAGTGACAATTAATGAACAAAGATGATACATTATTAGCTGAAGTCCATAATTACATGTATGCGTATAGTACTCTCTGTTTTGTCTAACGCCAAATATCATCTCTTTACTACTAGAGTATCATATAGAACATTTAAATTGCTCTCCCAACGCCCAGGCTTCACCACTTCATCCAACCTCTGTCTCCACAACTCCTGGAAGCTAGTGCTTGCCCCTACTTCTGCCCTTTCCAAGATGTTTTTATGGTTGGAATCAGAGCATTTGTGCTTTTAAAACTGATGTCTTTCACCTCAAAATATGCAATTACAGTTTGCTCATGTCTTTTTGTTCTTGGGAGCTCATTTGTTTTTAGTGAAGTTGATTATTCCATTCTATAGATACACCATAGTTTGTTCATTCCATCATCTGCTGAAAAACATCATGGTTATTTCTAATATGGGGAATTATGAGTGAATCTGCTCCAAATCTTTATGTGCATGTTTTTTGTAGGACCTGTTTCTAACTCATTTAAGAAACTACCTAGGATTGAGATTGATGTTTCATGTTATAAAAAGCTATGGTCAGTTTTGGAAGACACTGTCAAACTTCTTCCAAAGAGACTGAAATCTTCTGCCTTCCCACCAGTTAATGAAAATTCCTGTTGGACAACAGTTTCACTAGAAGTTTGACATGGTCCATATTTTAGATTTTGGCCATTCTAATACATAGATACTTATATCTTATTATTGTAAACATTTATTTTTTCACATATGAAATTATTATATGTTCAATTAAAAATGATTTTATTAAATAAAAGTACAGATTGTGATTCCTAAACTCCCCTTACAAAACAGTGCTACTATTCCTATGTTGGTTTCATGTGTTCTTGAAAGCATGTATTCATTTAAGAATTCCTATTTTGTAGAGTATAATGAATCTGATTGGATCAAGATTATTTTGGATACAACACAATATCTTGCTTATACAGACTTTGTCACAATGCTTTGAAAATACTTGGTCATTGTTTAAACCAATAAATTTTGGTAGCATGACAAATACATTTCAGGTGCTGTGCTAGGTCATACAGAAACAAACAAACAAACAAAAAGTAAAACAGAAAGAAAAACATGAGGTCATGAATGTAGACCAATTTTTAATTGTGCTAGCTGCAGACCAATTTTCAACTATACTACAACTCCCCTCTCCCCCAAGAAAAAGAAAGAAAAAAGAAAATTAATTCCTCTCTGTGGGAATTGACCAGAAATGTGTGTGATTTGGGAATAAAATCATAAAATTGTAAAACTGCTTCTCCCATAAAAGATGCAACTAGATTGATTCAAATAAATCTAAATGAATCAATACATGCTATCAATTCACAAGAATAAATTTTCTTATATTCCTAAATGAATGTGAAACACATAAATAGATGTTTATAAAAATCAATATTTTAATGAATCTGAGCAGGGTAGTATCAGTTATATATCATTTCAAAAGCAAATATGACTAGTCTGACAACATAGAAAATTGACAAAGCTTTACAAAAAGAATTACAGGATAAATAATTGACATTTATGTAATGAATTCAGTAGAATAATGACTTTATTTCAAATAATTAGAAAGACAGTATAGCATCTTTTTATTTCTCTAGGATTTTTTGAATCAAACAACTGTTCAATTTTCTAAAGACTTAGTACTTAATTATTTTAAAAGTATAAATGCATGACAAGTAAATAAATTTGCAACAGAGAACATGTGGAAAAGCCTTTGCACTACTAACTTCATGTCACTGTGTGCTCTAACAGGAATTCAAATACTACATTGCATTTATTTTCTAATAACATAATTATTTCAATAGATTTTTTCTGGATTTTAAAAAGTGAAATAGAATTGCCAACATTAAAAGAGAATAAAAATATCAGAGTGCTCTATTTTGTATAATAGATGCCAATCAATTTATGATATGCCATATACTTTTAAACTATGGATATAAACAAAAATGAAAAACCATTATCTAGTAGTTCTCATAAATAACCTGACAAAGTCTATTAATGCTGTAATGGAAATATGTTTATAGAGGCTGTTTAAGGATATAGTTCATTATTTTATTGGCTCCTTATTATGAATTACTTTTTGTTAAGTTTGCTGGGATATTTTAGAGGATATTAGGGAATTATCATAGGATTTGTTAATTCACTAAACATTAAATTCAACCAATGCATAAATAATCAAAATTACCAATTAGATATAAAAAACACAATATAATATAAATAAAAGGATATTTAGAATATTTAAAATTTAAAAGTGATAATAATGATGATCCACTTTAGAATATCATTGTTCATATAAAATTAGCAGAGAGTACAGTTTGCTTTCAATACAATTTGGTCTTAAATGTCAAATATATAATACATGATCAATGAACAATTATCAAACAGGTTTAGGAAGATTAATTACATTATATATTAATACAGACATGAGGCAAGTCACTTCTACATTAACTTAAACTAAGATATTAATTTATAAAACTTAGCTGATAGAACTCTGATTTTCATCCTAACTTGCTTTTTTGCTCACACATTTGTTAAAACATTTCAAAAATTTCAATATGAATTAATGCATATTCATATATGTTAAAACCATTTTACTGTCACTTATCTGAACCAACAATATATTTATTTGTCTGCAAGTTAGATTCCATTTTCCCAGGAAAGGTGATTGGGAAAGGATAGCTTTGAGCCACATCCATCCTAGGGCTTGATTTTACTAATACAGTTTTATTTCATCATACACACACCCATCTTTTTTGTGTATTTTCTATATTTACTTTCATACTGCGTATGAGAACTGAGGAGCAGTGACACAGACTACATGTGGCTGTTACAGCCCAGATATTTATGACCTAACTCTTTATAGAAAAACATATAGATAATTAAAGCTCTATAGTCTAGAAACTGGGACTAATATAAAAAATAATACTATTTTGATCTCTTTATATGTTCTCTGACTAAATAAAGTTTCAGAAATATATCCATTAAAAGACACATAATGCAGGGAGGTGAGTATGAAGAAAGCTGTAGGGAGGTGGCAACATGAAAACATAAGCTACCTGTAGATGGTAACTGAATAACTCCCAAGTGAAACAATAACTGCATTTGGTCTTAAAACATACTATGGTGAATTATTTATATAAAAATATAATTTTCATAATTATGCATTTCCTTTGAAGGGAATTATTAGATATTTCCTTCCACTGTAAGATTAAATTTGACATAGCATGAGAAAACAACTGACTTTTCCAAAAAATTCCTTGTGTCTTTTTATCAGTTTGTGGCTGAGAAGTACCATTTGGCTGAGGTACAATATTTATTGTATGAATATTCTACAGTTTGATGGGTGTTTGGCTCCAGGTTTTTGCTCCCAAGAGCTGTTACACATCTCCCTAAGCACATATGCAGAAATTTATTTTAGATACAAAATTCCAAGCATAATTACTGTGTCACAGTTTTCTAAGTCTACATCTTTACAAATATTTTTATCACTACTTCAGTGATTATTTTTGTTGAGCAAGAAATAGTTTTTGAGGCTACCAAGATAACAAGGTTGTTTATTACCACGATTCTCACCATCTTAATAAACTAAATTCTTTATCTTAAAGACACTCTAGCAACAGTGAATAAGAAAGATATAGACACACTCCTTCTACAGTATATAGTATTGGATGCTGTGATAGGCATAAAAAAGGCCAACTCAATTTTTCCATAACCTAATCCCCATAATATTGTAATATTCTATGTTGCATGACAAGATGGTGCATGTGAGTGAATATGGGCTTAAGGTGTCTAATATTCTGGCCTTAATGTAAGGAGATATCTTCAGTTATCTACAATCCTGTTTAATGACTATGGCCTTTTACATATGTGAGAGAGAGCAGGAGAAACAACACCAGAGTGACTTGATGAGAAAAAGACACAAACAATATTGCTGTGATAGGAGACAAAAAGTAATCATGAAGCCAGGTGCTGTGGTGCATGCCTGTAATTCCAGTGGCTGGTGAGGCTGAGGCAAGAGTATCATGAGTTCAAAGCCAGCCTCAACAATGGGGAGGCACTAAGCAGCTCAGAGAGAACCTGTCTCTAAACAAAATACAAAATAGGGCTGGGGATGCAGTCAGTGGATGAGTGCCCCTGAGTTCAATCCCAGTATCCACCACCGCCCCCCTCAGAAAAAAAAAAAGAAAAAAAAATGAACATGAGCCAGGGAACCATGGTAATCTCTAAAAGCAAAATAGGAAAAAAAATATAATATTCCTTAGAACTTCCAAAACAGAATTCAACAGTGCCAACCCCTGAATTTAGCCCTGTGAATCTTCTGATCTCCCAAACTGTAACAGTTTAAATGTGCATTGTTTAAGCTACTGAGTATGTGGTTTTATTTATTTATATATCATTCATTCAGATATTTACTCATTTATCTATCTATTTATTTATTGTTGAACTCAGGCCCCTGCAAAGTACAGACTCAACCAATGAGCTACACCCTGGCTCTTATTTTGAGTCACTTCAAATGCCTTGAATAATAAACCATTACATTCACACTTTTATTTTTTGTCAGTAAAGTGAATACGAAACTTCATTTTATAATGACATTGATTGCATTTCCCTAATTATTGGACAATATATGCATCTCTTCAAATATGTATTGCTCATATAATCTTTTTATTTGAAATTTTTAATAAAATCCTTTGCCCATGTTCTGTTTACATTTCTACTGCTTCTGATTGTTTTAAAAATTTAAAAGTGTTCATATCAGTAATAATGTTCTTAGTTTTAAAAATTGAAATATATTCTCCATGTGCTCCTTTTTTTTCAATTTCCACAAGGTGTCTATTTATGAAAATAGTATCCATTTAAACATAATTAAATTTCCATATATTCTCAGTTGAATTAGTGGTTTAAAATAATTCTTCCCTACCCTATTATTAAACATATTTCCTACTTAGATATTTAAAAGTTTGTTTTCAACACTAAAGTTTTAATCTGTTTGAAGTGCATGTATATATTATATTACTGATATATTATACATAAATGCATCTGATTTGCATCAAGATACACTTAATTTTCATGTCAATAATATTTTTCATGATCTGCATTAAATACAAAAATCATACATTGACCTACAAATTTAATATATCATAAGATAAAGTTCCAGAGAACTTAAAATCTTTCCTTGAGCTCCCTTTAGGTAAAGCAGAAGTACAACTTTTCCTACAATTCAACATTGTTTTAATTTTTATTCTTTTATGTCAGTCCTACTGTTGGAATGACAAACAACTGCCAGTTGTTTGTGACCAATGGTATAAATAATCTCAGTAATTTTTGTTTTATATAATATTTATAATCGAAATTTAAATTTCTGAATAAATTTCTACTGATAATTTGATTAAAATTTTATCAGACTTATATTATTAAACCTGGGCAAATGATAAGATAATTAGAATATTTATGATATTAAAACTTCTTACCCACAAATCTGCTTAAGGTTACTTTGTAGAATATTATAATTTTCTTTCTCAAATTATTGTATATATATGCTTCTAATGATTTCTCTGCATTTGATATAATTTAGAGTTTCATGTACAAATCTTATCACTTTTAAATAATGGCAACTTTACTCTTTTGTTATCAAATTTCCCACTTCATAATTGGTAGATGGAAGCCTATTCTTCTTTTTTTATTTTTTGTTGTGCTGGGAATTGAACCCAGGCCCTTGTGCATGTGAGGCAAACACTCCACCAACTGATCTGTGTCCCCCAACACCCTTACTCTTTTCTTTTATGAAATGCTCCACTAGTTTTCCATCCCTTGTCTAGTTTTTCTTACATAAACAATACAAAGATATGTTTTGATATCCAATGAAAACATGCACATTCTCAATACACCAATTGAATTGTTAAGTAAAATGTCTCCATTCTAATCTAGATAATAATATCATAGCAAAATTCCAGAAGTTTTTAATCCTATCTGCAAATGAAAAAAATGTACATTAACATTAATTGAGGTATCATTAGTTTCAATTAAAGTGTAATTAAAGTAAATTAATTTCAAAATACAAAATGATTTTTTATAACTTTCCCTCATACAGGTGGCTATGTCCAAAGATGCTTTAAAAAACAATAAAAAACTCTGCCTAAAACTCCCACAACTTCCATAAATCAAAACTGTTCTTCTGGGTTAATAGTGATTCATCATGCCCTTCCCACTGGCTTGATAAGGTTTAATTAGGGATGCTTGCTTGAGCCACTGGCAGGCAGTCTATGATGTTTGTTAACATTCTATTAGTATTAAGAAAATAATTCAGATTTTGATCAATATTCTCACTTATTATGACCATACCAATGTTAACATCAGGAGAAAATGTCACTATGATATAGCACTTAATCACTTAATAAAGATAAGAAAAGAGTATTGGAACAAAATAGAAGTTATGGAAATTCACAAACATATGCAAGACATTCCAATACCTCCCTCTATAGCCAGTGATTTGAATATGAATGGGAAGTACCTGTGACAAGGTGATTGGGGCGGCATCACTAATATAATCTTTTGTAGATCTTAGGACTATTGCATCCCTCTAATGAGTGAGTCTAAAGAGTATTTTGTTTGTAATTATTTATTAACTTGGAAAAAAGCAGAAGGATAAAGATTTGATATATATGCTTTTGTTTAATTACTCTAATTATGGAACTGTGGTTCCATAATTTGTTTTCCAATGAAATTAAATAAAGAAAGGAGAAAAAAATCATCACTCACTTCTCACTCTGAAGGCTAATGCAAACTCCTCTTATTCTCCTAGGCTGAGGAAAAAAAATACAACACAGAATATTTTGCTATGAAAAACATTGTTAATTTAAGAAATTACAGGCATTCTAATGACTATCCACATACATTCTAAGGAGTGCAGACCATCTGCTGCCTGGATCAGAACAATGAGCTTAGCAGTTTGTTGGGTATATTTGTACCTATACCTCCAGGAATAGTCACGCTTTAATAGGGGGTGGGGGTGAAATTAATAGTTTGCTACACTTGCCATGTTGAATGAGTGATATTTCCTAAGATAACTACCAAAACTTTTGAGAAGGGTAATCCCAGTGAAAAAGGAACTGCCATTGATGTTTTTTACCTTAATGTAGGGGAATATGAGATGGTAGTAGGGTCTTCATATATGAATTTACTGAAATAGAAACCTTGGAACCTGCAGGCTTATTCACATCTCTCTACACCTAAAGGCAAAAAATATTAGCTAGAATAAAAAGTTAACTCAAAATATTTTTATGCTGTTCTGTTGAAGGATAAAGGAACTAATGTGAGTTGTAAAATTTAAGCTGATCTAATGTATACGTATGTTTATGTGTATGAATCTAGTAAGATCATCAGAGTGTGGAAACTTAAATTTGGGAATGAATACTCCATAATACAGTTGGTCTTGATTTACTTAATTTTTAAACACTATAATTTAAATCATAGTTTTAATAGTTCACTGTTTATGTATTATTATATTTACATGTATATTTTATAAAACAAATACATGTTTGTATACACATGCTCCTCAAGTTATGATGCAGTAATGTCCTGATAAATCCATCATTAATTTGAATATATCATTAATTCTTTTAGTACTTCTAACATATTGTACATAATAGCTCAGTCTAGCCCATAACATGCTCAAAATATATATGTTAACATATACATGGGAATCACCACAAAGTATCCTAATGGATAATTGAAGCCCAGGAAGAGAACAATGTCAAAATTCAAAGAATGGCTTCTATTGATTGCATACCATTTTTGCAAAATTTTAAAAGTTTAATTTGAACCATTATAAATTGCATTTGTTTTATATAATGTCATTGTTCCCATGCATTTTCTAAATTTATATTATGCTTTTTTCTTTTATAAATTTAGTCCAGTTTCTCAATACCAAATAGAACTCAAAGTTAATTTTAAGAAATATAAATTCAAACAATACTTTCTAAAGACAGTCTAATTTGTAAGAAGATTTTTTTTTCCTTTAAATGTTTTTAAAGTTAACACAAACTACTTTGTGCAGTATGCACCTGTAATCCCAATGGTTTAAGAGGTTGAGGCAAGAGGATTGCGAATTCAAAGTCATCTTTGGCAATTTAGTAAGGCACTAAGCAACTTAGCTAAACCTTCTCTCAAAACAAAATAGAAAAAAAGAATGGGGATATGACTTTGTGGTTATGTACCCTTGGGATCAATCCTAATTACAAAGAAACAAAAAATTACACAAACTTATTGCATTCAAAATTATATTCAAAATTACACATTGCTAAGACTCTTGATTGGATTGGAAATCAAATAACATTATTAAACTACCTGTAACAAATCTGAAACTAAAAAAGTTTTACTTTTATATTTCATAAAGAGATTAAAGTAAAAGACACACAAGTAAGACATCTTAAAATGGTATCCTATTTTCAAGATAATTTAGAAGATAATTATGGAAATATAGTAGAGTTTTGCACAAGTCAGAGATTTTTCCTGTTCATAAACTATAATAGAAATGTCTAATAGTGAATTCAATCACTCCAATAAACACAAAAATAAAAGTCTCCCTTTACTTAAAGTAATTCTTGATTTAAGCTAGATCCTTTTTACCCAGGAATAAAAATACCATTGTTTATATATGACTGCTATAGTTTAAATATACCCCAAAGGCCCGTTGCTTTAAGTTTTGGTCTCTATTGGCACTATTGAGAAGAGGTGGGACCTAGTGCGAGACTTTGATGTCACTGGGACATGGCTTTGAAGAAGACTGGGAAGCCTGGTCCTCTGCCACTCACTTTCTTTTGCTTCATGGCATTGAGGAGAGCAGTTTCTGCCAAATACTCTTTCCACAGTGCTTTCATTCGCTTCAGGATCCAAAACAATAAGATCAATTGATCATGAACTGAAACTACCAAAACCATGAACAAAAATAAACCTTTTATCTTCTAAAATGGATTATCTCAAATATTTCTTTTAGTGATGAAAATCTGACAAACACAAAAAATTGGTACCAAAAGGTAGAGCTGTTACAGTGATGTTCAGCTACTTTTTGCAATTTAAATATACAAATTTTTAAAAAATAGTCTCCATATAAATTGAGTCAATATAAATATTCATATAAATAGGCTTGTTGCTGCATATAATTCAATAAATATATTTACAAATGCCCTTCTCTGATTTAATATTGGTAATTATTGAAGCATATTTTTCATAGTATTTTCTTTGTTTAGTAATAACAAGTCTGGTTATGCTTGACTTCCAAAATTCTAATAATAATTTATGAATCAGATACATTGAAATTACTAATGCACAATATTTAACATTATTTAATTATATAATTGTATGATTGCAATAAAATTCTAATTGTTACAGAAGAAGTGACTGATAATTAGGTTACATTCTGGGTCAACTAAAATATGATTTCATCATCTTTACTTACATTTAAAACTTCAGGTGTGAGGGAAGGCAAATGGTGGACTAGGGGCACCAGCACATACTGACTGCTCCGGGATATTAAATCAAGTAATAGGTGTGTGTCTTCATAATGAAGTAGTGTGGCCATGAGAGAGAATATCAGTGCAACATTAGAGAAGCAGCTACTAGGTAAATCCCAGAAATACTGGTTTTCAAAAGAACAAGAGCATTTATTTCAAAGCAAGGAAGATCAGGAACTTCAGCAACTTTTCAATATAAAAGACCTAAAATTCATTCTTCTTCACTAGGTCAGACCATGTCTACACCACTTTATCCTGGGTCCAGAAGAGAGACTGTGACACATCCATCTGCCATCTCTGGATGACTAAAGGCACAGTGGGAAGAAGCAGAGAGGCTTTACAAACAGAACTGGCAGTCTGAGGTTAGTGACCAAGAAGAAGTTCAGTTTAAACTAGATCCTTTTATATGGACTCAGGAGGGGGCTAGGGCCAGGGATCCTGTTGCTGGGTTCAGTGGAAGGCTGAGAGTCCACAGCCAGCACCCCAGAACAGATCCTTGTGGGCTCAGCCACCTCTCCCACACACAGAGTCATTCCGAGGATCCACAAGTGATGTGGCAGTGGCTCTGCTTGTTTCTCTTTCTTTATTCATGTTTTATAGGGAGAGTATGAACCCACCCAAAGATTCAGTAAGAGTCCAAAAAAGAGGCTATGTTGAAGATCCATTGACATCTCTAGGGTTTGGGGTATACATTTTGCCATTCTGCTGGTCTGCAAAGCAGAGAAAGGTGAAGAGCATTTACTTTTTTTAAAATATTATTTTAGTTGTAAATAGATCTTTATTTTATTTATTTATATGTGGTGCTGAGAATCGAACCTGTGCCTCAGATGTGCTAGACAAGTGCTCCACTGCGCCACAACTGTAGCCCAAGCATTAAATTTTGATATTTGTGGTCCAGGTAACTGGACCCACAATGGAGTTTCTCAGAATTACTTTGACCATGCCAGAGTTTGACAGTGTGAGGATCATGTAGATAGGCTCACATGCATAAATTATGTGCATTTTCTTGAAACAGAGTGCTAATCTCTATATGGGAAAAAATTATTACATGGTGTCTCACAAAAGATGTTTGATTTACTCACAGCCTTCATGACTAAAGACATTCAGAGGACTTGAACATTTACTACACTTCCAATGCCTAGAGGATCCCAAATCTGAAAGTCTTTAAAACGAATCTCTCCATCTAAAATATCTGGACAAGGAGGAATATATAGTATTTTATGCTAATTTTTATTTTGCTTATATTGTTTTCTGAGTAGGTTTATTTTGATCCCCCATAGTTCACAGAGTTCTAGACAATTTAATATATTTTTCTTAATTAATTAAACTAGATATACTCTCTCTCTTTCATTATTCTGCTTTCTCCTATTTTACCTTTCTTTCTCTTCCTATTTGTTCTCTCTTACCTTTTTCTAATTCATTTTTTTAATATTTTCTTCTTTCCACTTTTATGTTCTATGTAGTTTGAAACTAATTTTGCATTTTTAATTGCCTAATTTTAAATCATATTTTATATTTTCACTTCCCTTTTCTTATTTTTGGTTAGTGTTGCCATAAAGAATATTTTTCTACCAGGGAATAATTGTTGGAAAGAATTCTGCAAACAAGGTCTAACCTGAAAGTCCGCAAGGAGAGTAAAGCTCAGTGGGTTTTGATAAGCTAACTGTTGATAAACAAGTGTTTTACTTTATGTGTCTCAATGCCTACAGAAACTTACTAACGCATTTTTTCAGTGTCTAAATTACTGAAATCTAGCCTCAGAATTTATAAAGATGAACACATCCTGTTAGTGCAAAGGACTTCAAAATTTTGTGAAAGATCAAGAGGACATTAATTCCCTTTAATTATGTGTAGTTGACTAGAATTTGGAGAAGAAATATTCTTGAATCTTGTTTCATAACCTGAATATGGAAGAAGCAATTTAAAAGATAGTTTAAATGTTAAATCAGATTTCTTGCAAAAATTTCCAGAAAGTTTCCAGAAATATTTTCATCTTACTTTGCTCAAAATGATAGAGTAAACAAATATGTATACATCAATTTACAACTTGTTGATGGACCAATTTGTTAGAGCCTATACAAGGAAAGTAGGACCAATATCCTCTCTGTATGTATTTGCATCTGATTGTTACATTTGACTTATGTGAATAAAAGAGACCTAGAGAGCTGGTAAACATTATTACTGACTACATCTTTAAAGGTTTTTTCATGTTTGCTTGTTTATGTGTGTGTGTGTGTGTGTGTGTGTGTGTGTGTGTGTGTGTTTGTGCATGTTGGGGATTGAACTCAGGGCTTTGTGCATGCAAGACAAGCACTGTAGCAACTGTGGTATATCCTGAGCCGTATGAAGTATTTTTTAAAGATACTAGGATATCAGTCAAACTGAGTAAAGAAGATCTTCCTTACCATTGTTGAGGTGGATCATCCATTCCATTGATGGCTTGAACAGAACAAAAATGTGAAGGAACACAAAAATGACTCTCTCTCTCTCTCTCTGCTGTTCTTTCTCTCTCAGCTGAAGTATTCATCTTCTGTCATCAGGCATCAAGTTCCTGATTTGTGAGTCTTTGTACTCTTATCAGGGCTTAAAACTTTAACATTCCTTTGCTTGTCCTCAGTTTTTTAGACTTTCATTAAATAACACCACTGAGGTTCCTGTTTCTCCAAATTTCAGATGACTACTGTGGGATTTCTTGGCCTCCATGATCATGCATTCTTATTATTATACTAATTCCCATTGTATATATATATATATATATATATATATATATATATATATATATATATATATATGTATAATTTATACATATGTATTATTGTATATTTAATAACAAACACAAACACATCTATATGTTCTATTTCATCACTGGACAGTATTAACTAGTGCACTGTGAATGATAAAGAATCAAATATGATCACAAAAGTGGAAAAAGGATTGTGAAGAAATATCCATAATATTGAAATTAAAAAAAAAAATAAAGAAATGCATTTGGTAATAATGGAAAAATATAACATCTACATATTAATTAGTTCTGGTTGATGTATTATCTTTTATTGAGATTATTATCATTAAAGAAAACAATATTTAAAATAAATAAATATCCTTTTCGATGGGTACATACATATTACATTTATACTATATATATATATATATATATATATATATATATATATATATATATACACACACACACATATATTACTGGGAAAGATTTAATAAGTCAGATATATGATTATTAACTTTTCAAAAAAAATATCTACTTGGTTTTGCTATTTACTATTTGATTGGAGTACACCCATTACTAAGTTACATGCAAACTTACCTATTTTTATTAAGTAGTAATCAGATGGTTACAATTTTATTCTTCATTACTTTTATTTGTTAGAAACTTTATTTTGCCATTATTGACAGACCGTGTATAGTTCTACATCTTATGTTCTGTTTTTCCTTAGAAAGTAGCATTATTGAGGTATAATTCCCATATGTAATATTTACCAATTCAAAGCACATAATTTAATAATTTTTGTCCATTCACAGATTTGTGTAAATATTACCAATAATCTTAAAACATTATCATCAATGTTCCTCCCAAGAAATTCTCATAACCATCAACATTAACTCAGATCTCTCCTTCTCTCTCATACACCCTTATCTACCTACCATATGTGAATATTAGTCTACTTTCTGGCTGCAGATATTGAATATATATCTATATATAAGACTCTGTACGTATATATATGTACATGTATATTTGTCATATTATTGGTAAGTTTTGCCCACTTACTTCTTTAATTTAACCTGTTTTAAAGTTTCATCCATGTAATAGCATATAACAGTAATTTCTTTCATTTCTATTGCTAGATTTAATAGAATTGTATGGTTAAGTTATTAATTCCTGGGCTGGGGAGATAGCTCAGTTGGTACAGTACTTGCCTTGCCTGCACAAGGCCCTGGGTTTAATCCCCAGCACCACTAAATAAATAAATAGATAAATAAATACTTCCTGAGTTAAATAAATGTTTATATGTGTTCATAAGGTTACTAATAAAACCAGGGTACTAACTTGATAATATTAAAGAATGCTTTTATTGCTTTTGGGTTTTTTTTATTCTATGTTTTAAAGAATATAGTTACTGGCATAATACAAAAGAAAGCTTAGATTGAAAATTAATGACAAATCAAAAGCAACACACATATACCATTTTTAGAAATATAACTATGTGAAATCTTCAATAATAATCTATTCTTGACAGGAAAATAGCATTTTAAGAAGTTAGTTTATAGCTAAATAGTTAACATTCAGAAATCTAAGGTATACTTTTGTATGACCTTGTGAAAGAAAAAAGAAATGTCAAGTTCTACACTTAGATAAACTTCTAGTTTTTCAATTGTGTTCATTAGAAACATCTGAAAGGCATTTGACATTATTTGTATTTTTGCAGTTGTTTTCATTAATTCATCTAAAACTGTAAAATTTGTTGATTTTTCCATGACCATCCCATGAAATAAATTATCTGACTGCTTGGTATATGGATTCCTTACCAAAAAAAAAAAAAAAAAAAAGATGTGTTGTGGAAAAACAAACATTTTTCTTTGTGTATACAAAACTCATGATAAATTTTTCCATGAAATCTAGTAACAGCTATGAATTTTGTAATTCTATTTGAATAGAAACTATAACACTTTTGCCTGACAGTAAAGTTAGAATTGCAGTAAGTTTATTCTAACATATACTTGTTCACTTTTTAATTATGAGTCATAAGGCTTGACTATAATTGCATTGGGTTTGCAGAATCTTTCATTATTTCCCTTTAAGTTATAGTCTCTTGTTTCTAATATCTATAAATATCTAATTATCAGAATTACATGCTATAACATTAATATTAACCCTTTACAAATGACATTAAATTTAAGAGCATTACTGATTTTTGTCCCCTGACCTAGATTATTTTGTTGTTCAGTATATTAAAATTTAGTTTGCTTGGTTATTACTTAGGTCTAACAAAAGATTGTTATTTGTGTATCTATACATTCTGACTGTGAAAATAATTTTAGCATCAGTTAAATTATTTGCACAAGTATTTTCATTCTATACATTGGAGCATATCAATAAT
Source organism: Callospermophilus lateralis (assembly GCF_048772815.1). Taxonomy (NCBI): domain Eukaryota; kingdom Metazoa; phylum Chordata; class Mammalia; order Rodentia; family Sciuridae; genus Callospermophilus; species Callospermophilus lateralis. Next base: position 6,207,643 of record NW_027515420.1, read on the forward strand.
TATCTCATATTTCTACATGGGTTTAAGTAACATGCTTTAAGATAATTATCATTCTTGCCACGCAAGGTTCTAACAATACTTTTTATTAAGTTGTAAATTAGACATGTTTTCATGAGGCAAGTGTTTTGAAATTACTGAACTGTTGTTTATTAGAAATATCTTTGTCTACTACTTAGTTAAATGTGTTAATGAAAAGACAAAGTGAGACACTGGAAATTGGTTGAACTATCCTAATCAGTGCTTATTAATTTTCTTAGCAATTATGTCAGGCTTTAAATTATATCATTTTATTTCTAAAAAGAATAAATGGTCTGGGAAAACATTCTTATACTTTATTCAAGATTCCCTTCTTTATAATTGCATCTGACTAGATTTAATTGCTGTTGTTAGACTAAATGGTTAGCCTTCCTTTGTGGGGAAATGATACAGCTGTTTAAAAAAAATTTTTAAGTTATTTAAAGTGTTCCAATAGTCTGAAAATGTATTTGTATTAAAAGTCTTTCTAATAAATTTTTAGAGTAAAACACTGCAGTTAAAAAATAAATATAAAAATAAAATAGGTATTTTTGGCTTCTTACTATCTGGATATTTAGTAATCATAGAATAATCTATATTGCCCCCAACATTTTCATTACATTTACATTTGTTGTAGCAAAGATTAATAGCATTTCTAGGGCTGGGATTGTGGTTCAGTGGTAGAGCGTTTGCCTTGTGTGTGTGAGGCACTGAGGTTGATCCTCAGCACCACATAAAAATAAATAAAATAGAGGTATTGTATTCATATGCAACTAAAAATTATAAAAAATATTATTGAAAAAGAAAAATATCATTTCTAAAGTGTATTGTCCTAATTTATTTATAATGTGACAGTCTATTTTTATCATTCTCTAATTTCATATTTGCAAATTTGTATTGTTCAAAATTTATTTGAAACCACCAGATCAAAGCGTGGGGCATTGTAAGGGCCCTTCACATGCAGACATGCTTACTGTGGTGAAAATTTTGAGTCACAACAGACGCATGGAACTTCCCAGTTGAGGTGGTAATGCTTTGTTTTTGTTTCAAATCTGAAACCACAAACAGGGGTCTTTTAAATCAATAAATTAAAACTATGTTTTTTGGTTTGGTTTTAGTTTTTGTGTTTTGCTTTTTAAAATTGATGATTTTGGTAGTAAATTCACTGTGAAATGGAAACACCATTTGACCCAGCTATTCCCCTTCTCTGTCTATTCCCTAAAGACCTAAAAAGAGCATACTACAGAAACACTGCTACATCCATGTTCATAGCAGCACAATTCACAATAGCAAGACTGTGGAACCAACCTAGATGCCCTTCAATAGACAAATGGATTAAAAAAATTTGGCATTTATACACAATGGGGTATTACTCTGCATTAAAAAATGACAAAATCATAGAATTTGCAGGGAAATGGATGGCATTAGAGCAGATTATGCTAAGTGAAGCTAGCCAATCCCTAAAAAACAAATGCCAAATGTCTTCTTTGATATGAGGAGAGTAACTAAGAACAGAGTAGGGATGAAGAGCATGAGAATATGGTTGTGGTTGCTGATGACTGAAACATTAGCATCTGTCAAAATTCAAGTCAAAGGCTATGTTGTTCTTAAAGAGAAAAGAAAGTAGTCAGAAATAATTTGTTTAATAAAATACATTGGCAGAGCCTGAATTATGTTTGGTATATTTTCCCCAAAGAAGCATTTCATAAGCTAGGCAAGTAGCACAGATAAAAGAATTAGTTGGTGGTAATGGTATCAACAGTACACAGCTTCACAGTAAATGAAAACATCATTTGCCTGAGCACCAGTTAACTTCCAGGTTTTTGACATTTGCAATGGTGGACAGAATAGTCTTGGGCAATTCAGACCACTATTTTCTAGTAGCAATAAGTTAACACTATATATATATATATATATATATATATATATATATATATATATATATATACACACACACACACACACACACACACAAACACAATTTTCCAACCTCCTCTGACCATCTCATGGAACCAATATTGAAATGTGAACTTTTAGATGTATTTGGCACAAAACCAATTGATCTAACATCAGTATCAAGGAGCATGAACTTAAACATTTAAATGACAAAGACAAACAGTAAAGGAAGAACATATAGATAATGTGATAGTTAATATTATTTGCCAATTTGAATGGCATAAATATAATGATAATTCAATTATTTGCTTACTTACCTATAGTTACCAGACTCTATAATTTCATATAATTTATATCACAATTTAACTCAGTATATTTTATCCGTGGTTACTTTTCCCCCAGTTTTTGAGATATGTTTTTATCCTGCAGTAATTATTGCCCAACTATGTATATGTGCATATATAGTACATATGATATATTATGTAAATGCAAACACTTTAAAATGCACACCTATGATATTAGTAAGGTAATATATTTTTTAATTTATGTTTTGATTATAGTTTGTGTATCAAGCTCTAGAAAACAAAGCTTATGAATACACAAGCTTATTTGTGTATTAACATAAATTAAATGCTATTCTATGTAGTGTTCCTTTCTTTCTTAAGTTGGGAAATCAAAGCCAGGGTCTTTTGCATGTGCAGCAACTAGTCTACCATTAAGCTAGATTCCCTGCCATTTCTATTTTAAAAACCTCTGTTTCTGAAATCTATACAAGTTTTATTTTCAATGGTATACTATTCAAGTTATTAGAATGCCAATATCAATACTTTTTTTGAATCTTTTTTTTGATGAAGATTCAAAAGAAACTATTTATATTTAATATGGTTTCTTTTTAGTTAATCTGTTCTATCAGAAACAATTAATTAGGCAAAAGAAACTTGATTCAGAAATAATTATTATAGGGTATATTTGTTGTCAATATTGGAAAGCTTTTAAATATATTTTGAGGTTGTCTTCCTACAGGCAAACACTTGCATAAAATTTTCAATATTTTCTATTGGAGGGGTCAGTTTGTCCCAGAGAAGTGAATCTCGGCAACGCGGACCAGGGGCACAGTCCTGCCAGCCACCGCCGAACTGCCGCTGCCCACACGTTGCAGCGAACGTATGAACGGCCGCTGCCTGCCTGGGCCCCCCGTTGGCCCGGCTCTGTGAACCGCCTCTGGCGGTTCGCTGCTGCAAACGACCAACCCTCCTCCCCGCCGGTTCGGTGGGGGTGGGGGTGGGGGTGGGTGTGGGTCCTCGTTTGCGCGGCATGGAACTCCCGGCTACCGCTCCCACCAGTGCTGACAACTGAGGTCTCTTGCACCAGCTTACGGGGGCGTGGCACCAGAGGGCAAGCAAATTTGCTGGGGGTTCTCAGCCCCAAGCTCTACAAACTTAGGGTGCAAGGGAATGGCAAAAAGGAAGAGTGTGCCCAGGAGTTCATAAAAACAGGGCTCACAGGAGCAGCAGACCTGGCGTGTAGCCAGTATTGTGGTGAGCGTCACCAGTGAGTGGGGCCTAGCTCAAGGAAAAGTGGGGAAGTGACTAGACACAAGAGAAGGCCCTAGGCAATCAGGATTGGAGACCTGCCCAGTCCGGGAGGAAGAGCTGCTGCACAGTGACTGGCTCCCGCCTACTGAGAGGAAAAGCTTGGCCCGGTGGGCACAGCTCCACCTACTGGAAGAATAGTGAATCAAACTCTAAGACTGCATTTATTAAAATTTTTGTTTTGTTTTGTTTTGTTTTGTTGTTGTTGTTGTTTTTTAAATTTTTAAAATTCATTGTATTTTATTTTATTTTTTTAATTTTGATTTTCATTTTTATTATTACTATTATTATTTTTTTAATTCTTTTTAATTTTCTATTTCTTTTTCCTTTCTTCTTTTCTTCTGTCTTTTCATTTCTTTTCAATTCTCTTATTCCCCCTTCTTTGAATTCTACCTGCTTACTCTCATTCTCTTTTGTGACTTCTTCCCTTCCCTTCTAATACCTTTCCTCCCAAGCATCAAATAAATTAATAAGAGTAAACAGTAACTCAGCAGTCAAACAGAACAAGAAGCAACATGAGCAGCATGAAAAAGCAAGGAAGAAAAGGAGTACAAACAATGCAGGACAGCCTAAATATTCAGGAGGATATAGAGTCATCAGAAAAATGGTCATATAAAGAACTCAAGGAATACCTTAGACAGATGGAATGGAACCTTAAAGAGGATACGAGACAGCAAATTCAAGCAGCGAAAGAACACATTGAGAATGAATTACATAAGCAGATAAAAGAAGAAATTAAGCATCTTTATCAGGAGATAGAGATTATAAAAAAGAATCAAACAATAATCTTAGAAATGAAGAAAATTATAAACCAAATTAAAAACTCAAATGAGAGTATCACTAATAGAGTGGAGCAAGTAGAAGCCAGAACGTCAGATAATGAAGACAAAATATATCATCTTGAAAAGAGTCTAGCCAACTCAGATAGGCTGGTTAAAAATCACGAGAGAAATATCCAAGAGATATGTGATAACATAAAAAAAAACAAATTTAAGAGTCATTGGGATAGAGGAAGGTACAGAGATTCAAACCAAGGGAATGAATAACCTGCTACATGAAATAATTTCAGAAAACTTTCCAGAAATAAAAAAGGAAACAGATATACAAATTGTAGATGCATACAGGACACCGAGCATACAAAATCACAGTAGACCAATGCCAAGAAACATTGTTATGAAGATACCCAATATACAGAACAAAGAGAAAATATTAAAAGCTACAAGAGAAAGGTGGCAGATTACATTCAGGGGTAAACCAATAAGGTTAACAACGGATTTTTCATCATAGACGCTGAAAGCGAGAAGATCCTGGAACAATGTATTTCAAACACTGAAAGACAATGGATGCCAACCAAGAATTCTGTATCCAGCAAAATTAAGCTTCAGGTGCGACAATGAAATAAAAATCTTTCACGATAAATAAAAGCTAAAAGAATTTGCAGCCAGAAAAAAAGCATTGCAAAGCATCTTGAGCAAAACACTACACGAGGAAGAAATGAAAAATAATAACCAAAGCCAATAGTGGGAAGTACCTCAGTGAAGACAGACGGAGGGGGGGAAAGCTAATCATGGAGAAACAAACTAAATTTAAAAAAAAAGAGAGATAAATAATCAAACATGGCTGGAAGTACAAAACATATATCAATAGTAACTCTAAACGTTAATGGTTTAAACTCTCCAATAAAGCAACATAGCCTGGTAACATGGATTAAAAAAAACAAATACAACAATATGCTGCCTCCAGGAGACACATCTGACTGGAAAAGATATACACAGGCTGAAGGTGAAAGGCTGGGAAAAAATATACCATGCACACAGTCCTCACAAGCAAGCAGGGGTGGCCATCCTCATATCGAATAAAATCGACTTCAAGACTAAGTTAATCCAAAGGGATAAGGAAGGACATTATATACAGTTAAAAGGAACCATTCACCAACAAGATATAACAATTATCAATATTTATGCACCAAATAATGGTGCTGCGACGTTCATAAAACAAATTCTCCTCAAGTTCAAGAATCAAATAGACCACAACACAATAATTATGGTGACTTCAACACACCTCTCTCACCATTGGACAGATCCTCCAAACAAAAGTTGAATAAAGAAGCTATAGAACTCAATATCACAATCAATAACATAGACTTAACTGACATATATTGAATATATCAATCATGATCAAGTGGATATACTTTTTTCTCAGCAGCACATGGAACCTTCTCAAAAATAGAACATATATTATGCCATAGGACAACCCTCAGTAAATATAAAGGGGTGGAGATAATACCATGCATTTTATCTGATCATAATGGAATGAAACTGGAAATCAATGATAAAAGAAGGAAGGGAAAATCCTATATCACATGGAAAATGAACAATATGTTACTGAATGATCAAGGGGTTACAGAAGACATAAAGGAGGAAAACAAAAAATTCTAAGAGATAAATGAAAATACAGACACAACTTATCGGAATCTATGGGACACAATGAAAGCAGTTTTAAGAGGGAAATTCTTCGCCTGGAGGTCATTCCTCAAAAAAAGGAAAAACCAACAAATAAATGAGCTCACACTTCATCTCAAAGCCCTCAAAAAGGAAGAGCAAAACAACAGCAAATGCAGCAGAAGGCAAGAAATAATTAAAATCAGAGCGGAAATCAATGAAATTGAAACAAAAGAAACTATTGCAAAAATTAACAAAACTAAAAGTTGGTTCTTCGAAAAAATAAATAAGATTGACAGACCCTTAGTCATGCTAACGAAGAGAAGAAGAGAGAGAACTCAAATTACTAGCATACCGGATGAAAAAGGCAATATCACAACAGATGCTACAGAAATACAGAAGACAATTAGAAATTATTTTGAAAACCTATATTCCAATAAAATAGAAGATAGTGAAGACATCAATAAATTTCTTAAGACATATGATTTGCCCAGAATGAGTCAGGAGGATACACACAATTTGAACAGACCAATATCAATGGATGATTTGAAGAAGCAATCAAAAGACTACGAACCAAGAAAAGCCCAGGACCAGATGGGTATACAGCGGAGTTTTACAAAACTTTTAAAGAAGAATTAATACCAATACTTTTCAAGTGATTTCACGAAATGGAAAAAGAGGGAGCTCTTCCAAATTCATTCTATGAGGCCAACATCACATTGATTCTGAAACCAGACAAAGACACCTCAAAGAAAGAAAACTACAGACCAATATCTCTGATGAACCTAGATGCAAAAATCCTCAATAAATTTCTGGCAAATTGGATACAAAGGCACATCAAAAAAATTGTGCACCATGATCAAGTAGGATTCATCCCTGGGATGCAAGAATGGTTCAATATTCAGAAATCAATAAATGTCATTCACCACATCAATAGACTTAAAGATAAGAACCATATGATCATCTCGACAGACGCAGAAAAAGCATTCGACAAAGTACAGCATCCCTTTATGTTCAAAACTTAGAAAAACTAGAGATAACAGGAACTTACCTTGACATTGTAAAAGCTATCTATGCTAAGCCTCAGGCTAGCATCATTCTGAATGGAGAAAAATTGAAGGCATTCCCTCTAAAATCTGGAACAAGACAGGGATGCCCTCTATCACCACTTCTATTCAATATAGTTCTCAAAACACTGGCCAGAGCAATTAGACAAACTAAAAGAAATTAAAGGCATAAAAATTGGAAAAGAAGAACTTAAATTATCACTATTTGCGGATGACATGATAATATATTTAACAGACCCAAAAGGGTCTACAAAGAAACTGCTAGAGTTAATTAATGAATTCAGCAAAGTGGCAGGATATAAAATCAACAGGCATAAATCAAAGGCACTTCTGTATATCAGCGACAAAACTTCTGAAATGGAAATGAGGAAAAACACTCCATTCACAATATCCTCAAAAAATAAAATAAAATACTTGGGAATCAACCTAACAAAACAGGTGAAAGATTTACACAATGAAAACTACAGAACCCTAAAGAGAGAAGTAGAAGAAGATCTTAGAAGATGGAAAAATATACCCTGTTCATGGATAGGCAGAACTAACATCATCAAAATGGCGATATTACCAAAAGTTCTCTATAGGCTTAATGCAATGCCAATCCAAATCCCAATGGCATTGCTTGTAGAATTAGATAAAGCAATCATGAAATTCATATGGAAAAATAAAAGACCCAGAATAGCAAAAGCAATTCTAAGCAGGAAGTGTGAATCAGGAGGTTATACCAGATTTCAAACTATATTACAGAGCAATAGTAACAAAGACAGCATGGTACTGGTACCAAAACAGGCGGGTGGACCAATGGTACAGAATAGAGGACACAGGGACTAATCCACAAAGTTACAACTATCTTATATTTGATAAAGGGGCTAAAAGCATGCGATGGAGGAAGGATAGCATCTTCAACAAATGGTGTTGGGAAAACTGGAAATTCATATGCAACAAAATGAAACTGAACCCTCTCCTCTCACCATGCACAAAAGTTAACTCAAAATGGATCAAGGACCTTGATATCAAATCAGAGACTCTGCATCTGATAGAAGAAAAAGTTAGCTCCGATCTACATATTGTGGGGTCGGGCTCCAAATTCCTTAATAGGACACCCATAGCACAAGAGCTAATAGCAAGAATCAACAAATGGGACTTACTTAAACTAAAATGTTTTTTCACAGCAAGAGAAACAATAAGAGAGGTAAATAGGGAGCCTACATTATGGGAAGAAATTTTTACTCCTCACACTTCAGATAGAGCCCTAATATCCAGAATATACAAAGAACTCAAAAAATTAGACAATAAGATAACAAATAACTCAATCAACAAATGGGCCAAGGACCTAAACAGACACTTCTCAGAGGAGGACATACAATCAATCAACAAGTACATGAAAAAATGCTCACCATCTCTAGCAGTCAGAGAAATGCAAATCAAAAACACCCTAAGATACCATCTCACTCCAGCCATTATGAAGTCAAACAAAAACAAGTGCTGGAGAGGATGTGGGGAAAAGTGTACTCTGGTACATTGCTGGTGGGACTGCAAATTGGTGCGGCCAATTTGGAAAGCAGTATGGAGATTCCTGGGAAATCTGGGAATGGAACCACCATTTGACCCAGCTATTGCCCTTCTCGGATTATTCCCTGAAGACCTTAAAAGAGCATACTACAGGGATACTGCCACATTGATGTTCACAGCAGCACAATTCACAATAGCTAGACTGTGGAACCAACCCAGATGCCCTTCAGTGAATGAATGGATCAAAAAAATGTGGCATCTATTCACCATGGAGTATTATGCAGCACTAAAAAATGACAAAATCATGGAATTTGCAGGGAAATGGATGGCACTAGAGCAGATTATGCTTAGTGAAGCTAGCCAGTCCCTAAAAAACAAATACCAAATGTCTTCTTTGATATAATGAGAGCAACTAAGAATAGAGCAGGGAGGAAGAGCAGGAAGAAAAGATTAACATTAAACAGAGACATGAGGTGGGAGGGAAAGGGAGAGAAAAGGGGAAGTGCATGGAAATGGAGGGAGACCCTCATTGTTATACAAAATTACATATAAGAGGTTGTGAGGGGAATGGGAAAATAAACAGGGAGAGAAATGAATTAAAGTAGATGGGATAGAGAGAGAAGATGGGAGGGGAGGGGGGATAGTAGAGGATAGGAAAGGTAGCAGAATACAACAGTTACTAGTATGGCATTATGTAAAAATGTTTATGTGTAACCGATGTGATTCTGCAATCTGTATTTGTGGTAAAAATGGGAGTTCATAACTCACTTGAAACTAATGTATGAAATATGATATGTCAAGAGCTTTGTAAGGTTTTGAACAACCAATAAAAAATAAAAATAAAAATAAAATTAAAATAAAGAAAAAAAGAGGAGATATTGTCTAAATATTAAACATTAGTATGAAAATATCTTTAATATATTGAACTCTGCATTTCATTTTGTATCGTATCATTATTTTGGGGGGAAGTAGGTTTGAACTTGGGTTGTACTCAACCACTGATACACATCCCCAGTCCTTTTTAAAATATTTTACTCAGAGATAGGTCTCACTGAATTGCTTAGTGCCTCACTGTTGCTCAGGCTGGCTTTGACCTCAAGATCCTCCTGCCTCAGAATCCTGAGCTGCTGTAAATTATTATTTAATTTTTTAAAAAAACTTATATATGACAGAAGAATGCATTACAATTTGCATTACACATATAGAACATATTTTTTCATATCTCTGTTTGTATACAAATTATATTCATACCAATTTGTGTCTTCATACATGTATTTTGAATAATAATGTCCATCACATTTCACTATCATTGCTAACCCCCTGCCCAGGTTTCCAAGAAATCTACATACTATATGGAATTTCCAAGGAATTTTCATATTGGCTGCATCAATTTGTAGTCCCACCAGAAATGCATGAGTGTGTCTTTTTCACCACATCCTCGCCAACACTTTTTGTTGTTTGTGTTCTTAATAGGTACTATTCTGACTGCAGTGAGATGAAATCTTAGTTTTGATTTGCACTTCTCTAATTTTGAGAGATCATGATATTTTTTCATATATTTGTTGATTGATTGTATATCACCTTCTGATGGCCCATTTATTTATTGGACTATTTGTTTTTGGGGAGTTTTAGCTTTTGGGTTTTTTTTTTTTTAAATATATATATACCCTAGGGATCAGTGCTCTATCTGATGTGCAAGTGGTAAAAATTTGCTCCCAAATGTAGGCTTTCTATTCACCTCACTGATTAGTTCTTTTGCTGAGAAGAAGCTTGTTAGTTTTTAATCCATCCCATTTATTGATTTTGGTTTTAATTCTTGCACTACAGAAGTCTTATTAAGGAAGTTGAGGACTAATCTGACATAATGAAGACTTGGGTCTGCTTTTTCTTTGAATAGGTGCAGTGTCTCTGGTTTAATTCCTAGGTCCTTGATCTACTTTGAGTTGAGTTTTGTACATGGTGAGAGATAGGGGTTTAATTTCATTTTGTTGTGTATGTATTTCCAGTTTCCCAGCACCATTAGTTGAAAAGGCTCTCTTTTCTCCAAAGAATGTTTTTTGGTGCCTTTGTCTAGTATAAAATAAATGTAATTATGTGAATTAGTCTCTATGTCCTCTATTCTGTACCATTGGTCTACCAGTCTATTATAGCCAATACTATGCTATTTTTGTTACTGTTCCTCAGTAGTATAGTTTGAGTTCTGGTAAAGTGATGCCACCTGCTTCAGCCTTCTTGCTAAAGATTGCTTTAGCTATTCTGGGTCTCTTATTTTTCCAGAAGAATTTCATGACTGCTTTTTCTATTTCTATGAGAAATGTTATTGGGATTTTTATCAGAAATGCATTAAATCTGTATAGAGCTTTAGGTAGTGTGGTTATTTTGACACTATTAGTTCTGCCTATCTGTTAGGGTCTGTAAACAAGTCAAGATGGCGCCTGGCATTTTGCCAGAGGGAGTGGTTTGTGAAGTAATACCAGCGAGCCATTAAGTGTGGAGATTCCTTATTGGTTGACTGCTGTATCTAGTTTATGTTAATTAAGATAAGTTGTGTGGGATGTATATATACCCCTCCTGTCCTACAATAAAGGGCTCCCAATCCTGCTGTATCAATATACCCAAGTTGCTCATCACCCCCTGGTTAATTTGCTGCAGCTGGACTGTGTCACCTATCAAAGAACAAGGGAGATCTTTTTCATCTTCTAAGATCTTCTTTAATGTCTTTCTTTAGTGTTCTGAAATTTCTTTTATAGAGGCCTTTCTCCTATTTTATTTATTTCCAAGTATTTTTTTAGGTTATTGTAAGTGGGATATTTTTTCTCATATCCCTTTCAGAGAATTTGTCACTGATATACAGAAATGCCTTTGATTTATGTGTGTGGATTTTGTATCCTGCTACTTTACTGAATCAATTTACTAGTTCTAGAAGTTTTCTGATCGAGCTTTTAGGGTCTTCTAGGTATGGAATCATATTGCTTGCAAATAGTTTTAATTTGACTTCTTCTTTTCCTATGTGTATACCTTTAATTTATTTCATCTGTTTAATTGCTCTCGCCAGTCTTTAAAGAAATATGTTAAATAAATGTGGTGAAAGAGGGCATCCCTGTCTTGCTCCAGTTTTTAGAGGAAATCCTTCCAATCTGCCTCCATTTATAATGATGTTGGCTTGGGGCTTAGCAAAATAGCTTTTAAGATGTTTGGATATATTCTTGTTATTCCTAGTTTTTTTAGTGTTTTGAACATAAATGGATGCTGTATTTTTTCCAGTGCTTTTTCTGCATCTATAGAGATAATCATATGATTCTTCTCTTTAAGTCTATTGATGTGATGAATTACATTTACTGATATTCTTATGTTGAAACAACCTTGCAACCCTGGGATGAATCCCACTTGATCATGGTACACGATCTTTTTTGATATGGTTTTGCTTTCAATTTGCCACAATTTTATTGAGAAATTTTGCATCTATGTTTATTAGGGATATTGGTCTGAAGTTTTCTTTCTTTGATGTGTTTTTGCTTGGTTTTGGAATCAGGGTGATATTGGCCTTATATAATGAGCTTGGAAGTTCTCCCTATCTTTCTATTTCAAAAAGTAATTTAAAGTGTATAGGAATTAGTTCTTCTTTTTAGATCTTATAAAACTCATTTGTGTATCCATCTTATCCTGGCCTTTTCTTGGTTAGTAAGTTTTTGATAGTGTCTTCTATTTCATTGCTTGAAATTGATCTTTTTAAATTGTGAATATCATCCTGTTTCAATTGGGCATGTCAAATGCCTCTAAAAATTTATTGATTCCTTTGATATTCTCTATTTTATTGGAGTACCAGTTTTCAAAATAATTTCAAAATAATTTCTGTAGTGTCTGTTGTGAAATTTCCTTTTTCATGACATATGTTAGCAATTTGAGTTTTCTCTCTCCTTCTCTTTGTTAGCATGGCTAATCATTTGTCTGTTTTATTCATTTTTTTGAAGAAACAACTTTTTGTTTTGTCAATTATTTCAATTGTTTCTTTTGTTTCAATTTCAGCTCTGATTTTAATTATTTTATATCTTTTACTGGTTTTGATGTTGATTTGTTCTTCTTTTTCTAGGCCTTTGAGATGTAATGTTAGGTCATTTATTTGGTATCTTTTTCTTCTTTTAAGGAATAAACTCCATGCAATCAACTTTGCTCTTTGTACTACCTTTATAGTGTTGATTTCAATATGTTATATCAATGTTATCATTTACCCCTAAGAAATTTTTAATCTCCTCACTGATGTCTTTTTTAATCCATTGTTCATTCAGTAGATATTATTTAGTATCCAGGTGTTGGAGTAGCTTTTATCTTTTATTTTATCATTGATTTCTAACTTCATTCCATTGTGAGCTGATAGAATGCAGGGTAGTATCTCTACTTTTTTGTACTTGTTAAGGGTTTCTTTGTGTTGTAATATGTAGTGTATTTTAGAGAAGGATCCATGTGCTGCTGAGAAGAAAGTGAGTGTAGTCACTCATTGAAGAATGAAATATTCTATATATGTCAGTTATGTCTAAGTTATTGATTGTATTATTGAATTCCTGTTTCTTTTCTCAGCTTTTGTTTGGAAGATCTATCTAGTTATGAAAAGGGTGTGTTAAAGTTACCCAGAATTTTTGTGTTGTGGTAAATTTGACTCTAAACCTTGAGAAGAGTTTTTTTTTTGATTAAAATAGATGCTCCATTGTTTGGGGCATATATATTTATAATTTTTATTTATTGTTGGTGTATGATTATTTGAGCAGTATGAAAATTTTTTGATATTATTTAATTGAATAGATTGTACATTAATTTGGTTTGGAGATCTATGCCTTACTCTATCCCAAAAACTCTTAAACTCTTTTTTAATTTTTTTTTAAATTTGTTATACATGACAGTAGAATGCACTTATATACTTTGAAATATCATACATAGATGGGATATAATTGTTCATTTTTCTGAATATATATATTGTAGAATCACATTGATCATACAATCACATACATAAATACAGTAATAATGTCTGTTTCATTCTACTATCTTTCTTATCCCCACATCCCCTGCCTTACCCTCCTTTCACTCCAATCTAAGGTAACATTATTTATTTTGCATTACAATTCTTAATACACATAAATACCACACTTTTTGTATATAACGTATGTTGACACTCAGTTCAAGTCTGTATACATGTACTTTGTATAATGATGTACATCACATTCCACCATCCTTGTTACTCCCCTGCCCATTCCCTTTCTCTCCCATCCCTTTTCCCTATATAGAATTCATCTATTCCTCCCATTCTCTCCTTCCCAATCCCACTAGGATTCAACCTCCCTATATCAGAGAAAACATTTGGTATTTGTTTTGGGGGGATTGGCTGACTTCACTTAGCATTATCTTCTTCAAGCCATCCATTTACCTGAAAATGACATGGTTTTGTTTTTTTTTTAATGCTGAGTAAAATTCCATTGTTTATATGTGTCACATTTTTTAAATCCATTCATCCACTAAAGGACATCTAGGTTTTCTCCATAATTTAGCTATTGTGAATTGTGCTGCTATAAAAATTGATGTGGCTGTCTCTCTGAAGTATGCTGTTTTTAAGTCCTTTGGCTATAGTCTGAGGAGAGGAATAGCTGGGTCAAATGGTGGTTCCATACCCAGTATAAAATGTCCTTCCTTATCCCTTTTGGGTAACTTTAGCTTAAAGTCCACTTTATTTAATACAAGGATGAAAAGCTCTGCTTGCTTCCACAGTTCATGTGAGTGGTATGATATTTCCCACCTCTCACCTTCAATCTCTTTATGTCTTTTCCTATGAGATGCATCTCTTGGAAGCAGAATATTGTTTTTTTTTCCCTTACTTTTGTTTTTTTATTCAATCATTTAGCCTCTATTTTTTGATTACTGAGTTAAGGTCATTAACATTCAGTGTTATTTTTGAGACATGATTTGTATTTCTATATTTTTTTTTTTATTTTTTAAGTTGACTTGGTTTCTCCTTTGATTGTTTTTTTTTCTTTAGTATAATCTCCCTGTGGTGATTTTCATTATTGTTTTTCATTTTATCTTCATGGAATATTTTGCTGAAAATGTTCTGTAGTACAGGCATTCTAGTTGTAAATTCTTTTAACTTTTGTTTATCATAGAAGGTTTTTATTTCATCATCAAATCCAAAGGTTAATTTTGCTAGATATAAGATTCTTGGTTGGCATCCATTTTATTTCAAACCTTGACATGTGTTGTTCCATAATTGTCTACCTTTCAACGTTGAAAAACCTCCACATAACCTAATTAGTTTTCTTCTATATGTAACCTGATTCCTTTCTCTCATGGCTCTTAATATTCTCTCCTTATAGAAATTTTCATTATATTGTGACTTGATATGAATATGCTGTTATTTTGTACATTTGGCATCTTGCAAGACTCTTGAATTTGGTTTTCCACTTTATCCTTCATGTTTGAAAATTTTTCTGATATTATTTCATTGAATAGATTGTTCATTCTTCTGGTTTGAAGCTCTATGCCTTTCTCTATCTCAATAACTCTTAAATTTGGTCTTTTTATGTTATCACATAATTCTTGAATATTCTTCTGTTTTTTTCTTTCCATTATCATTGTGTGGTCTGTATTCTTTTCAAGATTATATATTTTGTCTGTATTATCTGAGGTCTTGTCTTCCAATGGTGTAATCTGTTGGTGATGCTTTCGCTTTAACTTTTAGCATATACTGATTATAGAAGCCAAATAAGAATAGATCTAATTAGAATGAATAGAAGGCAGTAGAAAAGAATAAGAATAAACTTTATATACATATATATTTAATGGTAATATGCCTTGTAGAATTTTAACTCATTAAACTGTATTATGTAAATAAGGTACATATTCATCCTATTTGCTCAGGACTGTCCATGTTTATGTCTATTGTCTTAGTATAGTAATTAATAGCACACCACTCATTTACAAAGTAGTTCTATTCTGGATCAAGATTATAATTGCAAAGAAAAAAGGGATTATTTCTTACCATGTTAAATATAGTGGTTAAATATATTTGGTTTATTGTTTCTTTCATTTCAAGGATTTTTGTTTGGTTTTTCTTAGAACCTTTTTCTCCCGATTTAAATAACCCTTCACTTCCTGCATTTGTTTCTGTAGCTCTTTGTCAATACGATCTTTTGCTGCCTGTGTTTGCTCTCTTATATTACCCATTAATTCACAGAGCATTTTAGTTATGTACATCCTGAACTCCTTCTCTGTAATTTCATCTGTGGTGCTGCCCATGGCTTCTAATAATGTAGTATCTTGATTTTTTTGGGTCACTTTCTTCCCTTGTCTTTTCATGGTGCTCCTGTGTCTTCACTTTTAGCACTGTGGATCCAAGGCATTACCACTTTTACTCTGTAGGCTTATAGTGCCCTTGTAGTTTTACAATACCTATCCTTTGTGTGGTAGGACAATGTTAACAGATCCTAATGTAAAAATGTACCACCTAAAAACCAATAGTTGCTAATAGATGTTTACAGTTTGGTCACAATTTATAGCAATGGTGGATTTAATTATTATGTACAATTTAATCAGTAAGCTTGTAATAGGGTTTACAGTTTCCAATGGTGGTCAAAGAACCAGGGGTGAGGTGTAGAAAGATATGCTGAGGAGGTAGGAGGTGAGGATATAGAATTATTATATCTTGGGAAATGTGAAATAGAAATCTAAAGAGGAAGATTAGTAGCAGGAGAATAGAGAGAAAGTAATTTTGAGTAGACAAGTAAGAGGGAAGACAGTAAAGTACATAAAACAAACACACACATATATTAAGAAAAAAATTTAAAAAATGTTAAAATAGTAAAAATCAAATAAGAAAAAAAAAAGAAAAGAAAAGAATGTAGAACACAACTGTAATATTCTATTCAGTTGTCTCCGACCTCAATGTCCTAATTCATTCAAAGCACTTGGTTTCACATATTTTAGGGATGTGAGGGCAGAAGAATAGAGAGGGAAAAGAAAGAACAAAAGATTAAAAAAATGTCTTGAAGGAAAAAACAAGGATAGTTTTTGTTGGAGATTCATATCTTTCCTGCTTCCCCTCTCATCCAATAGGTGGGATTGTCTGTTGTTAGGTGGACTTTCTGCCCTCAGGATGGTGAAGGTAACCAGGGGGGAAGGGTCCTGGGTGAGGGCACCTACAAGTAGGTTGTGGCACCCACTGGTCCCTGAAGAGAGACTGCACATCAGGGATCTGTTTTGGGGCCTACTTCTTTAATGTGAGTGTCTGGTCTTATCTCTTTATCTCACCTGAAGTCCTCCCAGTTCCTGGTGTCTGTTAGTCTCTAAACTGTATCACACTCACTCTCTCCCTTACTGCTTCCTAATAAGGGACCATTCTGTCCTGGGCTCTTGTATGTGTAGCTTTGGGGCACTCCACAGCTTCCCCACTGAGAGCTGTTTTTTGTTGAGCAGTCAGTGTGCCAGGTAGTGGCCGCTGGGTAGAGGGGGGAGTTAGAAATTTGGTGCCTAGCCAGCCAGAGTTCCAAAATGGTATTTGCCCCTACTAAAGATGGTGATGAAGGTGAACCAAGATGGAGGCATGTGCTTTCAGAAATTAGGTGTTGAGTTGGGTTGGGGGAGCTGGGTGATGGCATTGGACAATGAGTTCAGAGACTAGGTCTCTGGCATGCAACTTGCGGCTGTGGCTGTCTTCAGAGCCTGTGTGTAGTTACTCAGTGCAGGCAGGCTAAGGCATGTAGAGGACTGTCTTCATTGCTGCTGATTCCCAAGATGGAGGTGACATGGAACCCCACGTTGGTTATGGGGGTCCACAAAGGAGTGGTGGCTAGAGATCCTGCACGTGGGTAGCTGCCAGGTATCCTGTGTGGGAATTGAATGTGCGATTTCTGTCAGGTGGGTACCCAAAATTTTGTGTGGGTGATGATGCTGATGATCCTGCTCGTGCACCCAGTAGTTCTGTGTGGGCGAGTAGTTGGGATACCTACTCTGATGCTGAGGCCTGGAGTTCTGCATGGGCAGGGTGGCTGTGATTCCTATGCAGATATAGGAATATGGCTTGCAGAGAAGTAATATTCTCACTTCTTAATTCCCAGGTCACAGAACAACACAGAATGCTGCCTCCCTCTGGCCTGCCACCTTGGATCCCTGATTTTATCATTTTTAATCTAAGTGTGGTATTTCTGGTCTCCAAGAGGAAGAGAAACATTTTAAATTACTGCCACTCATCTACCTTACCAGTGAGAGACATAAAAATAATCTTAAGAAGCAATTGCAAATTTATTCAGCAAGGTAGAATTATGCTACCTAGTTTTATATCCTAAGAATAACATTGCTCTGCTCAATCAATACTGTCAATGTTAATTTATAATATCTTTCCTGAGTTGTTACAATAAGTGGAGCAAATGTTGTCTATGAATTTATTGGAGAGCGAATGACTTGATTTGAGCAAATGTCATCCACGTGGTATGAAACTTTTGAAATAGCTACCTCTAAAAATATCATCCAGTTGAAAATATTATTTCAATGAATGCAATATTATATGGTTTTCAAAACCTAATATTGTTGAGCTCATGTAAGTGTACACATGTATACTCCATTAGGATATTTAAGCTATCCTATAGAAACTTCAGTGAATACAGAGACACTTATTGAATGACATTTGAATGAGCACTCATTCTTCAGGAATATGAAAGTAATAAGATATATTTCTTTCAAGGGATTTACCAAATATTATTGAGTAATTTATTATATAGACCATATCACCAATGGAGAGGTGGAATAAAATACATTTTAGATTCATGAAAGAAAAGGATCTAAGACCTCCATCCTTGAGCCTAATATCTTGATTAACATATATTACTGTAGAATAGATATACAATCAAAACTAAGTAATGAGAAAGAATAATTAAGCCCCCAATATAAAATTCCTTGAGGTAGGGAAGTGTATCAGTTGATAGTTCAGGCATGCCACAAACCACAAAGTGAAAGCTAGCCTTGGAAGAGCTTAGGGATAAGAATGGAAATATGTCTATACCCACAACGCCCCAAATAATGTTATGTTGAATGAAAATGGGTTAAACAAGTTCTATAAAACCCAAACATATAACTAGGACTATCATTCCCAAAACATGTTAGCATCTTTCTTCACTGTGACCAACTTAGAGGAGGAGAAATTTAATTTGGCTCCCAGTGTCAGAGGTTCAGCCCATGGTTTCCAGACACAGTTACACTGGACATGAGGTGAAGCAGAACATCACAATGGAAGGGCATGACAGCAGAATGCTGCTCAACTCATGGCAACCAGGAAGCAGAGACACAGAAAAGTCAGGGACAAAATGCACCCCTTAAGGGCATAAACCCAGAGACCTACTTCCTATACCCTACTTTAGAGTTATCACCCACTTATTGTGTTCAAATTATTGATCCATCAAATGGATTAGTCCACTCATGAGGTTACAACTCTCGTAATCTAATAATATAATCTCTGAACATTGCTTTATTGGATATCATGTTTCCAAAACATGAGATTTTTAGAAGATATTTTACATCCAAACTGCAACATAAGGCTATATTCACATTCTGAGATAGTAGGGTTTAGGACCTCAACAAATATTTATTGGAGAACAAAATTCAATGAATAACAGAATAAATGAGGAATGTTACTTTTTAAAATGTACAAAATTTTTGTTATCATTGGTGAATTAACACCAACACATAGTATTGTACAAAGTATAGTGTCCCCAGTTTGACAAGTAGATAAATTTATAGAAGGAATCTTCTGCAATTGGTTCAATAAATCAAACCACATAATAAAACTTAATTGCAACTTAAGAATATAGTAATTTAAATAAGTTGAGTATGTGAAACTTTGGAAATATATAACATTCCAGTCACATTTAAATGCATACTGCAAGTAAAAGAGTGAGATATAGTTACTATATTCAAGAATAACAACAACAAAAAGTCAGAGTCAATAAAAATATTAGAGTGGGGCACTAAGGAGTTTAGAGTTTATTGCATTAGCCACCAAAGTCTATTGGACATTTTAAAGAAGATACAAAATTTTCAAAGGAGAAATATATATTTTAAGATAGGTGAATGGCAATCTTCCTTGGAAATAACCTAGACACAAGAATAAGATACCAATGTTTTTATATGTTGTCTCCCTTGCCAAGAAGCAATAGAGTTGGTGTTCACAGGCTGTGTCTGTGGTGACTGATCACATGTGGGACATGAATCAAATATGAACAGACCCAATAGTAATTCAAAGTCAATCCTCCAGTATGGTTACTTGTTAGAGTCTGTAAACAAGTCAAGATGGCGCCTAGCATTTTGCCAGAGGGAGTGGTTTGTGAAGTAACACCAGTGAGCCATTAAGTGTGGAGATTCCTTATTGGTTGACTGATGTATCTAATTTATGTTAATTAAGATAAGCTATGTGTAATGTATATATACCCCTCCGGTCCTACAATAAACAGCTCCCACTCCTGCTGTATCAATCTACACAAGTTGTTCGACACCTACCAGCTATTTTGCTGCAGCCAGACTGCAGCACATGGTGGCCCCTTACAGGGAGCCCCAGGACACTCGGGGGTAAGTGATGAAAAAAAAAGCTGCCCGTCCATAGATAGGACGGGAGCAAATCTGCTCATCCCTAGGCAGATAGGCTGAGAGAAAAAATGGCCATTTTGAGAAAATGGAGAAGATTGATACAGTATGTTTGTGTCTTGTTTTGTCTTAAAATGTTGTATTGTCTTTGTGATGAGAATATGGAAGGGGTGAGAAGTAAATTACTAAGGGAAGGAGGCACCCCAATGGAACCAAGAATAGTTAGGGCATGTGTTGATGGAAGCCCAGGAAATCTAGTCAGAAAGAAAAAGAAAGTTCAGAAGAAGAAGGATTATCAGGGAAAAAGTTGCAACAAAAGGCTATTACTGAATACTTTTCATTACCGGAGGGTGCGTGAATTGGTACAGTGGCTGCCACGTGCACCAGCCGGTCATGGAGCAGCAAGGAATTTCCAAGCAGTGGCAGCCAAGAGCCCAAATCCAGACCTGACCTGGAGGCACAGTCTCGCAGGCTCTTGCTTCCTGTGCCCAGTGGCAGTTTGAGTCCAGTACACTCCCTGGACTCTCCCCGGGACCATCTGGGGCTGCCCGGGATGCTGCAGGCAAAAGATGGCCCAGGACCCTGAAGTTTGATCATTTCCAAGGCCAGTAACTACAATGGTTCTCCCACACCTGGAAGCTAGTTCCTGCCTTCGTCCCAGTGCTGGTGAGGACAAGGATAAAAAAATTACCAGTGTTGCTGAAAACTGGACAAGACTTCGGCTGAGAACCGGAGGAGACTTCGGATCAAGCTAGCTGCCTGCAGAACTTACCTGGACTGTGTTTTAAGCTAGATGCCTGTGAACTTACCTGGACTGTGATTTACCTGGATTGTGAGTTAATCTATTGAGACACTGCTTTACTTGGATTGAGACAACAAACTGTAAGATACAACAAATTGTAACTTGGTATCTTTGCTAATGGTGTCATTTCTGGTATAATTTTTCCAAGGGCTTCTTGCATGGAGCCATCAAGGCTTGGTATTGTGGCATTTTGTATCCTCCCCTTCTGCTTGTAGCAGATTATTAATGGTGTTTGTGTAAAAACCACTATGGTTGTTATTTAAATTAAACAAAAGGGGGAAATGTTAGAGTCTGTAAACAAGTCAAGATAGTGCCTGGCATTTTGCCAGAGGGAGTGGTTTGTGAAGTAATGCCAGCTAGCCATTAAGTGTGGAGATTCCCTATTGGTTGACAGCTGTATCTAGTTTATGTTAATTAAGATAAGTTGTGTGGGATGTATATATACCCCTCCGGTTCTACGATAAAGGGCTCCCACTCCTGCTGTATCAGTCTACACAAGTTGTTCGTCACCCACCCACCCCCCCCGGGCTATTTTGCTGCAGCCGAACTTGGGCAGTTACTGGGTAATGGCCTTGTGTTCCATGGCAAGGGAAAGTTAAAAACTAAAATTCTGGACTATAAAAATGTCTTGCTCCAAAGATTCTGTTGAGAAATGTGGATGTTTTTCCACTGGTGTGCGATTGGGCATGCATGTGTGTGTATGTCTGTTATGTGTGTTTTAACTCTAAAAGTATAATGATTTAAAGATAAAAGAAAAGGAAAAGGAAACTGGAGCTGGCTAAAACCAAAAGATGTTGGTATATTTAACATATCCCATGAGAAGGAAGGAAAAATGATTCATGTGGTTGAGAATGTCTGAGACAGAGGGTAACTAGACTCTCAGAGACACTACAGCAAAAGCCAAAGGAAGAAGAAGAAAGATCTAGCTACAAAAGCCTTAATTTTTAAAAAAAAATTATTATAAAGCACCTAAGGTGGAAGATATGAAGGGGAAAAAGAAAAAAAGGCTTGTGACCAGCCTCTGGATAGATATAATTTTAAAAGCAAGTTGAATAGAAAAGCAAGGGAATTTAGTTTTGGTAGGAAGAGCAGTTTTGACTTTTACTTAAACTGCAGTTCATTTTTTTTCCCCTTTGGAAAGTTTGCTTTTACTGAAAAATCCTTTTTTTAAAGAATTTCTCAGAATGCACATGTTCCAAAACCTTCCCAAAATTATTAGTGAGATCATCATATCCTCCTTCAGCACTTAATCCCTATAAACAAAGAGAAAGTAAAATTAAATTATAATGCATGAAATAAATTTTACATTAGAATCAATATGTCACATAGAATTCTTTAACAGACTCTTATTTTGTGTGTGCAAAATAATACTTCATATTTCTTCTGTAAGCTGTACTTTCATTAATTGTTACAAATAGAAAGCAATACAGGTTTTTTTTTTCAGATACAGCTGGTATTTAATTTTTTGCTTCATAAGTGTATGTGACCAACATAAACTTTTTAACCATTGTTATAATGTCATCAGCTCATAACACTATTTATGTTCTTTAGTGAGGATTTGTGAACAATTGATCCTTGAAATATAAGTCAATTAAGACCATTTTTCCATTTAAAAGCAGTATGTTAAAATCTGTCTCATCACATAGTTAGTTGGGATGCAGTCAAAAGGAACCTCCAATTTTCAAGAGGTAATGAATGTTCAATTTCTTCATCTTTAGACTGTCATTTTTAAGAGAGAGAGGAAAGGACAGATATCCTTTTAATAGCATATTACTCCCATCTTGAAACCTCATAACCTGCACCGATTTTCTAGACCATGGATCCCCAAACAAATGAATTTGGATTTAATGAATTTATAATTTTATGAACCAAACAGAAGAATTGCTGAGATATTTGCAAGAGTATTTAGTTGTATTGTAGCATATTTGGGCATGTACATAACATAATTGTATTCCCTCCCTTGAGACAGGGTCTTGCTGAGTTCTCTGGACCTCACTAAGTTGCTGAAGCTGTCTTTGAACCTGAGATCATCCTATCTCAATCTTCTGAATCCCTGGGAACAGCATTGCTTTTTCCAATTAAAATGGCCACTTCTCACAGGCACAGACTTTAACCTCTTCTTTACCTTTTCTTTTATGTAATATTGTTGCCAACTAGTAAACCTGTAGAAAGCTTATTTGTTTATGTTTTGTCTCTTCTACTAAAAATGGGTTGTCTTTTTTATGTACTCAGAAAAAAGAAATAAAATCTTGAAACTTGGCTCAATGGCAAAGAGGAAAATGAAAGGCTATTCTTTTAGAGTACTTGGAGATTTACTGGTGAAGACTCTACAAAGGAGAAGTGCTCCTGTGACTAGTGAGGGCAAAGCTCATAGAGGCAAAGCCACAAATTTTCACAGAAGAGTAATCCTTCTCAGTCAAATTTTTAGTTTGTCATTTCAGAATTGAATGCTTACAATGAGAAATGGCTGGTGGATTGATAAACTCCAGTTAGTTGAGTTTAGCAAATACTATTCCAAATTTATCATCATGTAGCATTTGCCTGAGTCTGACCAGTTTTTCTAGTAACAATTGATTTTTTGTTTTTAATCTGCAACCTTTAGTGTTAGCTATTTTATACCTCCAGGCTCAGGACTACGTAGTGGCAAAACTTAATGCATAAAATTTCTTTTATTACTATTTGTTTTGTTGAAGGCTTATATTCAGTGCCTGGAACACTATATGCCATTGGTATATATAAGGTAGTCATTTGTTAATTGTGTTAATGTATGTCAAAACTTCACTGTTACCTGATAATTTTCTGAGCCAAAGGGCCTTTAATTACCACTGGTTTGGTAATGAAACAAAGCACTGAGAGAATGTGTGGTGAAATGGCTTCTTTCCCATTTCAATTAGTTACTTACTCTGAAAATTCAGGTGCTATTTTAAGGATTTTTATCTTAGTTTCTTTGTCTATAAAACAAAGGAATTTAGTTGTGGTATTGTTAATGTTATATTGCAGAATATCTAATACATACCAAAAATTTAAAGGTGTATATTAAGGTTTACTAAGAGCAAAGCCACAAATTTTCACAGAGCTACAACAACCATCTATCAGAATTCCAACAACACAGAACCATTCAAATCAGAAGAATGCCTTAATGAAGATCTAAACATTAGAAGGTATAAGTACAAAGCAGCTAAAGACTGAGTTTTTATTTGAAATCTAACAATTTTATGTATTGACCATACCCCTTACACCCACAAAAGAATTGAGATAGTAATTTAACCTATTTAATTTCAATTTTCCCCTCTATTTTTTTGCATATACTAAAGCATATGGAGCTTTCAATGATGTATAAGATGAATGTCACTTTTCCAAATCTGTTTACATGTCCACTAACTAGTTCAACATGCATGGAATTAGGGTCCATTTACATGTGACCCTCTACTGCAGGAAGAGTCTCCGTTGTTTCCTCTTATGCTACAAGTTATGGTTTGGATGTGAGGTGTCCATGAAACCTCATGTGTGAGACAATGCAAGAAGATTCAAAGGAGAAATCATTGAGTTGTGAGAGTCTTAACTCAATCAGTGAATTAATCCCCTGATAAGGATTAACTGAGTGGTAACTGGAGTGGTAGGGTGTGGCTAGAGGAGATGGAAGTTGGGGTGTGACTTTGGGGTATAAATTTGTATCTGGAAAATGGAATTCTCTTTGTCTGCTTTCTAATCATCATGTGAGCAGCTTCCTTCTGCCATACTCTTCCACCATGGTGTTGGGCCTCACCTGGAGCCCCAAGGACTAGATGACTGTCTATGGATTGAGACCTTTAAAACCATGAGCCCCAAAATAAACTTTTCCTCCTCTACAGTTGTTTTGGTTAGGTCCTTTAAGTCACAGCAGAAAAAAAAAAAACTAAAGAAAACACCATGTAACTATTTTTAATGAATTTTCCGCAAAACCTAAACAATATGTATTCTTTAAAAATAGTTTAATGAGGAGAATGGAGGAAAGAATTGGAAGAGAGGAAGGAAGAAAAAATGTTTGCCATCCCATTACATACATGTGAAAGCAATTTATTATTGCTTAATAAATGGAACTTTACCATTTAGGCATGATTTTCTGATCATGTTTTTTTTTGTTGTTGTTTTTTGGTTCCAGGGATTGATCTCAACCACTGAGCCACATCCCCAGGCCTATTTTGTATTTTATTTAGAGACAGGGTCTCACAGAGTTGCTTATGGCCTAGCTTTTGATGAGGCTGCCTTTGAAATTGTGATCTTCCTGTCTCAGACTCCAGAGCCACTGGGATTACAGGTGCTCCACCATGGCTGACTTCTGATCAGTTTTTAATTGATAAAATTCATCCCTTCTTCTCAGAGTCCTCACAAACAGGAAAGTAATATCTTATTTTTAAGTCTTATTTTTTATTCTTCTATTCACTTTTTTCATGTTTATATACTTTTTTTATAATGATAAGGAATAAAATCTAGGTATGATGCTGGCACCAATAGCTTATGACTGATTTAATGTGCTTGAATATATGATAAAGTGGTATTTTTCAATAATTTTTATTTTATTCTGTTAGTATATGGTATTTTATTTTAGTCATTCTCTCTTTAAAAAATTTTTATTTGGGAAGACCTCATCTATAAGAGATAAGTTTGAAATAACTTAAATAATTATGGAAATGTAGGTTCCTAAATATCTAATGAGATGTTTCTAGATGTCTTCTGGATTAATGATTTTAAACATCCATTAAAAGTTATTTTGTAGTCAATATTATTTTCATAGGACTCTTCACTTTGTTTTGTTATGTTGGACTAATTTAAAGTTATTATTTTTCTTTTTTGTACTGGATTTTGAACCCATGGGGCACTTAACCATGTAACCTCAGCCACATTCCCAACACCTTTTATGTATGCATGTATGTATGTATGTATGTATGTATGTATGTATGTATTGAATTTTGAGACAGGTTCTCTCTAAGTTGCTGAGGCAGGTCTCAAACTTGCAATCCTCCTGACTCAGCCTCCTGAGCCACTGGGATTACAGGCATGAACCAGGGTACCCAGCCCAACTTAAACTTTGATTGGAATTAACCTGTTTCTCTTGGATTTAAAGAAATATGTTGAAGATAACATACCCTTGATAATAACTCCATTCCCAGTACAAAATATTCTTAAGAAAGTCATATTTTATCCCTGTAATTTATTTTCATATTTAGTAACAATATTTTATCATTTCTCACTGAACTTTTATCAATTTAATTGCTTTACTTGTATAGCTTAATGTGATTTGTTGATTTAAAATAACAAAAAAATCACTTATATTTTTATAATTATTATGAAAATATATATTTAAGTTTCATTTTAAACTTTAAGTTTCTTAGTTGCTAATATTTGACAAAAAATGCTTTATCTATTAATCTTGTTGATATTATTTGTAATTTTTGTTAATGAAAACCAAAATGTTTTCACTTCAAGTAGACTTAGTTTTGGTTTTAGACACTGTTACTGAGTTTTGGTAAGGTACAGACACAATAATTGTGAATTATCTTAGTTTCAATTTGTGACCACAGCTAGAATCTTGTTTTCCTATTGTGTGAGTACCTATTTTACTAGGATAAAATTTCTCATCTCTTTATGGATAAACAGCGTCTTTTTCCTCTTATTTTTTTTTTTCAAACCTTACTTCCCTATTCATTTGTCAAAGAAAATAAATGAAGGGAACAAAATCAAAATCTTATGTTTCACCACCAGATCTTTCCCTCTGAGTACAACTGAGCCCACACAGTTTATTTTCTCTCCTGTTAAAATGGATGAACTGACTGACACAGTGGTGCACACCTGTAATCCAGTGGATGGGGAGGCCAAGGCAGGAGAATGGAGAGTTCAAAGCCAACCTCAGCAACTTAGTGAGGCCCTCTCTCTAAATAAAATATAAAAAAAAGCCTGGGGATGTGGCTCAATGGTTGAGCCCCCTGAATTCAACCCAGGTACCTAAATAAATAAATATGAAAGTGTGCTCCTTAATTGTTTTACTCTTTGACCATTTGTTTTCCTCTTCCTTATAGATCATTCATATCATCAGGCAATCACCAGGAGCAGGCTGCAATTATACTACTGTTTCCTTTTGACCCTGCAGCTCACTGGACGTTATCTTTACTCTCCTTATAACAAAACACATAAGTGGCTCTGGACACAGTGCATTGATGGTCCTTCTTTTAAATTCCACTCTCTATTAAAAATACTGTAATTAGCATTTGGTCCCAGCACATCATTAATGCACCCTGCTAAAATCATGACATCCATTCCACCAAAAGCAGAAGTCAACTCTCAGTACTCCTTTGATTTTAAGTTGAAACTCAACCTCCTCTTTCCTCCTTTCCTTATGAGAGCTCCATCCCATTTGTATTGCTTCCCTCTCCCTTTTTTTTTCCCTGTCTCTAACTTCTGGGCTTCAACTTTGGTTGTTTTCTATGTCTGAAATCAGTAGTGATCCTTGTCACTTCCTATGCATGAGGATAAACTGAATGCCATCCAAAAACAATTTTTAATGAAACAAAACAAATCAAAACTTTACTGATATAGTCAGAGCTCTTACAAGGAACTCTTATGAAATTTATCAATGCCTTTGATGACCAAAAATGTATAGTAAAAAGATGAAAGTTGGTATGGCAGCAAGTTACATTTTCTGCATTTTAAATCTGACTAAATACCAGGGTTGTATTTTATATGAATTTGAAACAAGGTCGTAATTACATACCAAAACACAAAAAATGTATTCACAGTTGTGCTAAAATCCTTGCAATTTCGTGAAATTTGTCTATTTAAAGCATGTAGGAATTTATAATAAGATGTAATTATAAAAAAATGTATTTAAATTTCTTTTTTTTGGTTTTTGTTTTGTTTTATTCTTGTTGGTTTAGGAATTTGTGTTGGTTTTTTTTAAATTAATTTTTATTGTTGGTTGTTCAAAACATTACATAGTTCTTGATATATCATATTTCACACTTTGATTCAAGTGGGATATGAACTCCCATTTTTACCCCGTATACAGATTGCAGAATCACATCAGTTGCACATCTATTGATTTACATATTGCCATACTAGTGTCTGTTGTATTCTGCTGCCTTTCCTATCCTCTACTATCCCCCCTCCCTCCCCTCTTCTTTCTCTACCCCCTCTACTGCAATTCATTTCTCCCCCTTATATTTTCCCCCTTTCCCCTCACTTCCTCTTGTATGTAATTTTGTATACCCCTGAGGGTCTCCTTCCATTTACATGCAATTTCCCTTCTCTCTCCCTTTCCCTCCCACCTCTCATCCCTGTTTAATGTTAATCTTCTTCTCATGCTCTTTGTCCCTACTCTGTTCTTAGTTACTCTCCTTATATCAAAGAAGACATTTGGCATTTGTTTTTAAGGGATTGGCTAGCTTCACTTAGCA
Source organism: Callospermophilus lateralis (assembly GCF_048772815.1). Taxonomy (NCBI): domain Eukaryota; kingdom Metazoa; phylum Chordata; class Mammalia; order Rodentia; family Sciuridae; genus Callospermophilus; species Callospermophilus lateralis. The sequence continues at coordinate 6,236,005 of NW_027515420.1, forward strand.
TAATCTTCTCTAATGCCATCCATTTTTCTCCAAATTCTATGATTTTGTCATTTTTTAATGCAGAGTAATACTCCATTGTGTATAAATGCCACATTTTTTATCCATTCATCTATTGAAGGGCATCTAGGTTGGTTCCACAGTCTTGCTATTGTGAATTGTCCTGCTATGAACATGGATGTAGCAGTGTCCCTATAGTGTGCTCTTTTTAGGTCTTTAGGGAATAGACCAAGTAGGGAAATAGCTGGGTCAAATGGTGGTTCCATTCCGAGCTTTCCAAGAAATCTCCATACTGCGTTCCAAATTGGCCGCACCAATTTGCAGTCCCACCAGCAATGTACAAGTGAATCCTTTTCCCCACATCCTTGCCAGCACTTGTTGTTGTTTGACAAATAGGCTCCCTATTTACCTCTCTTATTGTTTCTTTTGCTGAGAAAAAACTTTTTAGTTTGAGTAAGTCCCATTTGTTGATTCTAGTTATTAACTCTTGTGCTATGGGCATCCTATTGAGGAATTTGGAGCCCGACCCCACAGTATGTAGATCATAGCCAACTTTTTCTTCTATCAGACGCCATGTCTCTGATTTGATATCAAGTTCCTTGATCCACTTTGAGTTAACTTTTGTGCATGGTGAGAGAAAGGGATTCAGTTTCATTTTGTTGCACATGGATTGCCAGTTTTCCCAGCACCATTTGTTGAAGATGCTATCCTGTCTCCATTGCATGCTTTTAGCCCCTTTATCAAATAAAAGATAGTTGTAATTTTGTGGATTGGTTTCTGTGTCCTCTATTCTGTACCATTGGTCCACCCGCCTGTTTTGGTACCAGTACCATGCTGTTTTTGTTACTATTGCTCTGTAGTATAGTTTGAAGTCTGGTATAGCTATACCGCCTGATTGGCACTTCCTGCTTAGCATTGTTTTTGCTATTCTGGGTCTTTTATTTTTCCATATGAATTTCATGATTGCTTTCTCTATTTCTACAAGAAATGCCATTGGGATTTTGATTGGCATTGTATTAAACCTATAGAGAACTTTTGGTAATATCACCATTTTGATGATGTTAGTTCTACCTCTTCATGAACAGGGTATATTTTTCCATCTTCTAAGATCTTCTTCTATTTCTCTCTTTAGGGTTCTGTAGTTTTCATTGTATAAGTCTTTCACCTCTTTTGTTAGGTTGATTCCCAAGCATTTTATTTTTTTGAGGATATTGTGAATGGAGTGGTTGTCCTCATTTCCATTTCAGAGGATTTGTCGCTTATATACAGGAATGCCTTTGATTTATGCGTGTTGATTTTATATCCTGCCACTTTGCTGAATTCATTTATTAGCTCTAATAGTTTCTTTTTAGACCCTTTTGGGTCTGCTAGGTATAGAATCATGTCATCTGCAAATAGTGATAATTTGAGTTCTTCTTTTCATATTTTTATGCCTTTAATTTCTTTCGTCTAATTGCTCTGGCCAGTGATTCGAGAACTATGTTGAACAGAAGTGGTGAGAGAGGGCATCCCTGTCTTGTTCCAGATTTTAGAGGGAAAGGCTTCAATTTTTCTCCATTCAGAATGATGCTAGCCTGAGGCTTAGCATAGATTGCTTTTACAATATTGAGGTATGGTCCTGTTATCCCTAGTTTTTGTAGAGTTTTGATCATAAAGGGATGCTGTACTTTGTTGAATGCTTTTTCTGCATCTATCAAGATGATCATATGGTTCTTATTTTTAAGCCTATTGATGTGGTGAATAACATTTATTGATTTCCGGATATTGAACCAACCTTGCATCCCAGTGATAAATCCTACCTGATCATGGTGCACAATTTTTTTGATATGTTTTTGTACCCGGTTCGCCAGAATTTTATTGAGGATTTTTGCATCTAGGTTCATTAGAGATATTGGTCTGTAGTTTTCTTTCTTTGAAGTGTCTTTGTCTGGTTTAGGAATCAGGGTGATGTTGGCCTCATAGAATGAATTTGGAAGTTCTCCCTCTTTTTCTATTTCCTGAAATAGCTTGAAAAGTATTGGTATTAGTTCCTCTTTAAAGGTTTTGTAAAACTCTGCTGTATACCCATCCGGTCCTGGGCTTTTCTTATTTGGTAGTCTTTTGATGGTTTCTTCTATTTCCTCAATTGATATTGGTCTGTTTAGGTTGTCTATATCCTCCTGACTCCATCTGGGCAGGTCATATGACTTAAGAAATTTATCGATTCCTTCACTATCTTCTATTTTATTGGAGTATAAGGATTCAAAATAATTTCCGATTATCTTCTGTATTTCTGAAGTGTCTGTTGTGATATTGCCTTTTTCATCCCGTATGCTAGTAATTTGAGTTCTCTCTCTTCTCTTCGTTAGCATGGCTAAGGGTCTGTTGATTTTATTTATTTTTTCATGAAACAACTTTTAGTTTTGTCAATCTTTTCGATTGTTTTTTAGTTTTGATTTCATTAATTTCAGACCTGATTTTAATTATTTCTTGCCTTCTACTTCTTTTTTTGTTGTTTTGCTCTTCTTTTTCTAGGATTTTGAGATGAAGTATGAGATCATTTATTTGTTGGTTTTTTCTTTTTTTAAGGAATGAACTCCAAGCAATGAATTTTCCTCATAGAACTGCTTTCAATGTGTCCCATAGATTCCGAAATGTTGTGTCTGTGTTTTCATTTATCTCTAAGAATTTTTTAATTCCCTCCTTGATGTCTTCTATAACCCATTGATCATTCAGTAACCTATTGTTCATTCTCCAAGTGATGCATGATTTTTCCTTCCTTCTTTTATCGTTGATTTTCAGTTTCATTCCATTATGATCAGATAAGATGCATGGTATTATCTCTACTCCTTTATATTGTCTAAGAGTTGCCCTGTGACATAATACATGATCTATTTTTGAGAAGGATCCATGTGCTGCTGAGAAAAAAGTGTAACTGCTTGATGCTGGGTGGTATATTCTATATATATCAATTAAGTCTAGGTTATTAATTGTGTTATTGAGTTCTAAAGTTTCCTTATTCAACTTTTGTTTGGAAGATCTGTCCAGTGGTGAGAGAGGTGTGTTGAAGTCTCCCATGATTATTGTATGGTGGTCTATTAGACTCTTGAACTTGAGAAGAGTTTGCTTGATGAACATAGCTGCACCATTGTTTGGGGCATATATATTTATGATTGTTATGTCTTGTTGGTGTATGGCTCCCTTGAGCAGTATGTAGTGTCCCTCTTTATCCCTTTTGATTAACTTTGGCTTGAAATCTATTTTATTCGATATGAGTATGGACACTCCTGCTTGTTTCCGAAGTCCATATGAGTGATATGATTTTTCCCAACCTTCACCTTCAGTCTATGTATGTCTTTTCCTATCAAATGTGTCTCCTGTAGGCAGCATATTGTTGGGTCTTGTTTTGTGATCCACTCTACTAGCCTGTGTCTCTTAATTGGTGAGTTTAAGCCATTAACATTTAGGGTTATTATTGAGATATGGGTTGTCCTTCCAGCCATATTTGTTTATTTATGTTACTAAACATGGTTTCTTTTCCTTTTTGATTATTTTCCCCCCTTTACTGTCCTACCTCCCACTGTTGGTTTTCATTGTTATTTTCCATTTCCTCTTCCTGTAATGTTTTGCCGAGGATGTTTTGAAGACATCGTTTTCTAGCTGCAAATTCTGTTAACTTTTGTTTATCGTGGAAGGTTTTAATTTCATCTTCCATCCTGAAGTTTAATTTCACTGGATACACGATTCTTGGTTGGAACCAATTTTCTTTCAGTGTTTGAAATATGTTATTCCAGGATCTTCTAGCTTTCAGAGTCTGTGTTGAAAGATTAGCTGTTATCCTGATTGGTTTACCCCTAAATGTAATCTGTTTCCTTTCTCTTGTAGCTTTTAAAATTCTCTCCTTATTCTGTATGTTGGGCATCTTCATTATAATGTGTCTAGGTGTGGATCTCTTATGATTTTGCACATTCGGTGTCCTGGAGGCTTCTAGGATTTGGGATTCTGTCTCATTATTCAAGTCTGGGAAATTTTCTCATATTATTTCATTGAATAGATTGCTCATTCCTTTGGTTTGGACCTCTATACCTTCCTGTATTCCAATGACTCTTAAGTTTGGTCTCTTTATATTATCCCAAATTTCTTGGATATTCTGCTCATGGTTTCTTAACAGTCTTGCTGAGCTGTCTATGTTCTTTTCAAGTTGAAATACTTTGTCTTCATTGTCTGATGTTCTATCTTCTAAGTGTTCTACTCTGCTGGTAGTATTCTCAATTGAGTTTTTAAGTTGGTTTATTGCTTCCTGCATTTCTAGGATTTCTGTTTGTTTGTTTTTTATTACCTCTATCTCCCTGTATAGTTGATCTTTTGCTTCTTGGATTTGTTTATGTAATACATTGTCGAAGTGGTCGAAGTGATCTTTCATTGTCTGATTTTGCTGTCTAATGTGTTCCTTGAGACTCCAGGTCATTTGCAGCATGTATATCCTGAATTCTTTATCTGACATTCCATCTGCTGCAGCTATTACCTCTTCTAAAGTTGAGTTGCCCTGCATTGCTTGTGGTCCTTTCTTTCCTTGTCTTTTCATATTGCTCGTGTTTCTTTCTGCTTGGTGAAACTGTTGTGTTTTTGAAATTTTCCACCTATATATTTATATTGCTCTTGAATAGTTAAAAAGTCTCCCTTGCAGGGGCGGGCGGCGGCTCTGCTCCTCCTCCAATTGGGGTGATCTGTCTACCACGCTGGCGGGCCGCTGGGACTGTTATGCCGGTCGGTCGCAAGTCTGCCTACCTTGCAGCCATGGTAAAATAGATATTTAAATATTACTGCCAATGTGTTTGAGTCAAGATGAGGAGAAAATATTTGTGTTGATTTAGAAATTCTAGCAACATTTACTTTTTGTCTAATGATATTACTCATATTTTTGAAGACATAGATTTATATAAATATTATTTGTAAGGATTTACAAGAGAGAAAAGAAAATGAGTACCACATTTTTATCCCAAACTAATCTTAATGGAACAAGAAGACTGTATATGCAAATATCTTAGCATGATATTTTCTTTACATGTTTATTTCAACATATTACATTAGTAATGACCCCAGTGGCATCATAAAATCTCCTGCATTGTAACTTTTTACCATTATTTTATATTATTTTCATATTTTTCAATTTTATCCTAGTTTACTCAAATCACCTATATTTTTCTTTTCTACACTCATTTTAATTTTTTAAAAAAATTTTTAATTTGTTTTAATTAGTTACACATGACAGTAGAATGTGCTTTATACATTACTCATTCTTCTGGTTGTACATGTATTTTTGAAGAAGAGAAATGTGGCTTATATTTGAAAACTTTATTTATTTAGTATATGTTTATGTTTTAATTAATACATCAAATTATGAAAGATTTTCATGAAAAATTCTGGCCCTTTTCCTAATTGTCAAGTGAGAATTTCCTTGGCTGTCATTGATTTTGATTTTCCCAAAAGTCCTTTTGTGATGTGCCCATTTTTAAGTAATATTAAAAATCTCTTGTTCTCATATATTGGCTTTGAACATTATTAACTTCTCTTTTGAAACAGTTACAAAATAAATAAATCACAATAATCTGTGTGAAATCAATCATAGTTACCCATATTTCTTATAGATGTTTCATACAGCTTTTACCAATTTTGAAACTATTCTTAAAGTTACTTGTTCAAATCATCTCAGAGAAATAATTCCATATAAAACTAATTGTAAGCAGAGAAATATTTCATGTCCTTTAATAGATCAAATTACATAAATACAACAGCTAAACCTTAACTTTTGGTAATCAAAATGCCTATAAGGAAGAGGCTGGTGACATATTATTTTGAGCAGATGAGAAAGTCAAAAAAGAAAATGTTGGGGATTATGAAAAACTAGAAACTGATCCACACATCTAAACATTAAATTTAGATAATCTTTCGTTTATGTCTGTTATAGCTTTGGTTTGTGTTCCCTGGAGATTGTTCCTCAGTATTTCCATCTTGGGAGGCAGAACCTTGAAGAGGCAAGGCCTAGTGGGACATCCTTAGACCAACTGGGTAATAACCTCAGAAGGGATTATGGTAGGCATTCTCTCTCTGGTTTCCTGTTTGACAATGGAATCTCTTGTTCTCTGACATGTGTCCACCATAATGCCATTTACCATTAGGCCCTCAGCAGAGGCAGAATTCTCTGAACCACTGATTGTGAACTTTTAGCCTCTAAAACTATAAATCTAAAAGCAGCCTATCTCCGATATTTTAAATAGTAATATATACAAGAAAGTTATAGTTTCTTAGTTTGTTTTCTGCTGTTGTAATAGAATGTCAGATACAGAGTAATTTATAAAGAACAGTTTTTTTTTTTATAGGAGTCTTGGAAGTCCAAGATTTGAGTGGCCTGCACTGGTACAGATGTTTCCCTGGCAGAAAGCAAGAAGGCAAGGAAGAAAGAGCAAGAAAGAAGGAAGGGGCCAAACCTGTCCTTTACTAGGAATTCAGCCCCTGGTAACTCACTCCCACAGTAATGACATTAATGGATTCAGGATAGAACAGCCTTTCTGAGCCAATCACTTCCTACTGACCCTACCTCTAACACTGTCACACTGTGCATTACATTTTCAACATAGGAACTGTGATATATAGGTACATATACATATTTGTGCATTTGGTTATGTTGTGTATTTATAGATGTGTGAATATGTGTTCCATAAAGCACATGCAAATGCACATTTTTTTCTTTGGCATATGCTAATCACTTCCTGAAATCACTTGTTGAAAAATGTCAAATCTGTTATTATAATAATTAGCAGTCATATCACAGAAACAATAGACATGCTTACCATTTTTGGAAACTATCTGAGGATGCAGTCTTTTTAAATTAATTCTTCTTGCTTGATTTCATTTAACTTCTACACTTTCCATTTCTAGTCATCATGAGACAGTTCAGGGTAACAAATTCTGTAAAAATCAAAATATACAGAAGATGAGTCATAGAAATAAGTATCCAATATTCAGAATGGTAATTACTGGTAAATGTTATGTGAAATACATTTTCAATCACCTGATTTCATATCAGAGCATTTCTTTAAAACAAATCATTTTTGAGCATCAATTTGATAAAATAAGACATAAAAATGTTTTGAGGATCACACATTTACCGACACTTTTTACTTTTTGCTTAGTATTAGGATACAGAATTTTATCCCAGAAGTACTCAGTTGGAAAGTTTAAAGGGAGTCTTGTTGCTTTAATCATTTAAAATTATACTGGACAATCTATGAGAAAACAGAACTGAGGAAATTTTGTTGTACATTTCTTAAAGAAGCACTAATCTTATTGGCTTTTCTGGTTTGTTTGCTGTCCCTTCCAGTACTAGTGATTAGACACAGGAACACTCTACCAGTGAGCTACTTTCATATTGGTTTTTATTTTTATTTTGAGACAGGTCTCACAAAGTTGCTGGGGCTGGCCTGAAGCTTGCAATCCTCCTGCCTCATGTTCCAGGTAGCTAGTAGCTGAGATTACAGGTTTTTACCACTGCACCCAGCTGGTGGCTCTTTTTTATTTTGAAGGTCTACAATATTATAAAACATGCAACTTTTACTTAAGTTGAATTTTTGTAGTTTAGATTTTGCTACATAAATTTTATTTGCAGACATTTTAAGGAAAAAAAAACATTTTGAAGTTGTTTTGGAAAATTCTAAGCATGCTATCCATATGATTTTAATTTATTTTACTGAATACTAATACCTATATCCCAAAACTTCTCATTAGATAAGCACAATACAAAAAGTTTCTGGCAATATAATATTGTGAGATAAGAAATACATTCTAATATTAACTTGTACTTAGTTAAATAAAAGGACCTTATTATTATAAACTGGAAAAAACAGATACAATGTTATGCTTTGTTTATGCTCAATATAAAAGCAAATATTCAGATGTTTCTGGATACATCTTTTTAAATGATTGATATTTACAGGAAAGGGAAAAAGAAATAACTTAAAATTTTCTGGCATAATCTATAACAAGGAATGTATGTATCTCTTTGCTTTCCATAATTTTATTTGAAGAACTATATGAGCAGCTGTTTAATGTTTAATTTTTAAAACAGAAGCCAGTCTTTTATTTCCTAAATGAAAAATCATAGAGATATTAAAACTACAAAATAATAATAATGTTTAAAATATTTAAGATGAGATGAAGAATATAACTTTTAGTATAATTTCCAGTAATTGACCATAAAGATTTTGACATAAGCTAGACCAGGCCAAACACATTACTTGACTCTAATTGGCTAATATAGTGTATTTCTTGGCAGAATCCTAGATTCTGGAACCCTCTTCTGAGTTTTATTATGCAGGAGCATTAAAATTTCTGCTACAACAATTTATTTGCCTTTTTTCATTCTTCTTAACCAATAAGTAGAAAAGCCTACTTTATATTCTCTAAACAAGTTACTACTCTTTTGACTGGTTTAAATTTGTTACGTAGCTATAGCTTAACTTTCTCTCTCTTGTCTGATCTATTTTCTCATATGATATAATAGTTTGATGTTACTAAAATGTTGGTCCTTTTGCATTATGATGAAATTAATTTTATCCTCTCATACATTCAAGTCTTTTTTATAAGAAAGAAATAAAACAACGTTTAATACTTGTAATTTTCTAATTTAAAATGCTGTTTAATTTTGCTTAGCAACATACGTAAAACTTAACCATGCCTCTTTGATTTTTAAAAATTGTAATCAATTTTAATTTCTTTTGTCTCAAATTCTTCTGAGCAGCTGAACCCATTTGGAGAAGGGGACTTTGAAAATTACATATGCGGAGAATAATCTCCTTCAATTTTATAAATATTTTAGTTATCAAAAGACTTGCAAGATTAACCCTACATACTAATTTTTAAAGCAACACGGACACTATCATAATTTCAGACTGAAAATAGAGTGCAACATGCCTGGGATAAAACATTCTCAAAAACATAAAAAGGACCCTGAAAATTTTCCATGTCATAAAGTTCTCTGTAAAGTTTCCAGAAAACCTTACCATGTAAAATGGGAACCACATCCACTACATTAAGATCATAGAATATGACTTATAAAAGGGTCTTCAGATAGGTTAAATAAATTTTACTTAACATGAAATAATTAAAGCTTTGGAAATATTGCACCATGATAATTTTTCCCAATTCTGATTAATGCATTAAAAAAAACCAGACTTCTATACATCTCTGGAATTCATTCCCAAACTATGCCAAATTCAGACATGACTTTGATAGAAATTAGAAATTTTACTCAATATCTAACCTGAAAAACTGTAAATTGTGGTTGCATATAGGCATTCTTCTGTCAATCTTCCCAGGTATCTTTCAGCCTCCTGCCCCTGTTACATTCCCTTTACTTAGGTACTTTTCTAATAATGTGATCAAACTTAATTTCCCTAGAGTTTTAAATCTGTTTCTGAAGATGTGGATCACATATTAGGAAAATACCAGAGATTTCTTGCAAAAGCTTAGATCACTAAAGAGGAATTATTTTATAGAAGAGTAGCATGGTATTAGAAAAGAAGACTGTCTTATTCTGTTCTGTCTTGAGATAACATAATACCTGAGATTGGGTGATTTACCAAGAAAATGAGTTTATTTGACTCACAATTCTTGGTGGGTAGAATAGCCAGACAACATGTTGCTGGCATCTTTAAAGCTTCCTGGTTGTATCACAAAATGATACACCAAATCATTTGAATAGAGTTCTCAGAAGAAAGAGGGAATTTGGGGAGAGAGAAGACAAAGAGACCAGGGAGAGGTCAAGCTTGATCTTTTGTACCAATCTACTCTCCCAGGAACTAGTTCAATCTATTCAGCTGGATTAAACCTATTACCAAAGATTGCAGGTTACACATCCACATTTTTACATAATACCATAATAGTAACTGTTGTATTCTGCTGCAATCTTTGTAATGCTTTGAATAACCAAAAAAAAAAAATTAAAAAAAAAAAACCTATTACCAAGGGTGACCTTGACCTAATCACCTCTGGTTGGTCCCACCTCTGAAAGTTTTTTCTAGCTTTCAATATTATCACATCGGAGACCAAACTTCCACCACATGAAACTTTGAGGGATTTTACCACAACCAAATAGTAGCAGAAATAGGAACAGTCCTCCCTAACAGAAACCAAAGACATACATCTTAATCTTTCTTCTCATGCTACTAGAAAAGTCCTTTAATCTTCTACATTTAGCAAATAAAGTATGTATTAATTCTATTGCATCTGCATCATTATTTTTCTTATCAAACTAGGTTAAGAAAATATGACTGCTAAAAAATTTACAAGTTCTTTCCTAAATACTGGATTAGTTAAAAATGTGAATTAATTTAGACTCTAGCCTTTATGTGTTACATAGAAGACAAAAACTTCTAGCTCTAATTTTACAGGCTTTTTTTTAAGTATTTACTTGTTTTATTTTTATAACTCATTCTTTTGAAATCTAGTGAAAGAAGATATATTATTCCATAAAATATTTTACCTATTATCTTCATATCTTGAGAACAAAAAGTATGGGCCTATTTTACATGAAAAAAATCAATAAAGATCCAACTAGAAGACTATAAAAGATATTAAGATAATTATAAATGAAATTAATGGATCTGTGTGGGTCCTTGACAATGACAAACTAAAGAGACATTTTTATAAGGCATTTTCCCCTCCTATTTGTGTAAATGAAATTCAAGAAACTCCCCAATATCCATACAACATTGAAGATCTTCAGCTATCATTTAAATTAGATTTCCAAATGCATAAGTTTTAGAATCAATATTATTTGGTAAAAGGAAAATTAATTATGATAATGAATAATTACATTTTCTTCCTTACAATGCTGTTATCTTTTGATTTTACTGTACCATCTGTTCCAAGTTCATAGTAATTTTTTCCAAGCACAACTATATACACCTGTTCATTTCATGTAAAACCATTAAAACTAAATATATGATACTTAGATTTTTGTTTCTACAATATGGATGCACCCAGATAATCTTTTTCTTTTGAAAAAAAAAAGTTTTTTTCAGTACTGGTAATTGAAGTCAGTACCTCAAGAATACTCCATAAATGGACTATCACTGAGTTACATCATCACTCCTAAACTTTATAGTTTGTAATCCTTACATTTTTTATGGTCCTGAGTTCTACTTCCAGAAAGTACAATGACTTAGTTGTTCAGTTTCAAATTTGTAAACTGGTAGTCAAATATATTTTCAAAAAAAGTCTGCCTAATTAAGAATATATAAAATATACTGAGTGCTCTAGCAGTGTCACACAAGTATTTATTGAAGTGTTTATGTGTACACAGGTGACAAATTGGAAGTAGCAGATAAATTTAAGATTATTTATCAGTGTAGAAACTATCATTAAATCTTTCATTTCACACTAAAGAAAATTTTTTTATTATTACTAACATGCATTATAAATATTAAAATATGGATATTTCTCAAAGTATCTGCTATGATTTTGCTAGAAAACTTCTGAGGTTATTTCGTTATATGTTGTCAAATAAGTAGAGCAATAAAATATCTATATACAGAACAGGAATCAGATAATAAATGTCTAAATGGCAGTTGTATTTTCAAAAACAATCATATTATTATAATTTAAAGAATATGCAATATGATTGCTAGATAGAAAGTTAAGGAGAAAAAGTGTTGGTTTGTTTAATAGTAGTAAAAACTTTTTCAAATTTTACTGATGAGCATTGAAAAACTTAAGTTGCAACATAACATTAAAGAGAACTGCAAAATTAACAATGTGCAATTTTTTTCGTTTTTCATGAATTTTTTCCAGTTCTTCCCTCTCATTTCAGCTTTAACAGCAATTGACTAAGAAACTCCCAGGCAAGAATTTAACTGAACTCAACAGAAATAATAACTTAAATTAAAATGATATATAACTGTTATGTTTTTAATTCTTTGAATTTGTCTTTGGAACAGCAGCCAAAAGTTTCTAAGGAGTCAGTCATATGTCACTCTAATCCACTGTATCAATAACTACCCTATTTAATTTTTTCTTTTAAATCATTATTGCCACTTGTTTTATGCTTCTATCATTTTGTTCCAATGGTCTTAAGAAAATAAGTAACATCAAGTGAAGAATAAGTTCATCAAGATTTTATGATCCTCTCCATGAAAGGTGGTAGGGAAAACAATTGCATCCATAAAATTCTTCCCAGAATCTATGACTATATTACCTTAAATAGTAGTAAAGACATTGCTGAAGTGATTAATTGAATGATCTTAAGACAGCACAATTATACCACATTATTCAAGTAGACTCTATTTAAACATGATCCTTAAAGATAGAAATATTTATTGCCTCTGATGGGAAGGATATGATTACAGGATAATGGTTACAGAAATAAAATTATACTAGAGCAGGACAATGGAGGAAAAGGAAGATGAACCAGGAGGATGGGCAACCTATAGAAGCTGGAATGCACAAAAACAGTGGATTTCTCAATAATGACTCAGAGACAAAGAAAGCCCTGCTGAGTTCTTAACTCGAGCTACGTTTTTCCCTGTTAGACTCCTGACATTAAAAAATGTAAGAGAATACATTTCTTTAGTTTTAAGCCACTAAAAGTGATTATCTGTTCAGCAAAGGAGACATACTTATAAAATGATAAAAGATAAAAAAATAATAATCAGTCTCATTAAATAATTGCATGTTCAGTTTTGCCTCTTTTCAATATTTTTTTCAAATATTCATGTTCTACATTTATCACATTTGAGTTCTTACCATCCAACAGAGTAACATATAGTCAAATAATGCTGATTGAAATATAAATGAATAAATTAATGAGTTTGATTTGTATATCTTCAAAAGGAACATGGTTCTTTATTAAAATTTTAAAAATTGCCTAAGTAAACATCACTATTATTACCTCACTTGATTTGGACAAACAAAAAATTATCTAACAATATTTTCCAAAGATTCTAATAGATTATTGAATCTGAGTATCTGGTGGTTGAGTCAAAGAAGAGAAATAATGGTAGATATAACTGTAGTCATTAAAAAAATGATTCCCAGAATTGTTAATAGGTTTTTCAGCTCATAATAAATTATTTTTAAAATAGGAATATGTAAGAATATTAAAAACAGTTTGATTTGATGCCAAAAAAAGAAAAATATATGTCAGAAGGACAAAGTACTAATTTTAAATCTGTAAAACTGACATAATTTAGTTCATTTAGTTAAGTGCCCCTGAGAAAATTTCTTGAATTCCTTTAATATCTCTTTGTTCACATGTAGTATTAAAAGTTTTCATTAGATTTTATCGCTCTATTTTATTTAACTTTATTCATTGGCTTATTGTGGTTATAAAAATGTAAGAGTTTTGGGGGTCAGCGCTCACCTACAAGAGTATTTTAATCATGTACAGTTGCTGTGCAGCCTATGTTCACCAACACTGTGGTATTCCTCAAGGATTGTTTCACTTGCCACAGGGTTAACTAACATATTAGATGCTCTAACCTCATGGGTAATTTTGGTTTCTTCATATGCAATATTACTCATTTGAAAACTTTATCTCTTCTTCTTATGCACTGCAGCACACAATCTTCTTTATCCTGGATAATGAATTCCTTAGTAGCCTGTCAAGAAATTCAGAGATCACATAATTTTTAGGATACAATGTGTGGTGGAATTTTCATCTATATTGAGTCATCATCATTTTCATCATCATCATGATCACCATGATCATCATCATCATTTGCTACCAGGGATTGAATCCAGGAGAACTTAACCACAGAGCCATATCCCCAGCCACTTTTAGTTTTCATTTTGAGACAGGTTCTTCCTAAATTGCTTTGTGCCTAACTAAGTTGCTAAGGCAGGCTTTGAACTTGCAATCCTCCTGCCTCAGACTCTAAAGCTGCTGGAATTACAAGCATGCACCACCATACCTGGCTTTATATTGTATTACATCACTGATTATTGTCAGTGTAAATCCTGTCATCTTATAATAAAATTTTAAATACTAAAAATATGCAATATTCTGTCCTTAATTTAGAGCTTTAAACCAATTTTATAGAATTAAATATTCTACTTATAGAGCTTCTAATATACAGAGCTTCTCTGTATTATTTGCCAAACTAATTTGATTAAACATGTAAGTACCACTGGTATTGTGAGTGCTGTTCTATTTTTAATGTATATTCTAGTTGATTATTGCTATTGCAGATTCTATGGTGGTATGGTATGCAGTCATAGCTGATGAAAATAGTTTCTACAATTTTAGTTCAGATTTTCTAAATATGTAATCACATTATCTCTGATAATTACATGTTTGTTTATTCTCTTATGTTTCCCATTTATGTAAATAAGAAACCTATGTTTCCTATTTAATGTTACATTGTTAATAGGTCTTACCAGTTCTATAACAATACTGAGAGTGGCAGAGATAGTGAGTCTGCTTATCTTTCATTTTTCTCTCATTCCTGTAAAGTTTGCTGTAGACTTTTAACTAAAACAATTCTGGGGATTCCATTTCTGTATACAAGTTTCCAAGAGTTACTTTTTCATTTTCTTTTCATAAATATGTCTTTGTGTTTATGCATATGTATGCATTTGTGTGAAATTGAACTAAAACCAAGGAATGTATCTTTGGGCATATATTAAAATAGTTTTCTGAAATTTTAATTAACATATAATAAATAAATTTATATGCACAAATTGTTTAATATTGAATCTTTAAATAAATTTTAGCTTTATTTATTATTATGAATTTCATACATATTGAAATACTCTTTATTGATAATTTATTCCACTTTTGATTTCTATTTTCAGAAATGAAATGACTTGTTAGTTTTATTTTATGAAAATCACACAATACATTTATTTTACAAAAAAAAACCCCACATGAACTTATCAGAAAAATAGAAATATTGTGCTAATTGCTTCTCCTAATGGTAACATCTAATACAACTGTAACACAATATCACAATCAGAATGTTCTTATTGATAAAATCAAGACAAAATATCTTATCATTACAAAAAGTTCTCATATTATTCTATTTTAGGTACTTCACTGCAACCCTCAATCTCCTTTTTAAATCCCTGGAAAACAATAATTTGTATACTGTTTCTTAAATTTTATCTTTTCAAGAATGTTATAAAATAAAATCATGTAGTATGTATATTCTTGAGTTTGGCTTATTTCATGAGGCATCATTCTCAGGAGGTCTAAACAGGATAATGTGTACATTCTTCCTTTTTATCACTGGAAAGTATTTTATTGCAAGAATGTACTAGTGTGCTTTTTTTCACCTATTGAAGAACATCACATAATACATAAAGTGTCATTTCTTTTCTGATTTCTGGAAGAGATTATGTAGACTTGAAATTAGGTTTTCAAATATTTTCAGTTATTACAATGTTCTACACTCAAATAAGCACCAATATAATTTAATGTTCTACCTGTCACATTTTTAAATTGCTAATAAATCTGGAATAAGTATAACTGAATTTACAGTTGGACTTCATGAATGTTGTAGCCAGCTCTGATTAAGATGATTAAACATGATTTTTGATGCAAAAAATGACTGACCCTTCAAATAAAATATAGAAGATACTGATAAAGAAAGTGGATGATTCATTTGAATGACATTGATTTGTTATCAAGGATACATTTTAAAAATATATTTGGGTTTTTAATTTCTTATGTACTATATATTCATAAAACTGCAGAGATTTTCTGTCTTCTTTACTGTTCTTAATAAAACTGTAACATCATTAATATCAGATTAATATAAATATAAATAATATCAGATTTAATTTTCATATTTAATTATGCATAGGCTAGAAAATAAATACTGAGAAGAAATAGCAGATTGAGTCTACATTTATGCATGTATTTTTTCATTATAATGAAATTTAATTATAAGTTTGAATTATTGATTTCTTGCTTGGATAAACTAATTCTTCCATTACCAGTGGCAATGCAAACATGTCATAATTATAATACAGAATTAGGTAATAGAGATGCTTCTCATCAAATAATTAGAAGAAATCTGAGTATAATAGATCTTAAATGAAGATCGAGAATATGATATTAATTATAATAATAGATTTTTATTTGCTTAATTTCCTACTTATAAAATTTATAATTTTATGTGAACAGTTTTCATTTTACATATTCTGGCAATTAAAAAGAAATAAAATCATTAGAACAATTTTAACAATTTTGAAACAGAAATCATGCAAGTTTATAGTATAGAATATGTTAATTTTGACTAACTTACCTTCCCTACACTACCTATCAGAGTTTTACTGACTAGATAATGAGTAATTTATGAATTAATATAGGCAATTAATCCATAATGAACTTAGTTTAGAAAATCCCTTAGTCTGCCTGAAGGACATATAAAGTGTTATTTGAAAAATGTTTAGAATTGTGTCACAGGCAAGGATAAAATCTACAATTTTCATTTATGCATCTCTTTGACAATTGTTATTATTCAAGGAGAAAAACTTTCCTTACCCACTATTATTTAATCCACTTACATGTGCAGATTACAGAACAAATACCTCACTGGAGTGACATTAAGATTTTCCATGATGGCTAGAATAATTTGTAGCTTTTGAAATATATTGAAAATAGTTGAGGGACATTTATACCCAAATATTCAAATGCTTGCCTTTATCAAAATTTAAGATCTATAACTACTGAGGTATAAAATTAAAAGACACAAGTTGATTTTAGGAAAAAATTAAGAATTTGAAAAAATTTATGGAATATTTAAAAAAACATATATTAACATTTGTTCTATTTCAGTTTCTAAAATTTATTTTCTTTTCCTGTAAGAAATTAAAACTGAAATAAATGTACATTCAACTGTGGCTCATATTACACTACACAGTATACCAATGATTATGTGCTTAGAGTAATTAACATACTCCATATCTTTTTATATTTCTAATGGTTTATAAGGCATTATTTGATTATGTAAAATAATGCTTATAATAATAAAGATAATAATAAAGTTAATTTAGTTCATGATAAATTATTGAGTTTAAACGTTTGAGTTCTTTATATTTTAAGTACAGGGTCTCATAGGACCTTAAAATAGTCCTATATATTACTATTATCCAGATTATACATTTTAAGAATCTGAAGTGTATTAAATCAAATTGGACAAAATTAGGTTGATTAAATAGTAATGGCTCTGAATCTAATCCTGGGTAGTTTGAAACCAGGCTTATTTAAGGTAAGAGATAAGTTATGAGTAATTATATTTATCTGCTTTTGTTTTCCTCTGAAGGCATTTCAAGATTTAAAAATTTTCTCAAATGTTATCTTTATTATCATGTAATGTATATAATAACAACAAGTATTTTTCTAAAAGCATTAATTCTACAAAGCAAAATTAACCTTAACCTGACAAACTTTGAGATGAACTGAAACAGTCCATAAAAATAAGGGGAAATGCATTAATAGGTACCAGAAATACCATGTCCTCCTGATGTAATTGTTTGATATCTGAGGTGTTGTGTGTGTGAGGATTTTGTTTGACCTTTTTGGTTTGTTTTGCTTTTTTCAGGACAACCTTTAACATAACCTTTACATGTAAAGATGTAAAAGTAGATCAAGTTCCTTTTTCTGAAATTCAATTATTTACATATTTTTAATGTGCATGACTTGTTTTGATTTTTTTATTTATATATTTTTATTCACAAATTAAAAAAATATCTATTCACAAAATAAATTTATTTATTCAAAAAATACTTATTCCCCCCCCCTTGGAGTTGTGATGTAGTTATATTTATTAATCAGAACCTAATGTGAAAATCTCTGACAGTAGGTCAGTGGTATAAAAGGAAAGCCAGAAAAACTAAGTGGATTCTAGGGCTTATACTTCATTTCCCTTTGAATTAGGAAGTACTTTTGACACCCAGCACACACACTTGCATAACCCTACGCAAGTATGCACACTCACAATTGCCTGGCCATTGTTTAGCATATATGGCTAATGCATCTGGAAGTCATGTGTAGAGTTAATTAGGACTCTTGTGATTGTACTTATTTAACACAAAATAAATTTGAGATAATGTAAAATGCATAGCAGTATTAATGCGAAAGCAGAAATATCAGTCAATACTTCCAGTAAATATTAAATTAATAAAATATTAATGGAAATGAAAGTTACATATAGACAGAGTGCACATATACTTACAACTCTAGAGACTTTTCAGTCTATCTCATCAAAGCGTATCTTTCTAAAATTTACTGACAAAGAAGAATTGTAAAGGGAATCTGACAAATGAATTTTTTGTCTGAACTCAATAAATTTTTAAACTATTGCTATCTAAGTAGTCATGATGGACACCAATAAACCAAAATGTACAGTATGTTGTAGTCAATTTAGATAAATTCTTACATCTGTATACTATTGGTGGATTCAGTGTGGGAATTTGTTTTAACAGAGCCTGCAATATAATCAGTTTAATAAATAATGTGCTGAGGGAAAAATTAGGATAAATTCAATATTTCAAATAACTGACTTCCCTACTATGCCATATTGGATGAACTCAATGGAAAGTCTTCATGGTCATATTAAAATTTACATATTAACTTCTATAAAGTTTATTAATATTAGGCCCTAACTTATATCTTGTCTTTAGGAAATGAAATCAACAAACAATCTGAATGGACATACAGAGTTATTTTCATTTGTAAATCTTATTTAAATTAATTAATACTCTAAAATGGAAAATATAATTTAATAGTCTTTATGCAGTTAGTAAAAAGTATAATTGATTATTTTTTTCCATTCACAATTGCTTTTGTAGTACATAACAAAAAATGTTGTAGTTCTTCAAAAGGAAAACACTCTTATGATAATATTTTATGTTGATATAATTTGAATTTTCCCTAAAAATTATTGAAAATAAAAGTAATATCAAAGGAAAAAATATTCAAGTAAAAATAATATAAATTTAGGAGTGAATGGCAGTGGTCATAAGAATATTTTCTGATTATTGCTATATTTTGAAAGAAAAAAAGAGTAACATGCTTTTCCTTGCAAAGTATATGTATACAATTCAGTAGTTACTGAAAATTATAAAACATTGACAAAATAAGTGGAAAAAACAAACAAATGGAAAAACATCAATGCTCATTATCAGAAGAATTAATGTCACAAAATATCCACAATACTCAAAGAGATCTGTAGATTCAATGTAATTCCTATGAAAATCCTAACATTATTTTCTTTAGACAAATGGAAAAGAAACTAAAATTCATATGGAATCACAAAAGAACCAATATAGTCAAAGGGTTTAGAAAGAATAATAAAACGAAGTATCACACATATTGTTTCACAACAAAGCTCCAACTTTGATATATAGTTTACATACTTTATTAATTCTATCATGTAAATGATATGTTACTGATGTAAAAACACAATTGACCAACAGAGATACAACAGAGATTTCAGAATTAAAACCACACATTTACTGTCAACTGATTCAAGAAGAGACAAAAATATGCAAACATGCAAGGATATGCTCTTCAATTAAGGGTGTTTGGACAATTGGATCTCTGTATGCAAAGGAATGAAGTCTGATCATTATGTTAAAATATACATAAAAATAAATTAAAATTAATTAAAAACTTGAATGTACGTCCTGAAGCTCTAGAACTTCTAGGACAAACAATGCCGAAAAGCTTCTTGACATTGACCTTATAAATGATTTACTGAATATGACATCAAAGTTATGCAATTCATGGGGCATGGTGGTGCATTCCTATAATCCCAGTGGCTCCCTAAGCTGAAAAAAGAGGATCGTGATGTCAAAGCCAGCTTCAGCAAAAGCAAGGCACTAAGCAACTCAGAGAGAACCTGTCTCTAAATAAAATACAAAAATAGTGCAGGGATGTGGCTCAGCAGGTGAATGCCCCTGAGATCCAACCCAGGTACCCTCCACCACCCCCCAAAAAATAGGCAACAAAACCAAAAATGAATGATAATATATTGAATTAAAAAGCTTCTGTAAAGCAAATAATCAGAAAAGTAAAACTCAACCTGTGCAATGAATGAAAATTTCTCTTAAGTCATATATCTAATAAATGGTTAAAATTCAAAATCTATAAAAAACACAGCTCAATAGCATAGAAACAACAACAACAACAACAAAACAATAAAGTAGGTAAACCAAACCAAATGGACACTTCTCCAGACATATAAATCACTAATATGTTTATTAACTATGGTCCAAGGTTAATCATCAAGGAAATGCCAATCAAACCCCTAATGAGAGATCCCTCAACATCTGTTAGGATGAATATTTCAAATATATATTTGAAATATATATGTGTTTATATGTATAAATATTTATTACAGGTGTTGGTTACAAAATGCTTGTGCACACACACACACACACACACAAATTGTTAGGGAAAAATGTATGGTAAAGATAAATCCTTTATGCTGCTAGTAGGACTGGGAATTGGCAAAGCTAACCTGGAAAACATAAAATATTCTCAAAAAAGTAAACACTAAACTGCTATACCAGCAATCACAGTTTGGGGTTTACATACAAGATATAATATCAGGACCTAGAAGAGATATTTACACAATCATGTTAATTGTTCCATTATTTAAAATAGTAAAAACATGAAAACAACCAAAATATCCATTAATAGAAGAATGGAAAAATAATATATATATATATATATATATATATATATATATATATATATATATATATATATATATCTTATTCACATAGAATACTACTCAGTATTAAAGAGGAAACCCTACTACTTGCTAAAACATGGATGAATTTGAAAGACAATATGATAAAGAAAATAAGACAAAGAAAAATAAGCACTACATTATCCAACTCAAATCTTGAATCTGTAATTGTGAATCTCTTAGATGCAGGAGTAGAATAAATAGTGGTTATAAATGGGCTAGAAGGAGAGGTCATCAGGGAGATGTTGATCAAAATTTACAATAATGGAATTAATTTGTGTAAAAAGGAGTAAGTCTTGGAGATCTACTATAGGGCATAGTACATATAATTAACTATATTGTATTTTATGCTTACTATTTTGTTAGGTGTAAGATTGTTAGATAATTGTTCTTTTTTTCTGTTGCTCTTTTTTATTGTTAGTTGTTCAAAACATTACAAAGCTCTTGACATATCATATTTCATACATTTGATTCAAGTGGATAATGAACTCCCATTTTTACCCCTTATACAGATTGCAGAATCACATTGGTTACACATCCATGTTTTTACATACTGCCATACTAGTGTCTGTTGTATTCTGCTGCCCTCCCTATCCTCTACTAGATAATTGTTCTTAAAAAGGGTAGAAGAAACTTTTAGAGGTGATAATCACATATATGTAAACGTGATAGTATGTCACAGGTATGTGTACATATTTAAAATAATCAATGTGTATATTAAATACGTGCAGCATTTTCTAGGTCACACTCCACAAACATATATACAAGGAGCAGAATAGCAAAAAATGTTAATATTGAATGTATGGGAATAAGAACTACACATTTGTTTTAAGAACAGATCCTGAGAAAACAGTGTATTAGCATTGGTTCTTAGCATGACATTTTATGAAGGCCAATTACTTTTGCTCACTTGAAAAAAGCTTCAATTTCTTTTCAAATAGGAAAAACTAGGTATAGAAGAAATTACTATGTAGGTTTATGTTTCCTAGGCCAGAAAGATCACTGGGATAGTGATGTACAGCTTCCTTCATCTCAGCGAGCTAATAAAATAGTCAGCTTATGTTTTCAGATATTAGAAAGTTCAGTGCAAACTAAATAAAATGTTCATCCTATATGTTCTTGAAAACTGCTACATTCCCACTCGACCACAAATCTCTCCTAAAGTTACTGACCTACATTGGAATGGAAATCTTTCATTGCTCAAATTTTTTACCTTGCCCATGACCCACTACAGAATTGCTATAGATAGATTGTAAAAGAAGGTAAGAAAAGAAAGATTGAAATAGTACACTATAGTCATGTACAATCTAAAATATAAAATATACTAAACCATAAATAAATCAGAGCTAATGTTTTTTGTCAGTTTATGAGGAATAAGAATATATATTAATGTCATTACAAACAGGAACAGAATCTATGCCTAGAAACTTTTATGTATTCCACAATTTCAGGTAAACACACAAACACATTCTTATAATGAAAGGACTGAGAAAAAATTCAATAATTATTTAATGAAATTAGCTGCATTGCATTTTTTATAATTTCAATTTGAAAAGTACACATTTTATTTTATAGTATTTGGGACTTTTTTCATCAGAATAATATTAATTGTGGGGATACACACACTTACACACACACACACACACACACACACACACACACATATATATATATATATATGTATATATTATATAGGAAGTTGATTACATTATATTACTGAGAAATAATTTTAAATATTGATTGAGTAGCTGGGTTTCTTACTATCATAGAGCTAGAATATGAGCATTTTTAAAATAAGTTACATGCAAAATATTGTTTTCTTATTAAAATATGAGTTCAAAACTCATATCACATATAAATTTGTATATGATTTTTTAATGAAAATCTTTAAAAATGTGTAAGGTCATCTGTAGGCCTTTTTGAAATGTGTTAATGTAAGTGAATAGACACACATGATTTAAAATCCAAGGTAAATTGTTATCTTTTAATAAAGAGCTGTACCCACATTTATAATAATATGGTGTTTCATAGTTTATCTTTGTTCAATACAAAAACCTTATATTATTTATATAAATGCATGGACACTACTAAATATTCAGAATAGGAACAAATGTGAAAAGCAACAGATCTGAACTAAATGAAAAAAAGTTATAAAAGATAAGAAATTCTTCCTTTCCATTTGAAAGGTCTTTTTAAAGAAATAGACATTTTGCTTTTAGAAGTGATTTCTGCTACTGTGCCTGGTTGTCAGATACCTTCATGGTTTGATCAGTACATCTTCCTGAGTATTATGCAGATAACTGTCTTAGAAGATAAATTTTTTGTTTTTGTTCCCTAATCCTACAAGGTGAGGCTAAAGAAATACTTTCCAGAAATAGCTATTATGTACCATTTATTGCATAACTTTTAATGAAATTATATTAAATGTCATTTTATATGATATCTAGGCAGTTCTCTCAATCCATTAATGCCAATAGTCCTACTTCTTGACCTTAAATTGATGATCACCTCAAGCAGAAAGGAAACCCTTGAAAAGCTCAGTGTACAGTCAGTGGGACAAGGTTAGTATATTTAATTCCCTTTCCAGCTCCCTTAGATGTAGCATGATTCTACATTTTTCTATGACCCTTTCAGTTGCTCTTCTGCCCCAAGTACTAATAGTTTCATCTTTTCCATCTATTATTCACTGTCTATTATAAAATAGACACACTTCTCTGTGTTAAACTTATAAGCCAAAAAAATTGATGCAGTTCTACTCAACTGTGTGTGTTTGTGTGTGGTTGTGTGTGTGTGTGTGTGTGTACATGTGCACATGAGTGCCCACTTCTTGATTGTAGTATTCCCAGGGAATCTGTGCATATATTTTCAGGAAGTATTATATTCTCTGATTCTAGTCATTTCAATTCAAGCAAAACTCATAAAGAAATTAAAACAAGATATAACATTTAACATGCACTAATTATGCACCAGCAACTACTTTATATGACTTTTATATGGAATCTTATTTAAACCTCAGAATCATCATTTATAGAGATATGATACTCATGGAAATTGAAGAACACAGATATTTAGTAATTTTCCAGAAACACGAATTTTTCATTAGAATATATTTAATAATTAATAATAAAGTGTCTTGTATAAATTACTAAAAATTATAAATATTATTTTTGCAGATTTCAAGGGAAAAATCTATCCCTGACAATCATTCATACTTGGGAGTGAAATGCCTCATGGGAATAATGTCTGAGAATTTTAAGAAATTCATTTTCTCGATATCTTAATACTCTAGCCAATGAAAAGCACTTCCTCCCCTGCCCCCAAAAAAGCTCATCTCCAATGAAAGAAATGCCTAGATATTTATTCACCATTTACATTCACATTCAGAACCTGTCTGCTTGTTTCAATGTGATGTACCCATGGCGAGATGATTTTCATATCCATTTAAAAGAGGGTTCAGATGAGAGTCATTTGACATTTTCAATTGTTTTTTTAATTATATTAAGAAGTAACCTAAGTTTAGAATTTTTTTTCCTTTTTCCATGAGGTAATGGTTTACTTTATTCTCCAGTATAAACCTAATGAGAGAATTGCTTTCTCTGTAGTACAGTGAACTGAAGGTCATCATCAATTCTGTTCATTCCTGCTGCAAGTGACTCCAGTGGTTGTAAATAATTCATGATACTATGCTATAAATAACATTTTACCTAAAAGAAAACCATGCCTGGGTTTACTAAGTATTCCTTTAATCTTTCCAAATTTATCAACTGAATTGCTTCTATCTCTGTATACACTCACATTTAGTCTCAGAAGAAAGGCTTTCTGGACCTTTGCAATGAAAAACATGGCATGTCCCTCTTATTGAAATATAGAACTTGTTGCATAAAGGTCAATTGATATAAATCAGGGCTTATTATTTTTAAAATTTCTCAAGAAGAAATGTTAAAATTAATATAGTATATGTATCAGAATAACATAATACTCTAAGGGGCTAAAAGACAGATTACAGGCTGAATATCATAGAATAAACATTTAGGTAGATGTAAACAAAAATTAACTCCCAGATATTTTTTTTTTTTTTTAGTTTTTAAAAACAACAAATAAGTTTTGAAGAAAAAAATGTTATTTTTCTTTTTTTCTTCCATTAAAATGTATTTTCTAAGTATTTAAAACATAGAATAATGTATTTCACATAAAATTATGTCTATTTTTATTCAACAAAAATAACTGATGCATTTATAAGTAACATAATTTGTATTATACTAATTTGGAAAATACATTGAAAATTTATGAAAATATTATAAAAATGGTTTGTTTTTAAAAATCTTATTACTTATTTGTCTCAATTCAAGCAATTAAAATAAGAAAAGATGGTATTGGTTCCTGCTTATCTAGGAAGAATGGATATTTGAAGATATAAGTTAATAGCATATGAAGTCATTGCCTGACTTAACATGTGATAGTCTACAGTTTACTTGTATATGCATTTCACTGTTTGTCTAAAGAGCAGACATTTAAAAACATGCCTATAAAAAACTATGATGAACTTCCATACTGCTTTCCACAGTGGTTGCAGCAACTTGCAGTCCCACCAGCTTTTCCCCTACATCCTTGCCAACAATTAATATTCTTGCATTCTTGACAATTGCCACTCCGACTGGAGAGGGATGAAATCTTAGAGTAGTTTTGATTTGCATTTATCTAATCCCTAGAGATGTTGAACATTTATTCACATTTTGTTGATCAATTGCATTTCTTCTTCTGTGAAGTGTCTGATCAGCTCCTTAGCCGATTCATTGATTAGGTTATTTGTGAATTTGGTGTTCAGTTTTTTGAGTTCAATATACATCCTGAAGATTAGTGCCTTATCTGAAGTGTGTGTGGTAAAGATTTTTCTCATTCTGTATTGTTTTCTTTCTTGAGAAGCAGCTTTTTAGTTTGAATCTATCCCATTTATTTTTTCTTGATTTTACATCTTGTGCTTTAGGAGTCTTCTTAAAGATTAGTTTCTAAGCTGCCATGATGAAGATTTGGGCCTACATTTTCTTCTATTAGGTGTAAGGTCTCTGTTCTAGTCCCTAACTCTTTGATCCACTTTGAGTTGATTTTGGTGCAGGGTGAGAGATAGGGGTTTAATTTCATTTTTTTTTACATATGGATTTCCAGTTTTCCCAGCACCATTTGTTGAAGAGGCTATCTTTTCTCCAATAAATGGTTTTGGTGCCTTTGTCTAACATGTGGGTCATTTATGTGGGTTAGTCTGTGTGGTTTTTCTTTTGTACCATTGGTCTACATGCCTATTTTGGTGCCAATACCATGCCATTTTTGTTACTATTGGTTTGCAGTATAGTTTAATGTCTGGTATTATGATGCCTTCTGCTTCATTCTTCTTGATAAGGATTGCTTTGAGTATTCTGGGTCTTTTATTAGAAAGCAGTATGGAGATTTCTCAGAAAATTTGAAATGGAATCACCATTTGACCCAGCTCTACCACTCCTCGGTTTATACCCACAGGACTTAAAATCAGCATACTACATGATGTAGCCATATCAATGTTTATAGTAGCTCAATTCATAATCATTAAACTGTGGAACCACCTAGATGTACTTCAACAGTTGAATGGATAAAGACAAGGTGGTACATACACACAATGAAATATTATTCAGCCTTAGAGACGAATAAAATTGTGGTATGGGGAAGTAAATGAATGGAGCTGGAGAACATCATGCTAAGTGAAATAAGTCAAACCCATGAAACCAAAGGCAGAATTTTTTCTCTGATAAGCAGATGGTAATCTGTAATGAGGGTGGGTAAGGAAGAAGGAAGAAACTTTGGATTGTGCAGAGGTGAGTAAGGAGAGGGAAGTGGTTATGGAGGTGGAAGGACAGTGGAATGAGATGGATATTATTACTCTATATACATTTATGATTACATTACTGGTGTGACTCTGAATCATATTCAGTCAGGGGGAGGAGAAGTTTTACTCCATTTGTCTATAATGTGTCAAAATGCATTCTACTGTGGCGTATAACTAATTAGAACAAATAAAAAAGTAAAATAAAGAAGGAAGGGTAATTTAAGGAAGTTGAAGTTAAAACAATATAAATTGTTAATGAAGGAAGGGCATTAACAATTTATATTGTTTTAACTTTAACTTCCTTAAAAATTTATATTGTTACCTTGCAATATAAATACTATGTAACAATTTGAAAATCAACCCAAAGCCATTAAGGTTGCAATAGAATATGTACAGCAATCATTCATTTATGGCACCTAAAGGTTTAACTGGCCTAATATGCAAAACTATTAATTACATTATGCTTCTGGTATATTATACTAGTAGGAGACATACATAGTGATTGACAATTGTGAAATTGAAACTGTACCTCCTGGGTTCAGATCCCAAATCAGACACTTTTTAACTCTGTAATCAGCATTGAAACTTTCTTAAATGTCAAGCTTTGTATTCATTTACACTTTCTATTCATATTTTTCATAACGATCTGCACATAGTATTAAGTGTCAGTTGATTGAATAAATTCATATTAGTAAAATATGTCAATAATTTTCAATCTATATAATTTTCAAGTATTTTCCTTAAGGAAGAAAAGTATCTAATATAAAAAAATGACATAGTGGCTGAGAATAAAAGTATATTAAGAAAAAAAATAAAATAAAAAAGCTATGATTCATAGAAGTTTCCATGTTTCTGTTGACTGTAAGTTTTCTAAGAAAACTGGCAACCTAGTTTAACAGATATATGGGGCCATTTGATCACATTCTAATAGTGTTAAACTCAGAACCATTTTCTCTTAACATTGCATAAAAAATGAACAAATAAAAATAATTTTAAAAACGTTAAAACTAAAGAAATATTTGAAAAAAGAAGCAAGTAACAATAAATGTTGATTAGGATGTGGGAAAAAGGGTACACTCATACATTGTTAGTGGTACTAAAAATTAGTGCAATCATTCTGGAAAGCAATAAGGAGTTTCCTCAAAAAAAAAATAAAGAACAAAAAAAAAAAGACATGAAACCATGATAAGACCCAGCTATCCCAATACTTCATACATACCCCAAATATTTAAAAGCAGAATATTATAGTGATGCAGCCACATCCGTGTTTATAGCAGGAGAATTCACCATAACCAAACCATGGAGTCTATGTTGGTGCCCTTCAACAGACGAATGGATAAAGAAAATGTGGTGTATATATACATAATGGAGTATTACTCAGCCATACACAAGAATAAAATTCATGACATTTGCTGGTAAATGGATAGAACTGCAGACTACCTCTATTCTTACCAACAAAAATGTAATAAAGAATTTTATTGTCTGACTCTACATTGATGAACCATATTGAAGTACACATTGATAATTACACATATTTTATTCATCTGAATATTAACTTAAAGATCACAGCTTGTTAATAATTGCACCACTCGAACAATCAATCATTCCAAGCCACCAATGAGTAAGGTAAAGGAAATAAGTCATTCTACTCTCAGCAAGATCTGTTTCTATGAGCAATTTAAGGTAATTACCTGCAAATTTAAAAATAGAGAGTAGGCTTTAAAATATGATCAGACTGCACTTTCCACAATACCTGTGAATTGGAGTCATTTAGCTCTCAGTATCAAGAGTGCATTAACCAGGGCCATAATGAATAAATATAAACCATACGTTAGCCATTTGTTCTGATTTTAACCATATTTATTTGCTCATTTTCATTGCTATAAAATTAAGAACATAAATAAAATTTGCTAATTTTATATGACTGTCAATGAAAAAGATGACTTAAGTTTTAGGCTAACTCAATAGTTAACTTATTTTATTTTGATACCAAGGATTGAACTCAGGGGCACTTAACCACTGAGCAACATTGCCAGGCCATGTATATATATATATATATATATATATATATATATATATATATATATATATATATATATATATATATCGAGTCTTGCTGAGATGCTTAGGGCCTTGCTAAGTTTCTAAAGCTGGATTTGAACTCTTGATCCTTTTGCTTCAGCATCCTGAGCCAATGGGATTAAGGGTGCACATCTCCATGCCCAGCTAGTTAGCTTATTTTTATTGAAGACTTATATATGATGACTTAGCTTATTTATCTTGAATATCACACATTTGAATCTAGTGCCACAAGAGATAAATAGCAGAAAATAACAAGTCAAGCAACAAATCTGTCATAAAGAGATTGCTTAAAAGGCAGAGTAAGAATATTGTTCCTCACTAATTTCTAAAAATTAAAGTTTTAAAACAAAGTGTTATTTCTCATGGGACTAGATCAGCTAGTATTAATTGTGATTCCATTAACACAATGACTAAAAGTTTTATGTATTCCTATGACCAATTCACAATCTGTACAAATAAAATAATCAGTGTTTCTGTAAACTAGGCTTTTGTGACCTTTAAATCTCTACATGCAGTTCTTGTATGATGTAAAGGATATTTAGCAATAGAGAGATTGACTTCTGATAGGACAGGGTGAGACACCCCTGTGACCTGTTCCTCAGGAATATTGTTGTAAAATATACAAAGAATCCCACAATTTAAAGGATTTAGGAATATCCCTACAGAGGAGGGTTAGTGAAGAAGATGAGTAGATAAATAGCTCTTCTTGAAAACCTATAGAATATTTTTAAGAAGGATGAGTGTCTGTGGTAGTTGAACCACAATGGCTCCTTTCTTTCTCCTGGGCTCAATGAGACAGAGACCTATTTTAGTTTGCTGCACAAAACTTCCTAACAACCTAGTTCCTAGCCAGAAGTCATTCTTTTGAGAAATAACAGGACATCAGGGTTTGTAATCCTGTTCCCAGCCACCTATTGCTGAGGCACAAGTTCCAGTGAATGAAGATGGGGTAGAGTTGTCTTCTTCCACACAGCCCTCATGTGTAGAAAACAGGCTCTCCATTTGATACCCTGTGGCCTAATAACAGAGCCCCAGTGGACCAATAGGATATAGTATTTACACCAGGAGAAGTGAGCCAAGAAGACCCCAGGCTATTGGCCCCCTTCCCCTTTCATTAGATACTCAGCTCTTATAGTAGTGATGCTCCCTGTATTTTTTCCAAACCCCAGCCAAAGATTAAAGATTTTTCTTATAGATGGAACAATTATAGCCCTGCACACACACACACAGAAATAGGTCCTAATCTCTTTATAAAAGATTCCCTTCATTTACTATAGCAACAAGAATCTTAAACCTAAATATGCTCAGTGCAGGTTATGTTGAAAACAATTTGGAATAGATCTGTGAATACTAAAGATACAGTCTAGAATATATTCCTGCTAGGTTTTAGGAGAAAACTGGGGGATGAACTGAGAAAGTACTCCTGGGATAATGCAATTTCAAATAATCTTCTCCTCAGAATCTTCTTCTGAGTCAAAAAGATAGCTCCCATAGGTGGCGAGGATAAGGACCTTGGAGAAGGACAGAAGGTGAGGGAGGCATCATGCCAACCTGAAAGGAGATAGTGAGTCTGATAGCAACGTATGACTTACAGCTCCCTGCCAGTGCTAAACTCAGTGCCTTCTCCTGACCTGGAATACCTGTTTCTGTTCTTTACACTGCCAACACAGGACTCCTTCCTCAATTACCCTTGCCTTTATGCCCACAGTGGCCAACCACAAGCAGACCCCTACCCAAAATGCTTCCTCTTTCTAATAGATGTGTCAAAAACCAAAGGTTGTGGGAGCTGGGGTTGTAGGTCAGAGGTAGAGAGTTTCACTGGCATGTGTGAGGCACTGGGTTCGATTTTCAGCACCACACATAAATAAATGAATAAAATAAAGTGTGGGCGGCTAGGAGTATATCTCAGTTGGTAGAGTGCTTGCCTCTTACCCACTGGGTCCTGAGTTCAAACCCCAGCATGCATAAATAAATAAATAAATAAATAAATAAATGAATGAATGAATGAATGAATGTCTATCAACAACTAAAAAATATATATTAAAAAAGCTTTAGATCCATTCTTTTAATTATGTAAATAAGGCATTAACATTATGCTCCTCGAATTGGCTTATTAAGCTTTGAGCTTAAAGAGCTTGATTGGTTCATGCTGGCATCCTTCACCCTACCAATTACCTGAGCCGTGCCATCAGATAGGCCTTAAAGTAAAACCCCAGACAACAGAAACCCCCTGAGATCCTTTTCTTGGGGCCCATTCAGGAGATATTATTATTATTATTATTATTATTATTATTATTATTATTATTATTTTCTATTATTCTAATGAAACATGTTACTTTGCTCTCACCCTTGTGTCCATGAATTTTATTCATGAATACAACAGATGACTAACTCGACTGCCCAGATTCATTGCACTTTCAAAGATCCACAGTGTAATTAAATTAGGGTTCTTGGGTATTTATTCCTCAGGCATTATGGTGAACAGTAAACAATCAGTGCCTAATTAATGGATTTTAGCAGCAAGATGTCATCATAGAAGGAAAGGAATAGAGTCTAGAAGACCCTGTCATCATATAGAGTGAACTCTTCACCCAAAGGTGTATCTCCCTGATGACCAGAAGGTCAGTACTCTATGAGGGAGAAGTATTTAAAACAACCCAGCCAGTCACTGAAGAGGTCAACAAGCCAGTCACAAGAACAAACTCAAGAGGACAGCAGCCAGAGTTGCTGCAATACATTATCTAAAATCTTCATTCTCCAATAAAAGCAGCACAACAGGACAACGAGACATATGTAGGGGTAGAAAATGTGTCATACTCTTCCTTGTCAATCATAAGGGTTACAGTTCACATTCCTCCAATGAAAGACAGAATACCAAAGAGAAAAGTCTAACATATTTCTTTACAAACTTTTACATGATGAAGGAGCTTTCAGAGACTCAAAGACTCAGGGAAAGCTCACCACCTTTATGTTTACATTTTAAGAAAAATGGACAGCTATGAGGAAATGTGACTGGAAAAGTTGTGTGACCTGATTATAGGCAGAGTGGGGAAGCCTAGCAAAGTCCATTGATTGAGTTTCTTCCTGTGGTGCCCTCCTTACTCCCATGAGTGAGGCAGGGCCCATCAGAAGTGAGGAGCCCCTGACCTACTATCAGACAAGGTAGGTCAGAGAACTGACTTATGGCAGTCTCCTTTTGGGAGACAGGGCGGTGGGAGAAAAAAAGAGAGGAGAAGATCACAGAGAGACTTTGCTTCTGAAGACTTTCATTCTCCTTTAATTCAAAATATTCATCAGACAAAGGCATCATCCTTTGGGTATCATCTTCTGAGTCAAATAAATGGAAAAATCATAACACTGTCAATTATACCAAGAAAATGTAGGTAACATAAATTGGTTATGAATGTTATCAGGAATCAGAATTTTAAAAATCAAAGTAGTCATTTAAAATAACCTCATTAAAATAAAGCAAAGCAAATTAAAGAAATGAAGGAAGATATGACAATGTTGCTTTGTACAGAAATTAGCAATAAAATAATTAATAAGGAAAATAAATACATGGATATTTTAGAGTTGAAATATAAAATAAAACTGAAATTTATTTAAAAATTACTAGGAAAAAACAAATATATATTTGAGCTAGTATAAAAATAATTAAAATGCTACATCATGTATTTGGTTAATGCAAACTAAAAATGGAGTAACAGAGAAACATGGAAACTTAAAAACATAATTGCAGGAGACATATCTGCGATTATAAAATAGAAATAAATCAAAAGTGTAAAAAATGGAAAAGATGTGTCACATAAACATCAACCAGAAGAAAAATGAGACAAATATCAGAAAAATAGACCTGAAAAATTATACTAAAGAAGAAGTGATTTATTTTATGATAATGAATGTATATATCCATCAGGAGGATGTAACAATTTTAAGTACCTATGCGCCAAATAGCACAAAAAAAAAAATTGACCTAGTTACAGGGTGAAATAGATTGTGCAATAATAGTACTGAGAGACTGCATCTTCAAACATTCAATAATGGAGTAAAATTTAGAAGAAAAAAAGAACTTTTAGTTAGAAAGTCCTGTCAGAAATTCAAGTAAATGGAAAGCTGGAACCACTATAAAACAAGAAGATCTCACAAATGTCTGTAACGCACATCACCCCAAAACAAAATACAAATGCTTCTTAAGTGCAATTGAAACATAATCCATGATGACATCATCATATGCAATGGCATAAAACAAAAATGAAAAAGCATAAAAGGATACAGTGATACAAAGTATATTGTGCAACCACAGTGAAATAAAACTTGGAATTGATACCTGGGGTATCTTTTACATACACTGACATCTGCAGGTGTTATTCAATATGTTTTGAAATAGCTGATAAATAAAAAAAAAAACTAAAGCAAAATACATTTTGGGAAGAATGAAAATAAAGACACAATAGACCAAAAGTTATGGAATTTAGCTACAGCACTGTTTAGATTAGAAATATATAGCTGTAAGTTTACATTAGGGGGAAAAAACCCAAACAATAACTTTTCCATCTGTCTTATAAGACTGGAAAAAAGAACAAACTAAACTTAAGTGCGATGAAGGAAATAAACAATTTTATCAGTGCAATAATTATAAAATAGAGAATGTGAAAACATGTTCAGAAAAATCAATGAAAGCAGAAGACATTTTTTTTAAGAACAAAAGTGAAATTGTGAAAACCATATTCAGTATGAAAAAAATCAGAAGATAAATAATTAGAATTAGAAATAAAAGAGGATATATTATTACTCACTTTACCAAAAATTAAAAAAAAAGAATTATAAAGGGATATTGTTATGGATATGAGGTATCCTCCAAGAGCTCCTGAGTTAATGCAGGAATATTCAGAGGTAAAGTGATTCAATTATAAGAGTCAAAACCTAACCAGAGAATCCTAGCTTAAATGGACTTGCTGTGTGTTAACTGTAAGCAGGTGGAGTGTGGCTGGACAAGGTAAGTCACCAGTAGTGTGCCTTAGAGGGTTCATGTTTCCTGAAACCTCTTCCCCTTTCTATCTGTGCTTCCTGGCCACCATCACTGGAGCAGCACCCATTCACACGCCTCTCTACAATGAGGCTTTGTCTCATCTCAGGCCCAGAGCAATGGAGTTGGCTGACCATGGATTGAACATCTGAAAGGTATTGTGGTCAGAGAAACAAAAGCTACACAAATACAAGGAAAATTTTATGCAAATAAGTTATGTATCTTAAGTACATTAAATTTGATGAAAGGAAACAAACTCCCAAACATGATATAAGGAGAAATAAAGAATTTAAACTGACCTACAAATGTCAAGTAAGTGGGCAGATGGAATCAGTAGTAGGAGACCTATCCATAAGGAAAATATGTGAATGGGAAAGATCAAATCAATAGTCAAATATATATCCATAAGGAAAAAAAAGAGTAAAAATATATATTTTTTTACAAATATTCCCTCCCTTTAAATTTAACATAAGTGAATACTTTCTGACTTATTTTTTGTGGTCTCTATTATTATCTTGAAATCAAGAATATTCATTAGAGGAAAAGAAAACTAGGGCTAGGGTTGTAGCTCAGCGGTAGAGCACTTGCTTCACATGTATAAGGCCCTGGGTTCGATCCTCAGCACCAATAAATAAATACAAATAAAGATATAGTGTGCACTATTATATATATATATATATATATATATATATATATATATATATACCCTCAAACACACACAGAAAATTAAAGAATATCTTTTACATATGTATGCGAAAAATTTGAACAAAACACTAGCAAACTCAGTCTAACCATATATAAAAATAACTATATAACATGCCAAGTGAAGTGGCATGTATCAAAAGGGTTAAAGATAGGCTTAAAAATTCAAAATACAATTAAAAAAAATCAAACACTATATTGAATCACACTGACAGAGGAATAACATTTTGGCAAAATTGATCAGAACTGAATGTAAGGAAAAAAATTGTATACTTCTTGATAAAAAAATAAAACAAAACCCTGAGGATATATCTTCATAGTCTTTAATTTGGAAAAAAAATTCTTAACACTGAGTAATAAAACTGAATAATTAAAACCACACAATTAAAAATTAACTGAAGGATCTAAATTGACTTAAAATAGACATACAAATGGCCAAGAAGCACATTGAAAGTTTCTCAATATCATTGCAAAACAAAATCATAATGAGATACCATTTCACAGACACTAGGATTACTAGAATAAATGCCATGTAATAATTGTTGGTGAAAATGTGAAAAAAGCATAACTCTATATACTGCTAATAGAAATTTGAAATTATAAAGCTGATTTATACAAATCTGTCAATTCTTCAGACTATTAAACATAGAGTTATAGTATGGCCTATCAATTCCACTTCTAGATACACATCTAGGAGAGAAAACAAAAATATGTATACAGAATCCTATATATGATACATTATGTAAAACAACAGAAATATGAAAAAAGAGCAAATGTCTGTAAGTGGAAGAATGAATACACCTAGTATACTATATCCATATAATAGTAAACTATATAGCATAAGAAGAATTAAGTACTTATTCATACCATGAAATAGATAAACTCTGACAATATTAAGTTAGGTCAAATAAACTAATAATGCAATTCCATGTATTAGGATCCCATTCACATAAAAGTTGAGAATAAGTTAGTATATATATATATATATATATATATATATATATATATATATATATATATATATATTATTGGAGAGGTTTAGTGATAAGCAATTCAATTGAGTTGATAAGGAAACTTAAGTTATTTTTGAGGTCATGGAAATATTCTAAAGTTTGCTGTTGGGGTAATTATACATCCATCAAGTGTTGAAAATAATGTCCAACTTATATGCCTGGATTGAATAATATGTAAATTATTCCTCATTTAAATTGTTTTAAAAATTGAACAGGACACACCAGGCCTGGTGTTAAATGCCTGTAATCCCAGTGGTCCAGAATGTAGAGGCAGGAGGATTATGAGTTCAAAGCCAGTCTCAGCAATTTAGGGAGACACTTAGCAACCCAGTAAGACCTGTCACTAAAAAAAAAAAAAAAAAAATACAAAATAGGGCTGCGGATGTGGCTCAGTGTTTCAGTGGCCCTGAGTTCAATGCCTGGTACAACTCCTCCTGCAAAATAATAATAATAATAATAATAATAATAATAATAGGAAGGAGTCCTCTAGAAAAAAAAATGTATATATATATATATATATATATATATATATATATATATATATATATCTCCATCCATATTTGTCTACCCTCTAATATCTAGTTTTTATATTTCTGTATTATATACCTGTATTTCCATAA
The DNA here is from genome assembly GCF_048772815.1 of Callospermophilus lateralis. NCBI lineage: Eukaryota > Metazoa > Chordata > Mammalia > Rodentia > Sciuridae > Callospermophilus > Callospermophilus lateralis. The sequence continues at coordinate 6,272,037 of NW_027515420.1, forward strand.
ATGTCTTCACTTACCTTTCTATCCATCCTTCATTTTCTTTATTATATATTTTGATTTTAAATATAAATATTTTGCCAGAACATCATTTTCTGTCTTTAGGCTTGGAACATTTTATTATCAAGCCATATATTAACATTTAATATACCATACATTTGACCTTTCACTCAGTAATATTTATCAGAATGTCTAGCAATATATAAATAAAATTCCATTTAATTATAATTTATTAGTAGCAAAGAAAGTATCATTATTTACAACTGCCTTCTGAATTTAATAATTTTAATAATCATAGTGATAGAAAAAAATGAAGTTTCAAATCATTACCATAAAATTACTTTTATATATAAAAGCTACATTTCCCACAGTTGTTAAATACACATGCAGTAAAATTTGCTTTCTTACTAAATTAAAATTGTCTTTATGAAGGAGCAGATGACTTGCCATTTTTGTTTAGTTAATATATTAACATCATTATTTTGCTATTAGCATCAGTTTCACTCATTTCTAATGTCTATAAGCTATTATTGTTAGAGTTTTTTTGTATTAATTCTGAAGCAGAAACATTACTATTTAAAAAAAGGCCACCTTCTGTTAATGAACAGAAATATATTTTCCTATTATACTCAGAAATATAGACTTATTAATGAGAGACAGTAGATAAGATAAAATGTATATATAAAACTTCAAAACTTATATTTTTTCCATCCCTTTTAATTTAGTTACTTTAATTCTGATTCTCAAGTTATTCTTCATATTTCATTAAGTATAATTTGTGAAGGTGTATCAAATAGTGTTGTAATTGAGAAATCATTTGAATGAACACTGACATTTTAAAAACTATTCTAATTGGTATAAAATTTCTGGAAATCTGAATCCTGTAGTATTTTACCTCTAATTTGTTAGAAGAGTTCTTCTTGTGATTTTTTTCCTCTGACATATTCTTTTGCTCTGTTTCTTAATTGCAGGCTGCAGCACACTCAGAAGTATGTTTTAACAAAGTCAATATCTGTCACAAGAACCATAGATTTGATAGTTTTGCTGGTAGAATTGTGCATGATGGGAAAAGAATCAAATAAGGCCAGTGGTCCTGAGCAGAAGCAGGCAAAGATGGTTGGACCAAACCACTTTCCTGCTGCCTCAGAAGCTGTTTTTCACCATTCACAGCATCTTCTGGGAGAAGCCCAGGGAGGTTACACTTCCTGTCCAGTGGCTAGGTCAACTTATTTCACAATGAAAAAAAGAAAAATTGTTTTTGGTTAAAATAAGAACAAATATATGTGTGTGTGTGTGTGTGTGTGTGTGTGTGTGTGTGTATAATCTGCATTTTTCCCATAATTGATGGGCAACTAAAGTCATATTAAAGAAAAATGTTCACACTTTTGGCAACTTCTTAAGTAAGAAAAGTCATTCTCGTGCAATTAACTATGCATAACAAATATAAAGATTCCCTATATTAATGAAATATACTGGGTAAAATTATCCAATTCTGTAAGTGTATGAATAGGAAAAACATTGTGCAATTTGGATCAGAAAAGCCTGATAAATATTAATAATTTGCAAATTTTACAGTTTGGGACCTAACCTATAAAACCTTTAGATTATCTATGTGTAAATTGGAGAATCTGCATATTTTACTAGTATTTATTAAAAAACAATGGCAATGCTATACTTCTATTAGGGTTTAAAGTATGATGAGTTACAAAACTTTACAGTCTTCTATATTCATTCTTAAGCACTATATTTGTAAAAGTCTCATTTCTGAAACTGGTTTAAGTTCAGATTTGCAAACTTTATAATTAAGAAGTCCTTATTTCAGATATTTATATTATTTCTATTGGTAATGATGCTTAAATATTTAAATAAACTTACTCTTGATTTGCAAATCATCTTATATTACAAATATTCAAACATTGGAGCAAATATTAATATACTCAACTAAAGATATAATAAAGTAAAACAAAAGTCCCATAAAAATAGTGAAGAAATTAATTTTGCACATTATATTAATTTTATTAAACAGGTTTATTTGTTAATGGTTAAGCTATATATGGTATGTTCTGGTTGAAAACATATAATATCTGTATTTTATTTATTTACTTATACAATCATTTTTATTTTTTAATTGTAGACAGATACAATACCTTTAATTAATTAATTTATTTATTGTTTTCTAATTTTTTTTAGTTATTGATGGACCTTTATTTTATTTATACGCAGTGCTAAGAATCAAACACAGTGCCTCTCACGTTCCAGGTAGGCACTCTAGCACTGAGCTACAACCCCAACACCAATACCTGTATTTTAATAACCCAATTCTAGTGGGATGTTTCAGTAAATGTTATGACACAGTATCTATAATTTAAGAAGGAAGTTTTTGTTCATAATATCTATAATCATTAGCTACCTTGAGTAATAATTTAAACCTCCATTCTTAAGCATTTAAACAGTTTATTAATTATATAATTTGTGAATTAGATTAAGTAATATTAAATGTAATAAATGTTATTTCAGTAAATACAACTTTTCTACCTTTATTTTTATGTTTTTATCTATACAAGTGAGTTAACTATTAACTCTATTTTCATAATCATAAATAACATTTGAAATTGAAAATAAGCTTTTCATTTCTTTTGGGTCCTGCTTCCTACATGACATTTTCCAGTCAATAATTCAGTGTAATTTTAGTTATTTACAGTTTCTGATTTTTTCATTTATTCCCCAGGAACTATACTGTTAATACCATGGGAATACATTTTCTATGTCAGAAATAATTATTCCTTGTTAATGCATTATCCACCACAAAGCTCAATTTTAAAGAATTGATATTAATTATTTTTTTCAGAGAGACCAAGGTAGATATTTTATTGGGAATTAATTTCTAGCCATAATACCAGTGGGAAGAAAGCTGCAAAGAGTTTGGTTATTTACATCATCTAATATCTATTTATGGGATCCATTCAAGAATTAGTTTATTAAACTTCTGTAATATATAGATGATAGGATTTAAATTAGTGTAAATCAAAAAGTAATATTTAAAATAATGTTTGAAGGGTTGATAAATTTTGAAAAAAAAAAGCAAGATAATACATGGCTTGATTTGAAAGGTACAAAGTAAGTGAGGAAGAACAGGCAACAAAAAGCCTGCCATTATGTTCTCATATTCCAAGGTATAAACAATTGCTCTGTATTCTATATACAGAAAGAGAATAAGTGTAAGGAATTGATCAATTGTACTATCTAATTCCTCACTTGGAATCATATTCAAGTTTGCCTGCAAGTTTCTGTAAATTGTAAGCAGAAAAAAATCTTCTGATTATATATTATTTTGCCTTTATTCTAGGAAATAATCATTTCTGAAATTTATTCCATCACTTCCTATCTTAATATGGCACACTTTTCTGACAAGTTATTATTTATAAAGCACATAGAATAGTAGCCAGGTTATGCTAAAATGAAACTGGCAAAGCCTTAATTTTCCATTTGGCTTAGAGAAGGGTAGCAGCTCCCAGTCCTCCCAGATCATAAAAAAAATGGAACAATTAATGCCAGAAATTTTCCTCTTGGAGATGTTTGGAATAAATAATTCAATGTCTTGTAAAAACATGCAACTATTCAGATTAATTCTTCTTGAGCCAATTTTGTAGTTAGACCTTTTAAAATATTTGTCATTTTTCTGTAGGTATTTTGGAGGAGACTTATTGGAATGGCTTAAAAATACAAATCTATATTCATAGTTTTATAGACATGATTCTGATAAGGAAATGTGTTTCTTTTATTTTTTAAATGAACAGATCAAATCATATGTATTTATTGTGATTTTAATGTGATGTTCTAATTATATACACACACGATGATGAAATCTAGTTATAATTGATAACATTATTAAACATATTTATTAATTTTGTGGTGTGAACAAGTAATATCTACTCTCAGCACTTGTAAGAAATAAAATGTATTTTAAAAGCATTCTTATATAATTCCAAAGAAATCTTGGAATGCAATCACCATTTGACCCTGTTATCCTACTACTCTTCCGCATATACCCAAAGGACTTAAAATCAGCATACTATAGAGATAAGACCACATCAATGTTCATAGTGGCTCAATTTACAATGGCTAAGCTATGGAACAAATCTAGAAGCACATTAACAGATATATGGATAAAGAAAATGTGGTATATATATATACACAATGGAATATTACTCAGCTAGTTATAAGAAGAATGAAATTATGATATTTTCTGGTAAATGGACAGAACTGGAGATTATTATGACAAGTGAAATAAGCCAATCCCAAAAAAGCAAAACAACAACAACAAAAAACAAAGACTGAATATTCTCTCTGATATGCAGATGCTGAGTCAAAATAGGTGGGGATGGGAGGGTGTGGGATGCAGAGGAGGTTCACCAGATTGGAAGGGGAATGGTAAAGACAGTAGAATGAATAAGTTTTAACTTTTCTATGTTCATATATTAATACATGACTAGTGTACCTCCACATCATGTACAACTGCAAGAATAGGAAGTTATACTCCATGTATGTAATATATGTCAAAATACATTCTACTGTCATGTATTACTAAAAGGAACAAATAAACAAAAAGTGCTTTTATTTGTGCATCAAAGCAATCTTTTGAAATGAAGGCAATACATATTTGTGCCTTCAGTTTATAAGCAAGGAAATAAATTCAGGGATGTTAAACAGCCAACTATTTGGTGATTTTAAATTTAGAAAAATAGTTGTCATATAAATTTCACATAGATTATAAATATAACTGATGGGTAAAAGGCACAACAGAACTGGCATAAAAAGTATACATTTAAGGGCAGGGGATATGGCTCAAGCAGTTAGGCGCTCGCCTGGCATGCGCGGGGCACTGTGTTCGATCCTCAGCACCACATAAAATAAAATAAAGATGTTGTGTCCACCGAAAACTGAAAAATAAATATTAAAAAATTCTCTCTCTCCCTCTCTCTCTCTCTTTAAAAAAATGCATTAAAAATATACTTTTAAGCAACGGGCTTTTATTCTTCAAAGTAATTAAGTAGATGGAATATATCAGTTGTGTATTCATTCAAAAATCAAGAGGTTGTCATTACTTTCCACTTTATTTTGTGTTTGCAATTATCAACTTTAACAATTTTCAACTCTTGGAAAATATTCTACATCAACTTTTCTTTTTGACTGTTCCTTCATTGTTAGAATGGAATGAGAAATTATGGCTTTAACATGAACCAAAGAAACGGTAAGGGCTATAAAATAATTTGTTAATATCATTAAATACCCAATAAATGTTCTAGTACACATTTGCATCACATAAACACCAATTCTAATATGTTTGAATCCATATCCAAATGTAGACTCCTCATGTTCATTGGTTGATAGACATTGTGAATATCTTCTGGCCTATATTCCCTTTCTCTCTCTTCTTGTTTGTGGTTTCTCTCTCTCTCTCTCTCTCTCTCTCTCTCTCTCTCTCTCTCATCACAATTAGCCCTGCAGTATAATTTCAAAAATAAAGAAAAATATTTGAGCAAATTTAGGATGAAATGTGTGTGTGTGTGTGTGTGTGTGTGTGTGTGTGTGTTTTTGTGTGTGTATGTGTTTGTGTAAGGGCAGGAACCATATGCAAGTTCTATGACTGTATGCAATGTCAGGACTCATTATGAAGTAGTGGATTTTAGTTATCATTTGCTTTCTGGTTATCTGTATATTGAGGGCTTTTAGAAGGATGTTTTGGTCTTCATTGTCTTTGCATTTAGTTCACCTACAATTTCTTTTTTGTTCCTTATTTAATAGTTGAAATTAATTTCTCTAAAGTTTTACAGGGGAGAAACTTATCGCTCACCTAGCATTCTATCTCTAGAAATTTCTCCTTCTTTCATTTCATAAATCCTTTTAAATACAGTATCATACTTCCTGAAGTATGACTTCCTTGAACTTGGACCCCAATTACAGATTTTTTTATATTTTCAAGTAGCATTTCATAAAGAACATTTTAAAAGAGACATATTACACTGTAGTGAAGACAACAAATGTGAAAGAGAGGAAAAGAATATTCAACAAAAGACAACAAATGTGAAAGAGAGGAAAAGAATATTCAACAACTCCAGAATTTCTGTCCCCACAGAAGTAAATGGAATACATCAGATAGGTATAAAATTAAGTGTTTTTCTCTACAAAAGTGTTTCAGTATATTAATAAGATAATTTAGCACTCATGAGGAATTAAAGACAATTAAATGGTATGCTATGCTGATAGAAAAAGAAAATCAATATAAATAGATATGTTGAAATAAAATAAATTTAAATTTATTTTTAATTTTTAAAAAAAATCTAATTCAAAAAAATTGGGGATCATATTTAAGGCATTACATAAAATACAGTGCAAAAAGTTAAAAAGCTAGAAATCATGAAAAAAGAACTTAAGAAAGAGCAGCTATAACGGGAAGCAAAATACAATATTTTTAATTGGAATTCAAGAATATGATAATAGTGGGTACAATGGCATATTCCTATAATCAAAACTACTCCAGGGAGGCTGATGCAGGAGGATTGAAAGTTTGAAGACAGCTTGGACAACTTAGTGAGAAATTGTCTGAAAATAAAATTGAAAAAAGGCTGGGCATGTAGCTCACTGGTGAAGCACTTGCTTAGACTGTGTGAGGCACTGGGTTCACACCATAGTACTGACCAGAAAAGGAAAAAGAAAAAGAAAAAAAAAAGAATGCGGTAATATAGAAAATAGTGATAAATTCTTAAATAAGAGAACTTCTGAGATTTGCTCAGAATGGACAAATATGGGATCCATTTTGAATAAAATGCTAAACACCAAACCTAAATCTAAAAAAAACTAGAGAATTTAAATATCAGGTAATCTGTAGTTGAGAAAGCTTGCTATGGATGACTTAAAAAAAAGAAATAGAATGCTAATAAAATCCCTATGGAGAGGTGCAAAGTAAGCTGTTGTGGTGAAAACTGCCACATATAACAGGATGAATTCTTGGGATGCAGATACTGAGACAATGTTTGAAGTGCTGGAATTTTTTTATGCTTGTGAAGGAGCAGGATGCAGTGGGCAGAGGGAAAAGTCTGTGGGGTGAGCTTAACAAATGTTCATCCCACTCACCAGGTAGCATGGTAGCCTATCAAGAGTTATGCTGTTTCAGATAGGAATTTATATCTGTCTCCTTCAGTCACGGGTCCTAAGTGCTCAGAAAAGAGAATGGCTTGAGGCTCCGTGGCTCTTTGCATTGAGCCAGAACCTGAGGGAGTTGACAGAAGGCTGGAGGCTGCCTGCTGACCATAACTATGGGCAGCCAAGTCCTTCACTAAAGGAAATGTGCACCTCTCATCTACAACATTGCCATACTGGAGCTGGAGACTGATATTTAGTTACAGCATTGCTAATTTTAACTATTTAACTGAATACCATTTAAAAATTTCTGCTTGGCAAGTGAAAACTAGAACAACATATGAACTGGAAAAATATTATAATAGCTATTTCTAATAAAATATCTTAAAACATTCTTAGAATTCAAGTAAAAATAATAACCCAGTAGAAAGAATCAGCAAATGAAGTAAACAGGTGGTTTGGGGGAAAAAAGCATAAAAGAGTATTAAACCTTTTATTAAAATTCAACAAATATTTTCACAATAAAAGAAACATATACTAACCTTCTATGAGATGCCAATATGTAGCAATCCACTTTGTAAAGTACATTTAAAAAAAAAACCTACAGTTTTATCACAAGTTTTTAAAAAAGAGTTCTTTTATACATCATCAAATTATAGATTAAATTAGATAAAATATCCTTGCAGCAATATACGTTCAAAATAAAAATTGAACTTTATGTTTTTCCCGCAAAATTTCACTATTTAAGCATGTCTCCTTGAAATATGCTTTTATTTAGGCACAAAACTAACAACACAGGGAAAAAAATCTTCTATCAGTAAAAATTAAGTTTATTATAGTACTTTCAGACAATTGAATACAGCTTGGATATTAAAACAAATTAGAAGAATGACAGTATTGTATAAAAGAAAATTAACTCAAAGACTTACCACCATTTGAAAAATCTAAAAATCCTTAACAGAACATGCATATAATTATGTATGCATATACTAACAGTTGTGCTAAATATATGTGTATGCATATATAGGCAAATGTTAAAAATAACAGTTATACACTCCTAACATTTTTATTTTCTTTATTCTTAATACCCAAACTTATTTAACAAAATGAATTCCCTTTCTGGTAGTGGTATAAAATTTCTTCTCAATACAATAAGAACACATATGCTCTTTTAAAAATGCATAGTATTTTTCTAATTTTATTTTTCCATTACTTTCACAGATGCACCATGTACATATTTTGCCATGTTCTGAATCTCCATGTGGTAGGAGGTTTGAGACATGAGTCAGAATTATCTCCACTTTCTGGTATTCATATCCTTAACAGACTCCTCCTTGGTGTGGTGTCTGGACCTAATCTCTTGCTTATGTTGAGAATAGGGCAGAGGTGAGGGTATGTGAATTTCAACATTAGATTTTAAAAGACTGTAAATTTGGTCCTTTTCTGGTTACTTTTTTTTCTGCCAGTGAACTGTTAGAAGCTTCTAGATAACAGCCAGAAAAAAATTAAAAAAAATTAAACTTTTAGTTTAACAGCCCATGGAACTGAGATCTGCCAAGAACGATTTGAGTAGTCATGTGTGCATACATTGCAGATGTGGTGTTTCTAAGTCAAATATCCACATGAGATTGCAGAACCTGGAGAGACATTTCATTTGCATTTAAGAGTCTCTGAGGCAGCAAATCCAGCTAGGCGGTGTCCACATTCCTGACCTATAGAAACTTCAATATAAAACATATGCATTTTTTTAAAAAAAAGCCATTTTAGAGGTATTTGTTATATAACAATAGACAATTAACATAGTCAACTGTTAAACATCAACAATGGGCCAAATGCAAATATTATCATAAGATATACTTCAGGGGTAGGTGAACAAATCTATAATTATAAAAGAATTTATTATTACAGTTGTATTAATGAAGATGTTTCCAGAGATTTAAAATATCTGGCATTATTTTCCAGGAACAAATATGCCCCCTTACTTTAAAGTGCCATATTTATCTGCTCTCAAAATCACTGTTCTGTACCATTGAGACATTACCTTCTAACTGAATAATTTACATGGTTCTCAAATAGTGATCTATGGAACTATGACATCAGATTAAGGGAAGACATACAAAGTTTGGGCATCATCTAAGATCAAATGAATCAGATTTAGGAACATAGTTCAATAGGGCATGTTTTAACAAATGCTCCAGGTAGGTGATCCTGAGGTTAAACATTCTGGTACTTATTTTCTTCTGGTCTTGACATGGTTCACTCATGCTGCTGTACTTGCCTAGTAACAGGATTGGTTGGAAGGGCTAAGATGGCTTCAATTACACCTCTGGAGCTTTTTCAGAAGTAACTCTCTTTGCTTCTTATTGCTAACAATTAAGTAGTCTGGTCTGAGCATTTTTTTATGATATCTGGCTTACAAGAGAGCATTTGTGGAAGGACATTTACATATGCATCCTGACTGTCACACTCTCTCTTGCTGCATTGTATTGGAAAAGATAGTCACAATGGCAGTCAAATTCAGAAGAGAGAAAATAAATAGTAACATCCTATGAATGAGAGGGGTGGCTTGTGCATTTGCTACATGTCTATCTTCAACAAATTTGATGAGGGATATACTGCATAGAAGGTTATTGTCATACACATTCAGTTACATATTTCAGCCCCAAAATGGCACTTATTACTTCATACAATCTTTAGTTAGAACCCTTCACATGATGCTACCAAATTCTGAGAAAAAGGGAATATGTTCCTTGGAGTGTCCTGAAGAATTACCAGATGAGTGAATGATAGCAACATTTCATTCTGTAAGTAGTATTCCTATCCCATGAGGTTGAATATTGATACTGATAATGGAATGGTATCACCACAGGGAATTACTTCTTCCGTTTCCTTCCTTCTTTGAAACTAACCAAGACAATGGCATATCTGTTCTTTAACTCCTAGGTTTGAAGGTTTAGTGTCTAGTATTGATGCTGTTTTTGAAGTTTTATAAAGTGAAGCAATGGTGCATGTGACTAAAATTCATTTAAAAAAGCTTGGTGCTCATCTTCAAAATTATTTGTATCAAGTTTTGAAGTAATATTAAAATGATTATTTTAATATTTTGCTATATTATTGAATATACTTAGCCATTTGTAACATCTCTTGAATAGTTTGTCCTGAAGTATTTGTTCTGCAAATGATATTGTAGCAAAGTAAATGCTTTAGGACAAACATTTTTTCATGAGATTCTACAAATCACAAAACAAAACAATCTCTTATTTTCCAACTTTTTTTCTTTTTTCTTCTTTTCTCTAACAATGTCCTCTCTAAAAGATATGAAAATTAGAAGTCTTAGTCAAGCGTTATATGAGAAACACAGTTTCTAAGAATCAGTTTGGTTACTTCATGCTCAGGTTCTACAAATAAACTGTTTTCTTTGAAAACAGTTGTTAGAAATTTGTTCTGTTATTATAGATAAAAAGTTTCATTTTGGTGAAATGTTTTAATATATAAAAATTGCTATTTCTCTTTTTAATTTATTTTTAATTGTAGATGGGCACAATACATTTATTTATTTATTTATTTATTTATTTTTATGTGATCCTGAGGATGGAACCTAGTGCCTTACACACGCTAAGCAAGTGCTCTACCACTGAGTTACCACCTTAGATATTTCAATTTCCGAAATTCTGAAATCCTCTGACATCAGTGTTTGGTTCTTGACCTAAGACCAAAGAATGTATCCTTAAAAGCTTTCTGGTCATGGAGGGTAAAATCGAAATATTGCATTATATTTTAAATATTTTCTAAAAAATCTTTTATGGAATGTGAACAAAACTTCAAGAATTTCTAATTCCAAGTCACTCGTGCTTATTGTTAGGACAACTGCATGTCACTTCTTATTACTAATTTTCACTCTATAAGTAGTTCTTTATTTAAATTCAACATTTGCTATCTGTGTACAACCCCATAAATAGTTCATTAATTAAGTAAAGTTGAAGCGGATATGTTCTTAATGCATTCTGTTCTGAGCATTGAACTCAGCAGCACTTTGTCACTGATCTACAGCCCCAGTCCTTTATATGTTCATTCTTTAGATTTTTAGACAGGATATCACTAAATTGCTTAGGGCCTCACTAAGTTGCGGAGTATGGCATTAAATTTGCATTGCTCCATTCTCAGTCTTCAGAATTGCTGCGATTACAGGCTTGTGCCATTGTGCTCTTCTTAATCTATTTTATTTTTATGCATGTTAGCTGATATATGATATGTGGGAATAGTCCTCATTATTGCTCTACTAAATTTTGGATAAAGATCTTTAATTTCTTAAAAATATGTTTCTCTGTAATGATAAGAATGAAACAATTTTGCATAGAATTCATACTCTGAAAAATTTTCAAAAACTTTTGATTATCAACTATTAAAGGTGATTTAGTGAATAAAAATAATTTTATTACTTTTGTTCTCTAAATGTTAACTGAACAGTCTGAAATTTAAATAGAATTATCTTTTATAAAATTTTAAAGAGAAACCTATTATTTATTTTATTTAATATTTTTTTAGTTGTCTATGGATGTTTATTTTGTTTATGTATATGTGGTGCTGAGAATCAAACTCAGTGCCTTGAACGTGCTAGACAGGTGTTCTACCACTGAGCCACTACCCACCCACCGAAACCTATTATTTCTGATGTTTGATTAATTAGAACAAATATTTTGCTTTCTTGATATCATTTATATTTTCATACATTTAACTATGTGAATACACACCTATACGTATATGTTTTATATTTGACAAATATTGACACATTATATGTATGTGTATAATATACTTATGTGGACACAACATGTATGAGAAAGAGAAGTGCATTCATTTATATTTATATATAAACTAATATATATGAAGTGAATGCTTTTATATGTGAAATATGTATGACTTCATGAATTTATGTATATACAAGAAATAAATCTGGAAGGAGCACTTGTATACACATACACACAGACATATACATATAGGTGTTTTAAGAAGAATGGGACTTCTTTTGCCAGTTTCTTCTCCATGTGGTACAAATTAAGCAGAGTTGGTACTAAGAATGAAGTGATTTAATATTTAGATATATGTATATGTATCAGATCCAATTCACCTAATTCATTTGTACTTGCTCCATATCTTGACTTTGGTACATTCTAGACTATTAATTCACCAAAAACTGACACTACCCATTAAGTAAAACACAAGAAGAAATTTTAAAAACAGCATTTAGAACCAAGTCAACAATTAAAAACCAAAAAATTGAAAGGAATGTCTTAATTGTGTTTGAACAAGCATCCAAGTGTGTAAACTAAAATAACTTTTTTTTTGAAGTATATGTTTAGAAGCATCTCCCAGAAGTAAATTGTACAGTTACTTTAAAAAGCTGAAATATCAGGCCTGGGGTTGTGGCTCAGCAGTGGAGCACTAGCCTAGCACATTCCAGGTGCTTGGATTGATCCTTAGCACCAATAAATAAATAAATAAATAAGATAAAGTCATTGTGTCCAATTACATCTAAAAAAAATTTAAAAAAATAAAAGCTAAAATATCCAGTTGTAAAAATGTGTTATTTCCACTCTGAAAAATATTTAGTTAATTACTAATTTTCCTTTTTCTACATTTCACATAGAAATTTCTTTTTACCTTATTTGTATGTCATCAAAAATAAGAATATTTTATATTTTTGTGGAAGTGGGGAGGGTGGCACTTGAAGATAAACCTTTATAGTAAAATATGGTACATTTGTCCATTAGTTTAGTCCTGGAAGGAGTAGGCTATAAGCAGATTAAATAAAAGTCCTGAAAACTAGAAATGGGAGTTAAAAATAGAATCCAGGACTACAAATTGAAAGCTATAGAGAATCTTAAGCAAGAACAGCACCTTAAAGATGTTTGTTCCAAATATAGCAGAGAAAAACCATAAGCCTGATCATTTAGGGATTTTCCCCCCTTGTGGTATACTCACCACTATAAATAGCCAGTACACAACTGAACAACCAATAAGAATAGTGAGATATTTTTGTAAAATATAGATTGGAAATTGGTGTGGGAGTGAAAAAAACACGTGAAAAATAATTCAACAACAAAAACACTTGCTGGATAATTTGGACAGATATGTGAAAATTTGGGTTATAAAATACTTTTTCATTTCCATGTGTCTGCATATATATTTAGTCAAAATTATCTTGAATTTAAACATATCCACAAAACGATTACAGGAATGGAGGGCTGTTGACATTTATTTAATTCCTTTATCTCCTTACTCCTTCAAGGGATAGAAGAAATATTTCATAATTATACTTTTGTAAGGTAACCTACATTTATTTATTTACTTAAGTATCAAATATCACCATAAAATTAAAATAATACACTTTAAATACGAGGGAACTAGCTCTTTAAACTTTCTTTTGCTTAAAGGATTATTGGCAATTCCTTTGATTTGAAGAGAAGATGGTATAATTAGATCAGGAGTCATGAGTGTGATGAATAGCATGTTTTTTAGAAGCATGTGTTTAGATATATTGTTAATGGAGTGGATATTTTATATAGGATTTGCTCAGCAAAGACAATTCCCTCTGATATTAAATAAAGGATTCATTTTAGGAATCGTACCTTACAAATTAGTGGAAACAAGTTGAGAATTCACTATTGATCAGCACTTCAGCAGTTATGAAGAAACTATGGGTAAGAAAATGAGCATCTCAAAACACTGGAACTCATAATGACAGTCAACAGTCTGCAAGGTTTAATTAGAACCTACAATTTTCTAGGTGTACTGCTTCTCAGTCCAAATCTCATGCAAATGTCATTTGTTAAAATATTAACCTGAAATCAACCAGAATTTATCCTAGAAAATAATTCAGTCTAGACAAATTGCTATAATGTAAACTCACAAAAGGATTTTTGTTAAGCTATGGCTTAATTCAAATGTCACATGGATCACTGTATGTAACCTATCAAAACTCCAAACTACAGGTAGTAGGGCATTGGGTTTAATATTTTTAAGTGAGTTGGACCATTTTTCCCCCTTCTAATAAAAGACCAAAATGAAATCTATAGATATTAGTAAAGAAACAAAGGAGAATGTTAATAGTCTAAGGAACAGAGGAAGAATAATACTGAAATATGAAAAAAAAACATAATTTATACTTTGATATTAAGACACAGCTGCAATTTTCAGAGATACAAAAATATATCATTAACTTTAAATGACATATTTAATTTTATTTGTTGAATGCAATGTTTCAAAATGTTTTATTAGTTTATTATACATATTAGTGTAGTTCATTGTTACATAATCATACATTCATGTACTCTAACTTGCTCCAATTCATTCCTCAATATTTCCTCATAGTCTTTTATATTAAGTGAGCCTACAACTACAATTAATTCATCTTTGGAAATATCTCAGAAAACAGATTAAAAAAAAAAGGACCAATGAAGAATAAATCCCTCATTTGTAATTTCTTTGAAATAAATATAGTTAATGAATACTATTTTCATAAATAATGAAAGCCTACTTAAAATTATAATTTTGAAAAGTACATTTCATTTTTAAAGTGGTTTACTACACTATAGATTGTGCAGTATATGGTGATATATGAATATGGATATACAATTTGTATTTCTTATTACCACATAGAAAACATGAATTTTGAAAAAAACCTCACAAAACATACATTTAAATTGTCCTGCTGTTCCATTTTCATTTTCAAATATTCCATTCTTAACTATTTCAGTAGTTCCTATAAACAGTATCATTGTATTATGCGTTGAACTTTGAAAATGATTGCTTTTAAAATAGGTTTTTAATCTAATCCCAAATTTCAAATATTTGTACAGAAATATAATTCAGAAGCATAGAAAGTATACTTAGCAGTGACAAAATGTGAGATATGCTATGGGATAATTTCTTCTTAAGGTCATTTTTAACTGTTAAATTTTTTTAAAAAAATGATCATATGTTTATTTGAAATAATTTGGGATCTTGGAACTATTATTTAAAATTGTATAATACTAGCTGAGTAGACAAAACATGTTTCCATATGTTGTAGAAAGGGTCCCTATAGAAATCAGCCAGAAATTGTCTGTAATACCTATAGATTCAATAGCTTTCAAGTTTAGGTGCACAAATTTACTTCATAGTAGATTTTTAGAAAAAAAAAATGCCCACAAATTTGTACAAAGAATCAGATGAAACAGAAGTTGACATTTGGTGCAGTTTTCAGTCAACCTTACCAGAGGTTCTAGAATTGAAATGCCCTTCAATTTTGACCCTAAAATAAGAGGACAAGAACTTTATATTCCTACCTAGAATAAGCTTTAACTCTGGCTGCCACAGGAAATTTACAGGACCCTGAGAAATGCAACTACCCTTTGCTCAATAACAACCTACAGAGATAGTGTCAGCTGAGAGCTGTTAGAGCCGAACACCCTAACTGTGCCTTGATTCTGAATGGGGAGTGAGTACATTCATCCACATACTGTAGAGATGGGTGTTACAGACTATTTTAATCCATAATTCAAATGTTGAAAACCTATACACCAATATTTTGCCTTTAGCAACTGAAGGCTTTGGGATTCAGTTATGACTAGATGAGGCTAGAAAGACAGACTTTTCTTGAATAGGTTTAGTGTTGTAAAAATTTTAAGAAAATTTGGTGTTCTCTGCTCTCTCTCACTTGATAATACAATAAATATTCACACACTGAAACATGTTTCTTAAACATGTTGGCACCCTGATATGGGACTTCTAGCCTCTAGAATCATGAGAATAAAAACTGTTTCTAAATCACCAGTCTGTGGTACTTTGTGATAGCATACTGAACAAATGAAGACAATATGTATTTACTAAACAACAACAAAACTAATGATTTTTCGCTTTACTCATAAAACATGCAGAGAAATGCACAATCATAATGTGGCACAGTTTGTATTTCTTAATTAATCAGGTTGCCTACAAGTACCATTAATTCACTTGCCACATGGCGTTGCTTGGATAAAATGGTGCTCCACAGTCTGCAAATTAAAGGACTTGTTTTATGAAGTTGACCTTATCCACTTATTCTAAACAGGTCTTTATAATCTTTGATGAATAACACCTCCAACCTCTAGGTCTCCTGGGTCTTCCATTGCTTGAATTCATCCTTTTAGTGTTCTGTTCTCTTCATTTTTGTTGAACCTCAACAACTACAACCAAGGTTATAAGTTCTGGTATCTGTACTGCTCTGATTATGTTCTAGCATCACTCATCTCTTTAGACAAGCCATGTATTTTATCATTGGTCCCTTCCTATGAGACCTTACCCAGGAAGAAAGGAATAGCTGTGTATTTGAGATATGGAAGTTTAATTAATTTCCCATTCTGTTGTATGTACTCATCCAGTAATGAAAATTACTACAATTGGTCATATACTCACATTTCCAGGGAGTAAACAGTAGAATGCTGCTGAATGTTAGAAAATAGTTCAAAAATATTGTATCGGTTTATCAATATATTTAAATTTATTATCAGTTTTACCAGTATAGAGGAAATATGGTACAAAATTTACACATGAAAATAAAATACACAATGTACTAAATTCCACGAAGTCAAATGATTATCAAAAAATGTTTTCGTTGATTCTTATTAAATGCTTGTATTGTAAATTCAATATTAATATTGGCATTTATTTTCATTTACAACTTACTTGGTAGTAAGTTGAAAGTAAAAAATAAAATAAAAATAAATTGGAAATTTTCATACATCTGAAAATGAAGCCAGAAACTTCTTAACTAAATTGGCAAATAATTGTCACACACTAGACTATTTCTGTGATTGCAGCTTTTATATGTCTGCTTGTCTAGGATATTGTGCCCAACTGTTTGTCAAACATCAGTGTAGATACTGTGTTGAAGGTATATGAAGATGAGATTAACATTTATATCAGCAGACTTTAGTAAGACAGGTCACCTACCAAAAGTGTTCGTGTCTAATATATTGAAATTCTGAATTACTAGCCTGTCATACTGCTGTACAAATTGTAAGTTTACTGGCTTCCATAATCAATGAGCCAGTTCCTTAAAATATCTCTCTCACCTTCTCTCCATGTCTGTTTCTGTGTGTGGGTTTTTTTTTTTTCCTGGAGAAATTTTTGTAATATGATATCTCAAATTTTCTGGTATTCAAGTGTAATGACTAGACTGAATATTATTTTATGAATAGTAAATATAATTCACATGTCTTTTAATTAATTAAAATCTAGACAATCAAAAAAATATACAAACAAATGAAACCATGTTTAGCGTTTGCCAATGCCCATGAGTATTAACACCATAGTTAATTTTAACTTGTAGTTTCCTAAGTTATACATAGTTTAATCTACATAAATATTATACTATGTTATTTTATACAGAATGCTAGAGAAAAGTTAATTCATTAACTTATTTTTTAAAATATTTATTTTTTAGTTATAGTTGGACACAATATCTTTATTTTATTCATTTATTTTTTATGTGGTGTTGAGAGCAGAACCCAGGGTCTCACACGTGCAAGGCGAGCCCTGTACCGCTGAGCCACAACCCCAGCCCCTTAATTCATTAACTTATAATAAAATATTTCTCATTGTTTTTTTTTTATATTTCAAAGTATATTTTGAGTTTGAAATGAACACTAACAGATATTATAAGTGTGTATCATATAAATTCATGAATGTTTCATCTGAATGAATTATATTCTTCATAATAATTTAAAATGATGTCATTTTATACTGATCCTAGTATTATTTATGTTCTAAAATTCCATTTTACTTAAAACTCTTCCTTTATCATACCAAATATTGTGTGATTCCTAGGGAATCAACGTCTAAAGATGCAAAGTGGTTTACGTAAGAATACACAGTGGCACATTCTTACGGAAGATTTCAGATTTCAAACTACAACATTTTTTTGTGTTTGTGGGGATTGAACCCAGGGCCTTGTGCATGTGAGGCAAGCACACTATCAACTGAGCTATATCCCCAGCCCTATATTGTCTTATTTATATTTTTAATATTTTCTCTACAAAACATCCAATTTCTAGATTAATTTTTTTGAAAGATAGTTAATCTTAATTGTAAGATTTGTTAATTTTGCTATGTGCCCTGATTTCTTCCACCCCTGTGTTAATGGATAATTGATCTGTTAAATTAACTGATGATTTAATGTAATGTAAAATAAATGACCAATAGGAAGTAATTGGCTGTGAGTTACAGTTACTTATGGGTTTATATTTCTGTGTGTAATTTTGGAAGTTTGCAAGTAAACTTTTTGTCTAAATTAGAAAACAAAGTACTAAGCAGAAGGATGCTATTGTTTAAGATTAATCTAATGTGCATTTCTCTAATTTCTAGAGATGTTGAACATATTTTTGAACATTTGTTGAACATTACATTTTTTCACTGTGTATTTGTATATTTGTTGAAAATTTACATTTTTTCACTGTGAAGTGATTGTTCAGTTTGCTTGCCCATTTTTTTATTTGGGTTATTTGTTTTTTTGTGTTAATTTTTTTCAGTTCTGTATATATCCTGGAAATTAATGCTCTATATGAGGTACAGGTAGCCAAGATTTTCTCCCATTCTGTAGGCTCTCTCTCCATATTATTGATTGTTTCCTTTATTTTGAAGAAGATTTTTAGTTTGATGCCACCCCATTTATTTTTTCTTGATTTTCCTTCTTGCACTTTATGAGTCTTATTGAGGAACTTGGTTCCTAAGTTGAAAAGATGGGAAGTTGGATGCACTTTTATCTTCTAGTAGGTACAGGGTCTCTGATTCAACATTCTCTAGCAACAGAGAAATGCAAATTAAAATATGCTGAGATCGCATCTCACTCCTTGAGAATAGCAATTATCAAGTAAAAATAAATGTTGGTAAGAATATGAGGAAAAGGTATACTCATATACTACTTCTGGGACTGTTAATTGGTGGAACCCCTCTTGAAAGCAGTAGGGAGATACCTGAGAAAATCTGGAATGGAACCACCATTTGTCCCAGCTATCCTACTTCTTGGCATATACACAAGGGAGTTAAAAATGTAGTATATATACACAATGGAATATTACTCAGCCACAAAAGAGAGGGGGTTTGTGACTTTTGCTAGCAAGTGGAATGATCTAGAGACTATCATGCTACACGAAATAGGCCAATCCCCAAAAATCAAAGGCTGAATATTCTCTCTGATATGCAAACACTAACATACAATGGATGTTGAGAGAAGGAAAATGGAAGTTTAATAGATTAGATAAAGGGGAAAGAAGGGAAAGGAGGAAGGATGGGAATAGTAGCATGAATCAACCATAAATTTCCTGTGTGTTCACATATGAATATTTCACTAGTGAAACTCCACATCAAAGACAATCACAAGAGGGCTGGGGATGTGGCTCAAGCGGTAGCGCGCTCGCCTGGCATGCATGCGACCCGGGTTCGATCCTCAGCACCACATACAAACAAAGATGTTGTGTACGCCGATAACTAAAAAATAAATATTAAAATTCTCTCTCTCTCTTCTCTCTCTCTCTCTCTCTCTCTCTCTTAAAAAAAAGACAATCACAAGAATGGGAGTATAAGTTATAATACGTGTGTGTAACATATTAAAATATATTCTACTGTCATGGGAATCTAAAAAGAATGAATAAAAAAGGTTAATCTTCTTTAAATGCCAATAGGAAAGAAAAGACATTTTATTAAAATGTTTCGTAGCAAAAGAACTGTGAATAAGTATACTATGTGTGATTAACACTGAGGTGTTCTAGGTCAAACAGGAGTTGGTTGCCTGGATTATGCCATTTCTGTTTCCACCTTCTCACGTACAGTCTAAATATTTTTTTCGGAATCAACTGTGAGAACTCTAGAATTCAATGGGCACAAGGTGAAAATCCTAGCTAGAGCAGATTGTTTATTCCATATACTTCTAGTTGATATGTTTGATTTAAAAGTGGTGAAAAATCTGTAAAAATTACTAATAATATTGCAATTGTACTGGACTAATTTTCAGTCAATAATGGTTGAATGAATCAAATTTTATTCATATAAATGTTGATTTCAATTCTCAGGTGGTATTAGAAGCAAAGTTAATTTAGTAACGGTGTGTAGGTTTGTTATCTGGTATTTAAAAGACAATAGTCACTATACAAGCTATACATAACATTAGTTCCCTCTTTAATGTGTAATAAACTAGTTTTAAGTATCCTAAATAGTAGCTTGAGCTTGAAATAAGGAACACCCCCAAATTTTATACATTAGTGTCATGTAAATTCCTGTCATATATATTTTTTACTATATTTTAACATAAATATATATATATATATATATATATATATATATATATATATATATTATCTCTCTCTCTCTCTCTCTCTCTCTCTCTCTCTCTCTCTCTGTCTAGTTTCTTGGTTTCGAACTTTGTTCTGGAAGAGCTTTCTACTATCCCTAACATCTAGATTATTTTGAGTTTTCATTTTTTTCACTCTGTATTTTAGTTTTAGTTTTAAAATAAAATATTGAAATAATTTGCAATGTTAGCATACTTTTTAATTTTTAAAAGCTAGACAATACAGTGTGGGGGAGTCCAGTGTGCCTATACCCAGTTTCACCAATTGATAACACTTTGAATAACTGTGGTGTATTTGTCATAATTAACTGACCAATGGTGACACAAAGTTAATGAAAGATTATGCTTTATTAGAATTTCCTTAATTTTACCTGAAATCCTCTTTCTACTTTAGAGTCTCATCTCCACCATATTACACTTAATCATAACATGTTCTTTGACTCTTCTTGATTTGCTAATTCCTCACCCTTTTCTTGTGTTTAGTAACTTTAACAGCTTGAGGAATACTGGTTACATATGATCTGTAATGTCCATACATTTTGGGTTCTTTAAAAATATTTTCTTCATGATTATACTGGTATTATGGAATTTAGAGAAGAACACAGAGATGAATTCAGTAGATTCTTCAATAACAGGATGTTTACAAAATGTTTTATAGTAGTCTTTGACTATAGTAATTAAATACAAAGTGAACACATCTATACAACTTTATTCAGGCACAGGTATGGTTTGATTATCATAGACTAAGAGATTTTCATTAATTTCCTATGTATACAAAATTATTAGAGAAATATAAGTGAAAATAAAACTTAACTCATGTCACTTATACTCTAATAATATCTCTGCCTATCTTTAGCCCACTATGATTTTAATTCAGTTTTTATTGAATAGAGTCTTTGATTCTTTAACAACAGTAGCACTATTTTCTAATTCTATCATTTTATTGAGTATAAATGGAGATGAATTGATGAGTGAGGCCCTTATGGGACTTGTGGGAAGAGTAGTTTATTGGTACAATGTATCAAGGCTCAGAGAGTATTACAGGGCATTTTGAGGGACTTCTTTTTATTTGATAATAAGTTGTCAAGAGAAAATCTTTGTAAATTAGTTCAAAACTCAGTATATATTTGGAAAGTTAATGAACAACCATGTAGAATAGAGCTAGCTTTAAATTTTTTGAAAAATACAACTGTTAAATAGAAATATTATTGAATTTTATTTAATTTCTAACTCACAGCAAGAAGGCTTAATTTTAGAATTTTGAATCTAACAAGGATGTAACATCTTTGACAGTGTTATTATTGAGCTAATCCCTACAAGAAGCTTCCATGCTCTTTTAGGCTGACATTAACTTTCAAAAACAGAACTGTATCTTATTGGAATATTTACATAGACACCATATTCAATCATTGTTCATTTCCTTCAACAAAAGTAAAGCAGTTATTTCAAACTATTAAGGATTTTAATGTGTTAAGAATACATATTCTTAGATATAATGTTTTGCATCTCTCTAGTTTGAAAGTGTTTTTCCCATTTATATGATGTTCTGCTCATTTGTGCAGAAGCAAAGCCTGGAGTTCTTTTAGAATTCTCAATTATAAATTAATTGGAAAAGAAATGATGAAGAAGATAAGTATATAAATAAAACTTATCAGATCAAATGGCCACAGCAGAAGTCTTCTTTTTTTGAAGTAAAACTATTTTTAATGCCTGTAACTATTACAAATTGCCCTGAGAAGACTTTTGAAAAGGGATTAGCAGAGTCAAACTAACAGGAGGAGTATGAAAGCAAGTCTAAGAAATGGAGTTGATTTCAGGGAATATAATCAGAACTTCCTATTATACCAAACATTAATGTTTACACTCAGGAAAAATAGTGTGTTATAAAGGATAAACAAGTAGATATAACTGTTCTCACAAAGACAGTATTTCACAAGGACTAATTGAGAAATCTGATGGTCTTTTTGTGTAATGTTATTTATATCTTTTCCAATGTGACAGAGCAATTCATGTTAAATAACATAGAAAAATAGTGCAGATTAGCTTCTAAACAGAAACAATATCCTCTGTTTCTTCTTTTTTGCTTTTACATTTCTACTCTTCTTGACACTCTTAACTAATGTCAGTTTTAATTCTTCCTGTGACCATCCATGTTAGATACAAGATGTCCCCCAAAAGCTCATGTGTGAAACACTGCAAGAAAGTTTAGAGGTGAAATGATTGAGTTATGAGAATAACCTAATCAGTTACCTGAGTGGTGACTATAGGCAGATAGGGGCTGGCTGGAAGAAGTGAATTATTGGGAATGTGCCTTTAGGGTATATATTTTGTTTTTGTTGAGCAGAACTCTGCTCTCCACTTGCTGGTCCCATAAGCCTGCTGCCTATGGACTGAGACCTCTGAAACCATGAGTCCCCAAGTAAACTTTTCCTCCTTTAAAATTGTTCTTGTCAGTCTCTTGGTCACAGAAGCAAAAAAGCAGACCAAAATATTTACTTTATTGATGTTTTTATTTATTCATTAGATTTTTAAACTACATACTATTTTAACACTTGACACTAATTACTTGACAAGTTTTAATTTACTAGTATATTTTGCTGTGTACATATAGGTCACTTAATAAATGAAGTACCCTTTTGCATATATATATATATATATAGATATAGATAGACAGATAGATAGATAGATACACACATACACACTCAAAAACACCTCTAAGTATATTTTATTTATTCAGGTTTTTAAATATTTTGTAATCTTTAAATTATTTAATGTTTCTCGATTGTCTTTTCTCTCATCAGTTCAGTGTTATTGTTTTTCAATTTAACTTTTCTCTTTTATACTTGATTTTTCTTAGTTTCCTCATCATAATGTCTCAGAGAATTGATATCTATGTAAATTTACATTGCTACTATATATCCAAATCAGCAATTGTAGATCTTCTAGATATTTTTTTTAACATATAAAGAGAGTGCTTCCATTTCCACACAGACTCTTATCCTACTTGTTGAAATAGATAAAAATATCCTAAAATGGAATACTTTAAATGTTAGGGACCTTCAGTAAATATATATATATATATTTGTTTCTATATAGACATCCTGAATTTAACATCTTTCTATTATAACATATTGAACCATCTTTCTATTAATAACTCTTATAAAAAACAGAGTTGGGAATTTTTCTTCATCAATAATCCCAAAACATAAATCTAAAATGATATGTTTTATAGAATTTTTAGAAACTCAAAACCATTGAAAATCACTATGACATGGTCTAAAACATTTCTGTTTTCATTTATATATGCTGAATATCTAAATGGAGTCTTGTTAAAAAATCCATAAAATTTGAGGTAAATCTTGCTTGTGGGTTTTTGTGGTGTAGGTGTATGCATGTGTGCGCATTTTTATTTTTGACGGTTCAGTTACTTCAAGGAATGATAGTACCATTTCACACAATTCTATTCAGAGATACCCCTAATTATCTGCAGTATCTTTATATCTTAATACAACTATTATTAGAATAAAATATTTCTGACTAGGCATGGTGGTATAGGCCTATAATCCTTGCCATTCGAAAGCTCAAAGCCAGTCTTAGCAAGACCATGTAACTTAGTGACATGCTATCTTAACATAAAATAAAAGGCTGGATGTTAAAGCACCCTGGGTTTAATAAAATGCTCAGGTTAAAGCACCCCTGGGTTTAATCTCTGATTAAAAACAAACAAACAAATCCTTCAATTTACTTTTAACTCTACTTCATTTACACAAGTATTCAGTCTTAGAAGGTGCTGAAAAAAGAGGCTTATTTCTTTTAATATGGGGACAAAATTAGCTTTTTACTTTTTCATGTCTATTAATCATACAGAAAAATGATGGCAGGGAATAGGAAACAAATTGTTTTTCATTGACCCAAACTTGATCTTTTGTCAGCAATCTCACTGCGGTTTTCAAAAGTGAATTGTTACCTTCTACAACATTATCTTTCAAAATATTTCAACTGGTTGTTGTTTTTTTTTTATTTCACCTCAGAAAAATGTATGATCCAACTGACAGTAATAAAACAAACTCTGTAAAAGGATCAGTGCCTATTTGATCTTAAGTAGAGATTACATTAACTGAACAGTGACTTGGTTCCCCCAGAGATACAATTTATCATTCATCTTGAAAGGTGAAAAGCAGGCAACTTATATAAATGTGAACAGAGAATATTTGCTGGAAATTCATAATAAAATTTAATTTTTCATTAGTTCTTGTTTTCCAAAATGAATAAACGAAAGAAGATTTGATATATTTAAATATCAGTGAGAGTAAAATCATTTCTGAATCTGAATTTAAGATGTTTGATTATTTTTTCTTTTTAAATTTACCACACAAAAAAAAATCAAAGTAACATGTTCTTCTAAGCAAGAATGTTTTAAATTATGGGTTCTGGATTTTCTTTTGGATTTTAAATGGTGTTGTACTGGTATATGTTTAAAAACAAGCTTCTCCATGAAAGGCTAAAAAGAAATCTTGATTGTAGTGTTTAGCACCTTTCATGAGGAAAATACTACATGGTTGATTTAGCCTGCCAACATGTTCTCTATAAATGTAAACTGACAATGGATGCTATCAAGCAGCTCTGGAAGCCACTATTTGCTGTCTCCTATAATCTCTGCCTTAAGATTGTCATAATGCAATGTAAAATACTTTCTACAATCTCTTCTGCATATAATCAATTATGCTATGTTATAGATAAATACATAATGCTTTAAAAACTGTGACTGATATTGCTTAATCATTTGTTCAATAGCAAATTTGCCTAACAATGAAATAATTATGTATGGCTTACATCACAATTTCATGGAAAAACTATAAAATAAAACATTACCATGCAGTGTGATCAGTGGTCATTTCTTCATTTCCCCAGATAATAGATTTCTTCATTTCTACCTCTGGAAAACATTTTGATAGTGTATTTAACTAATTTTTACTGGAGATTTTGTCTCATTTGAATTTTTCAAATTTCTGGAGGATTTACAGCTATTTATTACTAGCATGATAATACATAAACATACATCCATGTTACACAATGTAGAAGTGAAATCAAGTAGTATTTAAAAACTTTAATTATAATCATAGCTCATTACCAAAATCTGCCTCAAATTAGTTAAAAACAAGTTTTTAAAAGAAACATTTCAGACCATTGCATAAATTAGTTAGAAAATGAAAACTGAATGTTGCCATGGCATTTCATGAATACACATTATTTTGGTTTATTTAGAATATTTGGTTATTTGGAATAACCACACACAGAAACCCTCTTAGAGTTGCACTGAATGAGAACTCCTTGTATCCTTGTTATTTTTTTTTTTTTTTTTTTTTTTTTTTTTTTTTTACCTACGTCACTATCTCAGATATCTAAGTGGAACTCAGAACTACTGACATTTTTTGGAAAGTCATCATCCTTATTGTACTGGTTAATAAATAGTAAATAAAGGCATTTGAGCTTCATTACATAGGTGAGAATACACCTCTATAATTTCTTGAAAATTACTGTTATATATACATAAATCTAACCCTAGCAGAAATGTAAAGATTCACACAATTGCTATTTTGCCCACATACAAGAGGTGAAAAACTGAGGGACTGAAAGAGCTCTTGAATTCCAACTTAAGTGATGGTTTTGTTCATAGAGTTTTAATAATAGGGAATGATGTTATCTACACTAAGATGAACAGAAAGTAACTCAGATTGAAAATGAAACCATTGATAAACAAATAATTGAATGTCTCTGAAAATCATCTTAAATACTCTCTGTCCTGTCATCTGTGGATAACTTAACTGTTTGCCTTACCATGGCTGTCTGGCTCAGAAAACACACATGTCTTTGGTATCCGCAGTTGGCAATAGCCTCTTAACACTTCCAGGTCTACTTGAGATTCTCCACATTTAGTTAGAAATGCCAACAAGGGCCTGGGCACAGTGGCACATGCCTGTAATGCCAGCAGCTAGGGAGGCCCAGGTAAAATGATTGCAAGTTCAAAGCCAAGTTCAGCAATTAATGAGGCCCTAAGCAACATACTGAGAACAGGTCTCCCCAATCCACCCCCAAATAACAACAAACAAAACAAACAAACAACAAAAAAACAAAAAACCCAAAACAAAAAGAAAAAAAAAACATAAAAAAGGACTGAGGATGTGACTCAGTGGTTAAAATGCCTATGGATTCAATCCCTGGTGAGAAAGAAACAAAGGAAAGAAGGAAGGAAGGAAGGAAGGAAGGAAGGAAGGAAGGAAGGAAGGAAGGAAGGAAGGAAGGAAGGAAGAAAAGAAGGAAGGAAAGGGTGGAAAAGCACCATCCATGGGTTTCTGATTCCAATACTTATTGCCCTTGCACAAGGGCATCATAATTCTACTTTCTTAATCCCACCATTTAATAGGTCAATTTTCATTCATTTAAAAATTTTAAAGGATAGACAAAACAATGTTACATTTATTAATTATGAACTATATAATATTTTATACATTGTATAATATTTAAAACAGGTGAAACGTATATCTCAGACATTTATCAATTCTTCAAGATGAAGACTTTCAGAAGCATTTCTTTTAGCTTCTTAAATGGACAGGGTATAGTTGTCACCTAAGTCAACATGCTGTGCAATAGATTTCCAGAGCTTCTTGCTTTCCTCCCTTTCTGTGGCTCTATACCAAGACGGGGCAACTGTTGGCTGTAGTTCTCCACTCTGGGTTACCTTAATATTCAAAGTTGGCTGTTCAATTTCTCAACAACTAAGTAACTAAATCCCTAGACTAGATCACCATTCTTGAAATACATGATGTGCATTTTATGTAATATATATCTCATACATGTAAAAATGTGATTGATATATAAAGTTCACACCTTTTTAAGGTCATTAGCATGATCTTTACCATTTTTAACCCTAAGAGTAACTTACTAAAAATCTGATTTTTAATTTTCATACTCAAACTCTTTTACACCTATGAACAAATTTGTCAAACAGCTCAGATTTATTGTAAATTTTGTTCATTACCTTTGAAAGTTTTTGAACTACTTAAGCATTTGTCATGACAAATATTCATGATTTCATTTTTGATATAAAAATTTTAAAATATTCTATGAATATGCACCCATCCTAATTATTTTCAAAATACAATGATTAACCCCCTGAAATATTGAGTAATTAGGGGAGTATTAAAAATAAACTTAATTTACATGCATGACATTTATTTTTAAATACAATTTAACATTTCAATCAAGCATATGGAGAAATCTTAACTTATGGTTAAGTGATTGTTACAAGTTTATAAATGGAAAAAAATACAGTTTCCAAATGCCTGTCAAATCAGCTTGCTTTTTCAACATCTGCTTAAAAAAAGACAAAAATGAAACATTATCAGAAAATATTGCATTTGAGTATTTTAATGCTAGTGTTCTGAGGAGATTGTCTGAAAATAATAGTGTGGTAGGCTTTTATTTATCTATTTATTTATGGAATAAAGAAGATATTTTCTGAATGTGCTTAATATATGGCCACAATAATGTCAGCATTGATTTTTATCTCAGATGTATAATTTAGAAAGAAAAAATGGCACTTAAACTATTTATGATGAAATGCTGAGTGAAAATCTCAACAAAACACACTATCATTTTTTTTTTAATCTTAAAAGGCAATCTGTGTCTACAGATGTTCCTAAAATCCTTCTAAATTGGTTAAAATGAAACTTTCAAAAGTTATTTTTAAACAATTCTCTATCATTTCAGGTAATTTAAAATATCCTATGTAAATTTGATTTTGAAGTTTGAACAGATCTATACCAAATATAAAAATCCATCAATATGTACAATATCTAAGAATTTAAGTTAAACATAGTTGCCTACAATGATCCCTGTACTCTGTCAGCTCTGATTAACTTTCTTTAAATCTTTAAAACTTTACTTTTTTCATTTTAATTTTTTTATTTGTTCTTTTTAGTTACACATGACAGTGGAATGCATTTTAACGTATCGTACATACATGGTGCATAAATTCATTTATATATATATGATGGGAGTTACATTGCTTGTGTATTCATATATGAACATAGGAAAGTCAATTTCATTTTATTCTAGTATCTTTCCCATTACTGTTCTCTCTCCCTTTGCTGAATATTACACTATACATCACTATTTCAGATATGCAAAGAAAAATTAGAAAGCATATTTCCCTCTTAGCAATTCATGTGTAAGTTAGATAGTTAGAGATGCAAGTTCCATGAAATGACTTTCATTCATAATTTATCCTAAACAATTTGTCATCTGTCATGGAGTTAAAGTTGCTGCTATGGTTTGGATATAAAGTGCATCTAAAAGGCTCATGCATTGGAAAAAGTATATCCTGTGCAGGAATGTACAAATGTGAAATGATTAGACTATGAGAGCTGTATACAAATCCACGGTTTGTCCTAGTTGATGGATCATTAACTTAAATGAATTACTGGTTGGTAACTATGGGCAGGTAGAGCATGCTGGAGGAAGTAGGAAGCTGGGGCATACTCTTGGGGGCATAAACTTTGTCCCTGTCTCCTTGCTTATGCTCTCTGCTTCCATGCAACAAAGAGCTGAGCTGCTTTGCTATACCACATTCTTGTGGCATGATATTCTACCTTAACTTGAGCACATAGAAATGGAACTGATCAGTCAAGGAGTGAACCTCTGAAACAATGAGCCAAAATTAACTTTTACTCTTCTACATTATTTTTATCAAGTATTTTGGTAATAGCAACAAAAATCTGATAGGACACTGGCATTTATACAAATGATATAAAATTGTCTTTATCTAGATGGTTAGAGTGATTCATGGAGGCCCACATAAGGATTAAATTGAAATATGCCTAATTATCCATAAATCAATTAATTTATATTTGTATTTCTTAGTATGTGGGAAGCTTTCTGTTAGTGATCAGGGGGGTTTTCAAATAAGAGAAACTGTCTGACATCCTTGTCAGAACAAGGAGATAGTTGCATGTATGCAAACATCACACACACACACACACACACACACACACACACACAATAAAATGTGATGACTCTGTAATTGAACAGAATGATTCAACTCAATCCATTAGCAGAGGGTATATTAGAGAAGGTGATGTTTACCTAAGATATGATATTATTATTGGTGCTTTGTAATATACATAATAGTGAGATTGATTACACCATGTTTATACATGCACATAGTTTGATCAAAATCCTTCCCAAGTACCTATCTTTTCTCTTCTTCCTCCACTTTCCCAATCTGCTTGCTTTCTAAAGCATTAATTAAAATATTAAATGTAATAATAATGGAAAGAAGATCAGTGGGTTTTGATTTTTTAAATATTATTATATATACCAAATGTAGGCTAATTTTTAAGTCCAGTGTATTTTATCCTATTGGGTGCTATAAAAATACCACAAAATGGGTAGCTTAGAAGTAATAAAAATTTTTATCTCATAGTTCTGGAGGCTTGGAAAACAAAAACCAAGAAGCCAGCGAATGTAATGTTTTCTCGGGGGTTTCTTCCTGATGTATACGTCCGCTATGTTTTCAGTGTAACTTCATGTGGTCATAGAAGAAGAGCAGGTTTCTAGGAAGTCTCTTTCAAAAAAGCATTAATACCATTCAAGTGGGCTCTGACTTCAGTACCTAATCACATTCCTCCTGAAATTCCCCCTTTCTAATACCATCACTTTAGGCATTAGGATATCAATATATAATTTTTTTTACAGGGACACAAATATTCAGCCCATAATAGCCAGATGGTAAGCTTTTGGGAACCATATGGTTGCTGTCAGAACTATTCAACCTATAGTTCAAAAATAGCCATAGACAGTGTGACTTTGATGCAATAAATTTTTTATAGATATAGAAATTGGACTCCCTGTAATTTCACATCATGAAATGTGACTCTTACAATCATTTCAACCAAATCTAATATAAACTTATTTTGTGTGGCTCTTGAGTTCTACAGCAACAGGTGACAAGCTGTATTCAGCCAATGTACAGTGATTTCCTGAATCTGGTTGTAGACCAAAGCTCAAAGAAAACAATATTTTTACATGGGGACATATAAAATATGAAAGAATTCAGAGGAATTAAGTCAACCACCAGACATGTTAGATGAAAATAATCTATCACAATTTCTTAAATCATTGCTTTCATACATACATTCATTTATTTAATCAATCAAAAAATTCAGGTACTTAAAATCATGTACCTGATATGGTTCTATCTGCAAGGATTGTAGGAACAAACAAGACAGACATAATTTCTTACTTTTATATAGGTTGCATCACATGATCACATGACAGTTTACTTGATTATTAAACATTTCATCTTACCTACGTTCTCCCTTAAGTGAGAGTAATATAGAAAATCCATTTTGAGTACATTAAAAATGTAATTTGGCTGGGGATGTGGCTCAAGTGGTATCACCCATGCTTAGCATGCTGTAGGCACGGGGTTCGATTCTCATCACTACATAAAAATAAAATAAAGATATTGTGTCCACCTAAAACTAAAGAATAAATATTTTAAAAAATGTAATCTACTCTGTTTCTTTTTTTTTCTTGTAAAAAACATTTTTTTCCAACCACAGTAGTAACAGAAAAAAAATTAACAAAAATCCCATATTATTTATTGCAACAGAATTAGCAAGCTTACATTTTTGTTTTAATTGGTTATATTATTATTGTTATTTTGTTCTTTTACACATTCACTTTGTTGAGGTTTGATTGACATAAAAAGCTATACATATTCAATTCATACAATTCAATGGATTTGAGGGTAAGTATATACCTGTGCAAACAGCACCACCCTCAAGGCCATAAACATGTGCATCAACTCCTAAAGTTTAATTCTGTCCTCTTTATTGTTGTTGTTGTTATGGTTTGTGTGTGATAAAAATACTTAAGATACACCCTTTGGGTGTGGTCTTAGTTATCCTGGAGGGTTCACTGTGATTAAAGGTTTGTTCCTATTAGATCATGTTGTAGAATTTTTGAGGGACAGGTCCCAGGGGAGGTCCCTCTTTCCTTCGGGGCATCCTCTTGGAAGAAAGTTCTTCTGAGGGCATGTAATAAAAGATGAGTTTGATTTATACTATTAACAAAAATCAAGGAAAATTCAAGATTCCTTCATTTTCACTAGCAATTCAAAATTTTCCTTCCAAAGTCACCATTATCATGTTTCTTATATGTTTGAACCAATAAAATTTTGATACATTGTTATGGCTTGTATAACAGATCACATGTTAAGTAATACAGGAGTGTTCTGAGGTGAAATGATCAGATAATGGGTATTGCAATTTCATCAGTGAATTAGTTCCTTTAATAAACTAATAACGTGAGTGGACTTCTGGGTGAAACTATAAGTAACTGATGTGTGGCTTGTTGCATGCCTTTGGGGATATGATTGTGTTCCTGGTTAGTGTAGCATGATCTAGCATGCACTCGTGTTTCTTCCACCATGATGTTCTGCCACACCTCAGGGCAATAGGCTTTGATGACCAGGGTCTGAGACCTCCCAAAACAAACTTTTATTCCTCTAAGATGTTCTTGTCAGGTACTTTGATCAAAGCAATGAAAAGCTGATTAATACATCTGTTACATCACATAACAATGAATTCCAAGTACAGTATGTGTGATTTAATAATTTTATTCTATGATATCATCACTAGTATGTGATCAAGGAAGTTTAGATTTAATGTTTAAAAATATGATCATATGTCTACATATAAAGAGCAAATAACTACTGTCTCTTGGTCATTATGTTTTTCTCTCTGGATATCTCTGGATGTAAATGGGTTTAGGTAGACCTCAATATAGAGAAAGCTATAACAAGAGAGACATATTGAAGGAAAAACATGGGTACACCCCTGGGAATATTTTTTTTTTAGTTTGCCCAAGAACCATTTTATGATTACAAGCATAACAGGTTTAGAACCAAATGATATCAAATATAGCTGACCACAGAGATGAAGACAACCTGAAATTCTGTTAATATAGTTGTTTTTTTTTAAGAGAGAGAAAAGAGAGAGAATTTTTAATACTTATTTTTCAGTTTTCGATGGACACAACATCTTTATTTTTATTTTATGTGGTGCTGAGGATTGAACTCAGTGACCCCGCACATGCCAGGCGAGCGCGTTACCGCTTGAGCCACATCCCCAGCCCTATAGTTGGGCTTTTTATGATTCAAATAGGTAGCCTGTTCTAGGTCCAAACTACATTTTACATATATAATGGTATGGTACCAGATGAGGTGACAAATTCCCTTCATTTTTTAACTCGACATGTATCCAAATAAAGCAAAATTAACATTGTAGTATTTGAATTTGAAAGTAGTATGTAGGGCAAAAAAGCAACATAGATGAGAAGCAGAAAGACATCTCCTTCCTCTTTCTGAGGGTCTGGGGACTCTCCGGCCTAGTTATTAAGAGCTTCTCAACAGGAGAATTGTTGCAACCTAGGGCACAGTTACAAAGGGAATTAACAGAAAAAAAATTATGCAGTGAGATACATATGTATATATTCTCCTGCAGGGAGCATAGATACTGTTTAATCAAAAATGCATTTTGTTTTTTCTGTCAGGACTTTAATAGTTAATTGGTTACCCCTCTGATAATAATGATGATGATGATGGTGATGATGATGACAGTTTGTGGTTCCTTGTGTGAGTAGGTGTCTTTACATGTTCAGGTTTATTTATATAAAACATGCTGAGGTTACAAGGCCCTATAATATGGTTGTTGTTTTTTAGCAAGTCAAATATTGTTTAGAAATGATTATTTTAGAAAGCACAATTGGATGAATTATGAATGACATAATGTTTTAAAAATTGATGAAAAATTTTCCTGTAAAATATTCCATACAAATGATTTTATGTTTTTAATAAATGAATTTATTAACATTTAAAGATTAATATATCTTTATTAAAAATAAAGTTGTTCTACTGTCTAAGAAATTTTTACTTTCATTTATGTGTTACCTATTATCTGTATAATGATGGATATTTTAAATTTATTTCAGAAACATTATTTATATGTACCTTACTTTGTAAATCTTTTGCCTCACCCTAATTACAGGTCTTTTGAAATAGTTTTTCTAATCAGAGCTTATAAGATTGTTTTGACTGTGCTTTTTTTTGGTATAACTACAGATAATTCAAGGTTCAAAAAAGGAAATAACTATTATATTCAGATGAAAATTTCAAATAAACCAAACTATTCTGAATAAAAATGATCAGGTAGTATTATACTTAGGGAGCATAGTCTTTGGTGATGAGTAAATAAGAATGATTCATTAAAACTGCATTTGGTAGTGGCTTTTTTCTTGATATTATTACTTTTTTCAATAATATGCATAATTGTGATTATATGTGTATATGTAAATACATAAGCATACATACATAGACTGCTTAATCAAATAATTTATTAATTTTATAGTTCTGATATCCACATAATTTATAACATCCCACCATACATACAGAAATTACAATTTTTAGAAAGTTTCATAATGATATTCCAAAGCAAAATTAAAATAATATATAGTTCCTTGGTAAATATCATTTGCATCATGGGTCTCAGCTTAACATGCTTATTATTGCATTATAATCATTAATAAAAAAAGAATTATTTTATTTTGGTACCTTTAGCTAAAAACATATTAGAACCACACTCATATATGGTGCAAAAATAATGCACCATTCATTAGACATGAATGGTGTTAGTGGATAAGTTAAAAAAGTAAATAAAACTGCTTAAATGCAGGGCAGTTAAAAATATCATGTTGCCACATTGATTTAGCACAGATTTTATTTCTATGCATATGCAATACACATAATCTTAATCATGGATTAACATGTAAAGCTATTAGTTTCATTTGAATTCTTATATAGTCACAAACATGGTAATTTTCGATATTTATTCCTGTTAAAAACTAGAATAGAATCTATGTAGAGAATATTGTGCATGTCAACTGATAAAGCTTTATAAGATCAACAAACCCTTTTGAGGGAAATTAAAATTCAATAGTAGAGAAACTGGGAGAGAAATTAAGGAATATGCTAATTTGAGGGGCAAATAAATGCATTCATTTCATGCTAGTAAGAATATGGGAAATAGTCAGCTGCAGTGGCTCACATCTGTAATCCCAGATGCTAGGGAGACCAGCAGAAGGATCAGGAGTTCACAGCCAGCCTCAGCAACTTAGTGAAGTCCTAAGCAACTCAGCAAGACTCTGTCTCTAAATAAAATATAAAAAAGGGCTTGGATATTTATAAGTGGTTAAGCACCCTTGGGTTTAATCCCCAGTATAATAATAATAATAATAATAATAATAATAATAATAATAAGAAGAAGAAGAAGAAGAAGAAGAATGATAATAAGAAGAACATGGAAAATATATTGAGTCAGGCTTACACATCCCTACTGTGAAGAAAGGGGGGGGGCAAAAAAGTAGTGACATGGACTAGGCTGAAACCAATTCACTGTTTTACATTTATTTCTTTTCATTACTCTCACAGTCAAGCTTACAGAAAGTGGAAATAGAAAAGATTACTTTTATTCTCAACATTTCTGGAAAATCCCTTTACCCTATTCTTAAATTAGGCAACATTTTAATCAAGCTCAGAATGATTTTTGAAACTGATGGGTTTGGTAGATAATTTATTTGATGAAAGAAGCAATAATTTCTTCCCCTTAATTATCTTCAAAACAAGACTTTCAAAAGTTTTTCTTAGGTTGAGAACATGCTGAGCCCATTAGAGATGTCTTATATGTTTGCATATCAACCATCTTGATCATAAAATTCAAGAAGCATGCATTTATGAGGTGTCTTTAATGTACACAGTTGACCAACTTCAGACTACAATGAAAACAGTATTACATCCAAACATGTTATCTGTCACAATGCTTTTATATAAGTGCATTGAATTACACCTGCTTATTTCACCAGTCTATATTCTCCTGAGAGCTAGGTGTATTCACAAACCACTCATAAGACTATGCTAATTCCTAAAGGAAATTTATCGCTAAGTAATATGTATTTATGATAAGTGGTTTGGAATTGCAACAAAGATTTTTTCCCCCAGTTTGCTTGTTCACTTAAATGGAAAAATCCATCCTTTTTTCAAACATAACTTTATCTCTACCTCAAGAACAGATAATTGTCTTTCAACTTCAAAACATAAAATATGTAATCTATAAAATTGGCTATATCTATTTCTTGGCATGTAAAAACGGTGTGTTCGTCATAATATTTTTGCTTTTTTTCAGAAATAATATAATTATAATGCCTACTATTATGAACATCTTATTTCACTTTATACTGCAGCCTTGATAAATAGGAACATAAAACTTCGCAAAGTTTCTGCTATTGAACCTATAATGGCATGTGTTTTCACATATATTCCATTGGCTAAAATTTTGTCATATGACTATATCTAATTTTAAAATACAGTTTTGCAAATTGAGGGAGAAATGAAATCTGTTAAAAGTTACCCTAATGTGTAAGACACTGAAAAATGATTAAATCCATATGTCGAGAAAGTGTATCAGAATAAATCAGAGTAAAATCAGATAAATCAATATGAGACCTGAAATACTTATAATAAGAATTTAAGAGAATGAAATTATCAACAGTGTCTAAAATCTTGAAATCATAAATATTTAGATATAAAAAACAAAACACTGACAAGATTGAATGAGATAAAAGTTAAAGACAACTTAGAAATAAATGTTATTAGCATTAAAAATACATAGACTACTCAGATTCACTAAACAATTCTAGAAAAAAAATATATGTGCCTATTTAAAGTAAGAAGAGTCCTCAAAGGGCCAAATACTATAAAATGAATTTATTAATAAAAATAACCAACAAAATATGGAGAATTGTATAAGTTGTTTTAATAAATGTTCAAGATATAAACATAAATAACACTGCAACTAAAACAGGTTTAATTGATAAAAATAAGACTTTTTAACAATAATACGTTAGAAATTCATGAATATAGATGCAAATGTTTTCAATGTAGATTGAATCTTCTAAGTAAGTTGAAAATCAGTTGGCCTTTCACCTAAAGCTTTTCTCAATTTTGTTCACAAGTCCATTTTCCACTAGAAATTCTCCTTTATCTATTCTTAGTATCTCTCTGCTCTAGAATCAATTTTTCCTATTGTACAAAGTATAGGATTATGGGATATGTATAATTTTAGTTTTAAATATCTCTATTGTTGACTTGGCCATTGTTTTTAATAATGGTGTCCTAATGTTGCTCACTCTATTTCTTATAAAACACGCTGCATACACATTGCCCTCCAGAATGTCTGATTATTCATGAATCATGATTATTATGTGCTATATAAGATCCTAAATCTATTTCCATAAGTAAATTTATTAGAGATATGTCTTTTGCCTCCCAATTCAGGACTAAGGAAGACAGAACTGGGTTTCATCATTAATCAAGAATTTCCACGCATAGAAATTAATGCAGTCAGTCTTTGCCTTGGATTTCCAGAGTTTTTACTAATTAGCTCCTACCAAAGTTTGAAACATTAGCTTCTGGAACTATTAACTGTTGAATGATTAATTTTCTGTCTTCAGGCTATTGCTAAGGAACCAAGTGACCGATAATAACACCGTTTCAGTTATTTAACACTGGTGATAATTTATGTACATATTCTAAAACTGGAAATTTTTAGGTAAAATATGCTTAGATTTGCTTACATCTGTGATCTTATCAGACATTATCTAGAGCCCATCAGAAAATAAACAGCATTTTTGAAGAGTAGTTAGACAGACATGAGAGAAAGACTAAGGAATAAAGCAATGTATGAGACAAAAAGAGGGAACAGAATTACATGAGCACTAAAATGTAAAGAAACTTGGAAATAAAATTATCTAATAAGTGGTGGAGGAATGTAATTTCTTCTAGCACATAAAAATGCTTACCTAAATTATACAATAGAGAATTGCAAATTAATACATGAGAGACTACTTACTATACACCAATTAAAATAGTAATACAATCATTTTCAAAAGAAAGACAACACCCAGTGTTCTAAAGGCATTGAGAATATGGGCCTCAATGAAGCTATGCAGTGACTCAAACATTTTGGATAAAAGTTGGAAAGTTTCTTATAGGGATAAATGCAAGATAATACTTTTCTATTCAAATGCCATTTCTAGAAGTTTACTAAAATGAATGGGACTAGAGTTGTGGCTCATTGGTAGAGTGCTCGCCTGGCATGTGTGAGGCACTGGGTTTTATCCTCAGCACAACATAAATATAAAATAAAGATATTGTGTCCTCCTAAAACTAAAAACATAAATATTTAAAAAGCTTACCCAAATGCAATGAAAGAAATACAACAATGTAAAATTTGTAGGTAAATATTTTATTAACATCAGTCATATGAAAAAAGCTAGAAATATCCTTAATGTGTATCAACAGTTGTGTAAACACATTGAGGTACACATAAAAAATATATACTAAAATATTCTTTTGTGTACATACGCCAACATGGGTGAACTCAGTGAAACTTAGTGAAAAAGAACAGTCAGAAAAGAGTAAATGCTTTATAATTGCATATTTATAAAATTTTAGAAATATCATAAATATAATGTTGAAAAGCAAATTAATTGTTAATGTCCAGAAGAGGAGGGTACTCATTAAAGAAAAAAAAATATGTAGGAACATTTTCACAGTAGTGGAAATATTCTGTGGTACAACAGTGGTAATAGTTCGTCATCTTTCAGAACCTCCAATTGTCTCCCTATAACTATTTACTTTAATTACTTAATGAAGGAATATTTCCAATTTTAACTGTTTCATGTGTCTCCTAAAAATGAACTATATCTCATAATTCCACTTTCAACAAATTTTACCATATTACTAAATTATGACAAGTAGAATCCCAAACAAAACACATGTATTCAACAACTGTGTCATGCCCTTAAAATATACACCTCTTTTTCCTTTTTCCTAAGTACATGTAGATAAAGACAATATTCTTGCTAATGAAGAAATAATAGGAGGAAAATATCAAATTCCTAAAGGTCTTTTCAGAAACATCTAACCACACTACTCTTTGTTTTTTAGTTATTAGCAAGATGAGGAAAATTCTTGCACAGGAAATATTAAAGTAGTGAAGTTATCAGGGAAAAAAATGGTGTGTAAATACCACCTGTTGACTTTTACCAGCAGTAGAAGTTGGTGCACATCTGCAAGTTGCCTCTTAATGTTAAAGTTGCCAAGTAAAATGTAGTACAGACAGACGGTCAGAAAAATGCCTTGATCACATAGAAAAGATGTAATATAAGGAGAGCAACTAAGAACAGAGCAGGGAGGAAGAGCAGGAGAAAAAGATTAACATTAAACAGGGAGGAGAGGTGGGAGGGAAAGGGAGAGAGAAGGAATATTGTATGCAAATGGAAGGAGACCCTCATTGTTATACAAAATTACATATAAGAGGATGTGAGAGGAAAGGGAAAAAAAAAACAAGGGAGAGAAATGAATTACAGTAGATAGGGTAGAGAGAGAAGATGGGAGGGGAGGGGAGGGGGGATAGTAGAGGATTGGAAAGTAGCAGAATACAACAGTCACTAGAATGGCAATATGTAAAAACGTGGATGTGTAACCAATGTGATTCTGCAATCTGTATACAGGGTAAAAATGGGAGTTCATAACCCACTTGAATCAAATGTATGAAATATGATATGTCAAGGGCTTTGTAATGTTTTGAACAACCAATAATAAAAAAAAAGAAAATAGAGTAAGAGTTGTGTTGTTGTGATGTCAGTGCTACATAATCAGTGGATCCTGTCTCATTGCCCACACAAGGTCTCAAGCTGCAAACTCTCCAAACCTACTGCAGCAGAAAGACTTGTCAGAAAATCATCAAGTAGTATAACTCATCTCCCTTATTGACAGTATTTTTCATATGATTCCATGTTATATTTATGAAATATGAGTCTGCGTAAATGGATTAAACATTCCAATTGACTGTTGATCAAAAGGCATGAAAGTTTTTTTATATTTTGTTATCACTTATTTATCATGTTTTTCAAATTTAATTTATTGCCTAACTGAAAATAAATCTCAATTACCACAATGTTCATTAAACCATAGTGATAAAACATATCAACAATATCAACATATTAAAAACATATCAACAATAAATGGATGGGTGTAAGCTTTATGATGCTATATTACCAAAAACATCGTGTTGTTATTATAAAATTAATATGTTACATTCTTAAGTAAACTCTAAGGATTTTATTATCTTACTATGAGGGAACTAGCCTTTGTTTGGTATAAGTTACATAGAAGTATTTTTCTGCATGAAAAATAAAATAATGTCTTCGCCTTTGCTGGCAGAGAATTCTAAATGTGGCTCAGATTATTTAATATTTTGGAGTAGAAAAATGATTAAAAGTAAATATTATGTTCTTTTGACATTAAATAGCAAAATGTGATTTCTAAGGAAAAAGCTGCAAAATTTAAACTCATATTTAAACAAGATGGCAATTTTTCAATTAATAAACATCTAAATCTAAATATGTTCACATAGATGACAACAAACAAAAGCAAATCATAATGGGAAAAAAATAAGCAAATGAGTGGTGTTAAAACAGAGACCTGACATAACTAACAAGATTTCCTTCAACATGTAGACAGTGATGACTACACCAATTTATTTTTATAGAAATAAACATGTTGATGGTTGCACAAATCTGTAACTATGCCAAAGCCAATGAATTTTTCCATACCACTCAATAATTCTGCATACCACTCTTTCCCTCAAAAGTAATCACTGGACAGCTGTCTTGAAGCCCATGTGTGTAGTTCCTAAGCATGTTTGCATTAAACATATAAGATTTAATATTTTTAATAGGAGAACTTCTTTAGTTTGGTGAAATTATATAGTAAAGTGTGTGGTGATTATAACTAAAGAAAGAAAAAAATGAGTAAGTTGAAAGTGTTAGTAGCTTTTTTTCCCCACAGGACAAATAAAACATGAACAGTACTGCAATCATTATGTTGCTTAGTGTACATAACTGTGTTTAATTTGTGTATGTACAATGAAGTACAGATCACAAGAAGTTATTTTGTGAATCTTTGATTACATTCAATACCTTTCACCTGGAGCACATCTTACTGAGTATTTGACTTATGCAGAAGAAGAATGCTGCCTTTTATGGATATTGTTGTTAATTAACACTGTAGAGATAATGATTAAAAGTACAGTATTTTTATGATTTGAGGATATAGCTTAGTTCTAAAGCAATGACTCAGCATATGCAAGGTCCTGGGCTCAAGCTGGAATGCCACACAAACACACAAAGAAAAAAGATTTCCAAACTAAATTTTTAAAATGCATGGTAAATCCATATCCTTAAGATGTCACAATTTTGAATTAATTAAAAATGTGAACAATTACAATTATGATATTTTTAAAAAGTTTCAGAATAATAAAAAATGTAAAAAATTAAAAACAAATTTTAATGTGTGATAACAATAAAAGGAAAGCATACAACTATCTAAACTTCAAGCCTGTGTTAGATTTGTATTTTAAGTATAAATTATTTCATATTTTTCATATTCATTTTGCTAATATCTTCCATAGTGAGATTCAAAAACCTTGTTTGTAGGATTAAAAATGGTACAAGAAAGGATTTTGTAGGTTTTAACCATAAAGAAATGATAAATGTTTGAAGAGATGGATATGTTTACTCAATTTAAACATTATGCTATCAAAACATTGCTTGTATTCACATTCACATATATAATTTTGACTTTTATGAGTCAGTTAAAAATAAGATAAGATTTTTTAAAGTATTAAGTAACATTTCAGGTTTTTTTGTAGAAAGGTGATAATGAATATGACATAGTGTTTAAAAAAATACATAAAATTATTATTATCACTACTCCAAATAAATACTAAAATGAATCACAATATATGTAAGGTTTGGTGAACACAAAAATCGGGTAAAAATTTTAATCCTTGAAATATACTTTATAAAGTTAAGTAATAGTAAATTTGAGCTCTTATGCTACAATTTATGTTAGTAAAGGTGCAAGGAAAAATGTCAAATGACTTGCATTTTTCTTTCTTGTTAAAAGCTTCCCCATGTGGAAAGTTGTCTTACATTGTGTCAAAAGAATAAGCTGTCAGATTGCTAATGTTTAATACATTCTGAGAATAACTGCCACGTAGTATACTAATTTGACCTTTTCAGAGCTCTGAATTTGATTGGATGGACATTTCTCTTCTATTTAAAAACTCAAACCCCTGTTAGGAAGATTTAGAATGACCATCTGTTGAAATTCAGAATACTAAAAAGGTTAAAGTACACAACCAAATGCTTCAGAGTATATTTCATAATTATATCTTGCAATCTTATTTTCTTTCAAAAATTCTGAAAACATTACATGACATGATTTAATTTTCATTATTCAGAAAAAAATGGTAAAGTGGATATGTTTTGCTGTTGGGTGCTATTTGGAAGGTCTATATAAAATTGTTCCTTAGTTTTGTGGAGCTGTTGGGGATAAGTGTGGCCACTCCAGGAAAATGGAATGTTTTCATTTACTAAGCTGGAAAATGAAAAAATAAACACAGTTATGGTAGAAAGAAAAACAGGAAGTTTTTGTCCTTTATTCAACCACATATATTGAAATAAATTGTGCTTCAATCATACTATACTTATCATGCAGTCATAATATTCTGGAAATTTAGATGAATTAATTAAAACCAAAAAGCTTATACTGCAGAAAACGAATAGATTTTAAAATTCAAACTTATTTTCAAATATGTAAATTTGGCATACCATATAGTAATTACAACAGAAAAGGTCATTAACCTAAATATATTCATTTTATAATATTTTGATAAGTATAGTTTGTAGACAATATTTGAAAAAATGTGAAAATAATTTATTTCAATCAATTAAGCATATTTTGAGTATTCTAAGGCTCGATATATTGTGTTTGATTTCTCCTGCTGTACTCATTTCCTTAATTATCATGTACTATAAAAGTTTGAATACCGTGTAGATTCAAATCACAGTAAAATGTCCATGTGTACCTTAGGTCTAAATCCTAAATTCTTGAGTACTACTTAGCCCATATACTTTAATATAAATGTTACATGTTAAAATATAGAAATAAAACCACAGAAATTTAAACAGAGAAAAAAATTCTGAAACAGTTGTGTAGATCCTTAAGGACAAATTGAAAGTATCTAAGATCAGACTTTGAATGAATGGCTTCTTAAATTAAAAAAGGGAAGGAATAAACAAAAACTTGATAATTACCGGCTTGGAGGAACATTTCCAAATTTGATTAGAAATTTAAGAAAATTATGAAAAACAAAAAAAAATGTAGAATGTAGTGGGAAAATACTACAATGGGAGAATATGAAATAAATAAGAATTGCTGTTAATTTCAATGTGAAATAGAAGGTTTTAAGAACATTTTTATAGTGCTAAGAGAAAAAAAAAAAGAATTGTCAAGCAGTTCAAAAATGAAAGAATTTATCCCTAGTAGATTTGTACTACAAACAATTCTAAATTGGTTAAACTGAATAAAAATCATCCCAGATTAAAATCAGAGCTATAAAAGGAAAAACAAATAGCAAAATGTTGAAGAAATTCTTTCAAGCTCCAATTCTTGCTCAGAGTTGTTATTACTAACAAGACATTCCTAACAAAGCAGTTAAACTGAACCTAATTGCAAATGTATTACTTCAGTATTTTTCATTTTTTGCATTCAGATATTAATTGAATTGGTGACTATTTAAAATGTTACTTCAAGAATACCTATTTCTTGTGTACAGTATATTAAATTTTATGTCTTTTTTTAAACACTAATTCATGTTCATTGTATTCTAAAATATGATAAATTTAGAACTTTGTTATTATTAAGAATTTTTTTTAACTTTTTTGTTATGGGTGGACACTATATTTTTATTTTGTTCACGTATTTTTATGTGGTGCTGAGGATCAAACCCAGTGCCTCACATGTGTGAAGCAAGTGCTCAGCAACTGAGCCACAATCCGAGCTCTTATTATGGATTTTTGAAACAGATATTTTTAATTCATTGCTTTATCATGTGTGGGGTATGTTGCCTTAAAAAAAAGTCTGGAAACATTTAAGAAGAACACAATAAAGATGAGAAAAATTTAAAAAAATTTCTCTATAGAATTCTGTGTTGACAAGTTGATAGTAATATGTATAAGCACATCAGTTGACTCATCCTTTTCTGGCTTCTAATATGACAAACAAAAAAAAATTTGCTTATCAGGGTCACATCCTATAGTTGTTGACATAGTGTTACATTTTAGAGTAATATTAAGATATTTTTACACCATAACATGTAGGATGAAATTAGCATATCATAGGTCAATGGACTTTTAGTGATTTTATAGCCATGGATTAGAAATATATGAGAGTATTAAATTAATCTAATTTCATCTCACCAATTACTGAATTTATTCATCTCCATCTCTGAGAGATCACACACAATCTGTCTACGCTACATTATGTCACTTGGAAAGAATTATGATCCTCAATACAAAGTTATATGAGCAGTATGAAGTCTAATATTCATAAATATATGTGTAGAAAATTTGGATATCTATTTGGTAGACATAAAGAAAGATAGAGGGTAGACTACTAAGTATATTATACATATATAACACACAGAATTGTATTTAATATAAATATAGCTTTAACTTTACATCTACATGAGAAGGTAGATGTATATTTATATACATATTCTGCTTATCATTATATATTTTATTTATCATTTATTGCATCTATCCTAGTATTTTGATATTTAATATTTA
The DNA here is from genome assembly GCF_048772815.1 of Callospermophilus lateralis. Lineage (NCBI taxonomy): Eukaryota > Metazoa > Chordata > Mammalia > Rodentia > Sciuridae > Callospermophilus > Callospermophilus lateralis. The sequence goes on from NW_027515420.1 coordinate 6,316,411, forward strand.
TTATAATTCTTGATCTTTCTGTTTACTATAGTAACAACTCATTAATTTTATATTTATATTAATATTAAGTCTTAATTTATAAGACTTTTTTCCTGTGAAAATTTTAATTTAAATAATCATCTTTTCTCTATTTAATCTGATTCCTACATATAAAATTATAAATCAAATAAATGATCGATAGTGTGCAAACCTCTAAAGGATAAAGTACATAAAACTGCAATAATTTTAATCAAATATTAACTTAAGACTGTCTTAGTTAAAATTGATATATCTAAAACTTCTCAATTCTTGTTTTAAAATTAGCAATGTACCTGTATTTCTTATTTTTTTTCATTTTGAGTATTTTAATAATATCTAACATATCTATTAGAGCCAAATCATTAAATATGTGGCTTCCAGGACACCTTACACACTTAATTTCTCTCCTACGTTGTGGATTGATCCTTATTAATGCTTTAACCATTTTATTTATATACATAAAATATACCTTAAAATCACAAAGATTTACATATAAAAAAAAAACTTTTACTTGTCTATTATTGTCTCATCAGGTTTTCAGAATAATGGCATTTCCCATTGTATTACAATTGCAAACATAATCACAATTTCTTTGAGAATTTCCCTGAAACAAACACCCAAGATCAAAGTAACTTATTCAAGAAAATGTATTTTCAAGTGTTTCATATTCCAAAATTAAAAACAAAATTTTTGATAACTCATAGTCAAATGTTTAAAACATTGATTTTTTAAATTAATTTATTTTTTTTAGTCGTACATGACAGCAGAATGTATTTTGACAAATAGCACATACATGGAATGTATTTACATCAATCATATTGTCTGTTCTATTCTGCTGCCCTTCCTATACTCCCTACTCCTCCCCTCCTTTCTCTCTATCCAATCTAATGTGACACATTTTTTATTCTTTTTCTCCTCACAACATCATACATGTATTCTGTATAACAATGAGGTTCTCCTTCCATCTTCCTTGCAATTCCCCTTCTCCCTCCCATTCCCTCCCATCTCTTGTACCTGCTTAGTGGTAATCTTCTGCTCATGCTCTTCCTCCCTACTCTGTTTTGAGTCACCCCCCTGTATATCAAAGAACTCATTTGGCATTTGTTTTTTAGGGATTGGCTAACTTCACTTAGCATAATCTGCTCGAATGCCATCCATTTGCCTGCAAATGCCATGATCTTGTTATTTTTTAGTGCTGAGTAATATTCCATTGTGTATAAATGCCATATTTTTTAAATCCATTCATCTATTGAAGGGCATCTAGGTTGGTTCCACATTCTAGCTATTGTGAATTGTACTGCTATAAACATTGATGTGGCTGTGTCCCTGCAGTATGCTCTTTTTAGGTCTTTTGGGTATAGTCTGAGAAGGGGAATAGCTGGGTCACATGGTGGTTCCATTCCCAGCTTTCCAAGGAATCTCCATACTGCTTTCCAAATTGGCTGCACCAATTTTCAGCCCCACCAGCAATGTATGAGGGTACCTTCCCCCCGCCCCACATCCTCGCCAGGACTTATTGTTGTTTGACTTCATAATGGCTGCCATTCTTATTGGAGTGAGATGGTATCTTAGAGTAGTTTTAGTTTGCATGTCTCTGATTGCTAGAGATGGTGAGCATTTTTTCATGTATTTGTTGATTGATTGTATATCCTCTTCTCAGAAGTTTCTGTTCAAGTCCTTGGCCCATTTACTGATTGGATTATTTGCTTTTTTGTTGTCTAACTTTTGAGTTCTTTGTATACTCTAGAGATTAGAGCTCTATCTGACGTGTGAGGGGTAAAAATTTGTTCCCAGAATGTAGGCTCCCTATTCACCTCACATATTATTTCTCTTGCTGAGAAAAAAAAAACTTTTTTAGTTTGAATTCATCCCATTTGTTGATTCTTGGTTTTAACTCTTGTGCTATAGGTGTCCTATTAGAAATTTGGGGCCTGCCCCCACATGATGAAGATTAGGGCCAACTTTATCTTCTATTAGAAGCAGAGTCTCTGGTCTGATTCCTAGCTCCTTAATCCATTTTGAGTTGACTTTTGTGCATGGTGAGAGAAAGATATTCAATTTCCTTTTGTTGCATATGGATTTCCAGTTCTCCCAGCACCATTTGTTGAAGATGCTATCCTTCCTCCATTGCATGGTTTTAGCACCTTTGTCTAATATAAGGTAGTTGCAATTTTATGGATTGGTCTCTGTGTCCTCTGTTCTGTACCATTGGTCTACCAGCCTGTTTTGGTGCCAGTACCATGCTGTAAAACATTGATTTCTAAAATTGTATTTTAAATAAACCCAGTGTCTCGAGTGCATTTAATATGGGTCATGGTTTGAATATCAGGTATCACCAAAAAAACCTGTGTTGATTCAGGAATGTCCACAGGTAAAATATTTTGAGACCTTTATCCTAATCAATGCATCTTAGAATGAATGGACTAACTGTGTGCTACCCATAGGCAGGTGGGAAAAGGCTAGAGGAGGGCATGGTAACATGCCCTGGAAAGGTTTGTCTTTGCTCTGGAAGCTTCCCCTTTCTCCCCTTCTCTTTTTGCTTCCTGGTTACTATGTATGAAATAATGCTTCCCTATTATGCTTTTCCATCATGAAGTTCTGCCTTATTTTGGGCTGAGAACAATGGAGATGGCCCACCATGGACTGAACCACTAAAACCACAATGCAAAATAAACCTTTAATTCCTTCACAGAGTTTTCCTTGTCAAGCATTTTGGCCACAGGGACACAAAACTGACTAACACATGAGTTGGAAGAAACATAAATTGTGACATTATATTGAAAATATTTAATAATACTATGAAAGATAATTATTGATAATATATTAATATTATATTAATTGGAATATATATTATGCAAAACTAATATTAAAAAATGTCTTTCTTCTTTTGAGTTCTTTATATATTCTGTTGATTAACCCTCGGTCAAATAGCTGTCAAAAAATTCCCTCATGGTTTTTACATAGTCTTTACTATTCTTATGACTCTGTTCCTCATATAAATTTAAAACTCGGTGTTTATCCAGTTAGTGATATTCTAATATGACTTAATATCCTCTCAAGAAATTTTAAAAAAGAAAAAAAAATTACTCCATGTTTTAATCAGCTTTTCTGTTGTTGTGATTAAAAGATCTGATAAGAACAGTTTTAAAGGAGGAAAAGTTTATTTGTGGGCTGACAGTTTCAGAAGTCTTAGTGCAGAGAAGGCCAGTTCCATTCCCCTGGGCTCAGTGTGAGGCTGAACATCCTATCACTTTGGTTACTACTCAGTAAACTCCCATCAGGGATTTAAATCACTTATTGGGTTATGAGACTTCCCACTCAACCATTTCTCCTCTGAACCTTCTTGCATTGTCTCACACATGAGCTTTTGGGAGGCACTTCACATCTAAACCATAACATCAATATTGTCTGCGACAGTTTTCTTCATAAAGTTGCTACATTGAGAAAGTCAGATTTCTGTAAATACAATAAATACTTGACATAGTTGACTTATACAGAGAAAAGATTTATATTTTGACTCTAGTTTGGGGGTTTTAGTCCAAGATCAGTTAGTTTATTTGCTATGCACTTATAGTGGAATGCAATGGTAGGTGGTGGACACACCATGAAGGACAAACTACTCACCTTATACTAAGGAGTCAAACATGATAAAAAGAAGAGAGTGGGTTCCCTAAAATTCCTTTAAGAAAACATGAAATCAGACTTCAGATAGCATCTCTATAACACCCACCTCTTCAGGATTCTGACCTCTTTCCAAATAATGCCATACTAGGTATTTGGTCTTTAAAATGTAGATTTTAGATGATAATAAATATATAGAATGTAGGACTGATCTTGTAAAAGGTAAAAAATAAAGAAAATCGAGATTTTTATTGATTTTTTATTTGAGTAACCATAATACTTAAAATTGTGTCTGGCAAATAGTAGAGAGTAACTAGATTCTTAATATTTTCAAACAGTTGTTCACTGAGCTGATTATTATTATAATAAATGATTGTATGATTAGGCATGTGAATTAACAATTAGTAATAATTTACATACCAATATTTAAAGAAAGAAAACCAAGATTAGTTTATGTACAATAAAGAAATGAATAACCATTGTTATGTTTGTATGTGAAGTGTCCCCCAAAATATGTTTGAGAAAATGCAGGAAGGTTTAGAGGAGAAATAATTAAGATATAAGAATTTTAACCTGAATGTTAAGGTCTGTAAACAAGTCAGATTGGCACCTGTTATTTTGCCAGAGAAATGTTAGAGTCTGTAAACAAGTCTGGATGGCACCTGGAAAAATGCCAGAGGGAGTGATTTGTGAAGTAACAAAAGCGAGCCATTAAGTGTGGAGATTCCTTATTGGTTGACTGCTGTATCTATTTTATGCTAATTAGATAAGCTGTGTAAAAGGTATAAATACCGCTCTTATTCTACAATAAACGGCTTCCACTCCTGGTGTATTAAGGTACACAAGTTGTTCGTCACCCCCTCGGCATTAACCCAATCAATAACATAATACCCTGGTGAAATTACTGGAGTGGTAACTGAGTTGGAGTTTGTGGCTGGAGAGGTGCGGGGAATTGGGGGCTTGACATTGGGTTATATATTTTGTATATGGTAAAAGAAATTTTTCTCTCAGCTTCCTGATCATCATGTGAGCCGCTTCCCTCTGCCATACTCTTCTACCATGATATCCTGCCTCACCTCGAGCCCTGAGGAATGGAGCTGGCTATCTATGGAATGAGACTTCTGAAACAGTGAGCCCTGAAATAAACTTTTTCTCCTCTATAGTTGTTCTGTCAGGTCTTTTACTCATAGCAGCAAATAAATAAACTGATTACAACAAAAATTGTTTCCAAAAATGGGGATGTTTCTGTGACTAACTTGACCATGTGGCTCATATGCTTTTGGAGCATTTTGGAATTGGTGGTAGAAATTTTAAGATGTTTAACAGTGCAAGCTGGAAATGCTTTATATTGTAGTAAGGAAAGCTTAATACACAAGTCTAGTGGAAGCTCAGAAGACAAGAACACTCGCGTGGTTTTTAGAGGAAAAGAAGTACAAATTAGATGCTATTCATATTATGTTCTGGCTGAGAAATTGTCTGCATTTTGTCCATGTCCTGAGACTTTCTTTTAGGTTAATTTTAGAAGTGATAGACTTCTTAAATTGACAGAAGAAATTTCTAGGCAGCACAGCATTTAGGCAGTGGCATGGATGGTGCTGACAGCTTGGGGCAAGTCTACTGTGCTATTAAGGAGCAGAAATCAGAGGAGAATGCTTTGAAATACACGGACTTGAAAAATGGGGGTTAAAGTGTGGTTAAGGAAGTTCCAGTTGTTAAAGACATTATTGTCACAAAAGAAATGCTAACAACTTTGCAGAGAGACAATAAAAATAATAGCTTGAGGGCATCAATACTAATTGTGTGTATTACTGGCAAGATCACACACATCTCAGGCCCCAGGGAGTAAAAGTAAAAATTATCTTCTGAAGAGACCAGTGGGCATCCTTCTTACACAAAGCAACTTAGGAAGGGTTTTCACTTGCTCTGACACTCAAAGGATCCTGTAGCCATGTTCCCAGGAGGCTTTACTACTGCTTGAGAGGATGTCAGACCTTGGCATCAATCACTTGGTGCTAGTTCTGCAGGATTGCAGGATGCTGGAGTTAGAGGTTCATGGAGGTGTCCACCAAGATTTCAAAGGAAGGCCTGGGAAGCCAAGCAAAGTATAGCAGGGTCAGAGACTGCAGGAACCAACTGAGAGGGCAAAGTATGGAGATCTGAGGAAGAAACTGAAACTGCAGTGGAGAACCCCCCATCCAAAGATTAAGAATTTCAGTACCTTGCAACATCCATTGAGGAAAGCTACAGGAATAGAGCTAAAACAAAAGACAGGCTTCTTAGGCTACAACAAACAAGGCCACAGTAGCAGAGCTACATATGCCATTTGGACAGAACATCACCATGCCATGCCATGTGCCCCAGAGGCCAGATGTGGTATTATTAAATTATTTGCTCAGTTGTATTTCAGTCTTGTTTTGGTCCTGTCCCTTCTTTCTATGCCCCTATATTTGTGAATGGAGATATTTACTCTGTACCTTTATACATGGGATACTTGTAAATTGTTTTTGATTTTTACTGCTCTCACAATAAGAGTTTGCCTTGGATCTCCACTGAGACTTTGGATTTAAACTTTTGGGCTACCTTGTAACTCTTGAGATTATGGGGACTCTTGGAAATGGACTACATTCATTTTGCATTGTGAGATGGTCATGAGCTTTTGGGGGCCAGGGATGGACTGTTATGTTTTGGATGTGAGGTGTCCCTCAAATGCTCATATGTGAGACAATGTAAAAAGACTTAGAGGAGAAATGATTTAGTTATTGGAACCTTAGGCCAATCTGTGAATTAATCCCCTGAATAGATTAATTGAGTCCCAACTGAAGGCCATAAATTGTCCCTGGAGGATGTGGGTCCATGGTGGCATTCCTCTGGTGTATTTTTTTAAATCTGGAATGAAATATTTCTCTCTGCTTCTGATCATCATGTGAGCTTCATCCTTCTGTCATACTCTTCTGCCTTGATGCCCTGCCTCACTTCAAGCCCTGATAAATGGAGCTAGTTGTCTATGGACTGAGACCACTTAAAATGTGAGCCCTAAAGTAAAGTTTTCCTTCTCTAAAATTGTTCTAGACAGTCTCTAAGTTATGTAAGCAAAAAGCCTGACTAAAACAAATGTATACAAATTTTTATTTCATGTAGCACCTTATTTTTGAATGAAAGTTTTTTTTTCTGAAAAATAAAGTTAAATTTTGTATTAAAAGTGCCCTGTTATTATCATGAACTAGAATTATTTATTTAATGCAAAATTGTATTGAGTATGCATATTATGGTTTTTTTTTCATTGTATATTATCTTTGCTAGTGGTTTTCTATTTTAATGAGTAAGACAATTTGAGGATGAAACAAAAAAATATCTTTGTACAAAAGAAATCACTCTTAAAAAGACACATTTAGGTTAGAGGATATAAATCCTTAGTAACACAGAGACTAAAAAAATACATAAAAAATGAAAAAGAGAAAAAGAAAGAAACAGTATCTTTATTTTTGTTTACTATGTTGAATATCATTGAATTATAGGAGCTGATACATACAGACAAATCAAGTTCCTATTAAAACTATTTATATCAATGTTAACCACCACTTTATTTTTCTAATGAGTAGAAAGTTATTAAATAAATGAATTTGTACCTTACTACATTCTTTTCGTGGTATGAGATCAGAGAAAAACCAAAGAAAAAAAAATTCTGGGCAAATGAATTTCCATTTACAATTTTACTTCAAAAGTGTAACTTTATTTAATACATACACACACACACACACACACACACACACACACACACGCACACACACACTGGCAAAAGTCTTTTAAATATGCAAAACTTTGGAGGACAAATTAACTCAAGGCTACAAGATTTATCCAGATGTACTTTTCTGATTTTCATACTGATACTTTGATATGTTATATCACTATTCTCATTTATTTCTAAGGTTTTCATTAATTCTCCCCTGGTTTCTTTTTTTAATATTTAGTTTTTAGTTGAAGTTGGACACAACACCTTTATTTTATTTATTTATTTTTATGTGGTGCTGAGATCAGACCCAGGGCCTTGCTTGTGCTAGGTGAGCCCTCTAACACTGAGCCACAACCCCAGCCCCTCTCTGGTTTTTATGCTATCCATTCATTACCCCAAAGTGTATTATTTAATCTTGATTTTTTTAGAGTGGTTTCTCCTTTTTATATTTTTGGTGATTTTTTATTTTATCCAATTATGGTCTGACAAAATGCAAGGTATTATCTCTTATTTTTCATATTTACTAAGATTTTCAATGTGACCTAAAATATGGTCTATTTTAGAAAATGTTCCATGTACTGCTGAGAAGAAAGCAAATAATTAAATAATTGATGGAATAAATATCCTATGGATATCTTTTATACCCCTTTATTAATTATATTTATTTGGTTTCTAGAATTTTTACTTAGCTTATGTAAGGATGATCTATCCAGTGATAAGTTTGGTGTTTTAAAATAACTCAGTATTATTTTATTTTGCTCTATTTGATTCTGATTATTGAGAAGGATTTGTTTGATATACATAGATGCACTATTGTTTTAGTTATAATTACAATCATTATACCTTTTGGTTATATTATTCCCTAAATAGTATGAAGTGACCTTCTTTATCTCTTGTGAATATTTTGGCTTATAGTCTATTTTATCAGAAATAAGACTAGCTACTCCTGCTTGTTTGAGTACCATTTGAATAAATTCTTAGAAGTAAATAAAAATAGTTAAATAGCATATCAAAATCTCTGGAATTGTATGATAGCAGTTCTGATAGAAAAGTTTATATCAATGAGTTAACAAATCAAAAGAATTGAAAGACATCAAATAATTTAACATTTCATCTCAAGGCCCTAGAAAAAGAACAAATCAACTCCCAAATCAGTAGAAGACAGAATCATTAATATCTGAACTGACATTAATCAATAAAATTGTGAATAAAAAATGCAAAAATCAACAAAACAGTTTACTTTTGAAAGTATAAGCAATTTTGATAAATGCTTAGCCAAGATAATCCCCCCAGAGAAAGAAAACACTCATGTTAACAAAATGTGAGATTAAAAAGGAAATATCACCAGACTCCTAAAATCCATAAGATGATCAGAAACAATTAAAATTTTTTTCTCCAAAAAAACTAGAAAATCTGGAAGATATCTACAATTCCCTACAGATATGATTTATTCAAATAGAACCTTGAGCATATTAAAAGCTTAAACAGGTCAGTATCTAGTAATACAATTATTTAGCTATCCTTTAATTCCAATCATTCTCAAATTATTCTATAAAATTGAAATAGAAGGAATACTGCCAAACTCATTCTATGAAGCCAGTGTCACTCTAATAAAAAAATCAGACAAAGATTTATCAAGAAAAGAATATGTGAGGAGAATATCATTGATGAACATAGTTGCAAAAATTCTTTTTTATTTGTTTTAATTATTTACACATGACAGTACAATGATCTTGACATTATACATTTGAATCAGATGGGATATAATTTCTCATTTTTCTGAGTGTACAGGTTGCAGAATTACATTGGTCATGCAGTCACGTATATACCCACAGCAATAATAAAGTCTGTTTTATTCTGCTGTCCTTCGTTTCCCCCCTCCCTCCCTTCCCCTCTCATCACTTCTCTCTACCCAATATAATGTGACCCACTTTTTTTTCCCCTGACATCATCATACATGTATTCTGTATAACGAAAGGGATCCCCTTCTCTCTTCCATGCAATTCCCCTTCTCCCTCCCTTTCTCTCCCACCTCTCTTCCCTATCTAGAAGTAATTTTCTTCTCATGTTCTACCTCCGTACCCCATTTTCTTAAGAAAATGTTGGCAAACTGCATACAAATACATATCAAAAAGATACTGCATCATGATCAAGTGGATTTCATACCATGGATGAAATGTTAGTTCAATATATGGAAATCAATAAATGTCATTCACTATGTAAATTGATTAAGAACAAGATTAAAATAATTATCTCAATATATACAGAAAACATATTTGACAAAATACAGCAACTATTCGTGTTTACAACACTAGAAAAACTAGGGATAGAAGAACTTACTTCAACCTTGTAAAGCAAGGCTTATTTCATCAAAATAGAGGAAAAATAAGTAGAGTAAAGGAAAAAGTTTAAGGAGGAGGAAGGAGGGATAGAAAAAAAAGAGAAGAACAGTAAATAAATCTGACCAAATTTATGTATGTGGCCCAGTGGATCCTGATGTTGGGTATGTCCACAGGAGACTATTTTAGAAAATAAATAAATAAACTAATATTTTAAAAAGACTGACACTCTACATTAGTAGTAGCACTAAACTGATTTCTAATAATTTCAACTTTAAGATAAGAATTGTAAAATATAATAAATTAAAAGCATTCAGGTAATTAAGACCGTAAAATGAATACACATATGTCATTAACCATGGAGATGTGAGAAGGAGTACATGATCAGGTATTAAAGCCTCTCGTGAGATGCATCCAATCACACATTCTTCCCTTCCCACAATAGATGTATAATATCCAGACTCTCCAACTGCTTGGTTGTTTTAACAGTTTCCATTTAGGGAAGTTGGAAGATATTTTGTGGGAATATTTTTGCACAACATTTGTTTACATACATACTTTTCAATAAACATAGCCTTATGCTATGACTTTTCCTGGTGATGCAGAAATAATAAATGTTGGATTCATCCATTTACATTTTCAATGGCAGAATGTTTGCTATTCCAAAGTAATATCTTACTGAAGTAATACCAAGTATTACTTTAGATTACATAAAAAGAGTACAATAGATTTATTTATTTATTTATTTATTTGTGTGTTTGATATATTTTGGTACCAGAATTGAACTCAGGAGCATTAGAGCACTAATCCACATCCCCAGCCCTATTTTGTATTTTATTTATAGACAGGTTAAAACTTCTGCAAGTAGTTTCCACTATATTTTGTACAGGTGATGACATTACAAAATTTATTCTTAAGAAAAGTGTTTTAGTCAGCTTTTTCACCACTGTGATAAAAAGTCCTGATAACAACAGTTAAGGAACAAGTACCTTGCTTTTGCTGAGGTTGGCTATGAACTTGACATCCTCCTGCCTCTGCCTTCGACCCAAAGGTATTTCAGGAGTGTGCCACCGTGCCCAGTGCTTTATTAATATTATAAATATACTTAGAAATATCTGTTCATGTTTCTTTCCCAAGGTTTTCTTGTTATTGTTGTTTTTCAATTTACAGTTTTATTGATTTCACAATACTATTATTTTACTTGGCAAACCTGAAGTTATTTTATTCTCTTGGTGCATTGAATCATTTATCACTACATATTAGTTCGTTAATAGAAATAATTTTTCTTGTACATTTTATTTTCTTGTGAAATATTTCCTAGTATTCTTTTGATTTCATTGTCTTTATTTTTTCATTTCTTTATTTTTTTATATTTAGCGTACTTTAATTTTAGATATATGAGCTCTAAACAATACTTAAGTATTTATGCTTATGAAGGATGACTATGTAGACTGAAATGGGAATTAATATTTATTTTATTGTTATTTTTATGTATAAAATTATGTTCTTCCCTCTTATGTTATGCTGTTATTTTTCTCTTTTTTAAAATTTGTATTATTTCTTTATTTTTGAATTCATTTATTTGGGTTGTGTATATTTTCCACTTTCCATTATTTTCACTACAGTATTTTTGACATTTTTTTAATGTAAAGTAATATCTCAGTTTAAAACATATTTCAAATTAACTCTAGATTACATTTGATAAGTCACTTTGGTCATATACACAAATGCACATATTATACAGTTCTTGAAATAATTTGTTTATTAAATAGTTGTTGAGATAATTATGAACATATTTATTTTATTCTATTATGTATAGTTATTAGCAAAAATATGTTAATGATTGTTCTTTGAATTTGTACTGGTAAGAAAACCTTTAGCTGGAAAGTTTAAAAAGCAATGTGAATGAAAATGAACCTGTGGTTAACTTTTTATGAATTTAAAGGGATATTTTATGTGATATGTTTTATTATTAAAACACAAACATTGAATTGGGTTAATATGAATACTAACCAATAAGAAGATGGTTTGAAGATTAGAGTACTTAGAAACACAGATAAATAAATAATTTGGACAACTTGATAAAGGATGTGAAAGAAATGAGTTAAAATTTCAGAGAGGTTAAAACTTCTGCAAGTAGTTTCCACTAATATTTTGAACAGTTGATGACGTTACAAAATTTATTCCTAAGCAAAGTGTTATAGTCAGCCTTTTAACCACTTTGATTAAAAAGTCCTGATAACAACAGTTAGGGGACAAGTTTATTTGGGGGCTCACATTTTCAGAGGTCTCAGTCTATAGACAACTGGCTCCATTCCTCTGGGCTCCAGGTGAAGCAGAACATGAGGACCTGGTAGAGTAAAACATTTAGAACTTGAAACCAGAAAGGAGAAAAATGAGAGAGAGAGAAAATATAAACTCTAAAGGCAGGCCCTCAAGAACCCACCTCCTCCATCCACACCATATATGCCTACAGAATTAACCACCCAGTTTATCCCTATCAGGGGATTACAACACTGATTTACTTAATGCTCTCATAACCCACTCATTCCACATTTAAACTTTCTTGCATTGTCTTGCACAGGAGCTAACCATAACACCAAGTTTTCACGTGATCACATCACCTTGAATATCATCATCATATTTAGGGAGGAAAGGAAACAATAAGAATGTAACTAAGTATTAACTGATTTTTAAAATTATTCAGTTTGTGATTAGGGAAGTTCTCTTTCTCAGTTGTATTCAGTATTACTGCAAAGCTGCAGTAATAATAATACCCCAAATCTCAATTACAAATGAAATAAAGTTTATTATTCTTATGCAAAATATGTTTTGACAACATAGGAATATTTTCAAAGAAAAATCCTGTGGTGACTTAGAATTTCAATCAGCTTCAAATTTGGCATCTCTCTCTTTATTTGTGTTTTGTTTGTTCCTTTCTACATTTTTGACTGGTACAAAGCACATCACATGCCAGTCCCTACTTCAAGAAGAGGACTTGTAATCAGTCCATGTTCTTAGTCTGGAGGAAAAACCCAAGTACTAAAAACATCCTGTCATTTGTTACCATCAAATAGCTTAAATCCATTCAAAGTATCATATACATATATTAATAAGATTGTTATCTTTCTCCTTGAATCAAAACTCCTATTCCTATTCCTTACACATCACAGGTCAATGTGATGCTTCAGAGATTTTTTTTTCTAATTTTAAATTATTTAAGTACTTTAGCAGTCATACCTATTCTTCATTTATATCACATTGCTATTTTTGATACATGTTACTTATATGACTATTTTTTAAAGAGAGAGAGAGAGAGAGAGAGAGAGAGAGAGAGAGAGAGAGAGAGAGATGTTATTTTTAATATTTATTTTTTAGTTTTCGGTGGACACAACATCTTTGTTTGTATGTGGAGCTGAGGATCAAACCCGGGCTGAACGCATGCCAGGCCAGCGTGCTTCCGCTTGAGCCACATCTCCAGCCCATATGACTATTTTTTGATACATCAATTTCCAATTTTTTTTATTGAATTTTACTTTAGAAGTACTTAGTCATAATTCTAGGGTTTTAGAATTAATAATGTTCTAAAATACCTACTAGTTTATTTTTTTTTACTTAAGAGAATTTTGCTCCATTTCTAATAAGCTGCCTTATCTTCTTCATTATAAATACAATACTTATTTATATTTCTTAGCTCTATTTGTGCTATATTTTGTGTGACTTTTTGTTGGAACAAACAATCAACCTTATAACCATATTATTTGTGAAAAGACATTAATTTCTTAAACACTAAAAATCATTGAATTCCTCTTCCGAATTTGATTTAAGTCCATTCAGACCTACTCAGGAGTCATCTGTGAACATCTTGGGTGGAACATTTGGTTAGTTCCCTTATTAGTTTTTAGCATATTAATTTCTCTAATCTTTCAGTATATTCACTAATCACTTAATTGTTATCATTAGCGAATGTGTGGGCTGTAAAAATTGTGCATTCCATTTTGTTACAAATGCATTTTGTTATAATAAAACAGGATGAAAAATAAGAATGGGCTATAAAATTATGTTAAACTATTTTCTTTCATAAAATATAAAGCATTGTTTTATTCTTCCACTAACTGATTAAAATATGAAAAACACCATGGCAGCCAGATTGCTGTTTTTTTCCTTGTAAGTATGCCTTTCTTTATCTTAGAAGCACTTTGATTTTTTATTTTATCTCTGGTATTTAAATTGAAGACACACAACCACACAGATTCAAAAACACTTTTTTCTCTTTCTTTCTTTCTTTGTAAAATTAATGCTACCTGGCAAATAGTTACTTCAATTTGAAAACATACATTTCTTTAAAGAAGGTTAGTTTTTAAGCATTTTCCCATTTATATGCTCTTCTTAAAATTCAGATAATAAGGCAGTTTAAACTTTTCAAAAGTCTTATGAATTTTTACTGACATCTTAAATTTACCTTTTATTTATTTTTATGTGAGGCTAATCAGAATTCTTGCAAATTTTTTTACATGAATTTATTGATTTTTAGAGGGCTGTACATTATATATATTTACAAACTCTCTTTGCCTAGATTGTCTTTTAAAAAAGATTTTGATTATTTTGTGTGTATACTTTTTAAAAAATTTATTCTACCTTTGCTAATATAAATATATGAAAATATTGGTGTTCCTGTTCTCTGATTCACTTATTTTTGCTCCATGGTTTCTTTTTATTTAGTTTATTATGAATTTTTACCTTGGTGCTCTTGAGAGTTCACAGAAAATTTAGGAAATAAATATAATGTTTGAAAAGTATATAAAATATTGTAGAAGTATTTATACAATAAATATTTCTTTATAATTTTAGTTAACACACAATTCTGTCTCTATAAACTCATTTTTATATGTATTTATCTGTCATTTCTTGCTGACTAAAACCAGCTTTTGCTCTAGTACAGTCTGGGCCATAACAACCTTCAATTCTGTGTATGTAGACCAGGAAATTTTATCTTCTTATAAAAAATTACAATGGTTACTTTTACTCCTTTTTTTAGAGTGATCTGATATAGAAAAGCGAGATTTATTAATGTATCAGAACTGGATATATGATAGAATCATACCATATTAATTCCACTTACAGTATAGCTAACCAATTTTCTCCACTTGTGCTGTCTCTGACACTGATCTATTGTTGACAAGCAGCAATTCTTCTGAAATAAGTTTCAGACATCAATTGGGTTTCTGATGCTAAAAATGTCAATGACCTCTGTAAACAATTCTGGTGAAGTCATTAAGACAGATTTTTATATATACTCCAGTGAAGTATGGAGGTTCAGATTTTGGTGATGAGGGGCCTTTGAATTCAGAACAACTCAATAATTTAAAACCAATATAATAGGTCCTTGGCAAGCTAGCAGTGCAGAAAGCATATGGAATCTGGTTACCCACCTAGATAACAAGTGTGTTTTCAGGAAAATTGAACAGAGGCTAAGAAGCCTTAGAGGCAACATCAAATGGATTAACAAACAAATTGTGGGAGTCTCAGAGAAGAGACAGAAAATGGGGAAGAGAGAATGTTTGAAGAAACAAGAGTTGAATACTTCCCAATTTTTTTATAAATATATCTCAGTGAATTCTAAGATGACTGCCAACCTTTAACAAGACCCATGAAGATCAAACTGTCAAGTCTAAAACATCGGAGAGAATCATGAAAGAGACAAAAGAGAAATGACTCCTCATGTTAAAAGAAAACAAAGAACTGTTAACAAGAGTCCTATGTCTGACACAATTGTTGGTTGGAGAGAGAATTTTACATATTTCCAGATTAACAAATGCCAAGGAAGTTCATTGCCACTAGACTTGCCCTGCAGGAAATGGTCAAGGGATCTCTGCTTGGTAAAATAAAAGGATGCCAGACAAGAGGCAGAATCCATGGAAAGAAATGAAGATTCAGTGAATGGAAGTACATGAGCAATTACTTTAAAAAGTGGAATTTTTCTTTAAATTCCACCTGCTTGGTCCAGTTATGGATGTAGAGGAGTGAACATAAAGCTTTGGGCTCTGTAAATTCTAAACTACCTTCATATTACTTGAATGTATCAGAATCTTCCTTGAAAGATCCACCTTTACTTCTGAAGCCCAGAACTTTTTATCTTTATGGGTTCTAAACTTCATTTTCTATCCAGGTGGGAGTGTAAGAGTCTAAAATATGTTATCTATATTTCCATCTTCTTATCTTCATCTTAGTATACTCCACTTAAGATTTGAAAAGAAAAATGAAAACTTTTGGGTTACAATAATCTTAGAGCTTTGATCAATAAATTTCCAGTTGCCTTGATAGCTCTTTAGTGTTTATGCAGTTATAAACATTTATTTCTTCCACTTTTTTCTTAAGATTCTATTTAATGTGAAATAGTACATCATACATATGTATGGAAAACAACCCCAAGAATCTGCTTAAAAAAATTAATGTGCACATTTAAAGGTGGATTCAGTGTCCAAGAGAATATTCTTTGATTTAACAATACATATAACAAGCAAAACAATATATTCCTAAGTACCTGCTATGATAATCTTCTCTTTGAGTAAGGTGGTGTGGAGAATCCTCTATTATGATAGTAAATAAAACTGGAAATATTTCAGTGGGAAAGAAATCAGGTAGGAAAGTTAAAATCTGAGAAAATGCACTCTGCTATATTCACTTTACATTGGTTAGAAAATTGGCTATTAATAACAGCCAAAATAATTTAAGTGTTTTCCATATATTTTCATCTTTATTTAATCTTCATATCGATCTTATGAGTTCTATAATGCCTATTATTCTGTAACTATGGAAACCAGAATATATGATACTTTGTATAAGTGTGAAAGGTCACATCTTCAGTAAATGTTGATATCTCATCTCAAATGGGACAAATCAGCTGTCAACTTTGCCTTCTTAATTACTATTCTCTCTCTCTTCCTACTAAAGTTATGAGAGCGCAAACACAGACTTTCCCTACTCCAATTTGTCTTCTGACTTTATTTGCCCTTTTGATTTTTAATGCTGCTCTTGCAAATTTTCCCTGAGATAAGATAATTGCATATTTCAAAGGCCTCTACTTTACTCAGCAGATCTTATACATACTGGGTGATATGCGAATTCAGAAATCTATAGTTTTTCAGTATTTATGGTTAAAATATTATAGTACCTTTATTTTAATTCCATTATGTTTTTATCCCATTCTGAAACCTGATTCTATACCCTAGCATGAATCTGCTTCACTTTATTTAAAGTTTCTTAAAATGTCTTTTTCAAAATGATCTTTTGGGCTCTTTTCTCCATTGGTAGTTAGTTCAACAGGATGATTACTGTGATAATTTTAATATTCCATGTCACTTTAATGTAACAAGTTTAACAGTTCTAATATTTAATCTTGATTCATCTCGATATGCTATTATCTAAAGTAATTTAAGTATTTTTATGAAACAATTTCAGATACACACACATATCTATATATCACACTGTAATTGATACTACAATTGATTCTGTCTCAGCAGAATTAAATATTTTAATGCTGTTTTTAATATACCACTATCTTAACATATTGAGGGGTCTTTTGGACTGTGTTTCTAAGTACACAGATTTTTTTAACTGGTGAATTGTTCTGTTATTATTAAAAGGCTTCTTTTTCTCTATTAATCACTTTCCTGATACTGTTTATTTTGTTGATGTTAGTTAAACTCACCATTCATTTATCATTACCTTTGCATGTTGAAATTTCTCCTGAACATCTACTTTCAAATTTATTGATGTCTTTGGTTCTAAAGTATGCCTATTTTAGATATCCTGTAGTTGGATTTTTTTTTATATTTTTCATTAATTCTGCTAGACTCAGTTGGATCAGAATGCTGAGTTTACTTACATTTATCATCATTACTGAAAAATTAGATTTTTGTCTTCCTTTGCTAATGCTTTTGATACCTAATGTTTTGTTATTTATGTTGTCATTTCTCCATTACTGCCTTCTCTTGAACAAAATGGAATTTGTGTGTGTGTGTGTGTGTGTGTGTGTGTGTAAATTTAATTCCATTGTTGGTGTTTTATACTATTTTTCTTTTACATTCTTTGTATCTTTCTTTCTTTCTTTCTTTCTTTCTTTCTTTCTTTCTTTCTTTCTTTCTTTCTTTCTTTCTTTCTCATACCTTTCTTTCTTTCTTTATTTTTTTCTTTCATGGTTACTCTGGGTAATAAAATTAGTCTCTTAATTTAATAACATAGTTATGAGTAATGCCAACTATGATATATAGATTTCAGCTATTAAAAAAAGTTTGCATTTAGCACCATCTTTTCTTTCTTTCCTATTATTTTCATACAAACTGCATCACTATGCAATATAAGACCATCAGCACCATTTTTATTTATTGCTTTACAATATTATCTTTTACACAGATAAAATAAGCATTACAAAAGAAAATATTACTAAAATTGTTTTAAGATTTTTTATGTAATCAGTTTTACCAAGGGTCTTGACCTGTATAAATTCATTTTAAGCTAACCAAAAGGAATCCTTTTAGTATTTTATTAAGACATCTGATATTGACAATTTCTATCAGATTTTGTTTATTTGGGTTGTATAATTTTTCATTTATCTGTACTAGATATGAAATTTATGCTTAACATACCTTCTTTCAGTACATGGAAGATTCCATTAAAACTATTTCTCCAATTTACATGGTTTGTGATTAGAACCCAGTTGTGAATCTTACCAATGTAAAGATATTTATAAAGCCACTTTCCTCTTCCCACTTTGGATATTTTTTTCATCATCTACATTTTTTATTTTTATTTTTATTTAACAGTGGTGTGTGTAGAGTGAATCATTGTGAAGTGTTTTTTTTTTGTTTGGAGGGGGTTGTTGTAGACTGTTGTGCATCTTTCATGTTTTCTTTTCTTCTCTTCATCAAATATGAGATATTTTCAGCCATTATATCTTCAAAAACTTTTTTGCTCATTTGTCTTTCTTATTTCCTTCTGGAATGCTTATCATGCAATATGTTGGCTGCTTAATAATCTCCCAAGAATCAATATAATTTTCATCATTTGCTTCATTCTCTTTTTACTCTATCTTCAGCAGACTGTATAAGATCTATTGTTTTATCTTCAGGTTCACTGATTCTCTTCCTTTTCAGTTCAGATTTAATTTTGATCACAGGTAGTAAACTTTCCATTTATCATTTTATATTTTAACTACTGAATTTTGATTTAGTCATTATTTATAATTTCTATCTGTTCATATTCCCTATTTATAGGCTATTTCTTTTGTACCTATTAACCATGTTTTCCCTTCATGCTTAAATTTTCTATGGTTTATCTACCCGATGCACCCTCCCTTCCCCTCCAACCCCTCTGCCCTATCTAGAGTTTGTCTATTACTCCCATTCTCCTCCCTCTCTACTCCACTATGAATCAGCCTCCTTATATCAAAGTAAACATTCGACATTTGGCTATTTGGGATTTGCTAACTTCATTTAGCATTATCTTCTCTAACTCCATCCTTGGGGACATTTTCTGTTGATTACTATACCTCCTCTATTACACAGCATACTTTTCTATTTTTTTTGTTAGTATGGGAATTTATATCAAAAGTATTTTTAGACTATATAATAACTTTCATATTGTATATAACAGACCATATGATTTGTTGCTGCTTTTGCTCTTATCATTATGGCTTTTCTTGTTGAATGAATAGTTTTCTCTTTCTTATAAGACAGGATTTGAACCCAGGTAGGTCTCTGTGCTAGACAATTACTCTACCACTAAGCTGAATCTCCAGCCCAATTTGTGTTGTTTAAGAAAAGTGAGAACAACCTCACTGTACTCTCCATCTAAAATATAAAATTACTCTGCACATTATAGTAATCTGATAATCAGGACCTGAGGAAAAGTTGAATTAGAGATAAAAATTCCATAAATTTTTAGTGGATTTTAAAATTACTTTTGATTAAAATACATCAAATTTTCCTTATAAAAATGTAATATTTGGGAGGAGGTGGGGATTTGAGTATTAAACTATTTGGTTGTTAATAATAATGTTTTCCATAACTAAAAACATAAAATTAGTTTCTGTTGGTGGTCCCCAGTGGAAAGACTATGACTAAAGTCTAACCACTCTGAAGAAGAAAATGAAGAAAGAAAGATCTCAAATTCCTATATATTCTCAAGAAAGTTTCAGCAAAATGAATGGGGATGCTCTAAGCCAAAGTGACCTTTTCAAATTGATTAGTTAACTTTTTGCCCTTGTAACCAACAAACCTGAAAAGAAGAATTTTAGAGGAGAAAACATTTATGAGGGGCAAATGGTTTCAGAGATCTCAGTTCATAGATGGTCAGCTCCAATGTTCTGAATCCAAGGTAAGTCAGAATATCCAGGTCTTTATGTTGGAAGGATGTGGTAGAACTTTCAACACAGAGGATGGTGCACTGATTGTGACAAAGAAAAATGAAAGACATAGGTTAGCAGCAGAGTTAAGGTAAAAGGCAAGCATTTTAAGATTGTTGGTCACTTGTTCACAATTCTTAAAATATTTCCTCCTTTTTAGAAGTTTATTCATGAGTTCATAACTCACAGAAGACATTACTTCTTAATATTACCACAATAAAGAACTAATTTTCCCCGGGAATATTAGAGGAGGAAGCAAACATGAAAACCTTGAAAATTTCAGAGAATATCTCTGTACCCACACATATCTACCACATCTGGAAACTTTAAAAACTGTAATATATTTATCAATTTAGGAAATTTATAGAGTTTAAGTCTGAGTTTATAAAGTTTAAGTCAGAGTTGCCCATTCAATTAAGGAATTAGATTTGGTTACACAAATACTATGTTGGTTAGTAAAGACAGAAGCACAACCACGTTTTAATAAGTGACACCAATAAAAGCAATGGTTAGGCCTGGCAGCTTGGGAGATGAGGGAGGAGAATAAGAAGTTCAAAGCCAGCCTCAGCAAAATAGCAATATCCTGTCTCTAAATAAAATATAGAAAGGGCTGGGGCTAGGGATCAGTGGTCAAGAGCACTTGGATTCAATCCCTGGTACTAAACAACAATATCAAAAGGTTAAATGATGTTAAATTTTACAGTCTAGCAAATATATATTTCTGCATGGTAGATTTTTAAAAAAATTGATCTAAATGGAGAACATTAATGACAGCTTTAATGTTTTTACAAAGTCCGAATTCATTACAAATGAGGATTAAATGAGTGAGCAATTATGACTGCATTTTTGCCATATAAAATGGACTTGTCTTGGCTCTCATAATTTCAAAATCCCTGAAAAATGTTTTATTTTTCCAGTTTCTAGCATATCTCTTTTTGTACCCATACTTCTTCTACCATAAATATTCTGATAATGGTGCTGGGAAAACTGCAAATCCACCTGTAACAAAGTGAAATTCGACCTCTATCTCTCACCATGCAAAAAACTCAACTCAATGTGGATCAAGGACCTAGGAATTAAACCAAAGACCTTGTGCCTAATGGAAGAAAGAATAGGCCCAAATCTCCATCATGTCAGACTAGGCCCCAACTTCTTTATTAAGACTCTTATAGCATAAGAATTAAAACCAAGAATCAATAAATGCAATACATTCAAACTTAAAAAAGCTTCTTCTCAGCAAATGTATAATTATATTGAAAACAGGAAGCAACCAAATCAGGATCAAGTCCAGATTTAAATTATCTCCACAACTCTTCAACATTGTCCATCAATGTAATTTCAAAAAGAAGATGATTAGAAAATATAAATTAAAAAAAACATTAAAAATACCAAGTTGAGGTTCACATGGTTGCATGCCTGGCAAACATAAAACAGTTAAAAACAAAAACAAATTTAAACTATCAAAGAATAAAGTAAATTCAAAGAATAAAAATTGGCATGCAGAGATAAACAGCATTCAACACCATAAAATAATATTTTTAAATGATTCTTCCATTAAGTAGAAAAAAATGATAAAATAAAACTTAGCAAGGAATGAACATACTATACCATGCATAACAGCTTAAACTCTTTTAGCAAATGCAAGGTAGGCTAAGAAAAATAATGAAAGCTATATCATGTTTGTTAATAGGATCAGATTTACCAACATAAATATATTTTTACCTGAACTTAATTTACAAATTTGACATAATCACAGTAAAAAATCTATAAACATAGTTAGATTATAAAATTATTTTTATCAATCAAAAATAATAGTCATTAAAATATTCATAAATAAGAGCTATGGAGTCAAATTCTCTATATTAAAGTACAGTCTTTGTTTAACTGGCAAAACAAATTGAACAAATCTAAAATCTTTGAAAAAGGCATTTTCTACTCACTCAGCTATTAAACTTATAGCCACACAACTGATACAATGTTATTGTGTTCACCTTGATTCCCAAAAGTATCTGCAATGCTCTTCACAGCAATTCTGTTCTTAATAACCTAAAGTCTCAAAATGAAAAAGTGTACAACAGCACATTTTCAAAGAAAATAGTATCTGATCACTTAGGAGAACTTTATAAAAATAAAAGCAAACAGCACATGGAACAACATGTGTGAGAATCTATAAGTTTAGAGAGATATCTGGAAAATTACATGCATTGCATATTTCAAAAAAAATTTAAAAACTTAAAAATAGCAATATTTTGGCATTTATCCCAGAAGAAAGAGAAGTATTGTTAATTCAAGGGCCTTTTCACAGCTCTCACAGATGCTTTCTCTGGGTGGTTAGAACTATAGACAACTAGAATATCTTTCAATAAATGCATGGTTAAGTGAACTATGATTAAGTCATACCATGAAATACTAGTCAACATTACAAAATATGAAACTATTCCTGCTCATTAAAATCTGCATAGTAATCGAGGGCATTACACTGAATAAAAGCAGTCCAGTCAGTTGTATAGAGCTGTTTACAGTGTGAGTTCATTTACATCACAAAATTATAGAGGCAGATATAAGTGATTTGTGATTAATGATAGGTACATCCAGGATTTAGGGACAGCAGTGGTAGGCAGGGGAGTTAGTGTGACATTATAAGGGTTTTACAAGCATATTTGTAATAATGAGATAGGTCTGTACATTGGTGGCCATGGTATTATACAAAAAACCTACATTTAACCCAATGTGTAATATTTAATACTGACGAATTGGTATCAATTCTGATAGGAAAATTAATATTTTGATCATAAATTTTGTAATTAATATCTACATTCAGTATAATTAAGATGCATATTAATTTAGTCTGTTTATCTTTCTATATTGGAATAAGTGAAAACATAGATGATTAGCATTGCTTTGTAAAGGATTAATTTTCTTTCAAAATTTCAATGAAATACAGCCACTTCACCTGTAATTTCTAACCTTTGTGAGGTTGACAAGAGCTCCAGAAGTCATAACTGTCTCTATTTTATATCTTTTATGTCTAGCATATATATATATATATATATATATATATATATATATATATATATATATATATATAATTTTTGTATAGTTAACACACAAGCACATACATATATATGTGTGTGTATACATATATATACACACATATATAAGGTATATATAATTCTATGTATATATAATTTTATGTTTTATATATATAATATACACACATATATTAATATATGATAATGCCAAGATAGTTGATCATCAAGTTATGAGCAACTGAGCAACATCAAAATGTAAATTGACCATAAAACTCATGAGTAGTTTATGCTCTTGAAATAAGTAAAAATATAAGTAAATGTGTTACAGCTAGTTCTTCTGTCAAATAAAGGTTATAAATAAATGTTTCATTTTATAAATAAATAAAGGAGAGACTGTTTTTGATAATTCATCTTGAAATGGTAACTCAAATATTCATTCATATCACATGCCAAGTCACCATGCCATCACAAGAGAAAGTAATATTAGCACAAATTTTGTTGTATTTTCATCTCAGTAAAGACAAATTCAGAATTTGAGGCTGTTATTTCCAAGTTGAACACAAGTAACCAGGAAATGCAATCATAACTCAGTTATATTCCTTTATATGTGTGTATGTACAAATTTAATTTGAATGTTGAAGTTGAAACCAATATTGAAAGTTCCAAAAGTTCAAGAAGAACTTTTTATTTTGAGGTTCTTTTTTATAATCTGAATACAAATAGTTATGTGACAATTTCTTTATTAACTGAGATATATTAAAATGAGCATTTCAAATATGTCCATTTTTTTTCTAGAAAACAAAGTTATTATTCTTTACAAACAATAAATGAAATTGTATCAGTTTTCTAAAATTGCATAAATTATTATATTTCAGAAAACAGAGTGTGTCCAATAATTTATGTATAAATGTTTTATTTAAACAAAATGTACAAAAGTTCTATATTATCTGTGGTCCAATCTTACTGTTTATTATAATTTGTACAATCATAACATAAAATACCAAGGTATCAAATGGAAATACATACAATGTGTTAGTAGTCACGAATAAGGAAAAAGACTTTTAGTAAAGGTAAAATTAATACCACTTTGTAAGGTCTTTTTCTTTAAGTGTAACCAATACCCTCATTTCATGTGTATACAATAGCAATTACTTTTCTCTTTTAAATTATATGGTTTGGGGAAATTATATATATGCTAGTTTATTGAAAAACTGTACACAATATTGTAGAAAAAATATATATAATTTTCCTTCTGTTTATGGATAGTGAGCCTCAAAACAGCTAACCTTTGAAAATATCATTGAATATAGTTAATGAATATACCTTCAGAAAAATCCACAGCCATATGGAAAATTAACCTGTCAGGTCTGATAAAAATGACCTATTTAGTAATGACACACCTTAATTTTACAATTTTTTAAAAAATTTATTTTATCATATATTATATATGTTAACATTTATATAAATTACTTATACATAATACAATCAATAAATATATAAGAAAATTATTATTATGTTTGAGTGAACATAGTTTTTGCTAAATTTAATTGCAATTTTCTTTCTATTACATGGAAAACGTACACAAATATAGAACTTTTTCTTACTATAATTTTTGAATGATAAAATATATGCAAATTATTCATCACAAATCATTTTCCTACTATTTGTTCAACCAATAGTTCCTGAAATTAAACTCTAAGAAAAAAGTTTAATCAGTATACACAAAGAACATAAAATGTTCTGCTCCACATAAAATTCAGTAAAGGATTTTTTTTTCTGAATATATAAGGAAAGGGTAAGAGAAGAAAAATGTTTCAGTTTAATTTGTAGTATTTACAAAAATTTCTGCATATGCTCTTTTAGTCAATATGTATACTGGTACTAGAAAATTACATTAAAATACTTACATTTTCGTTAAACATTTAACTATTTAAAGACTTTCCCCATTAAACTGCCATTGTATTAACCATTCTGGGAAATAAATGACTTTCACTTCTCAGGCTTTAAACATACAAAAAACAGTCACAATTGACATTTTAATAAATATTTTGGCTTCAAAGACTGAAATATCTAAAAAGTCACATATGTCAATTTACATATTTAATGTAAATTTATTTGGTTGGCTCCTTTTGTTAGCATGAAGTTGTGTGATTGTTGAATATCCTCTCAAATATAAAATCATTAATGGAAAAAATAGTGATCATTTTTGCTTTCTTTGATTTGACATGCGTAAATTAAAATTAATTTCTGGTGCAAATAACTTCATAAAATAAATTATAATTCAAACAGCTAAAATAACTGTATTTTATCAAAATCCAATTAATTTTATGCATGAAGTCTATTATAAAATGATGAATATGAACCTATCAAATAAACAACTGATTACAGTGTAGTCAATTTGCATGCATTAAAATATTTTTCTGCATAATTATTACTTGATCAACATTTTCAGATATTACTACATAATATTAAAAGAGAATAGAGAATATAAATTATGAAACATGATGAAAACTTTTAAAACTAATGTTATTTGCTTTCCTGTCTTATAGATTTTTTTTTTTGGACCAGGGATTGAACTAGGGACACTCAACCACTGAGCCACATCCCCAGCCCTATTTTGTATTTTGTTTAGATACAGGGTGTCACTGAGATGCTTAGCACCTAGCTTTTGCTGAGTCTGGCTTTGAACTTGCGATCCTCCTGTCTCAGCCTCCCAAGCTGCTAGGATTATAGGCATGCCTCTGGTGCGCGGCTTTGTTTTACAGATTTTAAAGATTTATTTCTTCATACTGGATAAAAATGCCTACTTGCCAGAATCACCTGTGCCTTCAAGCATTTAACTGTGTTCATTGCATCAATGTACAATATTAAGATTCACAAGGATTACAAAAAGAGAACAAGTTTATAGTACTAAGCACTTTACAAGTATGTATTAAATAGATTGTATTTACTTACACAGAGGTTTTGTGAAAAATCTGTGAATGGAGAATAGGAATTGAGCCTTAGTTAAAAGTTAGTAAAAATTGGTCTATCACCTACATGTCTGTTTCTTGAAAACTGTACAATGTTGTTCTCCAACCATACAATGTAATTCAACTTGTCCATATATCTGAGATGAAGTGTGGTAAATTCCTGGAAATAATCTCTTTCAGCATATCTTGAACATTGCTTTTCTAACAACATTTGACAATAAATGCAATTTGTTATCAGTTTTTCTTTAGGTAGATATAAGACATGTTCATAGTGTTTTGTGAAGTTGCAGACTCATATGACATTTGCAGTGAATTTAAAGAAACAATAATTTTTCTTCAGCAAATATTTAGTTGGTACCAAGTTCATGCAATACATTTTACTGTTTCTTAGATAAAAAGGACAAAGCATACTGAAACCATGTAAGAAAATTTGAATAGCAGATACATAATATACACATAAAAATACCAAAGCTATTATATTATAGAAATGATACTATATTAATTACTTGGGACGGCAGACAAACCTTGAATTGTTCAGGGAAAGAGCAGCTTAACTGGAATTAAAGGAATCAGAAAATATCACACAGAGAAAAAAGCCCTGAAGTAAAAATGAATGGGACTTCTATTAATATCAGTGAAAGAAAGATGAGAATATATGGTTTCATCATGTCACTGAAACTTTCCTTGACTCCACATTACCCCACATATCAGGGTATAAGAAAGACATGCATGTTTAATCATATTTAAATCACATTTATATTTATGGCATTACTTACTCCAGTAGTAAACTTGGAATTTTCTCTAATCCAGCTAATAGAATCTCTTGCCTTGATATACTATATTGGTATTTGGGATACACTTTCTTTTTGATACAGTGTTTATGTGCACATTGTTATAAATATCCTGTTTCCCTCTAAATTTTGAGCAATATGCAAGTAGGAGTTCTTAAAAGAGGGACAGTTGTCTCAGTCTTACATTATATCAGTGGTCCAGGGCTACTATAATAAATTAAAAAAAAATGGAAGGTTTAAAATAATAGAAATGTAAGCTGTTAAATCGCTTTTTTAATTTATTATTGCATAGTTCAAATTGAAATAATTAAAAAAAACATTGGTTTGTTTATTTATAAAAAATAATTTATAAATCTACATGTTCTAAAATAAGTGTTGATTTTTACATTGATACAATGAATTCTTTATTTATTATTCTTAATCTCTCCATATTATTTTGTAACATTATTTAAGTTATTTTTTTAAATTTTGGATTGACAAACATTTTATCAATTTTATTTTAAAATTAATACAGGAAGTAAATATATAAGGCTAACTAAAGTATTTTGTTATGAATAGAAAAAATACTTTGAAACTTTTGGTACCTTTGGTTTAGAAGTTTTGGTGTGGTTAAAACAAGGTTAACAGTACTTTCAAAAGTGAGTAAGCCTGCAACTTTCTCAAAGGCAAAAGAACGTGAGACAATAATAACAAAAACAACTGTGATTTAATAAAAAGCAATAGGAAATAAATGTCCTACAAAATATTAAAACTTCAACTTGTGACTTAGCAGAATTAACATAAGAATTATAATTGTTGACTTTATTCTAAAGTATTTATTGTATGCATCCAACAAATTATCAGGCATATAGAATAGGTAGCCATTAATAAAGAGAAGGTAATAACTATATACTAATGATATGATATCGACAACATAAATTACTGTATCAGGTCTCAACTTGGAAATCTATCAAAAAATTCACAATAAGGAGACAATTAAAATAATATTAGTTCTGCCCAATTTCAGTTTAATACTGGAGCATTGAATCCCAGTTTTGTTCAGTTGACTTCATACCAAATACTGAATCTCAAAGTGAATTTTTTTTTCCTACTTCACAAACAAACCATTTAAAGACAGTCCCCTTTGGTACTAAAGGGCTTAAATTTAACCAATGCTTTTCTAATGCATTTTTATTTTCAGGAAATAATTTTAAACCAAGTCAGACTTGTTAGAGTTAGAAAACATCCTGTATCTTCAACACCAGGTTCTATGCTTAGATTTGTCCCTACAGCTCAAGTGTTGGAAATTTAATCACCAATATAACAGTATTGTGAGGTATGATCTCTGGAGGGTAGTTGGACCATGGGTGTTCCACCACCATGTATGAAGGATATAAATAACAATGTGCACATAAACACTGTATCAAAAAGAAAGTGTATCTCAAATACCAGGCTAAAACACTGGGACATGGGGCTCTGGGGGAGGAAGGGCAA
The DNA here is from genome assembly GCF_048772815.1 of Callospermophilus lateralis. Lineage (NCBI taxonomy): Eukaryota > Metazoa > Chordata > Mammalia > Rodentia > Sciuridae > Callospermophilus > Callospermophilus lateralis. The sequence goes on from NW_027515420.1 coordinate 6,344,792, forward strand.
AAGTACTTTCAATTAGAAGTAATGTTTCACTGTCAGGAGAGAAGAGGTTCCTTACAGGAACCTGTAGTTCTTAAGGTCCAAAAGCCCATTGATTAATGAAGAAAGGTGATTTCTTTTCTTTTTCTTTTTTTCTTTTCTTTATCTTTTTCTTTCTTTCTTTTTCTTTTTTTTTTTAGTCAGGTACACTCATGACAATATCTACACCATGTAATTCATCTCTGAGAAATGAAGGAGATACATAAGCACAGATACAGGGAGCAAAGAAAGAAAATAACTGAAACGGGAACATATAATCATTGCTTATAGTAGAATTACATTAATTCTCTGAGTTTTCACAAATAATATCAGAACCCTATCTATCAAAAGACTCAACATTTAGTTCAGTGCACATAATGAAGTTCGGGAACAGCTATGGTGCACAATGAAGTCCTAGAATTGAATTGCAATTGATACTGACTAATCTTTAAGGCTCAGAAATGAAATTAATCATGGTGATGTCATTAACTCTCCATGAAAGCTATGAGTGAAAGATAGAAAAACATACTTAGTTTTCATGAAGGGCTAATAAATTCACAACATGTTTAATTTCAATTTTTGAGATGATTAGCAAGTTATACTGATCTATGAACATTGAACACTGGGTCATTATTTTGATTCATACAATATGATTAAAAATTTGATATGAACATTCATGCGAAGAGTTTTAAATTTATTTTGAAAATTGTTTAAAATATTTAGAAATATGTGCATACACCCATAATTATGACATGGCATGTAGTGTACATAAGTACCTGCATTAATAAATATATGCATATATGATGTTTTAATTTATCTTCTATAAAGTATATCACACTTGGATTTATATAACTCTTTTGTAAAAATGCAACAATACTAGTGTTAGGATATTCATGCTAGAATTGAGATTTTTTTCTGCATTTTCACATAAATTTATTTTTCAAATAACATTTTTGTAGACTTTTTTACTTCTAAATATGAATATATGTTAAAGAACATTTGTGTTATATAATTATATAATTATTTAAACTCTGTATTAAAGTAATATTTTTAGAATAACATATTTATATAATTATATATTTATATAATTATCTATTTATATATTTATATATTTATATAATTATTAAAACTATGTATTAAAGTAATATTTTTAGAATAACATATTTGAAAACTTACTTATGCCAGCTCCAATAAGTATGAATCTTTAATATTTTAAATTATAATTTTAGAAATTATTTCTGAAATGTGGCATTTCTAATGACTCAAAATCAGATACGTATAGTTCTATGAAATAAATATGAATATCATATATCAAAGTTTCTCATTTTCATATGTAATTCTTTTCATAAATTTAAATAAAATTTTCATTTGCCTAGTTCCAGTAAAAAAAGTTAGAAAATAAAACATAGTATACTATTTTCAGATAATAATAATTAATAATATTTTTGTTTATATTTTTATTCAAATTTGTGTATGTTGCAGACCAAGGCAATTAAAAGCAACATACTTTGAGACATTTGAAAAATAGTCTAAACAAATACTCTTAGAAAATCCCATTTTCATCAATGTATCAGTGCAAGTGTTGAATGGCTGTGATTATAATGAGGCAGGTGGCTGAAGCTATCCCTTTCCAGACAGCTGGTGGGCTGAAGTAAAAACCAATTATTCAATTTGGCTTCTAAATTTTTATTTGTTTATTCTGGCATACAGTAGCATTTTCTTTCCCATCTGGATTTGGTAAGTTTCTTGAATCACTAGAATTATTAAATCAATCCACCAAATTTTCATTTAAGCATCAATACTTTTGCAAAGACTGGGTAGGTCTTTTTATAATTTTTTGCATAATTTTTGTGATAAACAATGTAAAGTGCACCTGGATTCTTAATTGATTTTGAATTTTATGATATTATCATGTATTTTTCATGGATAAGTTTGTTCTGTATAATTGACTAAATTTTACTAGATCGTTTAATCAATTATACAAGTTAATGATAAAATACATCAACACATAAAAGACCATTATTATTAAGAACATTTTTTGCCAAAGGAACATGCAATTAAATACTACAGTATCATACATATGTACCATAAAACATTGATACATTCCTTGAAACAAAAGAAACAACAAGAAACAAATAAGCAGTTCTAGAGTGAAACAATAAAATAAAACTTTTTGCCTAAAACTTGACACATGTTGGAATTTGCACCCAATGGGAGAGAGGTCTAGAGTTGATTCCTTAGTACCTTATAATAATAACAATTAGCATAATAAATGCGTGAATAGTAAATTTAAAGAAAAATCTTTAAACAAACTAAATGTACTTCAAGTAATTAAATTTAACTTTGTTATGAGAAAATATCATTTCCATAGCTATAACTGATACTGAATGCATGTATCTATCTTATACAAGAAAATTATATACCAGCTTGAATAAACAAGGAGAATCCAAAAATATGCTGTTCAAAAAGACATACTTTAAATAGAAAGACACATAGGTGGAAAAAAAATTTAGAAGATTCTATGAAATTTAAAACTAAATTTAAAACTAAAACAACTAGTATTGGTGCTAGACAAAACAGAGTTTCTGTTATTAGCGCTTTTTAAACACAGTGGTTGGGTTCATCCTGAAGATGAAGCAGATTTTAATGAAAACAACTTTCATCTTTGTATAAATAAAAATTTCATAATGCTGAAAGTAGCAATTCACATGGAACTCATAAAATCTGAAATATATGTACAACTAAAAATGTTGCTTTAAAATGTATACAGTAAAAAGTTAAAAATGGATTAATAATTAAATCTGCAAATATTGCTGGGTAATGAAGCATTAGCTTCATTCTGAGTAGTCCTATTTTTTTTGTTTGTTTTAAATTCTGTGTTATTTTGTACTAGGAACTGAACCATGGCATGCTTTACCATGGAGGTACAAACTCAGGCATTTTATTTGATTTGATTTTTAAAGTTTTAAGACAGTGTCTTGCTAATGCACACAGGCTGGCCTCAAACTTTGCATTTGCCTGATTCATTCTGCCCAGTCATTGGAATCATATGACCATGCCCTGCACTCAGAGTAGTTGATAGAACCAATTAGACAAAATGTGTGTGTGTGTGTGTGTGTGTGTATGTGTGTGTGTGTTTATCTGTGTGTGTATGTGTGTGTGTGTGTGTGTGTGTATGTATATGAGATGCATCAATCAAAATGCAGGAGATTTAGAAAAATATAAAAATTCAATCTGATTTACAAATGTTGCTTAGGATAGAGACATCAGCTTCACTCGGAGAACCTGTTAAAACCTAGTAGGCTGAATATATACAAATGTATCTACATTTCTGTCTGTATCTACAAATTTATATCAGACCAAAGAATTCAGAAAATTTTTCCTTTTTTATTAGTGTCCATGAAACAAAAAGATAGACAATCTTCTGGACCATTGATTCCAAAGACTGAAATCATACAGTTTAGGTTCTCTGATACAGCAATATTAAATAGATAAAAATATCTAGATGAAGATATTTAGAAAATATTTGATATTAAGCACCCAATTTTAATTAATTTAATTTCAATAAAAATAAGAGGGGAAGTTGTAATGTTATTAAAACAAACAAATAATAGTACATGTGTAATATCAATTTTAGTCTAATTGTGCTACTACAAAAAATACTGTAGACTAGGTCAGATAAATAAACAACATAGATATATTTAATGCAATTATCAAAACTAAAAAAGTCCAAAATGAAGGAAGCAGCATGTGTTTCATCTTCACATGGTAGAAGCTGGAGGGGCAAGAGAGCAAATGTCGAAGGAAGCTTCTTTTATTAGGGCCTTACTCTAATTTATAAGGAAGAACTCTCATAACGTAATCATCTCTTTTTAAAAAAAATCATTTTAAGTAGTTATACATGACAGTAGAATGAATTCTGACACATTGTACACAATGTAGCACAACTTCTTCTTTCCCTGGCTTTACATGCTGCAGAGTCACACCAGTAGTGTAAACATACATGTATATAGTGTAATATTGTCCATCTCTTTCCACCATCTTTCCCATCCCCATAACTCCTCTTCTCCCCTCATTCCCCTTGGCACAATCCAAACTTCCTTAACTTCTTCCCTTCCAATCTTCCCCATTATGTATCAGTATCTTCTTATCAGAGAAAACATTCAACTTTGGGTTTTGGGGTTTGGCTTATTTCTAGCTCCATCAATTTACATGCAAATTCTGTAATTTCATTCTTCTTTAAGGCTGAGAAATATTCCATTGTGTGTATGTTCCACTTTCTTTATCCATTCATCTGTTGAAAGGCATCCAGGTTGGTTATATAGTTTAGCTATTGTAAATTGAGCTGTTGTAAACATTGATTTGGCTGCCTCTTTGTAGTATGCTGGTTTTAAGTCCTCTGGGTATAAAACAGGAGTGGGATAACTGGGTCAAAGGCTGTTTCCATTCCATGTTTTCTGAAGATCTCCATGCTGCTTTTCAAATCACCTCTTAAAGGCCCCACTGGTAGCTAGGCATGGTGGCACATGCCTGTAATTGAGGCAGATCTGAGGAAGAGACAGGAGGATTGCAAGTTCAAAGCCAGCCTCAGCAACAGCAAGGTGCTAAGCAACTCAGGGAGACCATGTCTCTAATAATATACAAAATTGGGCTGGGGATGTGACTCAGTGGTTGAGTACCCCTGAGTTCAATCCCTGATAGCCCCTCCAAAAAATAATAAATAAAAAGTTTCAATTGGCAATACTGAAATTTTGGAGAGATCACAAATAATAGCAAAATCTAACTTTTCAAAATAATTTTAAAAGTTATTGGGAAGAAACCTATAAAATTAATCATAAATATTAGCAAACAAGAAAAGTCTTAAATCATTACTTTCATTTTGCCCTGAAAAGTTAGAAAAAAATAAATGAATTTGTTTGTCTGGATTGGATCCTCGACCTGTACAAAGCCAATAATGGAAAAAGAGGTAAATATCAAATTGTGTCTGGGGTTAAGCTAATAAAAATATTAGGTTATTTGTATTTTCTTATGTATTTTATCTAGTCTACAATATCTTGTTATAGTAGCACAAATTGATCAAAGTTGTATCATTTGTTTGAAAAACATTACATGTTCTTTTCTTGAAACATGAACTATGTTCGTAGTGCCAGGATTTTATGAGATATTAATGTAAAAAAATTCTTGAAATCTGCAAATAAACTCTACATACTTTCTTTGTAATGTTTTTATAAATGTGAAATGATTCCACTATGAAGACAGAAACAGAAATAGAAACAGGGATGGAGAGAAACAGAGACTAAGATAGACTCCTCCATGCCATAATGGAAATATAAATTAAAATAAGTTTTAGAAAATAAATACAATAAAACAGATCAGAAGTAACAAATATAGAAAAAAATATACAATTTAAACATTCACATACTGCATGATCAGATCTTTGAGGATATTTTGAAAATTTGACACTTAGCATTATTAATAAAAAATCCTATACATCCAAATCTATGATAAACTTTAGTTTATACATTAGACACTGTAAGATATTGTAAAAATAACAAATAATAAAATGGAACAATAATTATATACCTACATGGTAATAAAAGTTATATAAATTTGGTTTGTTTCAATGTTTTCTGAAGTATCTCATTTTTATCTGAATTGTAATGATGAGAGAAGAGACAATTCCCATGCCTTATGATATGCAGCAAGTGATCGAGGCATTGTGACATTGAATTAGATCACTATGGAAGGGTTTCCTCATTCCTCAACAGTTGATCTGATGATCTAGTAACCAAGTTGACCACTAAGTGAGTAATAGGCATGTAGTAATTTGCAGCATGAATGTGATGGACAAAGTTATGGGAGAGTGTGAAATTCACAATGCTACTCAGAAAAACAATTTAAATTTGTGAAGTTTTCAATTTTGGAAATTGCTATTGACTCTTTTCTGAATGCTGTTAACAGTGTATAACTATCCATGAAATGCAATCCCACGAGTAAAAAAGGACAATGACACCAAACTTAGGAAAAAATTAAACTAAACTAATAGGATTAAGAAATGGGGAATATTACTACCAAAGCTATCATCATTAAAATGATAGTATTATTCTTTATGGTCAACAAATTTAACACCCATAGGTGAAAGAGGCAAAACCTTTGCAAATGGCTGTAATCCAGAGTTGTACAGCTGACATCAAACATATTTTTTTTTGTTTTCCCACCTTGTTAACTACATTTATAACAAAGTTAATAACTCTGATTTAACTTTTAAATGTTAAATAAATTAATCACAAACCTCCATTCATACTCCAACTCATATTATTTCAATGGTGAATACTTAAAAAACTTAATGTTACATATGGTCCTTCAGAAAATAGGGGGAATATAAGATGCTTCCCAGAATATTTTATCACATTTTCATATGTTTAATATCAAAACTAGATAAAAATATCAATTTTTGATAGTGAAAATTTAAAAATTTAGTAAGAAATCACCTTTTAAAACCTAGAAAATAACTGGAATATTATATCTGATTAGAATATGTTTGTATTGAAAAGACTGTATTTACATGCATACTGTCATAAAATTTTGTGGGCTAGAAAATTATGCAAAATTTGAAGATTTGTCTTATTAATACATTCATATGATTTTTCATATTCCTGTATATTTAAATAAATAAAATCTATATAATTGGATATTTAACCAGGTTTGCTATACTTTATGATTTGGTGGAAACATCTATGAGACTTCAGCAAAACACAAATAAATAATTATATTAAGGCAAATAATTTTCAGAAAAGTATTTTGTGAACACTGTGTTTTTGAACAAAATTTATCCAAATATTAATTTTGTTTTCCAAATATTTCAGGAAAAGAAAGTTCTAAGTTCTCCAATTCACTCTATTTAATTTGTTGATTTCCTAAATTTAGGTATCATTATTTTTTCAATGTAATTCATATCTATATTAAAGTCAAAATATAAGTGGAAAGTATCAGGCATCGATTTTGCAGCTTCTCATTTATTAAGTATACAAAAAGAGAGAAACTTTATGAATTATCATAATGAAAAGTGCTTCAATTATAAATTTCTATTTAGAGCATTTTTATTTATAGTTTTAGTTAATACTCAATAAAAATGAATCAGTGAAAGCCAGATGCATTCACATTGCAAATTTAATTAGATTATGAATTATTTATTAAAATAGCAGTTATCATTTTAACTCTGAATCTAATGAAGGCATAAGTTTTTTTTTTCAAATTTTAAGACAATTACTTTATGAGATTTACTTTTGGTATACACTCATAAATTAGACCATTCCAGTTAAAAAAATTATTTCCCAACTTTATATTTACTTAAGTATACCTCTTATTTTCTCATAAAACATGTAGGTTAATAGATATATATTTTAATTCTGGCTTATGTAAAAGATATCTTTGTTAAAATATTTAGTACTGGGCTGGGGATGTGGCTCAAGTGGTAGTGCTCTCCCTGGCATGCACGGGGATCTGGGTTCAATCCTCAGCACCACATAAAAATAAAAATTAAGATGTGTCCACTGAAAACTAATAAATAAATATTAAAAAATTCTCTCTCTCTTAAAAAAATTATTTAGCACTGCTTTCAAATACTATAATTGAATTATGCATAACAGCATTATTCCATTTTCCACCAACACAATTTCAGAGCATAATTCAATTTAATATAATCAGATTCTTCTTTCTTATACATTCCCATAAAATAAGAAAACACGTTAAGTAAACAATATTAAAAAGTCTAGTGTATTGTTACTTAACTGATGGATCCAATTTTAAATAACATGAATGGAATAAAAATTTGTTTTGAAATTCATATAAGACAGTTTAAAAATAATAAATAAATAGGAGTAACAGGTAGCATTTTATCATTAATGGAAATATTATTTCAACAGTTTTTCATAGTTAAAACTTCTTCAATTTAAGAGCATTTAGGATGATTTAAACATCTTACAATATCAGTAACACAAACCAATAACAACTGATAATCAAGTTTGATACTGTGATTTTAGAATCAAGCTCATATACTTGATTGAGTTCATATACAATCAAGCTCACATACATTTCCTCTCTGCCCCAAAGTTAGCCTCCCATTACTCATTGGCCTAAACCACTATCAACTTTAAAAATGATTTAGGATCGGGCCTGGGCCTATAGCTCAGTGGCAGAACACTGGCCTACCATGTGTGACATACTGGGGTTGATCCCTAGTACCACATATAAAAAAACAAACAAAATAATGATATGCTGTCCATCTGCAAAGACAAAAAAAAATTTAAAAATTAAAAATGGTTCAGCCAGGAGAAAGAGTTTCTGGCAAGTTTGCTTTGATAGTAAAGAGCAAATTGTGCTTAAGTTAAACTCTGTTACCATTTTATAATTACTTTTAGACTCTGGCTTCCAAATTTATTGGAGAGCAAATGTCTCTTCTTTATGGTACTAACCATGAACTAACTTTAAAATTTATTTTTATTTGTGTTCTTTTTACTTATACATGACAGGAGAATCTTTTTTGACATATTTATTTAAACACATAATATTTTTTTTTCTAATTATGATCCAAGTCTTATGGATGTACAGGATGTTGAGATTCACTGTTATATTCATTTTATGTACATAGGAAAGTTGTGTGATATTTTTAATAACTTTTTGTGGAAACCTTTGAAAGTGGTACAGATGTTTTACCAGCAAAACACACATTGAAGTATTATTCGGTGTTTAAAAAGAAGACTTGGGGCTGGTGTTATGGTTCAGCAGTACAGTGCTTGCCTTGCATGTGCAAGCCCCTGAGTTCAATCCTCAGCAGCACATATAAATAAATAAAATAAAGTTGTTAAAAAAATAAAATAAAAAGAAGCTTTAACATTTGTGACAACAGGGATGAAGCTAGAGACATCAATACCAGTTTAAAAGGTCATCTGTTTCCTTTTGCACTTTTTGCCATACATTGACTATAGATATAGCTATATATGTAACATATTACTTTGCACTTTTTCTTATGTTCCACAAACATGTATGTCTATAGTTATAGAAATGTCATATGAGTTTATTTCAGTAGCATTATAGTAACTAAAGATACTAAGATGTGTAATTCTCATTAGTTCATTTCAAATTGATTTCACCTATATGGTTTCTTTGATTTTCTATACATACTTGAGAATTAGCTTCAATTTTTAAAAGTAAAGAAACAAAAATATTTTGAGCAATAATGCTGGTTTCTAAACCCATTGTTATATATCAGTTGTCAAAGCATCCTATTTCATAATGTAACCTCACAAATACCTTACCTTAAAAGTGATATAATTAAGTCAAACTAAATTATTATACTCTTTTTCTGTTGAATAAAAAAAAGTTCAAAGACAAAATATGTAACTGTCATTGTCTGCTGTCTATATGAAGAATACATGATAATAAAAAAGATTTTACATTTATTTTATCTTAACAATAAATTTTGAATTCTGATGACTTTCTTATCATATACTCCTATATTACTTTTATCATTTATATTTAGTGTAAAGGGATATGATTGTTATTTTAAATGTGAAACATAAGAAGTATACAAATTAAGACATGAATGTGTAGTCCTAGGCCAACATCTCAAAGATTACCACTTGTCCTTTATCAATATTGTAGTGTATTGTTTTCCAAAAACTACCATAGCAATGACTATAGGTCTATGAACCTTTTTAGATCTATTCACTTTCAAATCAAGTGTCTGAATCTATTTCCTTTCCCTCAAATCTAGGGGAAGGAGCATTGTGATTTTTCTGTGCAATATGTGTAACAGACATAACATTATATAACTATTGGCCTATGATAGTCAAGGGATTATATCTTTTCCTCTTTTTTTTTCTCTCTTTGATCAATAATAGACACCATGCAAGGAAGAAGCCCTATTCCTATATCTAGGTCCATTGTAGGTTTTTGAGTAAGTCTCATTTGAGACCTCATCTACCAGCTAGCATCAAGTGCTGCCAAATGAAAAACTGAGTCTTCAGATTCTCCAGGCTTAGATTCCATAAATTTCCCTTAGGGAACCACCCTAAGTTAAGTACCATCTGTATTTCTGATCCATAGAATCCATGAGCATAATAGATGATTATATTATGTCACTGAATTTTGGAGCAATTAGTAACTCAAAGTCATTGGAGTAATTTCATTTCTATATAACTTTTGATGAAAAGCAAAGGGGCCAATATGTTGATCAAACACCTTTGATCAGAATAACCATATCAGTAGAGTAATGAAAATGTTTGTGCAGTGTTTCCTACTGAAAGAAAAACTCAGGTAAAAACTAAAGTTTTTTGTTGAATTAAAAAGGAAGAAAAAATATGGTTTTAAAAAAATATGCTTTCAAAGTATGAGGAAATTTAAAGATTTGGTTGATAACATTCTTACCCTCATATCTCTAATGAAAATGCATATGCTATGAATATGAAACTTATTTTGCATTAAAAAAATGTATGCATACTGTTATACCAGCATTTAAAAAGCCTTTATATGTGTATATGATGCTACCATATGAATTATAAAGAAAACATATTGGCAATGGCACTTTGGGGGTTCTTTTTGGATGACTAACTTTAAAGTGTCTCCTAAAAATCCAAAGGTCTTCAATTACATAAATTTGTTTCTCACAATAGATATCTCCTCTTTGAATCATTTTAAGGATAGTTTGTAAATTTCTTAAAATATATTTTTCTTTATCCAGATTTACATTTATGTTTCAAAACTGCTAGTGAAAAAATATTCCAGTTTTCCTTGATTTTCAACTAAAGGAGATGTGACTATAACAAGACTTCAGTTACATATGGACACACAAATACATTTCTTATCCAAACAATTATATACAGTTTAGATTTTAAAATGAATTATAGTCCAATGTTCATCAATTCTTAGTAATGAAATTATATTCTTAAATTATATGACTTGGAGGAAAAAAAACTCAAGAAGAGAAAAAATTAAATAACTTTGAAATAATAAGTTATGGGTATTATATAAAACTAATTAATATTATAAATAAACTCAGCAAAGAAGAAAACAAGAACATATTGTTTATAGATTTTTCTTACACATCATATGCTTTCAATTATGTCAGATGTTTCCAAAATTATAGAAATAAATAACACTGAAGTATTGTTCGGAAAACAATTATATTTGGAGTGAAATGCAGAAAATTTACATTAGAAATATGTTAAGTTTATTTCTATGTATAGAAATATGAGGGAGTGATTTTATAAGAAGTACTAATGGCATTTCTTTATGGAGTATGGAAACACTAAGAATTTTGCTGAAGTTACTGATCTCAGATTTTTATCTTTTTTGAAAGAATAAAAATTATTAATTTTCATGTCTATCATTGTAAATAAGAGGGTTGAATTATATTTCAAATGCACTCCAATAAACTGAAGATATCAAGAAAATTAATTTGTACAATCAATGTTTAATTATGTCAGTCTGGTAAAACCTTGAACTTATTATTTATTTTAAAACAAAGCATAAAATAATGCATTATTTTTATTAACTGCATTGCTTGGATCAATAATGAACTCTTGCATGTCACATCTAATGAGTCTTGATTTGCATGTCTTCATTTCACTCTTTGTTTTTGTCTTCTAGAACTGTCTCCCCTTCTATTCTACTGTGTTCATTTCTTCTCTGGGTTTCTGGCTGTTCCTTTCAGATTCCATGATTTTCCTGTATTTCATCCACTTCTTAAATGTTGAAACTCCTAAAATTGTTGAAATTCCATGAAATATTTCTCAAGTGAATCAGCAGTTCATCTGGATTTAATTCATGTCTTGTCTCCTTTACTGCATTATTAGCTAGAAGAATTAATGGTGGAGAACATATTAAAACCTGTCACATGAGATTTTCACATTTAGTTTGCAATAACCAATTGTAATCATTAGAATGGATTATTATTACCAACCTTCATTTATTTTCTATGATAAATGTACAGATCCATACATGTCACAGTGTGATTTATCAAATGCCTCTAATTTGAACAGATATAGTGTATTCCTCTGCTGCCTTGATATATGGCATAACACGATGAGTTGTTTGGTCAAATTATGTAATACGAGTCAATATTTTGAATGTATTCCTAAACTTTTGTTTACCATTTTATTTTTCACTAATCCACCATGACTGGAATGTAGGAAAAAAATGCACATATAGAGTAGATCTGAGCCTCAAGTTTAGACTGGAGGCAAGCCTGCATAAGTAACTAAAACCATAGTTCAACTTTAGATATGCTTAAAAGAAGATTTTTTAAAAATTTATCGTGTTAGGTTATAAAGTGAATCATTTTGCAAGACATTCACAATAAAAATAAGTACTGCAAGTAATAAATACTAATCTATGATCTCAATATGTTATTATTTGAACATGCAAAACAAATGGCAGTATAGTCCTTCTCCAGGACCCATGTTCCTTTTCTAACAAGTTACTCTCCTCTATTTCAGTGTATCCAGCATTATTTAATAAAAAGAAATCCTTCATTTTTATTAATAAATCAGGGAAGAAATAATATACAGATTCATATTTGTTTTTGCTTAAAGATATTTTCCTAACACATTAGTCCTTTCTTACCAGCACTATCAGAAAGGTAAATAATTATAAAAGTCAGTGAAATTAATATGATCTAACTTTCCTTTGTACATATATGATTATACCACAGTGAATCTCACCAACATGTACATCCAAAAACACTAACTAAAAAAAAAAAACAATAAGTAAATAGCAGAAAGGTCATTAGAGTAGAGGGTAAGGGATGCAGGATGGGAGGAAGAGAAGGGAAGGGGAAATACTGAGCACTGAGTTAGAAAAAATTATATTCCATGATTGTATAATTAATTATACCATAATATATTCTACTATCATGCATAACTTAAAAGAATCAATAAAAAGAGAACTTTAAGAAAGCCAGATTCACATTTATAGAGAAAGTTCCAAAATTTTATCATATGTCCAATTCTTGGCTAAGCATTGATATTTGCCAGTACTATAGACACATAAAGCACTTGAATTTCCTTCCTTTTAATCTATCCTTGTTGTATTCACTGCATCAAATGGCACTCCACCAATCAAACTAGATACCTTATAGACAACCTCAAATTCTAATAGTTGTCAACACGTACTAATTTGACATACCATTGTTACTTAAACTCACCATTTTTCTCTCAGAAATGTTTATATTTTACCCAATTCTTCCAATACATCATTTCTGTATACAATGTTATAGCATCTAACAACAGGAATGCCCCATATAGTATAAAACATGATTATTTTTCAAACATTTCAAGCATCAGTATTAAGTCACAGAAATTTACTTGCAAATACTATAGTAGAGATGAACAACCTGAGGCCTAGAAATATGTAGTTACCCATGTACACATGTTTTGCCCATGGCAGAAACAAAATTTGATCAGAACTTCTTTGGTTTAATCCATCCAATACTACTTCTCTTTGAAATTAAAATTACAAATAAATTGTATCACTCCTCTCTTATAAAATTTTCTATGGAACTCCATATCACTGTTGAAATAAAGTAGACTTCATAACTTGACATAGAAGACTGTGATTTTAGTTTTCCACTTCCCTTTCAAATTCACTTCACAATTTTCTCAGGGCTGCACTTAGTAGGTATACAGAGCAAGCCTATGTTGTTTCAGGTTTTCCACATTTTTCTCTTTGTGAGACTTAAACAATTTGCCTCTTACTTTTGTTTTGTTGAATGTGTCCATGCTTTCCTCAGGATTTAGCCCTAAACTGAATCAAGTCCTGAATTCAAGAGATTTTGAATCAGGAAGTTAACTGGGTTAGAAAATCTACCTCCAGACTCCTCAACTTTATTATATATTTAAAATTTCCTGGTGAGGCTGGTTGTTCTTCCTGTTTCTGCTTTTAGGGTTTGAGTTATTTTATTATTATTATTATTATTATTATTATTATTATTATTATTTTAGTTATAGGTGGACACAGCATATTTATTTAATTTATTTATTTTTATGTGGTGCCAAGGATCAAACCCTGTGCTTCACACATGCCAGGAGAGCACTCTACCACTGAGCCAATACTCCAGACTGGCTTTGAGCTATTTGAATTGGGAATTTTGACATCATCTTTGTATCGCCAGATCTTTAAAAATATTATTTTGAAATCATTTTGATATTTTATGCTGCATAAACACAGTAAGACAATAAAAATTCTTACTTAAGTATGAACAATAATGTTACAAATTTTAACTTGCAATATCACTTTCATCTGCAGTGTTTTATTTTCTGGTAGGGTCAGAAGAAGAATGGGGAATAGCTATACACATGAGTGTGGTCATCAATATTACAAAAGCCTCACTCTCAAAGGTGCTTTTGTTAGGAAAAAAAAAAAAAAAAATATATATATATATATATATATATATATATATATATATATATATATATATCCCAAATGGAAATTGGAAAGTAAAGTATGACTTTTAAATAGAAGAGAGAAGCAGAATTAAAGGGGTTGGAAAATATAGTGATACACAGTGCAACTTTTGATATATTGAAATAAAGTTTTTTCCCCTCTTGTTTCTGTATATTTCAGGCTTTTGAAAAGGATGGCATAATATGAATTAATTTATACCAGATCTTTCAAAGAGATTTTTGAGGATATGTCACAGCAAGAGATAAATAACTGACCCTGTATATTCCTCTTTGCCTTGAAAGGAAGATAAATTAACTGTAATATCTCCATTTTCTTGTAGTTCTAAAATAACCAAAGTTATAAGGACAGATTTTTCCACAAACTATTCATGTTAAACACAAGTCAATAGCTGGCCCCACCAACTTTTCTATTGCTTACATGAAATTACAATGACAATTCCATATCATTTCCAACTAAATAATTAATAAATGGTCAAGGACTATTTTGAGAAAGAGCCCCTGTTCTTCAGAAAGTACAAATCACACACACACACACACACACACACACACACACACACACGTGCATGAATTGCTCTGCCTGTATCTAGGACTAAGTATTTTTCTGTTGGCTCATTGATGAGCACCTGTATGAGACTTCTATTATCTAAATCTCAAAGGGCATGTGCTTCATCACCCACAAATATGCAGTAGGTATTAAAAAAAGGGAGTTCTATGCGTGCCCTCAGGGTCCACTGAACATGTAGATTGAGAAGATAGTCATTTCCCTTTTATGTGTTTATAAAGTGGAACTAACACTGAATCAAATTTATCTGTTAAGATTTACATGGGAAGAAAGGTGACTTTTCATTGTTTCTGGAAGTAAGTTCAGATTTTCTTTTAATTCCCAATTTGCCTGAGCAAATAATTTTATTTCAATTTAGTATACTCAGATCCAGTGATATGATTAATATTGCCATCATTGTCTAATTCACAGTTTAATCTCTTACGGAAGTTCAGGTTGTCATCCCTTATTTGTTTCCAGTTCATGAGTTCCTTTTTATCAGTCCAGAGTGCTTCATGGTCACCCCAGTATAGCTAGTGTACATGATTTCTTTGGATACCTCCAGCTGTTGAAGTATGTCTTTTCTTTCTGCAAAGGGCAAGGGGCTTGCTAAAGATGTTCTGGACATTTAGTAAATGTAGTTCTATACTTAATCCCTTGGATCTTCTCTTTTTGTTTTCTGTCCCTGTAGCCAGCAGATGTTATGCTTTGCTGGTTCGTGCCTGTGCTACCTCCCTTCACCATTTTACCCTTTTCCTAAAGAACTTTACTGCAGCCAACTGTGCAACAGCAAAGACTTCCACTTCTCCTGTAATGGAAGCTCTTTTTCCATTCTCTCAGGCAACCATTGGCTTATTAAGTCACTTTATGTTCTCCAGAAAAGGTCAAGAAATTCTAGGTGATTTCCTCCACTATTCTGGGGTGTGCAGTGTCCATAAAGCTCTTCACGGGATGATCCCACAGAGCCCATTTCACTGCTATTGTTTCTGGAGCATACTGGATATTAGGTTTTCTGTGAATTTCAAAAGTGAATATTAAAAAAAAACTATTTCCAGCTATAATTGTAATCAGAAGAAATAAAAAATTCTGCTACTCAGTTTTCCCACCAAAATCCAAGGTATTTGCATGTTGAGATATGATGCATGTGATTGTGTTGTATTACTAGTCATAGGGATATGATATAAGAAATTCAGGCTAGCCTTTGGTTAATATGGAATTAATCCAACAGATATTATCCAGGTGAGCCCAATCTAATCATATGAGTCATTTAAGAGCAAAGTCTAATTTATGGTAGAAAGGAGAGTTCTGAGGCATGTGAAGACTGGCAGTATTACTTCTAGATTAAAGGTGTATGGGGCATGTAATAGGGACCATGATCACTTAGAAGCTTTGAGCAGCACCCAATGAACAGGCAGAAAGTAAAAAGAGACCCCAATCTTACAACCAAATCCCAACAACTTGGATCAGCTTGGAGGAATTTTCTTTCCAGAGATTCTAGAGAATATCCCCACCTTGACAACACTTTGATTTCAGCCTTGACAAAGAAGTTGAGAATCCTGTTAAGCCTGTTCAAACCTCTGGCCTATAGAACTGTAAAGCAATGAAAAATAATTTATCTGCCTTTCTTAGACTGGTATTGTTTGAGTAGTTAGATTTGTACTAATTGTTACACAGTGATAGAAAACTAATAGGTTAAGATTTCCATTGAGGAAATTTCCTAAAATAGTAAGCCATGCTGAAGACCAAAGAATCAAGGCAATAGAGAGAGAAAGCTGAGCAAAACTCAAGGATTTCTCTGAGTAAAACTAATGGGATTCTTCATGTATTGCTGCAAACAAGAAGACCATAGGTAAAAATTTTCAGTTTCAAAATTCCTGGAAGAAAGATTATATTCAATGTAACTAAAATTTTCCTTAAAAAGGAAGACATTTTCAATATGTTTTTGCTAGTAAACATATAAAATAAACCCAGAGAGTTGCTTTTCTATTTTTTTGAAGAAGTGATTAAATTATTAAGACTTTGCCCACATTGTGGCAATATGATGGATGGTTTCTGAAAATCAAATTCTCCTATATTAAATTTTCTTTATTTTGTACTTTACACCTGAACTGAATTTAGTTCTGATAGTGTACAATGACATTTGATTCACTCAGTATCAAATTCAGACAGGATAATACAAAACAAATTCTTCAAAATAATTGCAAAGGTATATATATATATATATTGTGTAATCCAAATCATATGATATTGTTTAAAAGTATAACATTTTCCTAGACTTTTCTTCTGCTTCATTGCTCTGGCTAAAATTAAAGTATGATATTGAATAAAAGTGGTGAGTCTGAACACCTTATTTCCTTACTGATCTGAAAGAAAATACTTTTAATTTTTCCCATTAAGTATGATGCTGATATGAGTTTGTCACATATAGCCTTTATTATGTTGATGTAAGTTCTTCTGTCTCTAATTTCTTCAGGGTTACGAATGATTGTTAAATTTTGTCCAAGACTTTTTCTGTAGATATTAAATCTCTTTTCAAGTTATGAAATCATGTCTTCTGCTCAGTCAATATTAACTATGAGAAAAGTGTAAAAGGGATCTAAATAGGAAAGGAAGAAGTAAAATTATCCCTATTTGCATATGATAATTTCTATATTTAGAAGACTCTAAAGGGTCCACCAGAAGACTTCTGGAACTCACAAACATATTCAGCAATTTGACAAGATATAAACAACACGGACAAATCAATAGTTTTACTATATGCCAGCAATTAATTCAATTTGAAAGAAATTGAGTAAAGAATTCTAGTAACAATAGGATAAAAAGAAGAAAAGAATAGGAATAAACCTCACCCAGGAGGTGAAAGACTTCTACAATGAAAATTATAAAACATTGAAGAAATAAATTGAATAAGATACTAGAAGATGAAAAACTCTATATTTGTGGTTTGGAAGAAATAGTAACCTCAAAAGAACCAAAAATGATCTACTGATTCAGGGGAATCCCTATTGCTATTCTACTGACTTTCATCACAGAACTATAACAATAATATAAGATTCATATGGAAGAACAAAATACAGACTTAAAAGACAATTCCAAGGAAAGAAACTCTGCTGCAAGCACCACATAACATGATTTAAAATTATACTACAAAGCCATAGTTCCCAAAAAGCATGGTACTGTCATACAATCAGATGCACAAATCAATGTAATAGAATAGAAAGTACAGAGACAAACCCACACAGCTACAATCATCTGAAATTTGATGAAGCAAACAAAAAATACACTGCAGAAAAGAAAGCTTTGAAAAATGGGGCTGCAAAACTGGACACTCATACATAGAAAAATAAAACTAGATCTGTACCTCTCACTCTGCACAAAAGTCAACTAAAATAAATCAAAGACTTAAATATAGAACCTGACACTTCATAATGACAAAAAGGAAGAAGCGGAGCAACTGTTCAATATATAGGTGGAGACAATGACTTTCTATAAATCAGGAAATAGCACCAAGATTGTTAACAGGAATTGTACTAAATTAAAAATTCCCTGTACAGCAAAGGAAAGAATTAGGAAGGAAGAGACAGCCTATAGAATAAGAGAAAATAGTTTCCAATTCTTTTTCTATCAGATAATTAATATCCAGAATGTATAAGGAATTAAAAATTCTCAACATGAAAACAAATCAGAACAAAAAAAAATAACCCATTGAGTAAAGGGGAAAATTAACTATAAAGTCAGTTCTTAAAATAAGTAGCACAAATCTCCAATAGTTCTGTAAAAATTATTCAACAACTTTAGCCATCAGGGAATTGAAAATCCAAATTACGCAGTGATTTCATCTCACTCATCATATGGAAATTATCAATTATACTGTTAACAATAAATGCTGGTGAAGATGCAGGGAAAAAGAAACTCTTATATATTGTTGGTTGGAATGTAAATTAGCACAACTGAGCATAGGGATTCCTCATAAACTAAAAGTGACCTATCACAAGATCCAGCTATATTGCCCATATTCATAGGAAAGAATTCCATCCTCATTTTTTATTTAAAAGAATTAAAGTCAGCATATTTTTAGAAACATGAATACCCATGTTATTACAGCACAATTAACCAAAGTCAAGTTATGGAATTAGCCTAGCTATCTGTCAACAGATGAACAGGTAAAAAATGGCATTTTTACCCAATGGATGTTTATTCCGCTATACAGAGGAAAGAAACTATGTCCTTTACAGGAAAATACATGAAATTTGAGAGCATTATTAAAAAAAAGAAACCACACTATAAAAATGAACATCATGTTTTTGCTTATATGCAAAAACCAGAAAAAAAAAATGGGATGTCACGAAAATTAAGGGGGAGGTATTGAAGCAAAACTTTCAAATTACACAGTATGCATGTTCAAATATGTCACAATTAAACTCACCAGTGTATTTTTAATATGCTCCAACAAATAATTTTGGCTATAGTTATAGTCTTTTGTGAATCTACTTAAATAGAATAAAATGAAATGCATAGACTTCAAATGTGCACAAATAATTGCCTATACATGAAACAAAAAAATACAAAAGTGAAATAAAGAATGAGAAAATAGAAAACGACCATTTTTAATTATTTTAACAAAACCAATGACTTTCATTACATTCTCTTAAAGTTTCAATAAGTTGATAATAATTTTACACAATGAATTGTAAATATGATACAAAAAAAAGACACACAGGCTGCCTTAACACCTTTACATTCATGTCTCACAATCACAGGCAATAGTAGAACTCTCAGATGGTGCTCATTGTCTCCCTTCTTCCTCTGATAGTCATGGCAACCAGAGAACCAGGATTTTACATTCCTGAGGTTATACCTTCCCAGAAAGAATCTGTCAGGAACTGTGCTGCCAGCAGTGCCTCTGGAAATGTCTTATTAGTGCTGAGAGCTTCAGTACACTACCTAGGTAAAATATTATTTTATTTTTTTTAAAAAAATATGATACTATTGTGAAAAACTTTCTTACTTGCCACATACAGAGTGTCTATTTTTAAAAACACAATCACTTTCAAATGGAAAAAAAAATGAAATCATTCTAGAGTTGTGAAAGAGCAGTGTTCTAATGACTTCTTGGATGTGCTATTCCTTAACAAATTCATCCCTCCTTCATTGCAAGCAAGGCAAACTTTATCTAATATTATTTGTTATTTAAAAATATTTCAGTCTCATACTAACATACAGTTGGATGGCATGGGTTTATTATTTTTTTGTGTTTACTTGATATTAGCAGTCAGATTCAAGTTAAAGGTTTTACTTTGTTTCTTAGATATTGTGTTCATCGTGATTTTATGATCTGGAGGCTATTTTAGAAATATATACTTTTCAAAATACCATAAAAGGAGAAACATTCAGATTTTTGAGTGTTCTGAAAATTTTATTTATTTAATCTTCCACTAATTCATATATAGAATGTTATGTGTTGTAAACCAAATGCCAGTGCCAGAAGGGAAACCCCTTCTTATAAACATGACCCTGACCCACAAAGATTACAGTTTTATCAGAGAAGATGGAAGTAATGAAGCAACTACAAAGCATCATAAAAGTTATAACAGATTACAATACAAAATTCTCTAATGTCCCAAAGAGAAGGTTGTTGTAACATCAAAAATACTACAGAAATATCAACTCAAAATAAAATGTAGTTCATCCAAAATCATAAATTCAGCCTATATTTGAATAACAACAAATTATTGTGTGTGTTCTGAGATACTAATATGATTATTACATATGATTATTACCATGATAGAGTACTTCATGATCCTTCTAAAAATTCTTATTCTTTCTTTACATACTTGATTTCTAGAAATAGTTAAATTGCAGTTTTGACATATATTACCTTTTACTCTATTTTTTTCTATGAGAAAACCTAGTATTTACCAATTTCTAAGTGAACATCTATATCCAGGCATCATCAGTCTCAGCAACAATAGGATTAGTCTTGCTCAATATTTTTTCTCACATTAATCTCAATTACCTTTATGCTTCCTTCCATAGTTCAAATACATTTCTTCTATGTCCTCAAAGAAAAATATTTTCAGTGGAATTGTAGTTTTTAGATGGCAGATAATAAGTCATAATTGTGATATTTTCAAAACTAACTTACATATTTATACAAAGTATGTCTACATCTCAAGAATAATTTCTATTATTAAATATCGTATTGTAAAGAAAATTAGGCAACTTAGAGCTCTTTACAAGGTTTGATACTGACATATAAGAATTAATATTGTTTTTACAGTGGTTATTTAAAATTCTGCACTACACAAACACACACACACAATAATACTGTTTTTACTGTGGTTATTTAAAATTCTGCACTACACAAACACACACACACACACACACAATTTCCTTAATTTTTTGTGATATGTTGTAAACTGTGTTTCAGTACTTGAAATCTTTCCTCTAGCTAGCCTCTTGAGATAACATCATAATCTACAAAAAAAGTAATGACAAAGTCAGTTTGTAGAAATTTGGGGAATTTATTACCTTGCTGAAGAAGGAACATTCTCTATAGAGAGTGATTTGATTTCTGAAACATTCCCCAGTGGAGTACAATTCAAATAAAACCCTACTTTCTAGGGTATCCTATTAGAAAAATTTTCAATACATATAGGTCTTGGATTTTAATAATCTGCATGGTCATCATAGAAAGAATATTTGGAGATGATAGTGTATCTAACATTTATATACAGTGAGTTTTAGTTTTTTTTAGAAACAGATTATATGCAAGATGACCATTAGAAATTAGCTTCAAATTCTTAAAATAGTAATATAAACCATGACCTCAATATTTAAGGCATGTATCCCAGAAAGCTTGAAGGATAATCCATTGTGATTTCTTGGCAGGAGTAATATATTAGAAGGTTTCATAAATATGCATGTGTGTACATGTTTTTTAAACCATATAAATAAACTCATATTTCATGTTTATTTTGTCTGTTCATTACAATGTTAAAAACCAAGGTATCTGTTCTGATCTCTTCTTTTACTCAAATACTTTTGATATCTAAATTATTATTCTATCAAAATTATTTTACTACTCTATCTCAACTAATAATTCTAGAATCAAGAATTATTTATAATTTTGCAAAGACATCTTTGTTATGTAAATCTACCACATTTAGCTTGTGGTAGGAAAGAAATATCTATCTCAAATTTAATGGTTATATTTTAAGAGAAATTTCATAGGTTTACAGTGAGAAATACTGGATACTAATGAAATTGTCATTATATACCTATGTCAAATTCGGAAAGAATCTTAACCATTATAAGTATCAGTTTCCTTGAATGTAAAATAAAATAATTTGATTTGCTTGAGTAGATTAAATCAGAGTTTTCTTGTAATTCTAAATTTAGATAGTAAACATGTATATGAATCCCTGCAATGCATTCATATTTTAAGCCAAAAATTCATCAGTTATAAATGTTTATTTTAGATTTTATGCTTCATCTTGCAACAAACCTAAAGGAACACAATAAAAGAATGTTTCTTCTCTTCACAAACCTCTTAATTCGGCTCTTAAATGTTTACATGCTTAATTTCATCAATCAGACATTTAGAATGAAATGAAAGCCAACCCTCCAGAAAATTTTACTTCCCAGGTGGTGTTAGGATGTAATGTGCTGGAAGTAATATAAATTACAGATATAAGAAGCAATGAATAGGGCAATACCATTTACAGACAAAACTAAAATTATACAATCCTTTCAGATAAAATTTATCATGTGTTATATATGACTAATTCAAAAATCAAATATCTTATGTATAAGGAATGGAAATTGTAAATGTTAATGCATATTATTTTTTTAGAATCAATGTGAAAGATATTTTTAAATAAAAACATTTTAAAACAAACTATTCAAGTATTCAATGTACATCTATACATACATAAATATAGGAAGGTACGTTTTGGGGTTTCTAAAATGATCTTTTCTAGCAAAAGAGAAAAAATAATTTCCAATGTGAATGAGATATTATCTAAATAGGAGTCAATTTTCAAAATAAGAATTATAATAACTAGAAAGAGCTTTTCATTTTATTCAAGAGCAGAACACAGAAAACATATAACTTATAAAAATAAAATTGAAATAAAATTGCTCATATTTTACTACAATGTTTTATAGGTTTATTTACTTTTATTATGTAAACATAACCATAAACATTTGAAAAGTAAAAATTACACAGGATATGTTTTGAAAACATGGTACATCTGAGTAGTTCTTTAAAAAACATATACTACTGTTTAATAAACTACTGAAATATTATCTCTTAACTAAAAATAATCTCAATTTATCATTTGTTGCCTTCTTCATCTTGAGACTCTGTGACTCATTGATTGATTTCAACATCTATTGGCTTCATGAGTGAATGTTCAAATACATCTTTCAAGAAATAACATATTCAATATTGGACTTGTGTTCATTTTTAGGTAAGGGTGGATGATATTAAAGAGCAGATTAATCTCTGTTCTTCAATGCTTAGAGTAGTTAAATTACCTATAAGCCAGTGAATTTTAAGTGAAATGCTTCATCCTGAATATTTTTGTTGACAGATACTTTTTTTTATATTAAATACTTAATATAAATATTTAGAACGAGTTTCCCTTTAACTTACTGTTCAAATGACATAAAATGTAATTTCATTTTCTAATTTCATTTTAATAAGATAAAATCTCTTTCTTAACTGCATATTTGTGTGTTAATATATACATACAGTAATATAATTATGTTTTAATGAAAATATATGCAATGTGTATATATTAATATGTATATATTTATAGGTACATGCTTCATTAGAGCTAGTTCAGATTTTAACTATATGAGCACCAAATTGGCACTTCATGATTCAGATAGTTTTTAAATAGTAACAGATTGTTTTGGGACTTCATTTGCTTACGTAGAGAACTTAGTTTATTTAAGTACAAAACTACAGAGACTGGACAAGATATTTAAGCCAATGTTTGGATATATATGGTTGATGTATTCAGCTCACAGTTTCATACCAAAAGCATTTGAATGAACTAGTTCCAAAATTCCATTCCATTTCTATTTTCTTTAAGTTAATAAATGAAATATAGTTATTAAAGTAACAATTAATAGCACATACCTAATGAATAAAAAGGAAAATTCTGTGGCGTTTGTTGGTTTAATGACAGCAGGGAGGATTCAGCACTTTAAGAAAGTCAGGTCTGCCTCTGAAAAACTTATGCCAAGTACAAACAGAGGTTCAAATATCATGTCTACACCTTTCAAATCTTTAGTCCAAATAGTAAGGTGCTAAGTAAAAGATGTTCTATTCCTCTATCAATAGACATTTATCTCAAAACAATTTACCAGCAATGTCTGAGTCTAGAATTCTTAGGCTCCTAGGAGTTGTACAACATGTATGTTAGCACCAGAAGAATGACCCCTTTCCCCTGGTTTGTGTATTACACTTTTCTCACCTCTGGGTTTAGCACAAAATGTGTGTATGATACCTTGATGTTCTTATGTATCTTCTCTTTATAGCAACCCTCATCTCCTACAGATGTCACACATGGACAATGCTCAGGATTTTGTGTACTCCCTCATACAGGGAAAGCAGTGTACTAGTTTGTTTGATCTAAGATCTAAGATAACAAAAGTACCACACTTTAGAAAAGCTTAAGCAACAGATTTTTTTTTAAACCAGACTTCAGAAGTTCAAGTCTGAGATTAAGGTGTATCAGTGAGGTCAGCTCAATCAGAGGGCTATGGTGAAGGATCCATTGCCAGTCTCTTTCAGAGCTCCATGTGCATTGCTGGAGACCTTTAGGCATTCTCCTGTATGGTATTTACCTACAAATTTCTCCAATCTCATAAGGTAATTAGTTCCACTTGTGTAGAACCCACCCTAATGTCCATGATTCTCTCTGAATAGGCATAACATCTAAATGTCACATTCTGAGGTATTGATGGCTAGAACTTCAATTTAAGAATTTTTGGGGAAAGTAATTTAAATAATATCATCGAAAAATACAGGGAATGGAGTGGAGCATAGGCTAAGTGCCCTCAGCATCTTTTGACCCTGCAGACACTGTTTCACTTGGATGTGTGAAACTCACAGAACTTCAGAGTCTCCATGAAATTTCAGAGCTATCAGCACCTGTTACCCAAGTCAAAACTTGGGGTAGATTATATTAATTTCACTTAAAATTTTTAAGTTCAAATTGAAGATATTACCATATTTGTTGAATTCTAGCATATTAGTTTATAGTTACATCATCATATTTTACAGATAAGTACTTAAATTTTACAACTTAGAATTCTAAATAGCAAAGTTAGTTTGATTATTTTGCAATTCTCTGGTAAAATGTGATACTTAGTTTATTAAGATATTTTTATCCCCAGGTACGCGGACAAAATGGCGGCGGCAGCGGTCTACAGCGCGATGGAGGTGTTGCCGGCGCTGGCAGAGGAGGCCGCGCCCGAGGCGGCGGGCCTCAGCTGCCTGGTCAACCTGCCGGGCGAGGTGCTGGAGTACATCCTGTGCAGCGGCTCGCTGTCGGCCTGCGACATCGGCCGCATCTCCAGCACCTACCGGCGGCTGCGCGAGGTGTGCCAGAGCAGCGGGAAGGTGTGGAAGGAGCAGTTCCGGGTGAGGTGGCCTTCCCTTATGAAACACTACAGGCCCACCGACTACGTCAATTGGTTGGAGGAATATAAAGTTCGGCAAAAAGCTGGGTTAGAAGCCCGGAAGATTGTAGCCTCGTTCTCCAAGAGGTTCTTTTCAGAGCACGTTCCTTGTAATGGCTTCAGTGACATTGAGAACCTTGAGGGACCAGAGATATTTTTTTGAGGATGAACTGGTGTGCATTCTAAATATGGAAGGATGAAAAGCTTTGACCTGGAACTACTATGCCAAAAAAATTCTTTACTACCTACGGCAACAGAAAATTTTAAATAACCTCAAGGCTTTTCTTCAGCAGCCTGATGATTATGAGTCGTATCTTGAAGATGCCATGTACATCGACCACTACTGCAACCCTCTCTCAGACATCAGCCTCAAAGACATCCAGGCCCAGATCGACAGCATCGTAGAGCTTGTTTGCAAAACCCTCCGGGGCATAAACAGCCGACATCCCAGCTTGACCTTCAAGGCAGGTGACTCTTCCATGATAATGGAAATAGAACTTCAGAGCCAGGTGCTGGATGCCATGAATTATGTCCTTTATGACCAGCTGAAATTCAAGGGGAACCGAATGGATTATTACAATGCACTCAACTTATACATGCACCAGGTTTTGATCCGTAGAACAGGAATCCCAATCAGCATGTCTCTGCTCTATTTGACAATTGCTCGGCAGTTGGGAGTCCCACTGGAGCCTGTCAACTTCCCAAGTCACTTCTTATTAAGGTGGTGCCAAGGTGCAGAAGGGGCGACCCTGGACATCTTTGACTACATCTACATAGATGCTTTTGGGAAAGGCAAGCAGCTGACAGTGAAAGAATGTGAATACCTGATTGGCCAGCATGTGACCGCAGCGCTCTATGGGGTGGTCAAGGTCAAGAAGGTGTTACAGCGAATGGTGGGAAACCTGTTGAGCCTGGGGAAGCGGGAAGGCATCGACCAGTCCTACCAGCTCCTGAGAGACTCCTTGGATCTGTATCTGGCGATGTACCTGGTCCAGGTGCAGCTTCTGCTTCTTCAAGCCAGACTCTACTTTCACCTGGGAATCTGGCCAGAGAAGTCTTTCTGTCTTGTCTTGAAGGTGCTTGACATCCTCCAGCACATCCAGACCCTCGACCCCGGGCAGCACGGGGCGGTGGGCTATCTGGTGCAGCACATCGAGTGCAAAAAGGAGGAGGTAGGCGTGGAGGTCAAGCTGCGCTCTGATGAGAAGCACAGGGATGTCTGTTACTCCATTGGGCTCATTATGAAGCATAAGAGGTATGGCTATAACTGTGTGATCTACGGCTGGGACCCCACCTGCATGATGGGACACGAATGGATCCGAAACATGAACGTGCACAGCCTGCCTCACGGCCATCACCAGCCCTTCTACAACGTGCTGGTGGAGGATGGCTCCTGTCGATAGGCAGCCCAAGAAAATCTGGAGTACAACGTGGAGCCTCAGGACATCTCTCACCCTGATGTGGGGCGCTACTTCTCGGAGTTCACGGGCACTCACTACATCCCCAATGCGGAGCTGGAGATCCGGTACCCGGAGGATCTGGAGTTTGTCTATGAAACAGTGCAGAATATTTACAGTGCAAAGAAAGAGAGCATAGATGAGTAGAGTCCAGAGGAGGACATCGTGCCTTTGCCACTGCTGCTATCTCCTAAGAGAACAGGGTTCTGGCAGAGACTCTCCAGGAGCCCTCTGGACTCACTGTCAGCAAAGCCACTGCACCAGTGGGCTGGTTGCCTCCTTCCGAGTTGAATGACGTGTGCTCTCCGCCAGCTGCAAAGACAATGTCGCTCTCCGCCTACACTAGTGAATTAACTCCAAAGGCACTGTGTTCAGTGGCATGGCTTGTATGCTTGTCCTGTGGTGACGTTCGTGACATTCTGTCCTCATGAAGTCTCACAGCCAACACCTGTTCTTTTTATCCACTGCCATCCTCTCTCTGTCTCCATGTTTCAGAACATTTCACTCACTGGGCAGATGGGCTTGTCCATTTGCAGTAATTTCTTTCTGATGTCTCCGTGGGACGTGTGCGGTCTTGAGTCAGGCTTGTCTGTCTGTTACCCTGAATTTTCTGGCGTATTCGGAGGTAAAGTCTTTCGCTGTCTTGGCAGCACCTTGGAGATGGAGACGTCAACAAGCAAATGGTAATTAGAATCTTTAGAACTTATTTTCTTGCTGATACATGAAACACAGATTTTAAGTGTCTGTCTCTCTCTCTCTTTTTTTTTAATTTAAATTGGGAGAATAACAGTTTTCCCTTCCAAATTCCTCTCTTGGAATTATGCACATTTCTATAAATCATGAGTTTTCTATTTTATTACATAAGATTCTTTAGGAAATGCATAATAATGGCTTTCGTGGATTTTTCCACATTCATCTTCTGTTTCTTTAAAATGACTACTTTATTTTTAATCTTAAAAAATCTGCTCCAGTATCATGAGTAGGTTTTAAATCAGTGATGGGTTCTATTTTTTTTGTAGTGAGCCACACAGATCTGATGTTGAAATAGTCTCTCTCATAAATTGTATTCTCTGGTCTCCAAAGACCAAAAAGTGGGGTTCCACTTTTCTAATCAAAAAGAAAAAACTAATGAACCTTAATTTTCTTTTTGAAGAAGGAGGGATTCCACACCCTTGTCATTCCTTAGAGTCACTTCCAGACCCTTTGAATGTGGGGGGGGGGGGTAGAAAGAAGTCAGTGTCTTTCATGTGAAGCGTTTTGGCTGGTGGGAAAAAATGGGTGTGTGTGATCTGGCTTCTCGGGCCATCGGTGCCCAGAAGCACCAGGACGAAGCTTGTGCCCAGAAGCACCAGGACAAAGCCTGTGTCCTAGTCACTTGGGAAAGCCCGGTCCTGCTCGGGCCGCCTGGCTCCATTTCCATGTTCTTAGTAACTGAGCTGAAGGGACCGAGTCTGCAGTTCTGGAGTTGCAGCCACTTGTCACCTGCCAGTTCTCAAGTGAGCTAGCTTGTGATTAGCTGTAGAGCTCACTCCTGGAGTTAGGACTTAGTTACTTTGTGCTCTGCGTTTAAAATGCATAATCCATTTGCTGTAGCCAGCAAGGCTTTAGGAGGCCACAGTCCAGCCAGCCTCGCACGTGTCTGCCATTTGCATGCAGTATTCTCATCGCGTTGAATGACTGCTTCTTGTTTACCCTTTGGAAACCCTGGGATGACCAAGGTTTGGGGAACCCACCTAAGACCACTTCCTAACAAGTGAAGGCCACTAGGCGGTTACTGGAAGTAGATGGGGACTTGGCCGGCCGGCTCCTTCTGCCTGAAGTAGCTGCCACCCAGTGTCTGTGTTCCTCATCAGTCAAATCCAAAGTTAGGTGATTTGAACTTGCATTTGAAAATGTAACCACTCACAACACCTATCCTGCCTGAGGTGGCGGGATTTCACACTACTCTCGCTTAAGGGTAAAAATTAGATAATATGGAATTAACATTAATGAGATGCATTACTAAGAAACCTTGGAGCATGCTGAGTTATAACTGTTGGTTTTTCGGTTTGATTTCCTTTTTTCTTAGAGTAACATCAACGCCAAGAAAGATGGTTTTACCTTTACTGACCCAACTGTAAATATGTATCTAGACTGTTTTTAAATGTGTTTCCTCATGAATGCTTCATTTGGCTCCAGGAAGTCTGTATCACCTGTGTAAGTTGGTATTTGGGCACCAACTTACACAGGTGATACAGGTATTTTATTTTTCTAAAAACGTGTTTTGGATCCTGTACTCTAATAAATCATAAGTTTCTTTTTAAAATTTTTTCCAAAAGTTTTCTCCATTTTAAAAAGCCCTGTTATAAAAGTAGAACTTTCACAATGTTAAAATATGAAATATTTGGATATAGTAACTTCTTATCTCTTCAAATGAATGCCAAGATTTTTTTGTATAATGATTAATAAATGGAACTTACCCAGAGGGAAAAAAAAAGATATTTTTATGACATTTTACTAATATGTAATGTGACAAGAAAAAAAGCATGTCAACATTTTTAATAAGTACATTACATAAATGTGTTTGATTTGTAGGAATTAAAATACTTTTAAGTATTTGATTAAGATATAATCAAAATTTATATCATGTTTTTTATTTTTCTTCATGAACTAAGAATTATGCTCTATTTTCAAAGACCATCAGATGATCAAAATCTATCTCTTACTAAATCCATGAAGTCACAATTCCTATCTCCCCACCTATAATAAGTTCCCAATATGCCCCTAATCTTCTGATCTGACATAGTCTTCCATTGCTACATAATTATAGACATATAGCTATTATAATATCATCAGCAAATGATCCATCTAATGAAAGCTTCCTTTGAATGTTGATCTATTCAACCTAACAAAATCAACTATCAATTTAGATTGCTGCTGTTATTTATTGATTTATTATTGCATTGTAAGAATTATTTTAAAACTGATGTATGGAAAAGAGAAAAGATGATAAGAACAAAAAAATATGAAGTAGTAGGTTCATTAGGGGAAGTAAAGAGAGAGGTGATATAAAAATATCTAAATAAACTAAGTATCATCAATTCATGATAAAGGATTGAGTCTATAGAAGACAGAAAAGAAGAAAAGAAAGATAAAGGGGGAAATATCATAGAACTACCTTATAGTTTTAATGAATTTTCATCAATCTAATAGTAGTACTTTAAGCAAATGTCATCTTTCAGATGCACAGGACTGCCTTAGTTTATATATATATATATATATATATATATATATATATATATATATATAGTATGCATAGCCACGAACTCAATGCAGCATTTGTCAGATGTACCTATGGTGTGAATGTGTAGGTGGATTTCAAAGCACAGCAGAAGAAAGCAATAATCAATTATTCATTGCATGATAGGAAATTTGAAAAGTGTGTTTTCCTAATTGCTTTATTCTTTTACTTAATATAGCTTACTCCCTTATTTTCTAATTTACTTTAAGGAAAAAAAAAAGAAAGAAATCCCCACCTCAGTTTTCTTACTTCATTCTTCCATATAGCTTTGACATTTAAATGTTGGACTAGCCCATTGTACCATCATCAGAAATTTTAACTTTTCACATTCACATTCTAGGAAACACCATCCAGTGTATGTACAGCGTATGATACAACTATCTGCAGGATCATAGCAATGTACATCTAGCCTGGCCTCTGATTATGAACTTGTACTTTCTTTACAACTTATACCACAAATGGTTACTTCAAACACAAAGGAATCTCTCTCCTTTACTTATTGCTAGACAATAATGGGACACCTGTATCATTCTTCTAAATAATCAGTGGAGAAATTCTGCTTCTAATTAGGGCAGAATAACTGATTCTGCAGTTACATTTTTATAATAAATAACCATAAAGCTAAATAAAAGTATTCAAGTAAGAATCAGAGAACAGAGAAGTATGGGTCTTCCTTGAAAGCAGGCAAAAGACAGTAGAAAATCATGAATTCTGAGAAAGGGAAAGTTGATAAGTCCCTTAGCCACTTGGGTACTCTTCTTGGGGACAGTTTTTACTATAGCCAATAAGATAGATTTCCAATGGAGTCAGAAATTCTACAAAATAAAAGAAGCACACTGGATGTTGTAGACTTTGAAACAACAATGCAATTTGTGTTGAAGGGCAGTAAAAAAGAGATCTGGGAAAGGAGATGTAAGAAATATTGCAAATGCTTGGCTGAGAATTGGACTGTGTGCATTTCAGGAAGTTCAACTTCAATGAAAGTTCACTAGAAGGCAGTTTTTAGGAACTTAAGTAAAGAAGAAACTCAGAACAGCTGATTGAGTAACCAAGATAGTTTGGAGAGATTGTTAACACATGAATAAGCACAGCAGGTACAGAAGAGAGACATCTGTAAAGCCCTACCATGAACCAATGAAGCTTCAGGAAAGCCAGCTCCTGTCCAACACAACTACCACTGGAAGACTGAGTTTGGAAGTGTGAGGCCCCCAATCCAGAGATAACCGGGCTGTTTGAGCTTCCCATAGGCTCAGTATACTACAGAAAATGACCTCACCTAACAAGTTCAAGAATAAGTCAATCCCAAAGAACCAAAGGCTGAATGAATGTTTTCTCTGATATGTGGGTGCTAACTCACAATAACGGGGGCAGGCTATAGAAGAATAAAGGTACTTTGGATTAGAGAGAGGTGAAAGTATATGGGATATGGTAATAGAAAAGATGATAGAATGAATCATTTATTATGATTCTATGTGCATATGACTACATGACTGGTATAACTCTACATCATGTACAACCAGAAGAATGAAAGTTATACTCCATTTATGTATGATGTGTCAGAATGCACTCTACTGTAGAATATAACTAAATGAAACAATAACAAACATCTTGAAAAAAATGTTAATTAGCAAAAAGAAAACAAAAAGAAGCAAAGAAATACTGAAATGTTGACCAGAACAAGAATAAATTTTTTTTTAACAGAAGCATTATTTAAATTATCTACAATACCATATGCAATAGTTACAATGCAGTTTAAACTAATAACAATGGCTACAACCAAGAAGAATCTAATGAGATATGATCATTAAATACAAAGTAATATTATGGATGGGATTACAGAAAAGAAAAATAACATTGATAAAACATGAGGAAATCTAAATAGCATAGTGACTTTAGAAAAATAATGAATCAGTTTTGGCATTTAAATTATGATAAATGTACTATGCTAATATAATATGGTAATTATTAAGATACTAAATGTACACTTGAAAAAATCTCTCAACTATGTTGTAAATTTTCTATAGATATAAAACTATTCCAAAATAAAAGTTCAATGTAAAATAATAACACATGAAAATAAGAAACTAAATGTGACTCAACTTCAAAAAAAAAACACTGTATTATAGATAACTGATACTCAGAATAAAATTAAAATGTGCTACTATAAATGGATTAAAGTAATGTCTACAAACATGTTTAAAAACTAAATGTCAATAATCTCAATAGCAATAAATGAATAGTTTAAATAGAAGAGAAGGGATTTCATCCAAGAAATTCAAGCTATATATGAAAACATTAAATGGAAATCCAAGAAGTAAAAATTATATTCATTGAAATGAAAATTTAATTGAATTGCGTTAAAATCATATTGGAGATTGTAACATTAGACAGAATTTAGGAATCAATGAATCTGAAGAGAAATTAATAAAAAAAGTTCCAATCTTAAAAATATGTTTTAAGAAATGAAGAAAAATGAACATAGGCACAAAGTGTTACTAAAAATTATTACACATTTTCATGGATATTATTAGAATCCCAAATGAAGTGGAAAGTAAAAAATATGGAGTTGAAATATATTTGAGGAAATTTTTGTTAAATACCTCAATTTTAATGAAAAACAGTAATACAAATATTTTTAAAAACTTATAAATTGTGATAAAATCATATCTAGGCACTTCATAGTTAACCTGGTGGAAAAAGGTAAGAAAAAAAATTGAAAGTAAACAAAGGAGAAAATAATTAATTCTGATCAGAAATAATGCTGACCAGAATACTATGGTATAAAGTTTGGAAAGTGCTAAGACATAAAAAGACAAAATGTCAATGAATAATATTTATAGCTAAATGTGCTTTTCAAAATTAACAGTAAAACAAAACATTTTCCAAAAAAAAAGATTGGTTATAAACTCAATTCACAATACCTAAATTGTGAAACAACCTAGATTTCCTTCAATAGATGAATGAATAAAGAAAATGTTGTACACATATTCAATGGAATATTACTCAATGTTTATACCAGTACAATTCACAATAGCTAAACTGTGAGACCAACCTAGATGTCCTTCAATAGATGAATGGATAAAAAAAATGTGGCTTACATACATGATGGGACATTGTTCAGTAATAAAAGAGAATAAAATCATGAAATTTGCAGGTAAATGGTTTGAGTTAGAGAAGATAATGCTAAGTTAAGTTAGCCAACCCCCCAAAAAATAAATACCAAATGTTTTCTTTTATATATGCAGGCTGATTCATAGTGGGATAGGGAGCAGGAGCTTCTGAGGAATAGGCTAACTCTAAATAGGGAAAAGGGGTTGGAGGGAAAGGGAGAGGGGATGGGGTTATTAATGATGTAATGATAATTTTTATCCAAAGTACTGGTATAAAGACACGAATTGGTGTGAATATACTGTGTATACAGCCAGAGATATGAAAAATTGTGCTCTATATATGTAATAAGAATTGTAATGCTGTCATTTATATAAAAATAAGAAGAATGAAATCATGACATTTAATTCTGATCAGAAACAATATTGTCCAGAACACAATGGTATAAAGTTGGGAAAGTGCAAAACATAAAAACAAAATGTCAATGAATAATATTTTTAAATGAATGGAGTTGGAGGATACCATGGTAAGTGAAATAAGCCAGTCCGCAAAACCAAAGGCCAAATGTTTTCTGATATGTGGATGCTAATTCACAATAAGGAGGGGGGTGGCACGAGGGAAGCATAGAGTCACCTTAGACAAAGTAGAGTGGAATGAAGGGAGGGAAGGGGAGAGGAGGCAATGTGGGGAGAGGAAGGATAATAGAATGAAAAAAGACATTATCACATTATGTATGTATATGACTACATGTCCTATGTGATTCTACAACATGTACATTCAGAAAAATGGGAAATCATACCCCATCTATGTATGATATATCAAAGTGCATAAATGTATTTTACTGTCATATATAACTAACTAAAATAAATTTAAAATATTTTAAAAACCCCACAGTCTTTTGATAGATGGAAAAAAATAGACTCATTAAAAAAAGTTGGTAGAACTTATTATAACCCCATGTACACCCCAAGGAATACTAAATGATATTGGTCAGGATAAAAGCATACACATGTAGATATAAACAATTTTATTATGGCATATAATATTATTAGGAAGCATATACTCTATATTAGGAAATAAATATTCTAGGAAATAAAAACTCTCTCATAAAAGCACCAAGGGTGAACAACAATAAACAGATTATATTGTTTTTCAGAAACAGTGTTTTCACAGTAAATACTAGGTAGTTTGATATGGGAACTGTAAAATATGTATTGTCAAATAAATTTGGCAAATTTGAAGTTGTATATGAAAATGTTGAGAATTAAATGTGAATTGTAAAATATAAATTGATAACAATGTTAACAAAATAATATTTGATAAATAAAGAATCTATCCTGGGGTTGGGGATGTGGCTCAATTGGTAGCACATTCGCCTGGCTTGCATGTGGCCCGGGTTGGATCCTCAGCACCACATACCAAAAACAAAGATGTTGTGTCTGCCAAAAACTAAAAAATAAATATTAAAATTCTCTCTCTCTCTCTCTCTCTCTCTCTCTCTCTCTCTCTTTCTCTCTCTCTCTCTCTCTCTCTCTCTCTCTCTCTTTAAACAAAACAAGAATATTTCCTGATAAGCCTCAAAAACCTGTGAACAATATAATAAAATAAGTTTCCAAAAGAAAGAAAATTAAGTTGTATATAAAAGAAAATATTTAATTAATGCAAAGAAATAATAAGCAGCAAAGACACACACAAAAAAACAGAAAGGAGATATATACACACATACACACACACATATAATAGCAAGATGGCAGACAAATCTAATCATGTTAATGATTTCCTTAAATATAAAACCTAAATACATTAATCAATGAAATTTTCAAACCTGATTAGAGAGAAAAACTGAATAATGTTATCTAAAAGACATACTTTCGATATAAGGGAAAAAAGACTAAAAGAAAAATGCAAATTGTAAGCATAAATTATCACATCAAAGATGTCTCATGTTCTGTGCTTTTCTTTCTTTAAATGTCAATAGTCTAAATTACTTTTTGCATAGTAAAAATGTATTTGGGTACCAGTTCACTTTTCGGTGTTTGTCTATGCTTATTCTTATGGTTTTTATTTTTTGGTATCAGGAATTAAACCCAGGGCCTCTTAATCATTGAGCCACATCCCTGCCCAACCGCATTTGTTTTTCCTTGTTTTGTGACAGGGTCACCCTAGATTTCTTATAGCCTTGCTAAATTGCTGAGGCTGCCTTTATGATTTTGAACTTGGAATCCTCCTGCCTCAGCTTCCTGAGTTGCTAGGATTCCAGGTGTGCATGCTACACCCCGCCAGGAAGCCATTATAATTTAATAACAAAATAAAAACCTAAGTGACTTGTTATCATTGAAGCTACTTGTTATGAAAACAAGCTGAAAGGTCAAGTAAGATACTACAAGGCTGTATAACTAACAGAGTCTAAGATAGTGTTGCATATTGTATTGCTTTCAGAAATCTAGGTGTTCAGCAAGAACTAAAAAAAAAAAAACATTTTGAATTTGTAACAAAAGTACCATGGTATACAGCTTGCTTTTCAGAATAATGTTGGAAATTGCTCAAAACTTGATTTTTTCCCTTTTAAAATGAAGCAAAATCCTTAGTGATTAGAATGAACCAGACAGAAATTGTTCTCAGAAATTAGAAGGCTTTGCAGTTGTCAGGTAGAATGAACACAATTCCTGATGGAGAAGTTAAGTGACAGCAGCCACCTTTTGTTCATTACATTACCAGCGGATACCCAATGAATGACAATCATTGCAATCCTGAACCTGCATTGTTATTAAGAAGAATGAAGAATGACTTATGAAGTTCTTAGCAGTAATGATGCTTGTCCCAGAAGATGAGAGAAAAAGCTAAGCAGCTGTAAGATGTTATGTTTGATGAGGAGGATTATGATTAAAGAAGGAGCACATCAGGGCTTTTATAAACCTGATAGGGGGATTACTTGAACTATAGAAAATAACGAAGTGTTACCCATCATAATACAACTACTAGTTGATTAATTGGGACTTGGGAGGGGTTACTAAAATCAATACTCACATGATCTATTTTGAGTTAAATAATATTCTGAATCAAGTTTTAGTTTTTAAATTAAATCTACAACATTAGGTGGTAATGAAATGTGATTCACAACCTATGAATAAATATGAAGATCTCATAAATTGTGACCACAGTAGAGTTGTGCACGAATTACACTGTAATCTTCATTTGATGGTCATTTAATGGATTTAACATCATTTAATGGTCATTTGATCCTCATTTAATGGATTATATGTCAAATACAGAGATGAGTAAAGGAGTCATGAAATTCTGATTCAATAAAAGTAAATTTTAACAGTGTTTTTAAAACATATATGCAGATAGTATAAATTCAATATTCATGCTCTCAAAACAATGAATCTGAGAGTTCTCAAATTTTACATATATGTGTATGTTCCTTCATTGGACATATAAGACAAGTTCTCAATTGTTAAATCCAAGTGTCACTGAAAAAAATATTATGGTCATAGCTTAATTCTGTAAAAGAAAAAGGACTTGTATGGTCTTATAATAATATTATGCAATGAAATAGACTTCATAGAACTAACTTTCCTTTGTTTTAAAGAAAATTATATATGAGGGAGAAAGGGGTAATATAGATTCCTGTTAAGATGGTTAAGATTCTCCCAGGTTCCATTTCAAATGTCTAAACTATGATGATCTTCTAAAATAAACTGGCTACTGAAACGCAATCTTCAGTCAAAAAATGAATATTTTTACTATAAATCGGTTTCTAATCAGTAATTTTATTATTGTGGTTAATTGTCAATCCTAAATTTGGAAAGTAAGGATATCAACAGGTTGATCAATGTAAATGGCTAGATAATTAAACTCACACTATCAAGATTCTCCAGATATTTCAAGAACTAGAAAAAAGTAGGATATCTAAAAAAAAGGTTTTTGAATTTATGTGAGTTAAGTATTTTCATGTTTACATCCTACATCTTAAGTGTACTTGTTAAAACTGACACTGAAATAATTTTACTGTACTCATGCAACTACAAATTGCTGTATGTAAAATATGTGACAAAAGATGAATGAAATTATATATCAGAAATTACAAAATTAGAAAAAAATAATAAAGATAATAACTTTCATGTGTGCTTTTTCTTTCTTTCTTTCTTTTTTGAGGGGGATACCAGGGGTTGAACTCAGGGGCACTCAACCATTGAGCAATATCCCAGCCCTATTTTGTATTTTATTTAGAGATAGGGTCTCACTGCGTTAGTTTTTTGTTGTTGTTGTTGTTGTTTGTTTTTTTGTTTGTTTGTTTGTTTTTGTTTTTGTTTTTTCGGCCAGGCTGGCTTGAACTCGCCATCATCCTGCCTCAGTCTTCCCAGCCACTGGGATTACAATCCTGTGCCACCTCACCTGGCAAGAACATTAATGTTTTTGAGATGTGATCTCTTAATCATTACCATGTAGACTGAGGAATCAACTCATTTTGAATTCTACTTAAATTTTCAGTTTTTTTAAACCTTACTTTGTTCATTGCATCACAACATTATAATTAGGTCATTGGCATTTTTCAGTTTAATACACAGCTATGCTAAGTCATACATTCCCAAAGCATTTATACTTTTGTTCTTTCTTCCTATACATAGTGTGATTAAATTCCCTAATGACTCTCTAGTTTAAAAGATGCAGAAATAATGCCTACTTTTATTTTATTCCCAAATGTAGTTATTTAAAACTGTAATATTCTGTGTCTAATGTCAAAAATGATTTTTTAACACAATCCGAGGTCATAATATGTTAAAGTCTGTAAACAAGTCAAGTTGGCACCTGGCATTTTGCCAGAGGGAGTGGTTTGTGAAGTAATGCCAGCGAGCCACTAAGTGTGGAGATTCCTTATTGGTTGACTGCTGTACCTAGTTTATGTTAATTAAGATAAGCTGTGTGTAATGTATATATACCCCTCCTGTCCTACAATAAACGGCTCCCACTCCTGCTGTATCAATCTACACAAGTTGTTTGTCACCCCCGGTTAATTTTCTGCAGCTGGACTGTGGCAATAATATAAAAAAGAATGAAAATGGTGTTGGTGGTAGGTCACATGGTAAAGGAATTGTGCTAAGAAGATCATTTTTTTTTACTTCAGAGGCTCAATGCAAGTCAACCATCTCTGTCATCTTATGCATTTATTGAATTTCATCATTGGCTTTTTCATATATATTGTAATCCATTTTCCTATAATACTAGATAGGATATGTAAATTCTCTGAACTCTGTCAGATTTATAGATCATTACTAAAAGTGATCTAAATGCATTGTTAGCATTTATACAATGCATTTATTGATTACCACAAACTTTAAATCAGGATATAATTGAACAAATAGCTCCCACTGATATTTCACAAGTTCCATGTATACTAGCATTTTACACTCCAGTGTACAATCACTATGAGGAATTGTTAATGAACAAGCCTGAAAAGCAAACATCATAAACATGAGTTATATTTCTTTCACTAAAGTAGGAAAATAATTTGTTACTGATAACTATTGTTTTAT
This sequence comes from Callospermophilus lateralis, assembly GCF_048772815.1. Classification (NCBI taxonomy): domain Eukaryota; kingdom Metazoa; phylum Chordata; class Mammalia; order Rodentia; family Sciuridae; genus Callospermophilus; species Callospermophilus lateralis. Next base: position 6,383,890 of record NW_027515420.1, read on the forward strand.
TTTATCTGCTTTTGGTGTTTGCTTTTTTTAAAAAGAATTTTAAGTGCAAGTACAGTTTTAAAATAGTTTCAACAAAGTCTTTATAAATAAGATGAAATCCAAGGGGAAAATATATATGTGATAAGATCATCTCTAATTTGTGATATAAAATTCTGATAAATGCCCTCTTCATACTTTTGTCCCACTGTTAGAAACATTCATGTTTTATTCACTTTCCTTTGAATCTTTAAGAACATCATAAGAGACTGCTTATGTTTTTCATTTTCTAATTTTGAGACAACCCGCAATGGACATTCTCATATAAATGATTCTAATATAATCACAGTGTCTTCGATGAACAATGCACTTAAATTGACTTCACCATTATCTCCAACAGTTAAGAACTTTCATACTACATTGGTTTTATGACTTTTCTAAAAAATTTTAAATCTTTTCAATTACGCTGACACAAGTGAAAGCATGAATTTTTCATTAAAGCAGTATAAATGAATTTCATTTTCCTTTGCTTCTTAGAAAATATAAGGCATTCTATGTCATAGTTTCTAAAGTTACCAAAATGTATCAGATTTCTGAATAAATATGCATACACAGCTTCTATATGTGAGAATAAGATTACTTGAAATGTGAGCATCTCATATGATGTATTATCCAGACTTGTTCGAAAACAAATGTTCAATTCCTATTTTATGTTACATAATTTTACAGTTATGTTACATTTTGCATAGAATTTTAGTGTAACAGTTTTTTTACAGCTAATTCTCTTTTCATGTTCTAGTTAATTATTTTTTAATGATGCATGATATGCAAAGGTATTTTTAAAACATGTTCCCATCTACCTTATTTCCAAAGGCTCTTCTCCTTTTACTGCCTGTATGATATACCTTATGCCTGCTGAGAATTTTTCTCTTAAGAATGCAATATTTCAAATCAAATTTGGGGAAACACTGATCAAGTTAAATACTTATATGGTTTCAAAAATAATAAATTGTTTATTAAACAAAGTGATAATGAGGAAAAAGTTGTCCAATTTAATTCCTTTCAGGTTTATTTGTTGAACTTAGTGACTCAGAGCAGGCCCAAATCACAATTTCTGACAGCTGGGGCTTCTGAGAAGCTACTCTGAAATACCAAATCCAAGAAGGTTTTGATTTTGATGTTCATATATTTTCCCTGAGGAATAAGGTCACTTTCTAAATCATGAAAAAAAACTGTATAAATTAAATTTTCTAGCAAAAATTTTAAAAAATAAAAACTTAAATAGGATTATATTTCCCAAACCTAAGCTGCTGACTACTAAAAAAAGTTCATAATAATTGTAGAAAAATATAAAAAACATTAAATTTAATTGTGATTTTACTTAAATCTTTAAAATTTTCTATGAGTTATATTTAATATTATCAATGTGTACCAGCATATTTGACTTTGAAAAATGAAAAAAAAAATAGAATTCTCTGTGCAGCTGACATGGTAGATCAGATCTGGCAGTAATCTGACTGACTCTCAACATTATGATAAATCATACCTTAATCTCTTCAACCAGGAGCCTCATTTACATCTGTTTTAATTAAATGCCATTTCTTGTTTATGCAGATCACGCAAGATGGTTTGGATACTTTTTTTGTTAGAGACCACTTATCATTTAGAAACAGAATTGGAATGCTTTGATACACCAAGCCAGGATTAGTCTTCCTACTGTTTATGTGTAAAGATAGACTGATCATTTATTCTATTATAAAGGACTGACAGAACAAAGCTTTCTTTGATAATCAAGCTGCACAGTCTTTGGGGGATGAATACATACTGAGACTTGCAATGAAAGAAAAAGAGTCACTCTCAATGTATCTAAAAGAGGAAAAAGAGGGTTAACAAAACAATTAATTTCAGAAATTGTTGAAATGCATGTTAGTACAATAAATTTACCATTTTACATATGTATTTATAAATTTGTAAAATAAAATAGTACATGATGAATTCCTTCCAAAAATAAAGAAAATGCTTTGCAAGTAATTTGCTTAAATTTGGTTCGATATAATGCCAAAAATAGCTGTTCAAATAAATCTAACCAAAAGTAATAAAAATCTACATATAGATTGAATTCTTCATTGTGTTATCATTAGCAATTTCAGTGACAGAATCATTCAATTAAATAATTGGATATAATATTTAATCAGAAACTTGTATACACAGGGTTGTTATATAAATAATAAACTAAATACAAAAAAGTTCAAAAACTAAGTCCATTATTTGATTATTAGTTTCACTTGGGTTGAATATATATATATATATATATATATATATATATATATATATATATATATATATATATGGTATACTATGCACCACCTTCTATATATAAATAGAAATATTTTCAAGTTGGGAGTTAAAAATCTCAAACATAAGGTAAAATTTCATGTTTTCAAAACAAAGGACATAGGAAGTCCCATTACTTTTACCTAATCTCAATTACTTTTAAAACTTTAAAGATTATCCACCACTAAATATGTTCACATATTATGTTTTCATGTAAAATATATGGAAAAATGGAGATGGGAGATTATTGTAAGTGCTAAAATAGCTACTTCCATAGCTGACACCTACAGACACCTATATTCCAAGTTCACACTTAGCTTTCTGACAACAATCAAGCTGGATGACCTTTTTGAAGAAGAAACATGAATTTTTATTGTTATAGGATCCAAGTCCTTTTTAGCCTTGCATTAACTGCTCTACATGGATTTTCAATTATACTATGTACTTTCAATATTATACTATCATGCAGATGCACTTATTTCTGGCCTCTTGGTTCCTCAGTCTTTCCCAGATATGGAAGGCACAACCTGTTCACTCTGTTATTAAAGTCATATTTACTAAGAGGAGATTGTCTCATATTCTTCTCATAGTTCTCATGACCATTCCTGCTATCTCAGGGGAAGATATCACCTTATGATGGCCACTGGATTAAAGTATATATCATGTGAATGAGTTATACTGCTCCATTTGTAGTATTTTATACTCTTTTCAGTACTATAGTTTTGTCTTCAATAGCTATTTGTTAGGGTCTGTAAAAAGTCAAGATGGCGCCTGGCATTTTGCCACAGGGAGTGGTTTGTGAAGTAACGCCAAGGAGCCATTAAATGTGGAGATTCCTTACTGGTTGACTGCTGTATCTAGTTTATGTTAATTAAGATAAGCTGTGTGGAATGTATATATGCCCCTCCTGTCCTACAATAAAGGGCTCCCACTCTTGCTGTATCAATGTACACAAGTTGCTCCTCACCCCCCAGTTATTTTGCTGCAGCCGGACTATGGCAGCTATTCCATATTTCTATTAGGTAACTGCTTCTGGTTGATATGGAACATGCTAAATTATTAAATTCATGGGCTTGAAAACATTGCTGTGATTCAAAAGCAACTTGTTGAGGTATGTTTTACATAAAGTAAAATGTACATCTATGACATCGTCTTTTGATCATTTGGTATGTGTATGTACTCAGAAACCATTATCAAAATGAATAAAATGGTGTTCACCACTATGATTCCTTGAAGCCTTATGCCCCTTTCCTTATGCTGCTTTCCATCCCACACTCATCAGGCAACTACTAATCTGCTCTTTTATTTCTTTACTTACTTAGTCTATTTATTTCAGGATGGAGAACAAATTTGGTTGCTGTTGTCTCATTTTGGTCAGAATAAGATTTACCTATCTTAAGCTCTAAAATTATCTCCCAGGATAAAATAATATTGAGTTAAGAAACATGGCAAGAGATAAGATTAATGGCAAGTCTATAATTAGACATGCTTTACTCAGAGTATATATCTGTGCTTATTAGAGAAAGAATCAATTACATTTTAAGACATAAAAAATGTCATTAACTACCAGTAGGTAGCCAGTTGGTTGCTCCTTGGTAATTGTGTTATACCTGGGTTACAGAATTGGCCTGTAATGGTAGAAAGTTTTCCACTCAGCAGTGCAGTATTAATGAGATCCTTAGAGAAAAGTCTACATATTGGACCTCAAGATCTTTCACTATGGTTGTCCCCTAGCAAGCATATCATTAGACATAAAGAGCTCTATGTATTGTACCTACATAGAGATAGGCACCACTATTATTTTATCTATTTAGATATCATTGCCACATTAATTATTCAATTTTACTTTTTTTTTATTCTTGGTTAAGTTAATAAACTTCTTAGACATTGCCTCAGTATCCATACCTGAGTATATCCATACCTCAGGTTAACTTGCTTCCACAAAGAGTATACAAAATGTTTTAGCCAATTATGTGGTTTTTGGAAAAACAATTATAATCACTAAAGCATGGGAGCAGCCAAAGTAGTAGCCCCAAGGATCTAAGTAGTTTCTGAGAATCTGCTGTTTTGATGCAGCAGCCAAACACTGGATTTGGAATATTATGCTGACCTGTCTTTAAACAAGGACACTTAAAGGAGATTTCCCATGGGGACTAAGGTATAGGTTGAAAGAAAAATGGTGAAGTAATTGAGTAGGTACCAAAAGAGTCTCAACTTCTTGCCTATGCATATCACTTATGCTCTAACGACCAATGTTGACCAAATCAGAGTTAGAATATAAACTATATATATTTAAACCCAGTTTTGAAAGCATTAAGTACATCTAATTTTATACTAGTTTACTGTGTCTTAAGCACTGTGTTTATGTGGACTGATTTGAGAGGACTGTTAGCAAGCTAAATTCCAGCATTCATCCAAAACCCTACTGCTTTGCACTATTCTTCTTCAAATATATCTTATTAGAGACCCCATTCAGATTTTTTCCATGCACAAAACTTCTAATATCATTTGATGTGGTGGATTAAAAATCAGAAAATTTGCACCACAGCTTAATCCTGAGGTAGATATCTTTTGCACTGAGACCCACTCAAAATTGGAAGTCTTATGGACTGTCTGATAAATGGGTTAAACAGCATAGCCAAATTTGGTATATACATTGTCTATCAAATACAAGGAGACATAACAAAAATTTTGCCAATTTTATTGTGGGAGACTCTTATCTAAACAGAACACCCCAAACATCTTTTGTATTATATGATAGACCTTCTTCTCAATTGTACTATAACAAAGAAAAAGAAAATTGATATAATCTTGCAGGCATACACAAAACACAATCTTCGCCATACATCAATCATGTTATTTCCTTACTGATAGGAACATTTAAAAGTAGCTTTGTTGTATTTTCCAGGGTTTGCATTCTTCCAATAAAGACAACACATCTAAAACAGCTGCTGTGGTTTTCATTACTAACTTAGAAAGACATCTTACTATCATAGAAAATCTCTATGACTTATGTGGATGTGTTACAGATTAAAAGACTTAACTGGACATATATTCAACTGTTCATTCCTCAAAGCTCTGATAGTAATAGTAATCTCTACAGTTTAACAGAGGATACAACACAACTCTAGTTCCTTTTTAAGATTAAGGAAGTTTCAGGAGCTTCAACCTAGCCTTTTCTATTTTTTACAATTCCTTTCTGTAGTGTCCCTGAATATGCTAATATACTAATGTGTGCCTTGTACATGTTGCCTAGATATCTGTTCTTGTTTCCTTTTATGGGATAGAGGAAAAAATTCTGAGATCAGCAGTCACAACAGTTACATCAGGAATTTGGTTAAAATTCATCTATGACTATTCTATCTTTTGGAGCACTATTGCATATTGTATTTTTGACAATCAACAAAAGCTGAGAGAGTATATATGGAACCCTCAATTTTTATTACTTATTATCTAAATTATTGCAGTTTTTAGGATATTTCAGTGAAAGTCTCCTAACATATTAAAATCACTCTGCCCATAGCTTTGAAATACTGAGTCAGGATTTATGGGAAGCTTCAATGCTGGACTATTCAAGGTACTATGCTTATCTTATGTGGAAAAAATCCAAACATCATTTTTGAAAGTTGTTTGCTGCAATGTTTTCCAAGAACCTTTATATAAATATTGCTACAACTGAATTACATAAAATAGTTGGAATTTACTGCCTTCAAATTTGGAAACTAGATGTGCAAATCAAGATATCAGCAGAGTTGGTTTCAAGATATCAGCTCTTGGTACTCTGAAAGAGAATCTGCCCATGCCTCTCTCCTAGCTTCTAGTGATTGCTACGGATCCTTGATATTCTATGGCTTACACCCAAATCACTCCTATATCTTCTTCCATCATCACATGACCTTTTCCTCTAGGACTCTGCTGTCATTGTGTGTTTTTAAATCCTTTACCTCACAAGTATAATGATCATTTTATTTAGGTCTTACTCTAATCTGAGTATAACCTCATCATAACTTGATTACTTTGAAGATAAAATGCTATTTTGAAATAAGGTCACATTTGTAGATATTTAAGTTTGTACTTCAATACATCTTTTGGAGCATTGTAACTCAATCCACAAGTGATGTATTGAAACCACATTGCAAAAGATAACACCATCTTTGATAGTACAACAGAAGGCAGACTGACAAATGAGATGGATCAGGATGGGTATTTTAGTTGGCTTTCCATCATGGGGGAAAACACCTGAGAAAATCAATGTACATAAGGAAGGATTTATTTGTATTCACAACTTAAGAAGCTTTTCTCTGAACTCAAAGATAGAAATCATGGTGGTATGTAGTAGCTGAGGAAAGCTTCTTACCTCGTGGTAGTTATGAAGAAGGGTAAGAAAAGGAAAGAGTGCAGGGAAAAGAAATGTCCTTCCCTGGCATGCTTCCAGGGACCTATTTCCTCTAGTCATATCCCACCTCCTAGAGTTCCCACTACATTCCAGGAGTTCATTTAACTATAAATGGGTTAACGCACTGATTAATTCAGAGCCTTCAGATCTGTTTAATCATTTCCTAAAAGCTTCACCATTGAAAACTGCTGCAATGGCTACCAAATTATCAACATTTTAGAATTTGAGGGACATGCCCAATTTAAACCATAACATTCTTCTTCTGGTTCCAAAGAATTATGTCCATCTAATAATGTGAAATGCATTTAGTCTGTCTCTAAAAGTCCCCATATCTTAATGGTTTCAGAACTTCTTAAAAGCCTAAACCAAGAGTATTTTCTGATACTCAAAGAAACTTTTTGCGATGATCTCCTATCAAAATTCAAAAGAAAGTTACATACCTCCAATATGCATTGACATTGAGTAAATATGCACATTCCAAAAGAGAGGAAGAGGGGCATAGATAAAAAGAATGGGACCAAAGCAAGATATTTACCCAGAAGAACAGAGCATAAATCCCATAGTTACAAGTATGGCATACAGAGCATGTGATTGTGAGATGTTGGACCTCAAAGTGTGGAGACACTCCTGACTGTATAGTCTTGCTGATTTTAGTCCACATGGCCTCTCTTTGACTCATTTGCTTATTGTCTGCAGATTTCCTTAGCAGAAATTCCATGTTATTGGTACACCTACCTTCTTGTGGTCTCCATTGAAGCTATTGCTCCCATCCTAAAACTTTATATATTGCTATCTCAGGGGCTACAGACATTTCTGGCCTCTCAGGCCTTCCTCAAAATTTTGGAAAAAAAACTCCTTATGCTCATAACTATTGCATTGTTCATGCCTTCAAAGCCAGGACTAGGTGAATGATGTCAAGGTTGGTTGTCAGAAAGAGTAGTAAAATAGGCCTACTAGAAGCATGGCTAGAGTGTCTCTTAGTGCCTGTGTGGCTAATAATGGCGAAATATATATATATATATATATATATATATATATATATATATATATATATATATATATATATATTTCAAAAACATCTTCTTAGTTGAGCCTCTGCAAAAAGATTGCCCCTGGAACTGTGTTCTTAGAGAAAAGTCTTCAAATGATTTGACACTTTTACACCTTTGAACCTGTGATGAGCAGTATCTGGCCAATTCTTGAGATTCTCTCATGGCATCTTTCCTGTTTTCCTGAAGCAACCTACTTAGTTTCTCTTCAGTAGCATTAATCTCCTCAGCAGCAGAACTTTTTTGGCCCCAATTTTGCAATCATTTTGCTGGACAAACTAAAATATTTTTTTTTCTACATGTCTTCATTTTTCGTACTTCTGATTCTCCCTATAAACCTGATGATAAAGTCCCCCAAAACAGTCATTCCACTGTTGAAATATTGTACTGTCTTGAAATTTACTCTGTCCAATTAATTTGCCACCTTTAAATTCAGCCTTACACAATGTCCTATGACATGGAATATATATATATATATATATATTCCATGTCATAAAGTTTTTTGCCACAATTTAGCATGTGTGGATGTAGGGAGCAGTGACTGAATTATGGGTCTTGATCTATGACAGAGTTCAAGTTCAAGAAAATTATTCAATGTCTTGAACACTGCCCTGTGACAGAGGTAATGCCTCTATTGGAAATTCTGAGTTTGAAGGCATCCATTTGAGATTACCCAGTTGCTATTGTTGTCCTGTTCTATAGGAGGTTTTGTGCCAGCCATGGAGCTACTTAGTTCTAGACCTTAAGGTTCAGTTACCAACTGCTTGGGATAGAAATGTATGGTCACAAACTGATAATCATAATTGGGCTGCTCATCTCATGGCCTTGGTTCTGCTTACTTTTAAGAAACTTTCTCACAATAAATCCTTTTAATGTTTATAACTATTTAATAAATGTGCTGAGTTTGTTGTGTGTCACTACCTCCTCATCAAGGAGTAGTCAAGAACCAAGACCCAGCTTGATCCCTATTTGTGTGTCTGTTGGTCTTTTCTGTATTTTCTCACTGCCTTGTAGGGGAACCTGAATTAACGCCTGTGCAGGAACTCTAGTTCAATTCCCAGTAGTACCCACATTCCCATAGGATCCTAACTTTCTATAAACCTTGTGTTATATTTCTGTAAGCATTCTGGTCTTACAAGATCACACCAGAATCATCTGTTATGTTTTGCTGACATTTTAAGGCTTCTCTAGACTGTGTCTCCAAAAATTTCCATTTTTTCCAAAAAATACTCCCAAAGGTACACAAGTAAGATCATATCAATGACCTCTCTTATTGATATATTTTTTGTTTGTGTATAAAAATCTTCTTGCTGATGTTTGGAGATGTTCCCTTTTCACAATCCATAAACACCAGCAAAGATACTTCAAAATATCCCAATGCCTATAGTAATGAAAGGATTGGACTGTTTTAGGAATGGTTATGTAACACAATACAAATTCATTGGTGTTTTCTATTATTTCATCAAGAGCGCTGGCTACATTTTCTGAGAACATATATTAAGAGAATCCTGAAAGTTTGAAATGGCAGAAACCTGCATGCTCCCTGGATCACTCAGGACTAAAATAAAGCAAACAGATAATAAATAAATAATTTTGTCATTCTTTAAACAAAGTCACCCAAGTACGAAGTCCACAAAATTCAGAATTTTGTTAGAGTCTTTATATATTTAATCCAATATAGAAATCAACTTATTTTGGATTTAAACAATAAACACAAAATAAATTTTTATTAGGGTTTAGATTTTTGATGAGCTTCCCTGAATTGTTAACATTAATGTTTCTGAGCTAAACAACAGAATCAAAAGAAAATAATAAGATGCATGAAACTATATTAAATATAATAGCAAATTTTACATCAATATTTTTCTTCTTTAAAGCCTTTGATCATTAAGTACAATCATAGAGAATGAGAGGTCTTGCATGGTGGAGCAGAAGAAGAAATAGTAGTTTTATGCACAAACAACTATCCCTTTTTTGTGTATTTTAATACATAACACTAAAATTAACACATGGGTAAATGCATGTTTGTCTCTCTGTGTGTCTGCAATTTGAGTTTCTAAATGAAATGTTCATTTTTTGAATGATTGGATTAGTTGCTGTTTGTATATCTATCTACCTATCTATATGATTTTTACTATAATAGTTATTACATATAAACCTAAGCAAAATTGGATATAAATGGCAATGATATTTATATTATATATATATATATATATATATATATATATATATATATATATATATATATAGTTAATATTTTCTACGCTTTATAGATAATGGTGGTTTACCAAGGTTAGGCAATTTCCCTAAGTTCATTTTAATGATCACATCCAATTTTTCTGTTTGTGAACAATTACTCCAATGAATGCAAACTGATTTTAAATAATATCTCTGCTGGCACATCCCTTTACCCAAATTCAGTCACTTTCCCTTCAACCCAATTTTAAGAATAGTTTGTGCTCCAGAGAAATCAATCAACTATACATTCAAAATACAAAAATAATGAGTTGCTCTAGTAACTAATTTATAGGTACCTATTTTCAGGCCTGTTAACCTCCAGGAATCCCTCTGTATTGTTGGAAGGTGTTGATAAACTCCTCATTCTGGTAATAACAATAATTTAGTTTGGCTGTTGTTTCTAATTATGTTATCTCATTATTGCTTCGGACTATGTTCAAGTATTTTGTTTTTAGGAATAGCAATAATCCTCAAATTATGCCACAGTCTGTACTCCTAACCAATACATAGCTTTTTGACTTTTTTGAAAACAATTAGCATTAATTTAAGTAAAAACATCTTTTTTTAATACTCCTCATTTTTATATGATGAGATATCATGCTAAAAATATTGTTGATATGTGGCCACAAATAAATAAAACTTAGAAATTTGACTTCAGTTAAAATTACCTTAAGAGTGTTAAAATACATGAAATGAAACACTGCATCATATCTTACAAGTAAATTAGGTAGGCACTCAAAGGAATGATTTTTTTTTCTTTTTATTGGTTTCTCAAGACAATACGATCAATGATCTTGACATATCATACATTTGATTCAAATGGGGTATGAATTCTTATTTTTCCATGTGTACAGATTGTAGAATCACATTGGTTACACAGCCACATTTATACATACAGCAATACTAGTGTCTGTTGTAGTCTGCTGCCCTTCCTATCCCCCCTGCCTTCCCCTCCCCTCCCATCACCTCTCTCTACCCAATCTACTGTGACACATTTCTCTCTCTTTTTTCTTCCCCCTCACACCATCATATATGTAATTTTGTATAATAATGAGGGTCTCTTTCCATCTTCCATGCAATTCCCCTTCTCCCTCCCATTCGCTCCCACCTCTCGTCCCTGCTTAGTGGTAATCTTCTTTTCATGCTCTTCCTCCCTACTCTGTTTTGAGTCACCCCCCGCCCCATATACCAAAGAACTCATTCGGCATTTGTTTTTTAGTGATTGGCTAACTTCACTTAGCATAATCTGCTCTAATTCCATCCATTTCCCTGCAAATGCCATGATTTTGTTATTTTTTAGTGCTGAGTAATATTCCATTGTGTATAAATGCCACATTTTTAAATCTATTCATCTATTGAAGGGCATCTAGGTTGTTTCCACAGTCTAGCTATTGTGAATTGTGCTGCGATAAACATTGATGTATCTGTGTCCCTGTAGTATGCTCTTTTTAGGTCTTTTGGGTAGAGTCCAAGAAGGGGAATAGCTAGGTCAAATGGTGGTTCCATTCCCAGCTTTCCAAGGAATCTGCATACTGCTTTCCAAATTATACCACCTCTCAATATCACTGTTTTAAAATTCATGATTTATTCAAACTGTGAAGCTTTTCTCCTTATTTGGTCTATTTTTTATGGATGCATAATATTGTGAATGTTTATAAAAATCTTTGAATCTACAAACTATCTGCATTTTATTAATTAAGAATCCTCTTATTTTTTATGCTCAGTCCTCCACCTTTTCAAGAACAAGCTGAGAAGGTTAAACACTGAACTCCCTGCCAGTGCTAACATGCATGTATATATTAGTTAATACACAGGTAGAGGCCATACTCATTCACAGCTAATGAAGTAAAAATGAAATGCTCTATTTAAAAATTTATGTCACTAGAGACTTGGGATTGTAAAGCAGCAGGATTGCAAGTTCAAGGCCAATCTTAGTAACTTACGTACACAGTGTCTCAAAATAATACTAAAATAATTAAAATGATTGGGGTGTTGCTCAGTACCCCTAGGTTCAACCCCAAGTATCAAAACCAATAATTAAATAAATAAATCAATAAGAAAAATAAAAGTAAAGAAAGAAATAAGAAATAAAGAAAAAATGTCATATATCAAATTAAGTTTCAATAGTTTTAGTTGCAACAGATCTCATAGCATTCAAATAAAATGGAACTATTCCTATTAAAACAATCTTAGAATATACAATATATTCAAATTTATTAATCTGTATTAAATTGAATATAATATCATGGCATGAAGAAGAAAAGAAAAAAATAGTATTTTAATTGTCTTAATATTTTCATAGAAAAATGAACATACCTAAGGTCTTTCAATTTCCTTGTGTATTAATTATCTAGCCTAAGTCTATTTTTACATCCTAGAAAGTATAATCCAATCTGATATTTCTTGATATCATGAACTGATGCACTGCCAATATCACATTATATTTTTAGTAATTGGTTTTGTTTATTTATTTATTTTAATAATTTTTCTAACTTTATTTTATTTATTTATATTTAGATGGTATTGAAGATCAAACCCAGGGCCTAGCATGTGCTAGGCGAGCACTCTACCGCTGAGCCACAACTCCAGCCCCTATCACAGTAATATTGTGGGAGTGATTTTTTGACAAAAAACAAAAATATTTTTAAAACAACTTATTTTAATGATGTATGTATTCAAATCTTATCAAAATATACTTTAATAATCTGACTATAAAAATGGAATACATTAATTAAATTTATTTAGGGACAGTTATAATATAGATTGAAAAATTACTGTCCTATGCTAAATGAAGTAAAGAAACACTTTATATTGAGCATATCATACAAGTATGTATACTAAAGTGGTATGTATCATTTTTTGATGCCTTTATAAAAAATTGGGAAGTTTTCAAAAACCATTAAATTTGTGATATCTCTAATGATCTCATATTTGATTCAGTGTTTCTACAAAATTCTCATATACATGTTTGGGTTCTTTGTTCCATTTATGTGTTATATTTTAACAAACATTGCATTGGAACCAAATCATATGCTAAAGCTACAATCTCAATTTCTATATTTGGTTCTGTCACTTTCCATTCCATGGCCAACAATTATTTTGAGATCACTGCTGAAATAATCTACGTTTTTTTTTTCCTTTAGCATAACCCTTATACCCTTCAATATGTAAAGGCAAATTTTGATAAGTTTTGTTATACATAGATGCTAGTAATTAATTGAAACAAACAAACAAAAAACCCAAAGGCAAGCCCAAAGTTGAAGTATCAGTTTCAGTTTAACAAAGTTTGAATTTATGAATATAAAAACACAGTTTATTGGATGAAATATGTGCATATCTAACAAAAGATATCAATTCGGAGATGAAAAACTACATAAAGTCAATTTCAGCAAGAAACCTAGTGAATCTAAGATTTCTCATCTTTGATAAATTATCACCCTTTTGAGATGATCAAGTTCCTCATCTTCTATGATCCCCCACCTTGACATCTGCTCACCCTGTCCTGCATTGAGCCCTAATCTTCACAGGGTACTTTCTGGGGACAAGAAAACTGTGCACCCCTGATGTTTCCTTTTAACCATTATCCATACACTGACCACCACCCCACTTCTTGGTTACAAATTCCAACTTGTTTTACTGTATTTGAAGTTCATCCCAATCTCTTTCCTCCATTGCAAAATGTTATTTCAGTGGTCCTATACCTACCTAAATAGTCTCACTGAAAAATGTCTTCCTTACTACAAGTGTCATAAATACTTCTATCTTCAACATCCATAAATATATTTATTTTTGCCTAGTGTTTACTGTGAAATTACCATTTGTAGTCATGGTAGACCATTGAATAGCAAAAGGTAGTTTAGTCAAGACCACATTACCCCTTGAGAATTATAGAAAAGATAGCACACTCTTAAAAAGCAAACAGTAAAAGTGGTTGAAAATATCACAGACTTATGAAGGCAGGAATCATTTGGGTGTACAATATCAAGGGGAAAAGAGAAGCACGCAGAATTGAAACCAGAATTTGGAAAAAAACTTTTTATATAAAGCATTTGGCAATCTAGAAATTCATGATTTAAAAGCCAATGTGAATATTAGAATAGAAGACAGATGTTTTTGTTCAGGAATAACAGGAACAAAAAAAGAAGCTGTAAATAAGGGAGTAATATTTCAAATAAATGACCAAAATCAGATAACTTTATAGTACAAAAAAAGAAGAAACAGTGGCCAAGAGATTAAATGTAGCTTCCAATTATTCTATTTCTATAAATATAACAACCCTTCTCAAGAAAATAAATTATATTCAAAGGAAGAAATCACTAGTTCTTAACAACTTTTCATATCACACATTTTTATTTTAATCAAACAGTAATAAAATTATTAAAATATCTATGCCTTTAAAACACAATTGTGACTTAAAGAGAAAAAAATCAGGCAATAAAAATCATTCACAGGTATAAACATAGGCTCTATCACATATGAAATTTAAAGTACGTAAATATAGATATATATTGGGCTGAGGATGTGGCTCAAGCGGTAGCGTGCTCGCCTGGCATGCGTGTGGCCCAGGTTTAATGCTCAGCACCACAAACAAACAAAGATGTTGTGTCCACCGAAAACTTAAAAATAAATATTAAAAAATTCTCTCTCTCTCTTTAAAAAATAGATAGATAGATACATATGTACTTAATATAAGGTATATATATATATATATATATATATATATATATATATAAACAAGAACAAATATATACATTAATGAAAATATCAGAGAACTGAAAAGAAATAAAACCTAAAAATGAGTAAAAGATTAACTAAGAAAAAAGTAGAATATTAAAAAAATGCACACTGAACACAAAGAAGAGTTTTGTAAAATATGTAACAGCAGCATGGAATTCATAATGTTTGTGTAAAAAATCAGCACAAATGTAATGTAGTAACATAGGACTATTTGTCTTACTGTCAATATTTTGGTTGTTATATTATATAATAATATTTCCAAACCTTGCCATCAGAGGAAACTAGGCAAAATACACCCAGGATGTCTCCTTTAATTCTATCAACTGTGTGATTATTTGCAATGTTGTAGTAACATTTTATGTTAATAAAGAAGAACACGCACAAAAAAATATGTTTAACATGATTGCAGAATTAATTACTCTTTTCCAACACATATAGATTTATTAAAAATAGAGATTTGGTAAGTTTATATTATAATGTCATGTAATAAAAACAGGTTTCGGTTAAATATAGACAGCATCTGTAAAATCTCTGTTTTGTAAAAGAAAAATAGGAGAGACCTTATTTATTTCTTATAACTTCCCTCCACTCTCCTAATCTGCAACATATTTCAAATGTTATTGTTTCATTTTAAGTTAAATGACTTTAATTTTTCTTCTAGATATAGACATATGTCTCTATTTGGATCAGTGCTTCAAAAGTATGATTCCAATTATGACTTCTATGGAGTTTTCATAAGACAGTACAAAACTATGGTTTTGGTATTTTCTTTTATTTTCCTTTCATTTACATGCTTCATTGAGGAGAAAGGCTAACATCTGAAGTGTGAAGCTGAAGCTGTAGAGATGAGATCAAAGAGGTTGAAGCACTGTCACCTGACATTGAGATCTAGAGCTATATTGCCTGCCTAATTTAGTGGAGAGGGAAACAAAACTTACATCTTGTCTACAGTGCAATTATTACATTTTTACAGATAAACTTTACTTTACTCATATAAAATTTTCTGCCTAGAAGTAGAATCCTGCCAATAATAAAACTTACAGGTAGACATTGGTTTAGCAGGTGGTAAAGAGACAGAATTTACAGTTGGATAACTGTAAAATACACAGACTCTGTATTTTTCCTGTAATGGAGTAATAAATAATCAGTCAGATTGTCACCTGAAATACCATGAAAATCAGTTGATATCACATGCAATATTCAAAAGATATGAAAACTTAAAGACTCAATTGAGGGTGGTTCTGTGTTGACAATTTCTTGTAATTTTCAAATTGTTAAAAAAAGGCTTGGAAATACATTTATTCACAGGATTCTCTCAGCTTTGTAGATTTGGAGAAGAGAAAAGCAATTGTGGGGAATTCCTCAAAATATGCAATCAATGTAATCATAAAACTATTCTCTTGAAGATTATGAATTTACATTTAGAAATGAGAATGAAGGTGCTGATTTGTATTTAATCATTTTTCCATCTGGTGGTGTGGTAGACTAAATAGTATCCATAATTATTTTTAACAAGTAATTCAAAATCCTTATTTCTACTACTGCAATCTATTAAACTCCTACTTCAATTTGAATAAAATTGGAAACAGATTTACCCAGATTTGTCTGAGAAAGATCCATGCAAGCCAACTCTTTGATATTTACCTACTTAGAAGAATGTAGAGGTTTCACCAGAAGATATCAAAAGCTGATTAAAAAAATCAGCAAAGTAACAGGACACAAAACCCACATACATGACCAACAGATTTTATATATGTCAAAAAAGAATAAGTGGGAACAAAATATCAGGAGAAAAATTCTATTCACCATGCTTTAAAAAAAACCTAGGAATAAATTTAACAAAGAAGACCAAAGAACTCTCTACAAAGAAAATTATACATAGATATATAGATAGATAGATCACTAAAATATGGGAAGACCTCCAATGCTCATGAATAGGCAGAAGTAATTTTTAAAAAGGAACATTTACCAAAATTAAAATACAAATTCAATGCAATATTCATGAAAATACCAAAGATAATCTTCATGGAAATAGAAAAATATGAAAAAAATCATATTGAAAAACAAAAGACCCCAAACATCAAAGAAATTCTGAGTAAAAAAGAGCAAATATAAATACATCACAATACTATATTTCAAATTATATGAAAGAACCATGATAACAAAAATGGCATAATGCCATCACAAAATTAGACACATAGGCAAAAGGAACAGAGCAAGAATCAAATGGCACAGCATTAAAATAAAGTTTCTACACAGTAAAGGACAAAAATGGCATACAGAGACAGCTTAAAGATGGGAGACAATCTTTGTCAGCTACTCCCTGCAGAGGACTAGTGTCCAGAATTTATAAAGAACTCCAAAACTCTGCTGAGTGCATGCCTGTAATCCCAGCAGCTCAGGAGACTGAGGCAGGAGGATTGTAAATTCAAAGCCAGCCTCAGCAACTATGAGGGGTCCAAAACCAATTCAGCAAGACCCTGTCTCTAAATAAAATATAAAAAGGGGCTGGGGATGTAGATCACTGGTTAAGCACCATTGGGTTCAATCTGTGCTTAAAAAAAAAAAAAAAAAAAACTCTACTCTTAAAGAACAAGTAATCCATGAGCAAGAAAATGGAACAAACACTTTTCATATTAAGCCCAAATGGCCAACAATCACATGAAAATTGTTCAACATATTGAGCTATTTGCAATTAAATACCATACTGAGATTCCATCTACTTCAGTCAGAATGGCAAACTACAAATGTAAAAAAAAAAAAAAAGATAAATGCTGGTAAGGATGTAGATATAAAGAATTTTTTTTACACACTGTTAGTGAGAATGTAAATTAGTACAACCACTATGGAAGTCAGTGTGGATTTTTCTCAGAAAGTAAAAAAAAAATTGAAATTACATGTGATTTAGCAATAACATTCCTGTTGTTTATCCAAAAGAATTAAACACAGCAACCTTTAGAGATTCATCCATAATCATTTTATTTCAGCACCACTCAAAAGAACCAAGCTATGGGGGTTTGGGGGCAGAAAAAATAGTGGAATGAGATGGACATCATTGCCCTAAGTACATGTATGAAGACACAAATGGTATGACTCTAATTTGTGTAGAACCAGAGATATGAAAAATTGTGTTCTCATATGTGTAATATTATAATGCATTCTTCTGTCATATGTAACAAATCAGAAAAAAATGAAAAAAGTACAAAGATATGGTATTAGCCTTGGTGTCAGTGAACACATGTATGAATAAAGAGAATGTGATATAGCTAGACAATGTTTTATTCTGTCATATAAAAGAACAAAATTATGTAATTTGTAGAAAAATTGATGGAACTGGAGAGTATCATGCTAAACAAAGTCAGTTAAACCCAGAATGACAAGTACCATATGTTTTCTCTCATATATGGAAAGTAATGGGAAAGAGGACTGGGAAAAAAAGACATTATAAAAAATTATTTTTAAAAAGACATTATAGTAGAAGACCGATTGGGGTGGAAGGGGAGAATAAGTAGGAGGAAAAGGAGAGCATAAGATTAGTTACTGGGGAATGAAAGTGATATCTTATAAGCATGCATCAATATGCCATCATGAAACTCATCATTTAATATAATTGCTATGTATTAATAAAATAAAAATTAATATAAAATCTGTACTATAAATATTAATAATTAAAATATGTATCTACATATTAAAATTGATAAATAAATATCCTTATTATAATAAGAATAATAAATAAATAAATAAATAAAAATCCTTACTCTTCTGAATTCCAACAAAAATTCAAACTTTGTTGAAAACATAAAAACTCGGTATCAATAAGAGTGGTCGATTGAAATATTGTTTAATAGGAACAAAAAATTTTGTATGATTTTTTGCATGAAGTTTTAACCCGGAGACATTTTAATTTTTGTATTTCAATTTTTGCTTATGACAAATTATTTTCTTATAAAACCTTAGAAATGCAGTGTTAAAAATCAAGTAAGAGTGACAAGCATATGAGTCAAGCCTAATTTTCAAAAAATAAGACTTAACACATTGGAGATTACTAATAGACACCAATTAAATAAAATAATTAGTTATTATTATAATTTTTAACAGTCTGACAACTTTAACCATGATAAATATATAGAGAAAGGTTAAAAATATTGCACATAATTTTTATACAGAAACTAGAATATATGCAATGGAGTGCATATTTTTTCATTTTGATAACCAATTTAAGAATACAAGTCTGTTTCTTTGAATTAAAAAGTGAAACTTTCAAAAATTGACAATGATTTAAGTAAATTTATCATCTTATTTTAAAAAATGATATTATCATATGAAATATAGGCAAAAAGTAAGTTCTCTGAAATTGAATCTCTACTAGAAGTGATGACATAACAAATTCAAGTTTCTAGTTCCTTCCTTCTTTTATGTGAATGAGGTTGCACAGAAAATATGTAAATATAACCTCAGCATCTCATTTCCACACATATCCTAGTTTCCTAAAAAACTCTGCAATATTTAAAAATGGATAAAACATTAACTCAATAAAATAATGTTTTTCACCCTACAAATTTTAATTTATACTTTATTAATGTCCTACCCCTAGGGTCCAATTATGGTCTTTTTTTGAATAAAATGAAACATAACTTACAGTGAAATAAGGCAGTGATTGAAGGAAAAGAGGGTCACAGGGAAATTATGCAAGTCCAACAGGCTCTCCTCTACATTCTTGAAAAGAATAGAAGTCTAGCAATGGAGATGGGAGATAAGAGCTGAAGTGGGGACATTTGATTTGAGGTATAATCTGTAGAATGTGTGATTCTGGTGAAAAATTAAATAAATTTATTTGTCTGAAAGAATGATAAGTTCTGAGAAATGTTCTGTGAATTACAGACTAGCTCCATGCTTCATTTACCCAAAAATAAAATAATACAGAAAATTGAGGAAATATTCAGTTTTTCTTGGATAAAACATGTTGCATGGGTTGGGGATGTGGCTTGGCTCAAGAGGTAGCACACTCACCAGGCATGTGCAGGGTGCTGGGTTCAATCCTCAGCACCACATAAAAGTAAAATAATGATGTAGTGTCGATCAAAAACTAATAATAAATAAATATTTTAAAAATTCTCTCTCTCTCTTAAAAAAAACATGTTGTATCTATGTCTCTAGTATTAAAACTTGATTTTTTTTGGATTGACCTGTATATACCATCAGATAAGACATATTATATGCCAATTAGAGAAGCATGCATTGCTTTACTAAAGTTTAAAAGAAAGGACTGATGAACAAATATTTCTTTTTTAGTCAAGGTTCTGACTTGAATTAACTGCACTTAATTTATCTTAAGATTCATGTTAGGTACCTATGATTTCTTTTTCTTCTAAGGTTTTTTCCTATCAATCCATATTACAAATATCCATGTTAACAAGTATTTGAGCTCTCAAGTAATTCATAAAACTGCACTTTTCCAGAGTAAAACCACCACTGGAGGCTTATAAACAGAAGTCCAGGACAGAAAGAGTGATCCAGGTTTTAGCCTAAGTCTGACTGTTTTGTGTAGTCAGTAAAGTACATATAAATCATAAGATATTATACACTTTAAAGGAAAGAATACTACTTCATCTAGTTTTACTTAAGAAAATACTAGATGTCTTAACCAGAACAATCAAACAATAGAAAGAAATAAAATATATCCAAGTTGGGAAAAAAAAAAAAAAGACTAATGTCACTGTTTTTAGGTGGCATGCTCTTATGAGAAAACTTCAAGATTTCACCAAAAAAATATTAAAACTAATTAGTTAACTGATAAAAATTAACATAACAATCCGTATTATCATTACATGTCAATAATGAATGGTGAGAGTTATTGTCAAATATTCACATGTACCTAGGAATGTTAGGTCGGATTCATTCCATTGCTCTTCTCTTTTCCTTTCCCCTTCATCTCCTTCATGTAGTCTACTGATGTTTCTTCTATTTTCATAACTTTTTATCTTAAAGAAATGGCATGAATTTTTCACGGTTATGAATACTATGTCCAACATCCATGTGCCATTTTTAATGGTTTCTAGCGAGAAATAGAAAGAGAATACATTCTATCTTTTTTGTCTTATCAAAGCTAATAATTTCATCATGGATGCTCTGACCTCATGACCTAATCTACTGATAAATGCTTCTTGCAGATCCCCTCTCCAAATACTACCACATTTGCAGTTAAGACTTCAATATATAAATTTTGGGAAAAACCAATATCCATTTCATAATATATTCCCTTTTCTGTATTCATTAGGTCTATATGTCTTATAATTAAATTTTAAAAGATGTGTGCATCACTCTACATTCTTTTAAAATAATTAAGATATAATAGACTGAAATACATTTAAATATCAACTTTATTTATAGATAAAAATATGTAAGCATTCATTTACTGTACATCAATCCTCCATTTCTATGCCCAAACTCACACTGTCAGTCAATTGTTTCAAAATTCTAACATGGCTTTTAAATTGAGTTTTCCTACTAGAGTTTAAATTAATAGAGAAGAATAAATATACACAAAAACCTGTTCTGAAATTTATCCTTTGCACAATGTCATTTAATTCTTTGCAGATCTTATATAGAAAAAAATTGAGAAGAAAACCCCCAAATAAAAATGTGTTACCACTGAATAAATTACGTGAAAACAATATTTGATAGAATGGTACACTTGCATATCAGGTCTTGTAATATCTCCTTGAAGCACAGTTTCTCATCAGACCAGTGTAGGATGGGATGAACCTCCAGAGGATCGTGAATGCTGAATGGAAACACAGGGTTCATGGCTATTGTATGTGTTGAAGAATCTTTTATTTATTCTACAATGGAATGTTAAACATATTGTTAATAATCTTTTAAAAAGGTGGATTTTACTTTTCTAGAATTCAGTGTCTGTTGAAAAAGATATGAATAAAAACTATGTATAATAAACACAAAAAACAGACCTAACATAAAGGATGCAGAAATTCAGAATCATACAAATAAATGGTGATTTAGCATCTAAAAAGGAAGCTTTTAAAATCAGTGTCAAAGTTTTAATAAATTGTGATAACTGGAATAATTTAAAAGGATGAGATGATGTCTGTATTACACTATTAAGATAAATTCAATACAAAGTAATTTTATATTGAAAACATGAAAAATACATTTGTCCAAAAACAGTGTTTACTATCCTGCCATTAAGAAAAAGTAATTAATTCATGATTTTAAAAAAAATTAACAAGATTCAAAATGGGTAAATTTACCAAACTTCAACTTTGTGGTAACATACATATTAGTGTTAAAAATTATGTAGTTTTCATTATTCTGACAAAAACTCATTTTGAAAATACATTAATAAGAAAATTCTTTAATAACTTAATATGATAATTTATAACTAAGTCCTCAAATATAACATATGTTTTATATATATTACATATAATTAATGAAAATTTCTCTAGTGTGATCTGGAAGTATATTTAGGAATATAAAATTTAAAACAATATTTGAAAAGCAAATTAGTTTGGCTTAATCATATATTTATTTATTCATTGTTATTATTATATATATTTTTGGTACCAAGGATTGAGCCCAGGAGCACTTAAACTGAGCCACATCCCCAATCCTTTATATGTTTTATTTTGAGGTAGAATCTAAGTGACTTAGGGCCTCACTAAGTTGCTGAGGCTGCCTTTAAACTTGTGATCCAGCTGCCTCAGCCTCCTGAGTCACCGGGATTAAAGCACTATGCCCAGCATATTTAATAAGATTTTAAACATTAAACATATATCTTCATAACATTTATAGAATAAATTAATTCAAATTTAAATTTTTAGATATAACAAATTCTAAATGACCCCAAATCTGAGGTAATCAACACATGATAAAGTATTCTGCTGGAAATGTAAGTATGCTCTGTTATCAATTTAAAAAAAAAGTATTATGAATTGCTAAATAAGAGTAACATTGTAATTGCAGTATGAAATTAGATGTCAATATTTTTTTAAACTTTTATAAATTTATTTAATCATGGTAAACACAATTAGAAGAAACCACTAAAAAAGTGTTTATACAATATCATTTTCAGGCGTCAAGAATTAGATTTATTTAATCAATAATTTATACTCAATTTTATTGTTTACAAAATATAAGTATTTAAAAGTTGCATAAATAGACAATAAATACCCTATACAATGGTTTTACTTTGCAGAAAATCTAGTGGAAATTTTATTACTACAGGTGAGTAATATCAACTTCAAGTCACTAATATACCCTATTTAACATGTAGAAGATCTCACACTTGATATTTTGACTGAATTCTGATCATATAAGTTATGCTAGTACCTTTTTTAATTTTTATTTTTTGTGCTGTAAATTTTATATAGAGAAGCAACTCCTTCAAGTTGGAGAAATTTTTTTCCCATAAATAAGATATGGACTACCCCAATAAGTCATTCATATCTTTGGAAATATTGATAGTAAAAAAGTCACCTGTTAAGGTCTGGGGCTGTGGCTCAGCAGTACAGTGACCACCTGGCACATACTATACTACTGGCCTACAGTGCCAAGGGGCAGGATAAGAAAGAATTTTGGAATATAAGTAAAATCATCATTCAGGAATCTCCCTGGTGTGCCAAGGTAATGCAACAACAAATGGCAATTCTAAAATTTGATGGTTTTTTAGATCTATTAGTTGATAAATATCAATAGATGCGTAATATTCAAATTAAGTTATACAATAGTTGCTTGTGTATAATTTGCACCTGCTTCTGGGCATGGAAAGAGAAAAACACTTCTTGGGCATAACAAACAGCAAATAAAGGTATGTTCAATTGTTTTGTGGATATGAATTTTCAGTATCCATGCAATCTTTTGGAAATCAAAATATTTGTGTACCATAAAAAAATGAAAATTTTGGTTCACAAATAGGGAGACATGGCAATGTCTCCAGGAATATTTGTTTGTCACCATGAGGTTTAATGTGCTTTTGTAATCTAGTCTATAAAGGTCAGAATGATGGCACTCTTTCTAAGATGCACAAAAGAGCTAACCAAAATAAGAAATAATGGGGTTCAAATATTGGGACAATCGATGTTGAAAAATGTTAATCATTTTTAAGAAAGAGTTATTTTCCATAAACATTATTCTAATAATGTAAGATCGTTTAAAGATAGATTATGTGAATTGTTTTTCAGTAATAGAAGAATTTATTTATTTGTTTATTTTTAAGTTAATGGTGATTAAACACAGCAGTGCTCTACAACTGAGCTACATATCAGCATTCTTATCTTGTATTTTCAGATAGGGTCTAACTAATTTTCAAAGGCTGGCCTCAAACTAAGTCCCCTTTCTGGCACTACAGATACACACTCCTCTGCCTTAGTAAAAGAATGCAATATATATATATATATATATATATATATATATATATATATATATATATATATATATATCGCTGTAAATTTTATATAGAGAAGCAACTCCTTCAAGTTGAAGAAAAAATTTTAAATATATATATATATATATATATATATATATATATATATATATATATAATACATATGTTTAAAAAGGAATATTTTAGTAAGTAAGACATCTTTTATTGTTTGTTAAAATTATCTTATTTAACTCTACAAACAGTATTCCTAATTTACCTATAGAAACATAGGAAGGGACTAAAAAAACTTATGATCATTAAAACCAAAAGGAATCAAGCTATAGTAGGAATCTGAGAGGAATATGTGCATCACAATTCTGAGAGAAATTGTTGGGAAGAATAAAAGATACTTAACAACACTTTGCAGACAGAAACATAAATAACTTTTCCAACATGACATAGATGGGAAAACCATTTAGCATATTCCCACTATCTGTCTTTATTTTTTACACAGAGATCAAAAATTGAAGAATAAACATAAATTTATAAATTTATTTGTTAGTATAAAAAGAATATTTTATATACCAGCTCTCATGTAGTTTTCTAATTTCAGAACTAACTGGAAGAAATCTTACTTGAAGAAATTAAGTCAGTAAAATTGAAATTTATAGGCAGTTGAGATCAGAGTGTTCAACTGCACTGATATTCATTGTCTGGTGTTTTTGAAGGAATGTGGTCCCCATGAGTTAACATCTTTTTACAGGTTCACAGGTTGGAGAGTGCGAAGTAATGAATGTCAGAAACCAATGCAGTGGGGTTGAAGAAAACAAAACAAAACAGTATCTCTACCACTAAATTTATACTGCTTGAGAATCTACTAGAGGACTGACATGTGTACATTAACAGCTGGCCATGGTAGCTGATGGATTCAATGAGTGAACTCAAATATACAGTTTTCCAAGCATATGGAGAGTCCTAGTGCTGTGACATAGTAGTTTATGAAGGTGGAGAGAGGGTATATTTTTAGAATTTAAATTTTTAAAATTCCAGTTTAAATCACTAATACAAAATGGGACATATTACAAATATCTATGTGTCTATGAAGAATTTAGAATATGTTGAAAATTCTATAATTTAATATTTTCCATTCACTCAAATTTATAAAATATTCAGTGAATTAAGAAAATGTTCTATAAACTAAGGCACAGATAAATACTTCATAATAATTGTTGGATATATTGACATAACCTACAACACACTGGCATGAATCAATGTGTACCTAATTAATGGGATTCAATGTATTTGTAGAAGGTAAGTGTAGTATATTGAATCATACACTTGTTTTAAAATTTACATTCAAATGTGTTCTGAAAGAGGTAGCAGAAAGTTGAGTGGTACCTGGAATACAACATAAAATAACTGAAATGTAGTTTGAGAGATACTTATAGGTAATTATAGCCTAGCGTGATATGTTAAACTAAAGGTAAGAGAATGTTTTTAATATTTCCTACTCTTATGAATAGCACCAACAAAAATTGAGCAGTAAATATTCTTTCTTCTCACTCTCTTGTTATATGTTAACACATCAGTATCTATTAAGTTCTACATTTTAAGATGGCAATTATCAAGGAATGGGTTTTGAGAAGAATGCTGGAGGAGATAGAAAAATCTTCAAGTTTTAATCAAAGATACCCCTGAAGATGATACATTTTATTTTAGAGAGTAAAATGGTGTGGGGTTCATGTGGGCAGGCAATACAGCTAATGAACCAGGTTTTATGATACTATATCACAAAATATATCTTCCTTGCCTCTTCAATATATTGCCCTCCCTCTTGTAGACATCCCTTAGAAGAGTAGTACAATTTTTACAGTTGATGTCCCTACACTGATGTATCATAATCACTTAAATCCGTTGTTTATATTAGGATTCACTCCTGATGTTGTTTATTCTATGGATTTTAACAAATGTACAATGGCACTTGTCATAGTTATAGTATCATGAATAGTATCTTTACTGTCTTAAGAATACTTTGTGCTTTACCTATTAATTTCCATTCATCCTAACTTCTGGGAAGCACTGATTTTCTTACTGTATCCATATTTTTCCATTGTCAGAATTTAGTTGAAATCACACAGTACATGACTTTCTGAGGTTACCTGATTTTGTTTAATAATATAAACTTTCCTTCATGCTTTATCCTGGTTCAATATCTCATTTATTTATGGTGCTCAATAATATTCCATTGCCGGAATGTGTCAAAGTATTTATCTATTTATCTGCTGAAGGACAACAGGTTGCTTTTTTCATTATTTTGTTCAAAGACATTATGAAGTTTTGTCTTCAAGTATTTGAGTAAGCATAATTTTTAATTGCTTTAGGTAAATAACAATCAGTATTTTTGGGATCCTATGGTATGAATATGTTTACTTTTATAAAAAGCTAGTAAACTACCATTCAGCCTGACTGTACTATTTTGTACCCCACCTTCCTTTCTGTTGCTAAATTCTTTGCTACCGTTGTCACTAGTTTTCTGGATGTGGGACCATTGTTATTAATGTCTGGTAGTATCTCATTGCTGAGTTACTTCACATTTCCCTGATGATTTATGATCTGGATCATCTTTTTCTATGATTATATTTATCTTTATATTTTATTTACTGAGATGTTTATAAAGGTCTTCAGCTCATTTATTCAGGTTCTTTTGTTGTTGTCTGTTCTCTTTTAGTTACATTTTTCTTTTATATTATGATAATATTTTTTAGATATGTTTAACAAATATTTTCTACCAGCCTACAATTTGTCTTATAAGCTCAACGTTTTATTTTTTCATAGCAGTTTTTATTCAATGAATTCCAGCTCTTTGTTTTCTCCTTTTATTAAGAATAAGTCATGCCTTTTAAAATGCATCTAAAATACATTGTCATACCAGTAGGTTTTTCTCCTAAGTGATCTTCAAGAAAAAAATTGCATTTACATTAAATATGTGATCCACTTTGAGGTGATTGTGTGAAAGATGTAAAGATCTGTGTCTAATTTTATTTTTTTTTTCTGCAGATGTCCATTTGCTCCAGTGCCATTCATTTAAAATAACATATTTTCTCCACTTTGCTCTTTTGTTAAAGATCTGTTGATTGTATTAACTTGGGCTTAATTGCAGGCTTTCTATTCTTTCCTGTAATACACTTTCCTATTTCACCAGTATCATTCTGTCTTGGATAAAGGCTAATCATAACTCAACAAAGTAATAGAGCTAACATATTCGAAAAGTTTCATATTTTATTAAAAAAGATCAATGCTATTTTGTAACTTATTAAATTTTTATTTAACCAGTACAATTATAATGATAGAGTGTGTAATCCTCTTCTTGCCAACAAAAGTAAAGAACAAAACTGAATGGGGAAAATAAATAATTCCAAAAATAAACATGAAAAAAGGCAAGTAGAAGCGGAACAAATCAGAGATTAAAATTTTCTATAAAATGGACTCCAAGTATATGAATATTCATGATAAATTGAAATAGACTTCATTCTCCATTTATAAGAACTAATCAAACAAACAAACAAACAAAGAGGTAGACAGATTCAATATAGAGAACACACTTGTGGGGTATGGTGGCACATGCTATAAACCCTGTGGTTTGAGATGCTAAGGGACAAGGATCACAAGTTCAAATCCAACAAAGGCTCATGTGTGAGATAATGCAATGAAGTTTAGAAGTGACATGGTTGAGCTATGAGTATCAATACCCTAATAGGGATTAACTAGGTAGTTAGGGTGCGGCCAGAGAAGGTGGATCCTTTAGGCCTGACTTTGAATCACTCTTCTCTGAGATGTTTTTCTCCTCCATACATTTTTTGCTATGATGTCCCACCAAACCTGAGCCCAGGGCAATAGAGCTGTCTGTGGACTGAGACCTCTGAAGTTGTGAGCCCCAATATAAACTTTTCCTCCTCTAAAATTGTTTTTGTCAGGTCTTTTTGTCACAGCAATGAGAAAGCTGACTAAAACAATTCAGATGGGAAAGTGTTTATTAAGTTAATTGCTATTAAATGACTTTAGTTATATTTATCAACTTTGCAAAACAATAAGTTAATCTTCTTGAAACCGTTTTAATAAAATTAAATTGATTCTGATTATTTAATTGCAATAATCATGTCACTTTAGATTTCAAATTATTTACCACTCTATCCTATAAACCTAGATACCTCCTCTCCATATCTTCGTATTTTATAATTAAAAAAATAAAATCTACTTGAAGGCACTAGAGAGTTAACAATATATGAAAGATGGACTAGGGCAGGTTCTGATGGAGGATAGAGAACCGTGGAATTGAGCCAGTATTGACATCCACTGCCATCCCCTGGACTGGGAAATGGGAGGCTTAGCAGTGCTCTTGGCAGCCTGTGGAACCCCATGGAAAAGAGGATTATAATATCAGAACTATGAAAAACGTTCCCAGACATGATGAAGTTATTTCAGAAATGCAGTTATGATTTAACATTTTAAAATTTTGTCAAAAATAATTCACTACTTTCACAGCAAAAGGAGAAAAATGCTGACAAGCAAAGTAGATGCAGGAATACCTCAGGTAAATGAGCAATTAGATCATGACTATAAATTAACATTAAAAATATTGTAAGTACAGTAGAAAAAATTGACTTTCTTAATCTAGTCAAGAGCATATACAAATATATATATATATATATATATATATATATATGAAAGACAGCTGGGGTTGTAGCTCAGTGGCAGAGCACTTGCCTAGCATGTATGAGGCACTGGGTTTTATCCTCAGCACCACATTAAAAAATAAATTAAATAAGGCATGATGTCCATGTACAACTATAAAAAGATTTTAAAAAAGGAAAGATTGAAAAATTGTACTAATATTTAATCAAATATGACACTTAAAATACCACCAAAATATCTTTGAGCTAGAAAAATGTGTGAGCAATGAAGTACAAGACTTCCTTAAAAATAAAATATTACTGTGATAATTTGAAGATGTATTTAAAAAATTAAGCATATAGATTATAAGACACTATTTTAAATACTGTAACCCTTTGAAAGCTGTCCTTAGAGAATTTTTTAAAAAGTAAGTTTCATAGATAAATTCACCTCAGGATTAAAATGTTATCCATAACAATTCAACAATTTGCCAACAGTAAAGTTTGATATGGTGAGAGAGTTTTGGCATAATATTTTGACTGATTTACATAATTTATAAAGACAAACTTTACCATCTTGCATTTCATCTGCTAAAATTAGCATTAAAAATGAATGTTTTCAATGCTCTCTAAAGATCTGCATAAATGAGACTATTGCTTTAAGCCCTTTTGGATAAGTGTCATGTTATGGAGGGCATAAATAAATTTAAATGCAAATTGTTTTGTGATTATTTAATGTGCATTTTACTTTATTTCATGATTAAAAGTTAAGACTGGAAAACCTCCTCCTGGAAAGAGATTTTTCAGTAAAAGCTGATCTTAAATTCTCACTTCTTGGTATCTGTTTTTAAAAAATGCCTTATGATCTGACTACTCTCTGAAACTATAAGCCGATTACAATATTACATATTCCTTACAATATTGTTGGATAAATCATTGATATATTTTATGTCACTTATTTGTAATAGTAAATATTTATAATGTGTCACCTAAAATTTTGATTTTATGATGCCAGACTGAAGATATCCTTTTGAAATAAACATTTTTTATTGATTTTATTTAATATTTATAAGCAGTATCACAACTTTGGAAAGTATCTCCATATAGTTTCTAAATATGATATATAACAGGCATTGCGCACTTTACTTCATGTCTACTTTATAGGGAAAATAAGTCTAGAAGTTAATAATGTTTTTGATTCACATACTTGATAGATTTTGGGGAATTATTTCAAGATTGCATCAAGAGTAATTTAATACTTAGTCTTAATCCAGAGGAATTTCTCAACTTATGTGCAGAGGTGTGTATTTATCCTGGAGTACAAATTCTGTGATTTAATTCACTGTTCTGTGGATTAAAATAGATAGTTTAATAAATATTCATTCTTTTCTTTTTTACTATGCCATCACCATAAAAATACTAATATTTCCTGTGTGATAATAAAAGAGAAGTGGGTAACCATCACATTGAAGTTTCACAAGAAACAAAAGTATAGAAAATTTGAAAGAACTCAACCAAAAGCAATGTCAATTGAGTTTTAAATATATTCCTTATCACAATGATATTTTTAAAATTTTGTTATTATTTTTAAGGTGCAAATAATTTTCCTATGTGGAAATATTTCAAAAGATACAACCAGCTTACTTGTGGACAATAAATTCAAATACATAAATGAATTCATATTTTATATGTATATGCTTTATTTTTATTTTCCTACTCATATTAAAATTGAAAAAGTTTAACAATCAAAATATTTCCTTTTATTTTGTATTATTATTAAGGAAATTTCAAAGAAAGATACTTCATTTTCATGGACAGTTTGCTGCCAAAAAAAAGTTGTTTTCAAATTCTGTGTTATAACAAGTAATACTTGAATTATTATAGCTAGTGGTAGGGGGAGGAAGGTTGTACATGAAAGAACCTTCATTTGTAACATTTGAATGTTATTATTTTCTTCTTTTTGTAGCTCAGTGTAACTTTATTGTTACCACTTTGTACAAGCTTCGAATTCATATTCCCATAGCTGATTGCTAATGATAAGCAATGCATTTAGTTTCTAAGTTTTAAAGGTGCATGGCATGGTAGACATGCAGAGCACTAACTTAATCTACATTTCATAAAAAACAGCACCATATCTAATAAACTATGAGATATTCTTTTATTTCCTGAGATATGAATACCAAGATTAAGACTGATACCTGTATATAATAGTAAAACATAGCAATACATTCTTTTTGATGTGATTCTGTAAGAAATTCAATATATATGATTCTAATATTCTTAGAAGAATTTAGGGTTTTCAAGCATCCATGGCCTAAGCTCCTGTGAAGTACTTTTTTTCATAAAATGAAATATATATAAACTTCAAAAAATTCAAATGATGGCAGGGATTTTACAGTAAATCCATGAGACACAATGTCAAATTTTCTCAAAGTGTTGCCATCTTTACTTTTTGCTGCATATTCATCATAAAAGGATTTGGGGAATTCATATCATTATCTATCATTTTATTTAACTTCTTGGATGTATATCTAAACCTGGAGATTAGAGATTAAGAAAA
This sequence comes from Callospermophilus lateralis, assembly GCF_048772815.1. Lineage (NCBI taxonomy): Eukaryota > Metazoa > Chordata > Mammalia > Rodentia > Sciuridae > Callospermophilus > Callospermophilus lateralis. Next base: position 6,415,229 of record NW_027515420.1, read on the forward strand.
ATGTATATTTCATCTCAGTATTTTTAAAGCAAGAAAGTTATGAGATTTGATCTAAATGTTCTTTAAAAATAATGTTCATGACAATAATTAAGAAAAAATAGCATTTACAAGTGAATTCTAAAGAAAAATTTGCAAAAATAATAGGATTATGAAGTGTCCATCTTTGAAAAGTATTGTCCACTATCTTAGTAGAAAGATACATATTTTTATAATACAACATCTTCACAAGAACAGTAGAAAGGCAAAAAATGAAAAATTTTACTGGGTATATTTTTTGTGAGATTAATACATGCAGTTTTTTGGTGAAAGAATTCAATTGCCTAAAGATTTATGAGACATAGAGCAATGTAAGAGGATCTCTGAAGACTCACCAATAATAATACATTCATAAATCTAGATTATGACATTCTTTGGGGCCTTTTTTACAAAAAAAAAAAAAAAAAACAGGTAAAGAGCCAGAAAACTTAATAGCACCAGCTCCATCTTTAAACCATTTGAAATACATAATAATGTTTTATCCATATGGATTGTTTTATCACATTGATAGTATGAAAATAAATCTAGATAATATTCACTGAGGGAAATATATAAGGCATTTTTAAAGCTCACTTCTATTTTTCTTATAAATATTGGTTTAAATCATCACTGTATTCTGAATGCATTTCTTTAAAAAAGGAAGTTCTAAATGGTTTGAATTTTCAAGAAACCAATGACTACAAATTGAAGTTCTCAAGTGAAATTAATGAGTTTAATAACTTTCCTGAGAAATCTGTTTGTTGAACATAATCTTCAAATATTCAGTAAAATAAGCATCTTACCTCCTTGTTCATATGCTCATAGAGTGATTACTAAATTAAATAAGATGTGATGATTTAAAGTATCCGTATTGTCAATATCCACAAATTTTTACACTAATTACAGTTATTCCTAGGTTTATATTTTTTCTGGTGACAGTTGTCTACTTTCCCCATTGCTACTGCTGCTAATGTATCAACTACTGTTCCCATAGTAGCTCAACCATATCAAGCTTTGCCTGACAGTTTATAGAGTGCTTAACTTAAAACATTATTCCAAAGAACTTCATTTCCTATGCACAACTCCTGAGTCAAGTCGTTTTAATTTTTGTACTTTTTCAAACAGATGAGGCAGAGTGAAAAATTTAATGACACTCTCAAAATAATGTATTTAACAAATTCTTTATCTACTTAGAATTTCATGCCCATGCCTATGCTTTACACTGAAGTACTAGCCTAGAGTCCTACAAATTAAAACATTGTTTTACCTTATGGAGGAAAGCAGCATATTGGAAATGTGACCATCCTCATAGAACAGAAGCATGAGACAGGCTGCTTGTTTCACATGCCAATGATTATATCTATTTCCTTTCCTGACATGATATTCAATTACAAATGAGATTAAAGCAATTATGAAGTGTGGACAGTGAACATTTTAGAATTACTTGCAGTCAATAGAAGTGTTTAGAACAAGTCATTAATACTACACCACTCTGTCTAAAGTAAGAGCTAATGTATTTTGAATAAATCATATAAAAACTACCTGTCACATCTGACAGAGTCCACATGGACATTTTATGTTAATGTCTGATAATATGACTCAATTTATATTTTTATGTATCCAAATTTTCCAGGAAATATTAATTGAAAATCACTTAGTGAAGAAATTTAACTTTTTTGAAAAAAAAAAGAGATAATGGTTTCTTAAATTTTGTGTATTTATCTTCTCAATTTATTGAAAATTGTTCTTCACCTTAGCATATAAATCTTAAAAAAACAAAGATGTATATGCTAAATAAATATTTAATACACAAGTATTTATGGCTTACCTGGGAGAAAGTTGGAACAATCCCTACCAGATCCACTAATGTTTAAAATCAGTATCTACAATTCTAAAAAATTCTGCCTTGACATGTTAAATTAATCTTTTACAAAGTCTCAAAACAGAGATCAAACAATTTAAAAGTAGTTTTTGTCAATTTTCATTTCAGGGTTTTTGTCATGGCAGAAAAGATTATTATCCTAATATGTTAATATGTGAAATCTAATTCTTTATTGTTAAACTAGAATATTTCACTAATTCTAAGATATGTGTTTTTCATGTGAAAATTCCTAACTTTTCCTAACTTTAATATATGACTTCTGAGAAATCATTATGTAGTACCTCAAATTTCAGGATTTTCTTTTTCTTTATGGTACATCAAATTATTTTATATCATGCAAAGTATGATACATAAGATATGATAAAATATTTTGTGTTTAGCTCAGTTGTAGAGCACAATGCTGTGACCTAGCATTCAATCCTCAACATCATAAAGTGATTTCTATATGTAATGATATCTATATGTAAAAGCATTTACTATGGACATGATTTTTCTACTTGGAAAACAAATGAAATCAAACTGTAAATGCTCTCTTTAGAATATATTTTTCCAATGAAGTATACTGACAAACACAAACCTCAATATTCTATGCCAAATATGCCCATAGACTAAATGAATAGAATTCTGAAGGACAGGAGTTTATCTATTCATTATCTATATAAATATGATATATAAAATTTAAAAGGATGTATATTTGTAATTAATAGTTAAAACTTCACTTATGCAACACATTTTATATCATTAATTTAAAATATGATATCATTAAATCATTCAAAACAATGGAAATATAAAATATTTACAACAGTGATTTAGTGAAACCCCCCTTGATGATATACATGCTTATTATTTGGGAGGTTTTGAGTTGGTTTCAATCCTAGAACACAGCAGCCCAACTTCACTTCATCTTTTGTCAACATTCAGACAAGGGATTTGTTTGGTCTCTTTCAGAATAACTTCTATTCAATAACCTCTCCCCCATTTTCCATGCCCTTTCCATAGGCTTTTTTTTATTAAATAATAATAATAAACAAATTGCACAATTTAAGTTATATAAGGGGAAGGAATACCTTAATATTTATTGTTTACTTTTATCATAATTGTCATAATTATTGGATTTTACTGTCTCTTTAAAATATATTTTCCAATTTTGCCACAAGTTAGAATCATATAGTTTTCAGTTAGCTTTTTCATGAAGAGAAACAACAAGAGCAATGTAGCATCCTTTTCCCACATTCTTGCCAATATTTATTGTTGCTTGTATTCTTGATAATTTCCATTTGGACTGGAGTGAGATGAAATCTTAGAGTAATTTTGATTTGCATTTCACTAATTGCTAGAAATGTTGCTCATTTTTTTCATAGAGTTGTTGATTGATTGCATTTCTACTTCTGTGAAGTGTCTGTTCAGTTCCTTAGCCCATTTATTTATTGGGTTATTTGATTTTTTTTATGTTAAGTTTTTTGAGCTCTTTATATATCCTGGAGATTAGTACTCTATCTGAGATGCATTCTGTACAGATTTTCTCCCATTCTGTAGGCTCTCTTTTCACATTATTGATTGTTTTCTTTGCTGAGAAGAAGCCTTTTAGTTTTAATCTATCCCATTGGTTGATTCTTCTCGTGGTACTTCAAATTGGTGCAACCACTACGGAAAGCAGTATGAAGTTTCCTTAGAAATCTTGGGATGGGACCACCATTTGACCCTGCTAGCTCTTTTGTCATTTTATACACAAAGTACATAAAATCAGAATAGTACAGTAATGTAGCCACATCAATGTTTGTAGCAGTTCAACTCACAATAGCTAAACTGTGGAACCAATGTAGGTGCCCTTCAATAGATGAATGGATAAAGAAACCATGCTACATGAGCACAATGGAATATTACTCAGTCTTAAAGAAGAATGAAGTTATGTCATTTGCTGGTAGATGGATGGAATTGGTGAATATCATGTTAAGTGAAATAAGTAAATTCCGAAAACCAATGGCCGAATGTTTCCTCTGACATGCAAATGTTAATTCATAATATGAGGTGGAGAGTCTAGGGAAGAATAGAGGTACTTTGATTCAGGCATCCGGGTAAGAAAGGAGGGTAGGAGATATGGGGGTAGGAAGAATAGCATAAAGAATAAAACATTAATACCCATGTGCATATATGAGTAAGTGACCAGGGTGACATACATCTTGTACAACCAGAAGAATGAGAAGTTATACTCCATTTATGTATGATGTGTGAAAATGCATTCTACTGTCATATGTAGGTAATTAGAACATAAAAATAAATAAATTTCAAAAAATTGATTATTAAAAATTTGAGTTAGTGCCCTTTAATATGTAACAGTTTTTCATTCTTAGTTATAGCTAATACTTATATACATTTTTATGGTAAAATGTGGTGTTTTGATAGATGTATGTGTTGTGGGATAATTAACTCAAGCTAATTAATATAAAAAACAAGAACAATGTGGCAGAGGCATAGTTTATCTTAGCTCATGGTTTTAATCCTTCTTTAGTGTAGTAGTTAGAAAACCCAAACAGTCAAGACAGAAAAACTATGTAATTGACAACTTACAAATAGATTAAAAAATTGTAGTAAATATGCACAAATAATTCTTATTTAGCTGAAAAATAATGTCATGTGATTTATTATGAATGAAACTGGAGAACATTATGTTGAATTTAATAAACCAGGCACAGAATGACAAGCACCACTTTATCTCACTCATATGTGAAAGTTGGAAAATATATAGAAGTTTAATATAAAATAGTAGTTATCACAGCAAGGAAAGAATAAGGAGGATGGAAGGAGAGGAAGTCAACCAACGGGTACTAAGTTCCTGATATGCTATTGCATGCTTATGTGACTGCTGATGGCAATAATGCATGGTACATTTTAGAAGGCTAGAAGAAAGGAATTTTAAAGTTTCCACTTAAACACATTATAAACATTTATGAAAATAGATGTGTTCAACCTTATTTAAGTATTGCACAACACTACATATGTTGAAATGTCACCTGTTACCCAGTTAATATTTATAATTTTAGGAGTCACTGAAAATAAATTGAACTTAAATATAAATAAATCAATGCATAATGGCTTGATATATCAGAATATCAGTTATTTTTCATTCTTTAACTTAAAAAGCAATTATTTGCAAGTTGTTAAAAACAACAGGCCAGGGAATATTTCTTCTAGGGGCAGAGAGCCCTACGTTAAGTTCATGTGCCATGTGGTCTCCATCACAACTATTCGACTATACTGCCACAGCGTAAAAGCATCCATGGAACATGGAAAAACACATGGTTTTGTAAATGTTTCAACAAAAGTTATTTATGAAAATAGATAGCAACCTTACAGACCATAATGTGCCAAGTTCTGAAAAAGACAATTATCACTTAGGTCACTTAGTTTGAAAAAAAAAAAATGGAATGATGTTTTAACTGTTTGTTTCTTCCTAAAGCCCAACTATTTTTAGGAGCAGTGCCATTTACCTACCACTTTAGTAAAATATTTGTTTTCATTTTCTCTTAATCCATTTCTTAAAAGAAATTTCTGAAATCTAAAATGATAACTATGTAATTTCAGTTCTGTTTTGTAATGTCATGCCTATGAAATCTATAACTCCTTCTAAAATTTGATTCCTAACTTGCAAAATTGCTTTACTTACTTTACTTATTATATATAATCTCATAAGAACCTAAGTTTAATAAAATCCAAACTTAACTCAGCATCCATTTCACTCTGTTCTTCTCCAAGTGATAATTACAGGAATGATAACTACATTTGTCTCTTGCCCAATTGAGAAACACAACTCTAGATTTTCTTCTCCTCTTGAGCTATTCCACTCATAAAAGAAAAAAAGCTCTTCTAATTCTGTTTGCAAAATGCTTAGCTCCTTTTGTCCTTATTTCCCCAGTAATTTTTTTCCAGTTAATTGATTTATAAACTTTCTACCCATCTCTTTCTTATCTTTACTATTTTTTCTCCCTCAAAACCACCCCTTGCACTGCTACCTGTGCACACATGGTCAGAACACTAATTTTAATAGTTTATACTTGTTTCTATTTACTTCTATGCTTTACAAGATGAAAATCAAATTTATTCACTGTGAACAAAATGCTGTAATGACCTGTGGGAAATTTGAATAACTCTCCAATTCATCACTCCAACCCCACCCCATCTCTTTCAGGTTCTTTTCTGACTTCCTTCTTGCAATGCACACTGGAAAATAATGGTCAATTAATGCACTTGCCAGCCTTCTCATTTTTCTGTGCATATGTTAATTTGCTAATCCTAGTTCAGTTATACTTCTTCAGATGTTTACTTAAGTACTTTCCATGACTTGATAGAAGTTTTAACTAGTCTGAGATATCTTTCTTATTATTTCCTTTTATCTATTTGTATAACTGCATATTTTAATCCCTATAGAATTAAACTGTTTCTCAGTAGAAAGCTACATTCTTGAAGATGGAACACTGCCTTTCATCAACAACCCCTTAGAATGTAACGCAATATTAGAATTACAATACAAGGATAGAAAGAATTTTAATGGTTAAATTAAATAAAGGATAAGTGAAAGATGCCAATATGAGAGAATGACTTCTAATTCTTTATCACAAGTTTAGAATGCAAAGATTCTTTACATTTCCTGTACCTTTTTTTAAATCAATGTTTAATCTGTTTAAAGTTTCTACCCTTGATCTCAGTTTCCCTATTTTAAAACAGATAAATATATTAACTTTATAGTGTGGTATGTATAACAAAACATTATTTCTGTTTTTTCATGGAAGGAAAATTAAACATAATTCAATGTACTTTATTCATCTGAAACATATATTGAAAATTACCTCAGTTTGTAAGAAAAATATAACAGCATAAATTTTAAGGCAATAATTAATATTAGATAATTGTTAAATCCCTAAAGATAATTTGAATATGTCTCAGGAATTCATATATTTATATTCATATTTAATTTCTGTATATTTCATAAATGAATAAAATAATGTACACATAGACACAATTATTTAAGAAGTGGAATCAATTACTTTTTAAATTGATTTTCTTTTTGGCTATCCTGAAAAGTAAATTATAGATACAAACATTTATATATATGCATATATTTATATATACATAAATATGTACATTATATCCATATATTTCACATATCTATCTGATATAGTTACTGCAGCTGGAACATCTTTGAAGTCAGATTTTTAAACTATTATTGTGTGTTTGTGTTAATGATAAAATTTCTCCTGAAAAATTATTTTATTCAAAGATCAATATGGAACTATCTATTTCAAAAAAGTTAAATATGCTCTGTATGAAATGGAGGTGAGGAGCTTGGATGTAATCTGCTGAAAGCACAGTTTGCATCTTAATGGTTAACCATCATGTGCATCTAGAAGAAATTAACTAAAAAATAACCCCTAAATGACAGAAAGATCAATAGAGGGAAGGGAGCCAGGAATGGGGAGAAGGAAGGTGAAGGAGAAGTACTTGGGACTGAATTACAAAAAGACATATTTCATGCTTGTAAAATTATGTCTAAATAGATTCTACTATTGTGTATAACTAAAAAGAACCAATTACAAAAGAAGGAACAAATCCAAAAGCTGTTCAAATATCTGCATTTTTTAATAAATTTGCAGAACTGCACGTTTATGTCCCTAGTGTCTACCCTGTTCTTCTTTCGTATTGTTTAATATTTTGTATATTCATGAGTAAATTGTGTGAACAACATATTTCTTATTGATTTAGGATGGTTTCAGTTGAATTAGATGTCTTAGAATTATATGAAAAATATAGGAGTCTGATATTTTTAAAATTTTCCTCATTAAAAATTTACATTCATGGCTGGGGTTGTGGCTCAGTGGCAGAGTGCTTGCTTAGTATGTGTGAAGCACTGGGTTCAATTCTCAGCACCACATCTCAATAAATAAAATAAAGGTCCATTGACAACTAAAATTTTTTTTAAAAAAACTTACATTCAATATTACTGTTTAAGAGGGACAAACTAATTTTTCTATGACAGTGTTTATATATTTCTAATAATCATGAGAGACATTTGTGATTGAATATTTTACCATACCAAAAGAAATAAAATTAAAATATTGATAAATGCAATATTTATTGTCAATAAGTATGTAATATTTTTCTTAAAAAGTAAACATACAGAAGTAAACAAACATATTATACATACTATATTGTCTTTTTTTCCTCTAAATAATGAATATTTGATGGTTTTAAGACAGAGGATATTTGGACAGATTTGGACAGAGGATATAGATCAGTAGTGGTTTGCCTTTTGTGCCTGAGTCCCTCAGTTTTATCTGTAGCAATACAAACAACAACAACAACAACAACAAAAATTCAACTAATACTCCTGAAAATAATTCAGTACCATTTTATTTTTATATCTATATCTTGAATAATTAAACCCCATAAAATTTTACCTAAATGTTGATGATTTCAAACCTAGTTTGAAAGCATTATTATCTTCATAATGAAAACAGTATTATATTTTTTAAATATTTATTTTTTATTATAATTACACATAATAGTAGTACTCATTATGACATATTCATACAAGCACCTAACAAATTGGATGACTTTTCTTCCCCAGAATCTCTTCTTTTTCTTTCACCTTCCCCCAAAATTCATTCTTCAACACTAGAAACCTAATTCTTCCCTTCTATGTTTCCCTCCTGTTTTCTCTCCAACTTTCATAGAGAAAACATATGGCCCTTAATAGTTTCTCAGAGTGTCTTATTTTGTTTATCATGATGCACTTTAGCTCCATCCATTTTCCTGAAAATTACATATTTTTGGTCTGCTCCTGGAACTTGTTTATAGCTTAAGAAAACTTCATTGAATATATTTTTCACATTTTATTCATTCATCTATTTTTGGGCACATAGGTTGATTACATAAATTGCATATTGTGAATTATGTTGCTATAAAAATGTCTATCATGCAACAGTGTAGTATGGTGACATCATATTTTTGGGATAAATATTGAGGAGTGCTATAGTTGGCTTATCTGATGATTCCATTCCTAGTCTTTTTAAAAAACTCCATATAGATTTTCATGTTTGTACAGTTACAATACCACAACCAGTATACAAAAATTCCTTTTCTCCATATTCCTGTCTACACTTTTTGTCATTTTATTCTTGTTAATGGAGATTCTCAGTAGAGTGAGAAGAAATCTCAGTACACTTTTGATTTGCATTTTCTCATGGGTTACAAAAGCCAATATTTTGGGGGGCTGGGGTTGTAGCTCAGAGGTAGAGTGCTCACATAACACGTGCAAGTCCCTGGGTTGGATCCTCAGCACCACATATAAATAAATATATAAATAAATAAATAAAGGCATTGTGTCCAACTACACCTAAAAAATTAATATTTTTTTAAATGCCAATTTTTTAAATTATTTTTCATAATTTACATTTCTTCTTTTGAGACATGTCTGCTCAGTTAATTTGCCTATTTACGTATTAGGTTATTTGTTCTTGGTACTGTTTTTAAAATTCTTTTTAAAAAAATATCCATTTATCTAACTGTAGTTGGACACAATGCCTTTATTTTATTTATGTATTTTTATCTGGTGCTGAAGATTCAACCCAGAGCCTCACACATGCCAGGCAAGCACTCTACCACTGAGCCCCAGCCCCAGCCCTGATTTTTTCATATATTCTGAATATTACTCCTCTGTCAGAAAGTTACAAGAAAAAAATTATCCTAATTTTTAGGCTATTTATGATCTGGTTTCCCTTGCTATTCAGAAGCTTTCTAATTTCCTCCCTTCCCATTTATTAATTCTTGAATTATTTTGTGAGCTGCAGGATTCCTAATGAGGAAGTCATTTCTTTTACCTATATGTTGGAGTATTGGCCCTATAGTTTCTAGAAATACCTAGAATAAAGTTCTGTTAAACACTATATCTTTGTTCTGTTTGGAATTGATATTTCTGCATGATGAGAAAGAAAAATCTAGTTTCATTCTTCTACATAAAGACATCCAGTTTTCTCAAAACCATTCATTAAGAAGGCTATACTTTCTCAAATGTATGTCTTTTATGCTTTATCAAGTATCAGATGACTATGTGTCGGTTAATTTAGGTAGACTAGAATTTATAAAATTATTTATAAGTAGAGAAAAATCACTCATTATTTATTTCCACATTTATTTGTAGACAAAAATTTAGTGAGGATGTATTTTTGAAAAATGTAGTGTGAAATATATAATGTGTATACACATATAATAAAAGTGTTATCAAACAAAATTTAAAGATATTGTAACCCAGATGTGTTATTCATATAAAATATGTATCTATGCATGCATATATTTATTTATTTAACTAAAGATAAAGTTCACATAATATTAAACTTTTTAATGTGTTACATAAACCATTATAAACATATATTCTGAATGTCACAAATACATTATTATCTCTGCTCATTTAACCAGAAGAATGTGAAAAATCTTAACTTTTTTTATTTATTTGCTTTGGGTATATATGTAAATATGCATTTTTGCATTTATTGTTAATTTCATATGTACATATCCTTAGAAAATATATTACTCTTTATATATATATTTTTCCCTAGAAAGTAGATTACTTTACACACACACACACACACACACACACACACACACACACACATATATATATATATATATATATATATATATATATATATATATACACACACACATATATATAAAACTTTATTTTATAACTGGATTTATAAAGGAGATCATAGGGTTAATATATTATTTTTGAACTTCCTTTTACATTTCCTATGATTTTTAGATTTATCAATGTGGATATTTAGATTCAAGATGAATCCATCTCACTGCTCTAATGAATTTCATTTTGTTTAGGTCTTATATTTAAAAATAAATATTTAATCTTTAATCATACTTAATAAATATTTATATTTAATTATATAAATATGGATCATATTTAAATTATTTACAGATTTTTTTGGCATTAAATTAATGCCAATACAAGTCATCTGTGTAATCTGTGGAGTAATCTGTATAAGCTAAATTGTGTGCATATTTAGTAAATTTATAAGGAGTACATTCCTATGCATAGAATAGTTGAGCACAAGATCATTATTGATGACAAAAAAGTGTTGCAGGTTGTCACCTTGATAACATTTTATGAGCAGCTTATGCTCTCTCTGTTTCATCTTCATGGTTATGGAATAGATGTATTTTAAAATATAGATTCACTTTGCAATGTGAATGGAAGTTCACAGATCATTGGTTATCATGTTTACAAATTCAATGAACTTTACCAGTAATAAAAATAAAATAACATCATTTATTGTCATTCTTCTGTAATCTTGCATAATTATATAATATAAATTAAAATTGGTAGTTTCCTAATTATAGTTTGTAAAAAAATCTATTTTTTGTCATTCTATTTGGACTCAATGAGTGTGAATGAGGCAAATCATTATTTTTTTTCCCCTCTCATAAGAATGACTTTATGTTCCAGCACCAGGTAAGGATATGTTAATTCATCTTATCCTACTGATGTGCAATACAACTAGAGTTATTTCTAAATTTGTTTCTTAATTTTTTACAGGTCTGTTTTTTTGCTGCATGCTTGCATTCACCACCTCTTTTTCCATTAATTTAATCTTCAGTACCTTCCAATACAATGTTATTATTTTGGCCATAACGAGAAAGTAATAGTTTAATTCCTCAGTATTTTATATTAATATCACACTCTATAATAAACAAAATAATGACTTTGTTTGCTATAGAGTCTAGCTAATAATGTCTAGCAACACTGCTGCAATCTCATAAGTTCTAATAGGTTTTCTTCTTCTCTTTATTCCTTAAAAAACTTATTATTAGTGAATAAAATGAACTTTGTTTCTCTTTCCTGTTTGTGTGAATTTTATTTATTTTTCTTATCCAATGTAAAAACTGGGAAATCATATATATTGTGAAAACATTGATAATACCTTATGTTTGATTTTAAACAAAATTATTATACCATTCTTTACTAAGTTAGCTATTAATTTTTGAAAGTATCCATTAAAAGCGGCTCCTACCCCCATTCCCAGATGGCTAAATATATGATAAACGATGTATTTTGAAATTTATCAACTTTTAAAAACTGTTCCTTTTTTATTACTATTTTTTTAATTTAATCAACAGACATGGTGAATTGTGCTTATAATTACTCAGTGAAAAAGAGGAAAAAAAAGAAACTTTCTCTCTTCATATTACTATATGCAACCTTCCTACCATTTTGTTTAAAAATAAATTAAATTTTTTAGATGTTTTGGATATTAAGTTATTTTTATTTCACAAAATGTTTTGAAATGTTCTCTTCTATATAAAGTATCAAATGACTTTTTATATTTGAAATAAAGAATTTTTTAAAGTTGAAATTTTTGTTGAAAATTCCTAATTTCTAATCTTTGTTCATGTGTGTGTTTGTATTTGCTGATTTGTAAGAGTAGGGTTCTGCTGAGAGCCACAGCCAAGTTGAAATGGCCCCTGGCATTTTGCCAATAGTATTCATTGACAGGTGAGGCATTACTATCCACCTTGACTGCTACTTTGGAGTTCTTGTGCTACTTTGGAGTTCTCGTGGGGATTCCTGGGGATTCCCGGAGAGTTCCCAATGGTTGGGGAAGTGTAGGAGGAGGGATTGAGGGAGGAAATATTTTCAGCTGCTGGTTCCTGAATGAGCCGCATGGGATTTGGGAGAATTCCCCAGGAGCATGTGTGAAGTGTTTTGGTGGAGTTCAAAAATAAAGTTTGTTCCTGCTTCAGTGGCTCGTGGTTTGTGCCCAGCCAGACTGCGGCATTTGGCAGCCCATGCGGGGAATGCCTGAAGCTCAGGGGTAAGTGAAATTACTCTCCACTAAGGGAAGGTGAGAGAATGGGTGACCATTTCAAAAAACAATGTGTTCTTGTTTTGATTTGTTTTGTTCTTGTTTCAAGCTGCCTATACCTAGAACTTTCCCAGGCAAACTGGGAAAAATGGTTGGCTCAAGGTTTGAAGTTGTTCGCCCCTGAGGAAGAGATAGAAATAGACCACAAATGCACATGTCAAGAAAATAGGAAAATTGATACAATGATTTTTTGTTCCATTTTTGTTTCATTCTGTTTTGGTTTTGTTTGTGTTATCTTATTGTGTTGCGTTATCTTTATAGTAGATTAGAAATTAGTAAAAAACAAACCAAAAGAGTGTTAAGTAAATTGTTAGAGGTTCAGACCATGGAGAAAGAGATTTTAGATCAAATAAAAGAGAAGGTCTCTCAAGCTAGTCAGACAGAGGAAGAAAATTTAAGGGAAGAAAGCTTAGAGGAGAAACAGCTATTAGGGAAAAAGCTACAATAGGAGGCTGATACTAACACCATTCTATCACCAGAGGGCGTAATTCAACCAACAGTTCCACCTATGGAGACACCTGAGTGTCCCTCAACCCCCTTAGCTAATAGATGGGATCCTGAGACAGGGCCTCATAGATTAGCATGCCCTGTACTTGAGCAGGCAGGAGGGCAGCGAATTCACCATGCTTTAGATTTCAAAACAGTGAAGCAGTTAAAGGAGGCTGTAACAACCTATGATTCTCAAGGACCCTTCACGGTAAGCATGGTCGAATCCATTATCAACTTGGACATGACACTAGCAGATTGGGCTAGCATATATGGAGGACAATATTTGTTATGGAAGGTTGCCAATGAGGAATTTTGCATGGAGACGATTAGGCGAAATGCAGCAGCTGGTTACCCTCAAAGAAATCTAGATATGTTGTTAGGAAAAGGACCTTATAAGGATCAACGGCAACAAATTGAATATGATCCTGCTATATATGCACAAAATGCTGCAGATGCAGTTAGGGTATGGAAGACTTTACAAGGACATGGAGATTTACAAGGTCGATTATCTAAGGTAATACAGGAAGCTAATGAACCTTACACTGAATTTGTAGATAGGCTTATTCAAACAGCTACCAGAGTTTTTGGGGATACAGAACAAGCAATGCCACTAATTAAACAACTGGTTTATGACCAAGCAAATCGTTGGTGCATAGAGGTCATTAGACCATGGAAACATGGAGATTTAAAACACATATATTAAATTTTGTAGAGACATTAATGAACAAGGGCAAGTCATGGCAGCTGCAGTACAACAGGCTTTAGATGTCAGGGCAAAAACATGCTACAATTATGAACAAATAGGACATTTTAAAAGGAGTTGCCCCATAGGAGGAGGGTTTAACAAAGGTAGGTATCACAGGAGTAGAATACCGGGTATTTGCCATAGAGGGAGACATTGGGCTAATGAATGCCATTCTCAACCCACCATAGAGGGTACTCCATTATCAAAACATGGACAAGGACCAGGTGTTTACTCACGATATCGTGGAGAAAGGCATCGGGCTTCATTGCCAAAAAATGGACAGGTGGGCCCAATGCTCCAGGGCCCATGACCACAAATATACGGGGCACTGGAGGAACCGAGAAACACCATGGAGGAACCCAGTAACACCATCAGGGTAGTGCCCAGGACACATTATCCATCAGATCTCTCATCAGATGAACCAGAGGGAGCACAGGGTTGGACATCTGTGATCTGTGCCTCTGCCAGAGCAGTACTAACTCCAGAGATGGGAGTTCAAATCATTCCCACAGGAGTAAAAGGACCTCTTCCCCAAGGAAGAGTAGGCTTATTGTTAGGACACAGTTCTTCTACTTTAAAAGGACTTATGATAAGTCCTGGGGTAACTTATCCCAATTATGAAGGTGAAATAAAAATTTTAGCTAGTTCTCTAAAGGGTATATCAGTAATTTCACCAGGAGATAGAATAGCACAGTAATTAATGATACCCAGCATACATGATAAATTTTCCAGTAGTAGTATAGAAAGAGGTTCCAGGGGATTAGGCTCCACAAGTGTAGATTGGGCTATGCTGTCTTTAAATTTTGATTCTCGCCCAATGCTAAAACTAAATATTCAAGGACATGAAATTAATGGGCTACTGGATACAGGTGCAGACCTTAGCATCATATCTCCTCAAGAATGGCCAAAACATTGGCCATTACAACAAGCCACTCAAATGCTTTGTGGCCTAGGAGTGGCAACTAATCCCCAGAGAAGTGCAATGGTATTAGATTGGAAGGATTCTGAAGGATGTGAAGGAACAATACAGCCATATGTATTGGATCATCTTCCTATAAATTTATTGGGACAAGATGTCCTAGATCAATTAGGTTTGAAATTAATAAATAACATCAAGGGGCTGGGGATGTGGCTCAAGTGGTAGCACGCTCGCCTGGCATGCGTGCGGCCCAGGTTAGATCCTCAGCACCACATACAAACAAAGATGTTGTGTCCGCCCAAAATTAAAAAAAATAAATATTAAAAAAATTCGCCTTCTCTCTCTCTCTCTCTCTCTCTCTCTCTCTCTCTCTCTTTCTCTCTCTCCCTCCCACTCTCCCTCCCTCTCCTCTCTCTTTAAAAAAAAATAACATCAATCCAAATGCACCCAATATTAGGGCTAGACAAGGTTTCAGGAAAGAAAAAAGATTAGGAGAACAAGAACAAGGTATAGCAGCACCAATTCAAATAGATCAAGGAATAAATAGACATGGATTGGATTTTCAGAAGGGGTCACTGAGGCAATAAAAATTACTTGGAAATCAGAAAGACCAGTATGGGTTCCTCAGTGGCCCCTGACTAAAGAAAAGATACAAGCAGCCCATGACCTGGTCAAACAACAATTATCGAAGGACATACACAACCTTCAGTATCTCCCTGTATCTCCCTATAATACTCCCATTTTTGTCCTCAAAAAGAAATGTGGTAAATGGAGATTATTGCAAGATTTAAGAGCCATTAATAATGAGATGGTTATTATGGAACCTGCTCAATCAGGGATTCCTCAATTGTCTGCTATGACAAAAACCTGGTATATTTTAGCAATAGATATTAAAGATTGTTTTTTTTCAATTCCAATTAATCCTGAGGATAGTCCACATTTTGCATTTACTATCCCTGCACTAAATCATGAAGATCCTGATCAGAGATATGAATGGAAAGTACTCCCTGAAGGGATGGCTAACAGCCCCACTATGTGTCAAATTTATGTTAACAAAGCAATCCAGCCACTTAGAAATCAAAATCCTGAACTACAAATATTTCACTATATTTTGGATGATGTATTATTAGCACATAAAGATAAAAACACATTGCTAGAATGATATGCCACACTTACAAATTTAGTAAAAAATTATAATCTAGAGATAGCAATAGATAAAGTACAATTAAATTTTCCAATTAATTATTTAGGAGTTCTATTATCCTCAACCATGGTCCGTCCACCAAAAATTCAAATATGAGTAGATCAACTCAAATCACTTAATGACTTTCAAAAGTTATTGGGAGACATAAATTGGATAAGGCCTTATCTAGGCATACCAACAGGATAGTTGAGACCTTTATTTGATATGCTAAAAGATCCATCAGATCCAAATTCACCCCACATGTTAACGCCTGAAACAAGAAAGGCATTAACAATTATTGAAACATATATGGAAAATATGCATTTGGCTAGAATTGATATGTTTACCTTTATTATTTATTGTAATACCAACAAAAAATATTCCTACAGGAGTATTTTGGGAAGAAGATCCATTATTGTGAACACATTTATCTTATTCTCCTAACACCATCCTTACTAGGTATCCTGAGGCTGTAGGACAATTAATACTCAATGGAATAAAAGCAGCAAAGGGAGTGTTTGGAATTTCTCCCAATAAAATTATTACTCCATATTCTATGTATCAAATTGATGAGTTAGCTAATGAGTTAAATACTTGGGCAATTATCATGTGTAAATCTAATGTTTCATTTGATAATCACTCACCATCTCATCCTTTATTGTCTTTTGGTCTTCACATCCTGTAGTTTTTCCAAAAATGACAAGAAAAACACCTATCATGAATGCTCCAAATGTATTCACTGTTGGGTCAAATAATGGTACAGCAGCAGTAGTTACCCCTGATCATACTTTTACATTTTTAGTACCCAAACAATCAGCTCAAAAGGTAGAACTTAATGCAGTATTACAAGCTTTTGTGATGTTTAAAGATTCTGTATTCAATTTATTTTCTGACAGTCAGTATATAGTTAATGCTATAGTATCCCTTGAAGATGCTGGTAGGATTTCTCCTTCCTCTACTTTTTCTCTTTGTTTTCCACTATACAAAGTCTAATCTGAGACAGAAAAGATCCATTCTTTATAGGACATATCAGAGCACATGCAGGATTGCCTGGAGCCCTTACTTTGGGCAATTATTTAGCAGATAAAACCACACATGACATGCATATTTTCTCTACACTAGAAGAAGCTACCAATTTTCATAAAAGGTTCCATGTCAATGCTAATACTTTACAAAAGTGTTTTAAAATAACTAAGGAACAAGCTAGACAAATAATAAAACAATGTCAAAATTGTGTGACCTTTTTACCACAAGTTAATCTTGGAGTCATCCTAGAGGATTGATACCTCACCATATTTGACAGATGGATGTCACACACTTGCCAGAATTTGGAAAATTAAAATATTTGCATGTTACAGTTGATACTTCTTCTGGATTTTTGATGGGCTCCCTTCATGCCGGAGAAAAAACTAAAGATATCATAGCTCATTGCTTACAAAATTTTGCCATTGTGGGCATTCCAAAACAGTTAAAAACAGATAATGGTCCTGGCTATACCTCTACCTCTTTTAAACAATTTTGCTCATCATTTGGCATTACTCACATAACAGGAATCCCATACAATCCACAGGGACAAGGCATAGTTGAAAGAGCTCATCAAACTATTAAAATGTACTTATTAAAGCAAAAAGAGGGAATTGGAAAAGGGTATATATTCCCCAAAGATATACTTAAAATAATCTTTTTTACTCTAAACTTTTTAAATTTGGATTCATCAGAGCTTAGTGCTGCAGAAAGGCATATGTGTCCAAAAATTGTACATAAGGCTAAGGTACTTTGGAAAGATATTCTAACAGGACAATAGAAAGGTCCTGACCCAGTGATTGTCTGGAGTCAGGAGTCCTGTTTGTGTGTTTCCACAGGGAGAACAACAGTCGATTTGAATTCCAGAGAGACTAACCAAAGAGATTTCTACAGACCAAAAAGAAGATGATTTGACTCAAATCCATAACAGCTGATATCCAGAGCTCCAGCTTGGCTATTCTTACATCTGTGACAGTGATTAACCAGCATGCTTTTTTCAATATCTATTTTATTATTGCCTTTTCCCATATCATAAAGTTCTATTTTATTTTTTGAGCTCATACAGACCTAGGTTAATGTTTTTCTGATCAGTTTTATTTTTTGACTGTGGAGTTTTAAACAATGCAAGGGAGATTTCACCTGTGTAAAGCTACAAGGCCTTTACTGTTGTCTTATGTGTTGTACGTTTGTGTGCACACTTGTGTTTTGAGTTGTATGTCTGTGTGTGAGTATGTCAATATATCATATATGAGGAGCGCTCATGAAAAAATGGATCTTTTATACACGTGATTTAAATTGTTTAATTTAAATTTGGTAAACAGCTGTTGTGGATTGTTTTAATATGTGAACAAATAAGGAGGTTAACAGATCTGTTTGTTTACTTTCACCTTTTCTTTTCATTATATTTAATAATTCTGTTCAGGATTAGGTAAATTGTTCAGAAAATTGTTTTCTTAGTACCTGTTGGAATGTTACATAATTTTTTTTTAGCCATCATTGCCAGAATTCCTATCTTCATCCCAGTGCTGGTGAAGACAAAGATAAAACCAAACTATAGCTTCTTTGATAGCTATCACAGTAAACTGTATAAACTGATGCATCAATGAATAATAACCCAACAAGTAATGCTCAATCAAGGAGTCAATTTTCTTTGGGAGGAAATGGACATATTGATAGATTCCTCCGCTTTGAACTGCTTGTAGAACTTGCCTGGACTATGTATGTATCACTTGTATATATTGTGAACTATCTGTCGGTGCAGCAAATTGTGGTAATGCTGGCATTTCTTTGCTGATGGTGTCACCGGAGGTACATTTCTTCAAAGGAGCCATCAATTGGCTTAGTGTCATGGCATTTCTGTATCCTCCTCCCTTCTGCTAGTGATGGTCTAAAATTTGGGGGCCAACAGAGGTGAGGCAAAGAACCTCATCCCCCCACTGGTGCAAAGGCCAAATTTGGGGGCCAACAGAGGTGAGGCAAAGAACCTCATCCCCCACTGGCACCAAGGCCAAATTTGGGGGCCAACAGAGGTGAGGCAAAGAACCTCATCCCCCCACTGGTGCAAAGGCCTATCCACAAGTATAGCTGTATGCTGGACTGGTAGTCAGTGATGGGTATGATCCAATTGCAGTGGTACCAACTTAAGACAGGAGGCTGATGCCTAGAGGCCAGCTCATCCAATGACAGGTAAGGACCATTTATTGTATTGGACAACCTAATAGGCATGGTCCCTAAGCCACATTGCTTGTGGTTTAATTAAACAGAAGGGGGGAGATGCTGAGAGCCACAGCCTAGTCAAAATGGCCCCTGGCATTTTGCCAATAGTATTGATTGACAGGCGAGGCATTACTCTCCACCTCGGCTGTTACTTTGGCGTTCTCTTGGGGATTCCAGGAGAGTTCCCATTGGTTGGGGAAGTGCAGGAGGAGGGATTGCCAGAGGAGATATTTCCAGCTGCTGGTTCCTGGATGAGCTGCATGGGATTCAGGAGAATTCCCCTGGAGCATGTGTGAAGTGTTTTGGTGGAGTTCAAAAATAAAGTTTGTTCCTGCTTCAGTGGCTCGTGGTTTGTGCCCAGCCAGACTGCGGCAGGGTTATATGGACATATTAAGCTTATTCCATATTTTTATCATTAGTTAATATTTTTGTTGACTTGTTCAATCTTTTTCTGGTAGAATCGATTAACCAATAGCAGGTACCAATTTTTTTACGTCCTTAAATATTATTGTTTTCAACATTTCTTCTTTTGTTTTTATTCTCAGACTATATGACCATATACAAATATGGATGAGTTGCCTAATTATTTTCATGAGATTTTTGTTTTATCTTTAAGTCAGTAAAGATCTTGGATAAAACACTTTAGAGAATGGTTGTTTAGAAGAATGTTTTTTTTTTTAATTTTTAAATAACTCTGGGTTTACATAATTTATTGTTTGCAATTTTATCTAATTTTATACTGTTGTGGTCAGAGATCTGTAGAATTTCAATCATTTTGTATTTCGGGATTGTATTTTGTTTTTCTATTGAAATTTCTATGGAAATTTGGAGAAAAAATATTTGCTTTGTAATTGCTAGGGTGTTGATTTTTTTATTAATGTAATTGAGTGCAAGCTCATAAAATTGTTGCTCTAATTCAAATATATTATCTTGATTCTTTACTTTCTTATTCTAGCAGTTGTGCAGATAGATAGTTCCGGCTATTATTCTGCATTATCTTTTCTTCTACATTTTGCATCATGAATTTTAAAGTTTAATTACTAGTTCCATATATATGGAAAAGTACTATCTCTTCTGAATAATTGAACTTCTCCATCATTGTACCAAAAGCAACAAAGGCCATTCTCTGTCCCTCTATAACTGCGCACACCCAGTTTTGTTAACCCTGTAGCCCTTCTGCAGAATCCTGTTTTTTGAGCAAAATACCTACTGAGTAACCCAATGCTCATTCATTATATTTACTCTACAGTTTTTTCATTGTTGTTAATCAGCAGAGTACCAGATCACATTTTCTTGTCTCTTCCGTTGTCATAATTTTCTATTCTTACCCTAGTACCCTGGGTCTGAAACTACCAGTTAAATGATTGGAGCTTGAATCCTTAACCACCTTCTTCTTTCATAGAGAACAAGTCAATATATAAAGCACTTAGAAGAGTCCATGGCATAATGTAAGTGCTATAAGCATAAGCATTTGTCGAGAAATTAGTATTGCTTGTTGCCCAGGTATATTTCTGTGGCATTTTTAAATGACATTGTAACAAGTTAATGTGCAGATTTTTTTTTGTAATTTAGATTTTCCTTCTACTTTTTGTTTGTGTGTTTCAAGTAAATCTCTTTTTTAAAGGCCATTTAGATGATTTCATTTTTGTTTGTTATTTTGTAATCTCATTGACAGATTTTCTTTCTTTTATTTGGGGAATTTAGTTTGTTTACTTTTTAAAGTATTCATTCTTCTATGGATCTATATATCTAAGTACACACAAACACACATAATTTATTGCCTTCTTTTAAATATACTGAGTTTTGATAAATTATTCCATTATCTTTTTCCCCCAATATTAAGTATTGAATCCAGGAGCACATCATCACTGTGGTAAATCCTTAGATCCCCCCACCCACACCTCTATTTTGTTTGTTTGTTTTTTGTTTTTGAGATTGGGTCATGCCAAGTTGTCAAGGATAGACTACAACTTGAGATACTTCTGCCTCAGCCTTCCTGGTTTCTGGGATTATAGGTAGGTGCCTCTGTGCCTGGGCTCCTATTTATCTTTATCAGTTCAGTATTTATACTGTTTCTTTTTTAATATTATTGCTGATATTACATAAATTCTGATAAATATAATCTAATCAAATATACTCCTAATTCTGCACAATAAAACTAACTACATTTGAACACTCTGGTTTGGATAATAGGTGTTCCCCCAAAGCTCCTGTATGAATGTAGGAATGTTTCCTGGTAAAGTGTTGGATTGGTAGAGCTGTAACAATATATTCATTCTAGCGTGAATGATTGGGTGTTAATGTAGGCAGGTGGGGCATGGCTAGAGGAGGTGTGTCACTGGGGATGTGCCCTGGAAGGACTCATCTTTCCTGAATCCCCTTTGTTCTCTCCCTTCTCTGTCTCTGTTTTCTAACCCTCAATGATCTGAGTCACTTTTTGCTATGTGGTCTTTCCCATGACATGCTTCCTCACGTTAAGTCCAGAGCAAGTGAGTCGATCATCTATGGACTGACCTCAGACACAGCCCCACATAAAGTTTTCCTCTTTTAGGTTGCTCTTATCAGATATTTTTGGTACCAGCAATTAAAAACCTAATTAAAACATATATTTACGTCTTATTCATAGCTTTTAAGCTTATATTTTTCCAGTATATTTAAAAATATGTTCATTTTATATATAGTGTTAATGCTATTAATAATTATATTACAGTTCAATTTAAAAATATATTCTCTGCATATTTAAGTCTATTTGTATTCCTGAATCATCTCTCTTTTTAGAAAAAAAAACTGTATTTATTATTGTCACATATGTTTTAAAAGTTTTGCTTGTTGGGACTGGGGTTGTGGGTCAACGGCAGAACAATTTCCTAGCACCTGCAAGGCACTGGGTTCAATCCTCAGCACCACTTAAAATAAATAAATAATTACAACTACAACTAAAAAATACATTTAATTTTTTTTTATGTATGTGAATGCGTGTGTGTCCCTGTGTATTAGTGTGATGATATGTTGCTTATAATGTCTTTCTGATCTTGTTTTAATGAAAAATTGCATGCATAAAATATGTATAGAAATGTCATATTTTAATGTTTTTAAAATCTTGATTTAATTATGATACATTAAAAAATGACCTCTCAAATTTCTGAAGTTACTTTTCAAATCTAATATCAGACCTTTCCTCATTTGAAATTTTGTGCAGCATTTTTCTTTCTTCTTTCAAATTACTCAGTGTAATTACTATTTTTCAATTTACTACTTTTTTTGCAATTATGGTATTACTTATTCGTTCAGTGCTTTCAACTGAATTGCCACATTCAGTCATGAAGTTTAGGAAAAAAAATATGTATCAATGTACAAACGTACTTTTAATACTTAGGGGTAAAAACGTAGTGTTTTTCAATGGAAAATAGCAACTGACATGAAAATGAAAAATTAAAAGAAACAAATTCCCATAAAGATACCTGATTATTAAAAATGTAGGCTTATATTTCCTGATTTAGGATGTTATTCTTCATAATTGTTTTTTTATTGTAAGGTTTCCCTCTAAGAAATATCCACTAAAATATGGAACCAGAGATAAATGACATAATAAATGGCACAGTCATCTGTGGTCAAGTTTCATACATCACCATGACCTTACACTTAATATTCTTTATCTTCTCACCTATGCATTTTATCACCTGAACACACCCTACTTTTGACAATATTGAGTGTGTTCATGTTTTCTGAAGTTCCTTCCATTCTACTTTATCTGATAACTATTTAGTCATCTTCTTGGGTCCAATTTAAATATGTCTTCCCTATGAAAGGATTCCTGCAGACATTTTAGTTACCTGAGCTCTTGTTCTCTTGTTGTAGTTCTACTATTCTATTAACTTTATTACAGAATAAATTAAAAAATATATAAATATGATGTTACATATTATTTACCTTCTTTTAAAATAGAAAAAAGATCTATTTAATTTTTTATATTTAGAGATAACATGTCATAATAAATTGTGAGATTTAGTATAAATATGTATAGCGAGTAGATAATCTACAATTGGTTGAGTTTTAACAACCCACCTGAACACTTAATTAGTCACATTTTTGTTGTGGGTGTCTACTTCACAAGCACTCTTCAAATCTTGGTGATTGAAGAAATCCCAAACTTGATATATGTTTTTGATATTTCAGAGACTAAGTGTATCATAGTCTGACTCTCAAAATGTGCTACAGGAGAAATATCACTTCTTATGACATTAATACCTAATAACATTTGTGCTGGATTTGATTGTGAAGATTATGTCTTGAGAATGTGTATAGTTTTTGTATATTGTCATAAAACATAGCTCTATAGTGAAGGGCATGATGCAGAAATTGTTTGGCATAATTTGGAAGAAATAGCAAATAAATAAATTTGTTCTAAGATACTATAAGTTTCATCTTATGGATCTATCATATGTTTAATGGATTCTTTATCAAATATAAAGCTTGAAACTGGGGTTGTAGCACAGCAGTAGATGGCTTGTCTAGCATATACAAGGCATTGGGTTCATTCCTCAGCACCACATAAAAATAAAATTAAAAATGTCCAATTACAACAAAAAATATATTAAAAATAAATAAAGCCTGAGAACCTTCTCTTGGTATGTTGTTAAAATTGTCATATTCTGAATGCATAATGCATTCATTTGTCTTTTCTCTCTTTATCAATTTGAAACAAAACACTAACTTATAGTACAATTGAGTTAGCATGATTAAGTATTCACAATTCCATGAGTATTGTTAATAGCACACAGTAATTACATTTTTAATTTCAAATATATTTTTGGAACTATATTCTTGTAAAACAAACAATATGCAGTAGATATTATATATGCAACGCTTGAAATAGAATATCACATGAAACCAACTATATTATTCCATAAACTTGGAAGATTCCTTATTATAGTGGCTTCAAGACTCTAAAGTAGTTAAATGGTTTTAATATACTACTAATTTACCCAATTTTTAATTCTCTTGATTTTGGTCTCTAAACAATCTGATTTCAGTAGCCAATCTGTACTCATACTAATTTAATCAATTTCTAATACTTTTAATTTTTTAAAGTAACATAGTAAATATGACATACCATAAATATGAAAATGGGAAAAAATATTAACATTGAATATGGAAGTTAAACTTCAGAATTAGCACCTTCTAGAGGCAAAACAATAGTGTATGTGTGTGTTTGTGTGTGTGTGCATGCATGTACATTTCTACAAATAGAAAGTGGTCATTGTAAGGAACTAGCTATTCTACATGGGAGCTAGATGTATCAAGACTTATTGTTGTCAAGATGAAGAGCATCCCAATAAACCACTCATAACTTCCAGTTCACATGCTAAAGCATAAGACTCAGAATAATTGATCATATATTTCTAATCTGAGGCCAGGAGTTTTGAAATTCAGGAGTAGCTAATATTTCTGTTTTAGTTCAAAGTAAGGAAAAAATTATTTTCCATTTCAAAGGCAGTCAGGTAGGAGTATTTTTTTATTTTAATTAATGTACCCAGTTTGTTGGCTGTGAATCACCCTCAATCTACTTTGTTCAGTCTATAGATTCAATTGTTAGTCGCATCAAGAACCACCCCCTCAGACACATCTAGAATAATGCTTATTTAAATATCTGCGTATCCTGTGACCCAGTCCAGTGGAAACATACAAATAACTATCACAATTGTGTATTAATAAAATTTAAATGATGCATATTAGCATGTATGTGTGTTCTTCCTGATTAGAAATAAGTAAATAAGTCTCTTTTAGAATATCAAACCAGTGAGAAGAGAGGAGAACAAAATATGCATATATCAATTAGGTATTTTGGATACAAACAAATAATATATTCTATGATTAACATCAGCAGAAAGAATTTTCTGGAAGATTACCTACATTTCATGAGAACTTAAGGCAAAACTGGTCAAATAATTCTAAGAAAAGGGCAGGCACTGAGTGAAGCCCAAGACCCACACCAAGATGCAGCAAGTCATAGACATGACTGTATATGGCCATAGGAAAAAGGAAGAATACCTCCCCTCCCCAAATGTAGCTAGATCTTGAGACTGATGACAACATGATCAAAAATATTCCAGAAAGTTTATTACTCACATATGGAGACATCTGAGATTAAAAAAAAAAACTCCCCAAAACTGATCTAAATGCTGGGCACAGTGGTGCACACCTGTAATCCGTGGGCTTGGGAGGCTGAGGCAGAAGGACTGCAAGTTCAGTTGGCAATTTAGTGAATCCCTAAACAAAAAAAAGGGCTGAGGATGAGACTCAGTGGGTTAAGCACCTAAGCACCCCTGGGTTCAATCCCAGTACCAAACATACAAACAAACAAGACAAAACCTGATGTAAAAACAACTTAAGAAGGCTGGGGATTTAGCTCAGTTGGCAGAGTGCTTGCCTTGCATGCATAAGGCTCAGAGATCAATCCCCAGGACTAAAAAAAAAAAAAAAAAAAAAACCAAAAGGTTGAAAATGCAAAGATAGGAGACTGAATTCTTTTTTTTTTTTTTTTTTTTTTTTTTTTTTTTGGTGTTTTGAGGCAGGTTTGAAGAAGTATGACTTGTGGCAATGCAGTACCCAGGTTTTATTATCCATTTGCCCAGATGCCAGGTAAAAGGAAAGTGGTAGAGTTGAAGCTAAATAGCTGTCAGCAGTCAAACAACATAATGATGCTTTTCATATATTAAATTTGATTAAAATTCATGTGAGAACTCAAAAAGAGTACGGTCCCTGGGATTGGCCATGATGTGTTCACATATCTGAACTAGCATCCAGAAAATTGCACCTACATTTACTTATTCATGTGGCAAATACTCAGGTAACTCCCACATGCAACACAGTGCCCTCATCCTCACAATCCAACTCCCTGACCATGGTCCAGAATCATAATAACTGAGGTGGACAACTCAGTGTGGCTGACAAAATGACACAAGAGCCCCTTTCCAGCTCCATTATTATTTGTAAAAGTTAAGTGTTCAAAGTGTTCTGTGTTTTTTCTATTTTTCATTAATACTTTGGTGATAGTTAATTCTTAATCAGTGTTGATAGATTCCATTTTACTACAAGTTCTGACATGAAAAAAAAGCAAATTCATGAAGGATTTCTTTCTACCTTCAGACATGGTAAACCTATTTATAAATGATCAAAACTAGAATATGACCATTTTAAAAGTGTTCTCATGAAAGTGAAAGTGTTTACTTATTCAAACAGTATTGTATTAAATATGAAATTCAGCTAACTTGTGTTATTACATATAGCGCACTACTTTAAGATACTCAGTTTTTCTTTTCATGCTCTTGTTAAGCAAGGGATGCTATCTAGGAAATTGTACTTTTTAATTTTCATTTTTTTTTGGTACTCTACCACTGAAGAGCTAAATCACTGTTTCTTCTTTATTTATTTAACTTTTTACTTTTGAGGCAAGATTTCCCTAAATTGCTGAGGATGGCCTTAAACTTGTCATCTTCCTGTTTCAGCCTCAGGAGTTACTGGTATTACAGACATGCACCACCATATTTGGATTCTCTCTTCTTCTAACATAGCCCTATGGTGTAATGATTTCCTTTGCAGTGTTACTCTTACCTTTTGGTTAATATGTTTGCTTGTGAAGTGAGAGAATGTGTGTTGTGTGTGTGCACCTAAGCATTATTTAAGACAGGAAATCATTGACTTCTTTCTTGTTTGTTTTTTGCTATTTGAAATAGGCAATAACTAAACAGCATTAGAGTCCTAAGAGTTCATGAATGGCAAACAATCTCTTATCCGTGAATAAACAATATTGACTTAAAACATTAAATGTATCAATTTATTTGGAAACTGAAGTACTGGATGGATGTGGAAATTGACAGAAACAATACATGAAACATGAATATGTTTTAAGGATCAGGCTAAAGAAAAAAAAGTATTTTCACAACAGATGTGTACTTCATTTTAAGTTTTAAACATGCAAAATTTTGTACCAATTTAAGAAAACACTGTTAGATTTTTATTTGTGATATATTCTATTATAAATATCTTACTGAAATTTTAATAATTATACCTTATTTTTCTAATTAATGACTTGTTTTTAGTTAATGGTCATTTTCAATGAGCAATTCATTAAGAGTTATAGAGTATTTAGCTGCAATTTCTTCACATATTATATTGCATTTCTCTTTTGTCAAAGTTTACCTTGACAAAAGAGAAATGCAATATAGATTTCTGTAGAGACATTGTCTTAGTAAATAATGTATACATTGAATATGAGCATGATATTAAAGTGACTCTAGAGAATGTTAATGTTGACTCAGCAATCTTATTTTTGTCACTCAGTTATGTAGAAAGACAGCAACTATTGGAATATGTGGACATGTTATTAATATAATCTGGCATTTTCTAAAACCCAAAGTTGGGTTACTAAAACATAACAGTAAATATGTTTATAAAATAATGAATGTACATTGTAATGTTTTGAGCAACCAATAAAAATAAAATAAAATAAAGTAAAAAAAAATACTGAATGTATTTTCTTTATGAAAGTGTATTTGAATGTTTCCAGATCATAAAGAAAACATTTTGGAAATTTTCTCAAGATTTTATACCTTGCAGCCTGTTAGCCCTACAACATTATAGGACATATCACAAGCACCACAAATATGAACTCATGGTAAATGTGGTTTCCTTCCCCTTCTCACATGATTCTATTTCATATTTTAAAGTAAAAATTGGATTTTCACAAAGAAAAGCTCATTTATTTTACTACTGAAATCTAGTCCATTTAGGAAGTTGGTATTGTGAAAATGTTAAACAACAAAAAAGAAATAATTTTGACAGTTTTGTCCTAACAGATATTAGAAAGAAACCACGTATACCAAAAAAAAAAAAAAAAATGTAAACTAGCCTCTTTACACACATGAACACACATACAAAATTTTATTCATATACACTGTTGCTCTTTTTTACTATTATATAATTTATTATGGTACTTAATAAAATAGAATTTAAGTGATATAAATAGAGATGATTGATTAAGTTACTAAACAAAGTGTGAATTTTTTATGACCCATTAAAAGATATCTACTATATAAAACAATGTAGTAAAAACCAGAAGGGACTCATTTTGAGGAAAAAATAATGTCATATCTTTGCGTGAAATTTTGTGTGCACAAATAAGAAAGAATTACCAGATTTTTACTTGATATTGAAAATTAAATTCATACATTCTATATATTCTAGATACTATATTTAAATGAATTTATTTTTTATTTAAGTCTAAAATTCACTAGAAGAAAAACTAAGAATTAAGTTATTAAATGAGTGTGCATGTGTTAAAAGAAAGGAAACTTGAGAAGAGTTCTGAGTTCAGTATTGATCTTCTGGCGGTGTGAAAGCCCTTTGAATGGTTTTGGGACCCTTGCTCCCTTAGCAAACATAGACATTAGGAAATAAGTTTGGCTCTGGCCCAGATAAGATAGATCTGAACTTGAAGATAGAGTCAGCTTTCACATATTTTTAGAGTGCACAATGTAAGGATTCTAGCAATACCTTACTAATTTCAGTAACAGCAGATGTAGAACGTTTGTTGTTAGCACCCCACACTGATACTAATCAAGAGGCCACATGTACAATTGATTCAAGTTGTTCTGGAAACAGCAGAGAAATAATATAAACATTGTCATATAGTGGCAAACAATATTTCTTTAAGAACACACATTGAAACTTCTAGGGATATCCCCAAAAGATGTTTGTGTGTGTGTGTGTGTGTGTGTGTGTGTGTGTGTGTGTGTGTGTATTTTGTATGTTTGTATGTATGTTTCAGGTGAAATGAATATTTTGCAATACTACATGAGGATCTGTGACAGTGCAATTAAGAACTATGACATTAATCAATATAAACCAATTTTAAAATATCAGCCAGAGGGTGCATGGAAACATTGCTCACGAATAGGAAATTGATCTGATTAAATTTTTACTTGAAAAATAAATGTTTTTTTAACTGTAAAGCAATCATGTTCAACAATAAGGAGAAAGGATGTGATTTCCTCACACATTTAAAAAACCTTAGTTTTCACTGTATACCTGGCACTTAGTTACCCAACATTGAATGGTTGTTATTGCAAAATTTAAAAGTCATAACGTAATTTGTCTGTGGATTCTATAAGCTCTTTTATTTTGAAATATAGGAAAACAAGCAGATACACCATAGTTGATATGTTTTATTAAGATTCAACTATTAAATGCTTATTTATTATTGGAGTTCTATTGTTTGACTAACTTAGGAGCTCAAAATCCATTCAATAAACTAGACAAATTGGGAAAACAGTGTGGCCACAGTCTCATGGGATTATGTGACCCAAGTCTGAGATTTCAGGAAAGATCTCCTCCAGCAATGATCTTTGAGATGAAATCACATGAATAATAATCATTTTTACAAGAAATATTATACTCAAGGCAAAGAGACTCCCTCTTGAAAAACTCAAAGATAAATAAAGTTTACAGAAGAGAAGGAAGAAAGAAAGTAAGAATAGGTAACAAAAAAGAAGCAGATTGAGCCTTTGAGGCCATATTGACAATGGACTTTATCATGAAAGCAAACATCAACCCTTAGAGAATTTAAGTGTGTGTGAGTGTGTGTGTGTGTAATGCAACAAGTATATTATATATTATCCATTATAAATTTCTTAGGCATCTCCTTAGCTTCTGTGAAACATACATTTGAAAAATTATTCTGAGAGTAAATAAAAATTTTTGTGTGAGTACCAAAATTTCAAAAACAAATCACACAGACACTATACACAAGGTAAGCTATATGAGAATGATTCCATTTTTAAAATATTAACAGATCAACATAAGTTGCCGCAGTCTGGCTGGACACAAAATCATGAGCCACTCACAGCTTTGTAGATTCAAACAGCAATTCTTTATTCCCGATCTCACACCAGCCCTCTACAAGCACGTTCTGGGGAAATCCACGTTCTCTGCCCAAATCCACGTCCTCTGCCTCCCAAAAACTCTGAATCCCAGGAGAGACTCAAGGGGAACTCAGGCAGCAGGAATAATCTTAAACCTGGAACCGCCCTAAACCCGGATCCGCCCTGGTCCTTGAGCAAGGTCACCTTACATGCAATGTTACTGCAAAATGTCCTATTTCCACGAGTCCTTCCACTAAGCAACTTGGGGTACTCTGACAAGGAAATTGTCATACCTACTTGACTAATGGCTCCCAGCAATAAGTAAAGATAAAGACATAGTGTAAAACATTATAAAATGTATCTAATATTGTTCTCAGAAGAATTTCACATAAAATGCTATGTATATTCTTACTGCTTGTGAGAATTTTATTGCAAATTATATTAAAATTAATTATTAAAATTGACAAGTTTATGTTAACAGTATCTATACAACAAGTTTGATTTAATGGCTACTTACATTTTAAGAAAAATCTGAAACTCATAGTAGGGATTTAATGTATGTCAGCTATTATTTTATCAATTTAAAATTAAAATAGTTCAAAGGATCCTAGATTTGTTGGTGAAATTATTTCTTACACATAAACATATGAAAAGAAAATGTTGCATATTTGTTATCATTTTTTGTTATTTTTTCTCATGTTTAAACAAAACTTCTGAAATATTTACTTCATAGGTCTATTGTTTAAATATACCCTACATACACAATTTATAAATATGCATTTTAACTACAAAATATAGCAATTTGTAAGTCATTTTACTCTTCAGTATATATATCTTATAAGTTGCCAAAATATATATGAGGCTGTTATTGCATTTCATGTGAAATCATGCATATTTAATAACATTCCTTTTAATATTACAAAAATGCTATAAGACTACAGCATGCAGACTGTGTTTAAATCATATTATGGCTACTATACAGAAAATGAATAAAGAGGGAAAGTATTTAAATAAATCTGTCAAGATAACAGCATTTATACATTATAACATTTACTTTTCCTTTTTAGTGATCTGAATTGGAGATTTCTGATAATTTTAAATTATAAAATTACACTGATTTAATTTTTGTGTGAGAAAACATTGTCAGAATTTCTAGAAAACTATCTTAGATGTTTCATTATTTTAAGTTCTCTATGAAATATATTTGTAAACAGAGCATTCCTTCAAGGCAAGTATTCGGTATTTATAGTTATCTATTTCTGCCTAAGAAAGTGTCTTATAACTTAGTTGCATAAAATAAATATTCCATTCTTGCACATGGTTCTGTGGACCACTAAGTCAGTTCTGCTGAGCTGCCTGTCTCCGTTCCATGCATTGATAATATGACAACTCCAGTAGCTCTCAAGACCTACTTTTAAATTTACTACCCCATATGACTGGCAGATATTTGTTAGGTTAACTCTCCTAGGAGCCAAGCACAAAGTTCAGTTCTCAGAGTCTTAGGCCACACATTGGGTTCAAAGAAAACATGTTTACCATCACTTCAATAAAATTAGATGGAAAAGTAATAGTGAAAAACAGAAAAGGAGCTTTAATTTGTGCAACTACTCTGGGAAGACAGGGAGGACCCATCTCCTTAGCCCTGTCTTCCAGGGGCTGACAATGACATAGATGTTTCATGGAAAGGAGAATGAGGGCAATGTTTGGGGTTTTTCATAGTCAGAGGGAGGGTCTGCAAAGCTGCCAGGGCATGTAATCTTGGTGAGGCATGGTCTGGCAGATCAGTGTTTCATGATGTGCCAGGGAGGGACTTGTCATGAAGAGAATGCTGTTGCATTGGAGATAGTTCTGAGCAGTGTTACAAGATGCTTATCAAATTTTGTTCCTGGAATTGAAGATGACTTCAGAAGAGAAGGGTTGGGATGTCTCAGAAAAAAAGAGGGGAAAAACAAAAGCAAATTAAAAAAACAAGAGGAGTCAAAATAGGGTCAGTTCAGGGAATGGGACCATCCTTCACAGTTTAGGAGTTACTCCTGCAGCATGGTGTTTGAAATCTAAGGGACATATCTCGGCCTGTAACATAGTGGAGAGTTACATACACTGTATGTTGCAGGAGCAGTCAAAGTCTCTGCTCAGATTTAGGGGGACATGAACCCTCACTTCTAGAAGAAAAAATCTACATCCCTTTTATCCATAAGTACTAAATGTTTTCAGATGAAAATCCATGGTGATATGCAGTTTTTAAAAATAGGTATGTGGATATATCCTAAAAATTAACAATAACAAAATAGATTGCTCTCGTGGACAATGGATGGGATAAAACTGAACTCCCGTCTAGAATTATGGTTTTAGGTTTCAAATACTCAAGTTGTCCATTTATATTGTTCATAACT
Organism: Callospermophilus lateralis; assembly: GCF_048772815.1. NCBI lineage: Eukaryota > Metazoa > Chordata > Mammalia > Rodentia > Sciuridae > Callospermophilus > Callospermophilus lateralis. The sequence continues at coordinate 6,447,945 of NW_027515420.1, forward strand.
CATTATTGTATGTTTTGAGATTAAGGCTCAGGCATGACTGCAATCTCATCACTGGAATTCCTTTGAAAGGTGTAGGTTTTTTCTCAACTAATAGTAATGTTGCAGATACATAAGGCAGAATATATGCAGAGTATATAAGGCAAAAGCTGAGTTTAGAGTCACCATATTCATGGTATGATCAGAGATCTGTATAGATTTTGTCAGCCAAGAAGATGAAATAAGTAGTGTAGTGGAATGGGAAATGGGGAAAGAAAAGAAAAGAAAATAGATGTCCAATGGGGAATTAAGAATAGAATTAACACAGGGCATAGTGACACACAAATATCATGCCAAGACTTGGGCAGCTGGGGCAAGAGGATTGCAACTTCAAGGCGAGCAGTGGCAATTTAGCAAGACCCCATCTTGAAATAAAATATAAATTAAATAGAAAGGCTGGGAATATTGTTCAGTGTTGGAGAGCCCCTAGGTTCAATCCCTAGTTAAAGGGTTAAAAAAAAGAATTAAAGAAAGAATGTGGTTACCACTGTGGGTGACTGGAACTTATAACCCTACTGAGAAAATTTGGCAAGACAGTTCAGAATGTACATGTAAGAGTTACTTCCTGTTTCACAGGACAGTTAGTGGTGTATTTATACAACTACTATCAGTAGTTGTTGGTTAAAGGATCCTCCAAGGGAAACTATTTCCCTGGCATTTCCTGTATAATTTTGGATGGAAAAGTAAGGTACTGAAATTAGAGAAAGCTTCAGGCAAAGAAGCCAGATGTTTGCAGTCATAAGTAAGTGCAGAATGCACTGAGTCCTTCAAATGAGGACACATGCTTGAGGACTATTCAGCACCTGCTACAAATCCATGAGAAAAAAGAGAATGCTATATCTATGTTTTAAAATATATACTTAAGAGTTATTTCATGCTGCAGATATATACCCTGTGAGAATATAAATATGTTTATAGGTTTCAGCTACATAATTTATAATAAATTTTAATAACTTCATGTTTAAATAAAAATAATCATTAGTATTTGAAATACATTCAAAATTTAATGTCATACATTATGATAAATTCTCTGGACTTTCTACATGTTCAATATAGAATAAAATTTAATCTAATTAAAAATTTTAGTAATGCTTTTAGCAATTTTTTCAAATGTTTAAAAGAAATTTTTGAATATATATATATGTACATATACAGTATACAGTATGAAATACATATTAGATATCTAGTATCTAATACTTTTAATTGATTCATATGTAAATGTACATATATATATCATTACTTAAATAATAAAAGCCTCTTTATCAATGTCTTTGATATTCCTAACACAATGTGCTAATACAGATATATCATCAAAAATTAAACATATGTAATAATAGGAATATTAAATATGATTTTCTAATATATCACTAATAATAATGAAATATACATGGATTCCCATCAAAGTACATTTGTACTATTTGTTTGCTTTCAAAGTTTTTAATCCAAAACAGAACTTTATACGCTTCAGTTTAATGTATTTTGGTTATTTAAATGTTTTACCCAATTATAGTTTTACTTAAATAGACTTTATAGATTGTCTTGCAATTTTAAATTATCTAAAATAAGTATTGTCTTCTGATACAATCTTATTTAATAAACATTTTAAAATACTAAGTAAGTACTTAATGTTTTTGTGAACCGGTTCTTTTACTTCTCTCAGATTTTTTTTCTATCCTTACATAAAAGGATATATTGTTACAGAAGATTCTTCCAGTCTTCCTTAAAATTCTGTGGAAGCAAAATGTATTAGGACTAAATCAGCAGTCATGGTTTGCATGCTTAATAATCATTTCACTGGGTTTATTTTTCAATATCCCAAGGGTATTAATCTTTTGAAAACTCTCTTGCAATTGAGATGATCCCTTTCTAAAATGTTTCTTCCTTCCCAATAGTACAATATTATAAGTACTAGTTCTACTTTCATGGAGTATCAACTAATTTGCAATCACAGCAGATCTTAAGCTTTCTTCCTTCAAAATGTCTTAACCTGCCAGGGGTTATGTTCATTCAATTAATGTTTGCTGAGAGAATTAATTCTCTTATAGCTTTGTTAACTTCTGTTTTGTCAAAAATCTCTCTGAACAGTATGTCATAATTTTATCCTGGTGTGTGTGTGTGTGTGTGTCTGTTTCCTGACATCTAATAATAAGTCAGGAAAACTATTTCAGGAGATGTTTTTTCAACCTTTTAAAAATCCAAAATTTTCAGAAAATAATTTGAAAATATTTTTATTATGGAGTTAAATTGAAAATACCAAAAAGACTTATGACGATACTTAATATTCTTGAATCATGATAAAAATGTGACATTTACAACTTTATGGGATAGATGATATTTATAATGGGTTTGAGATAAGAACACAGATTTTTTTTTAAATGGCTTTCTCATTTACCTTAGGAAATAGGATAATTCATTTAAAATATGTGTGCTTCAGTTTCTTAGTGAGTAAAACTGCTTTAAAAACATATTCACAACTTTCTTATTGTGTATATATGTTTGCAACATGTTACACTTAAGGGACACTTGTTCTCTAGGATGTACATATTAATAAATTGATCATTGGAAAGAATAAATAGTTCAGAAATAAGTAAATGGAAAATGATTCATGTAGACATGGTAAAAAATAAATTGACATCAGGACTAAAAATATTGTTATTACTTGTATCTAAAAATGAATAAAGGAAAACAAATTAAATCAGATCTCAAATATTTTGATATTGCTCTTCTGTCAAAAGATGCAGGTAGAAATTAAATATAAATATCACTTTTTCCCCATTTCATTTGTTTGGTATTTCTTCTCTATTGTTCAACATTATTACTTTTTTATTTTTGGTTTTATATCCTTTATGAATGAATTGAAAGAAGAGAATTTGCCTTCTTCATACCTTGTACAATATTTCTACACTATTAACACTGTGTTGTTGATAGTGTAGAAATTAAACAAAAACATTTCTTTATCAATTGAAGATTCTCTAATCAGCATAGTTGAATGAGAACCTAGGAAAAAATAAAATACTAATAATAATGATGATAATAATAAGTAGGCCATATGTAATGATATATTATGTGGAAACTAGAAGTCAAAGAGCATACCTAAAATGGATCAATTAGGGATATAAGATGTGTATACATAACGGACAATTTATATAAAAACCATAACACTGGACACAGTGTGGGGTATCTAACTGGGTGCCGGATGCTCATAGTTATTGAAGCAATAACTTCCCACCACATGGGAAGAATTGCTCCCGGACATGGGGAGGCAAGTCTCAAATGAAATAAGCATGAGTATTAATACCATGAGTAAAACTACTTTTATAGACTAAGATCATCAGAAAATATGCCTGAAAGAAAATGTAATAGAAAAGAGAACCTGTGAAACTTTTAAATTTAAATTTTAAGATTACAAGTTTAATTATAAAACTGAAGTTGGTATTCTCTTATCCAAGGCTTTGATTTGTGTTATTTGTTTGCTACTTCTTAAGTATAAAATATCTGGTTGGTTTTATAAGCTGTTTCAGCCATAATTATTGAAAAATTAGAGAATAGATAATATCAACTATAAAATGCTATGTTATTATTGACTGGATGGATGATCCAGATTTCTAGTAAGCAGTTTGTGAGTTCCAGGGAGTTACCTAGATTTCAGTAAGCTAGATTTGAGAGCATTGCTAAGAAGGGAATTTAGTTACTGGTGTCTGGCTGTTCTTCACTTTGGTATGGATTTGTGATTTATTAAATTTCTGAACTGAAAAGTACAAAAACAGAGAATTGAATAACTTTCTATTATACATAGCATACCACTTGCTGCACAAAGCACAAGGGGCAGTCTCTGTAAAAGGTGACAAAAGAAATGTTAGGCTGGTAACTCATGATGAACACTACAATGGAGAAAACGTTTGTTTATGTGGAGACAAAGACTTTAATTAATCCAATCATTAAATTATGGTATGTTTTCTTATTTTAAATTCTTATGTTTTCTTATTTTAATATAAACTATTATTTTTTTTAAATTTCCATCATCTTTATCACTACTATTAAAAATAGAATATATACTCTTAATTTTAACCATGCCAATATATATCCTCATGTGTTGAGATCAAGGGGTTATTCCATTTTCAGGATATTTTTGGTCCTATAAAGGTAAAATTTTCTGTAAATATTAAGATTTTTTTCACTAGTTAGTAAATATGTAAATAATCTCCCAATTTAAATCAAGCATGAACAAGCCTGTAACCCCTAAGGCAGGAGGATCACAAGTTCAAAGCAAACCTCAGGAATTTAGTTAGGCCATAAGGAACTTAGTGAGACACTTTCTCAAAACTTATTTTTTTTTCTTTTAAAAAAGGTTTAGGATGTGGATCAGTAGTTAAGTGCCACTGGGTTCTAACTCTGGTACCAAAACCACCCCTGTAATGTTAATAATATCCCAATATAGTGAGTTTGGTCCAATATTTCTGACAGTTGTTTTATGGTAGAAATTCAATTGACTTTCACTAGTATTTTATAATTGAGTCTCTTTCACTAAATTAGTCACTATTTAAACAATTTATCCTCTGAACAACCATATATTAAAAGTTCATTAAAACAATGTGCCGCAGTCTCTAGTTGGGCACAAATCACTAGTCTCCACACAGCTTGTAGATTCAAACAGCAATTCTTTATTCCCGAACTCACACCGGCCGTCTACAAACACGTTCTGGGGGAATCCACGTTCTCTTCCCAAATCCACTTCTGCCCAAATCCACTCTCTGCCCAAATCTTCTACTTCTGGGCTTCTGTCTCCCAAAATATACTGTCTGACCCTAAGAATTCAAGAGGAACTCAGCAGCAGGATACGCCCTATTCTAAAGGGGGAACACCCTAATCTCCTATTATGCTAAACTGCCCTATTCTAAAGGGGGAACACCCTAATCTCCTATTATGCTAAACCACCCTGGTCCTTGAGCAAGGTCACCTTTCAGAAGTCCTTCCACTAGACAGCATGGGAGTAAGCTGGCAAGGAGATTGTCATACCTACTTGGCTGATGGCTCCCAGCAACAATGTTTTATAAAATATTTAGTTCAGTAAAATGCAAGATTATTAACTTCTAATATGTGCATAATATGTCCTCTCAGGAAGCATAAAAAGTTATATAACAAAGTACAATATTGTTTATTTCCAAGTAATGTTAAATTTTTTCCCTTTCTTAACCATGTGTTCAATAATGAATACTGATTTAAATAAACAAATAAAAATAATTGTTATGTAATAAAGCATTATTTCAATAAAAATGCATTTGGATACCTCTGAAACATCAATGACAAAATAACTAAATATCACCTGTCTTGTTTCTATATACAGGAAGTCAAACAATAGGGTGACTGGAGAAGATCCTTCAGTAATTGTCTCACCATAGTGGATACCAGTTGAAATAGCTATCTATATTTATACTTTAAGCCACTTTCACTTGGCTTTAAAAAGCCAGTGAGAGGTCTTAGTTCCTGATTTTAGTGTAATAAAATTAAAAGATGCTTTGAAGAAGGCAGGAGGGTTAGATTCACTGGAATCATCATTCCCCTAACTCCATTGCACATGGACATTATCTATGTGGGGGAAAGAGGGAATTTAATCTATACTTGTGTTAATCAGTCACCTTCCTGTTACTGTTACAAAATTCCTGAAGTAGTCAACTTAAAAAGATAAGTTTATTTTGGCTCATAGTTTTAGAAGATTCAGTTCATGAATGATTGTCCCTGTGATTTTGATCCTATAGTGATCATGTGTGTAAGCTAATCTCATGCACAGATATGAAAGAGACAAAGAAGGAACTGAGATTGAAATATCATTTGCAACCATATTCCTCCAGTGATCTAATTTCCTCTCGCATGGCCTCCCCTCTTAAAAGACTCTACCACCTCCATTACTGTCATAGGCTGGTGACCACTACTTTTATACATGGACCTTTCGATGATATTTATGAAAAACATACCAAGACCTTCAACTTGAAACTCAATACCAGGAATAATATGTCAAAATTCTGTGTTGGACTAAAAACAATAACCCCATCTTGGAGACAATAACAACAAACTGAGCCACAGGAACGACATTAGCTATTTGTCTTTACCAACATTTCCAAACTTCAGGCAGCAGAGGTGGGTGTAAGAATCCATTTCAGGGTTGCAGTGCATGAAACCTGAACCAAGACTTTTTTTGGAGCTCATAGCTTGTTCTTCATTGTGAGAACTGTCACCAGGCAGAAACCAAAAGCTCTGTACCCAAGTCAGATCTCACAGATCATGCTTCTATAGATTCCCTAGCATCAGGCAGGCAGAGACTAAAATGCATGTGGGGCAGACTTGATTTTATCCCTGCAACATTGCCAACATTATTGTGGGTTTGAAACAAACTACTATTAGGACTGTGCTGATCCCTACAATTGTGAAACACAGATGGAAACCAGCTTAGCATCAGCCTTGGAGGCTAAGCTACCCATTTCCAAACCTTGAGCATCATAGCTATCTGCAGACTCTGGCTTGCAAATGGAGTACACAGAACTGCTTTGATAATGTCTAAAGATTTGTGCCCAAGTAGGATGGACTTGTGTTTGAGTCAGCACCACTGCCAGGTATGGCATGGGTTTGGGTGCTCCTCTGAAACTGTTTAAGTGCTTGTGACCATAGAAATTAGGCAGGTCCCAGCTTAGCATCAACACCAGCAGCTAAGGGCAGCCTTCAACAATATACCCAATTGATTACTATCCATTTCACTAGGGTTAGAAAAAGGTAGTAAGCACAGAATGTTCTCTGGTACTTAAGTGCTAGGCTGGTGAAACCTAACTCGAAGAGTACCCTAATGCTTCCATTCTCCAGGCCTCTCTGTGGAAAAAGGGGGTAAGAAAAAAAATAGATTCATATGCCAGAAGGAGACACACTGCCCCAGATTTCTATTACAGCCAGCATCATCTGTATTTGGCTGCAATAATCTTACTATTTCAGAAATGAGCAGTGCATAATAGTGTGTGCCATGTTTTTAGCCCAAATCAGTGTTGGTCTTTGCAATATGTAATCCCAAGTATTGACACAACTTTGTTGGCATTGGTGGTCACAGACATGATGTAGTTATTAAACCTGATTCCTCCATAGTGATTTTGCCCAATGTTAGGCAGAGTCCTGCAATGCCTGTCCATAAAGGAGGATTGTTAGCCCTCTTTTGCTCTAGAGAAAGAATCAGGGGGAGAAATGGAGAGGGAAAAGGTCATCAATGGTTTCTAAATTATTGTAACACAAGAGTAAGAAATCCTGGTGTGGTATGGCACAGTAGAGTGACCATATAATACAGTCATGTACTTCACATTTAAACATCTAAAATAAAATATTTGAATATTTTCACAATAAGGGAATGATAAATATTTGAAGAAGTTTATGTAAATCAAGTTAAATTTGATTTACATATTTCAGAAGGTATACAAAAATCCACATGGTAGCCCATTAAACTGTATTTTTATGTATCAGTTAAAACAAATTAAAATTTTAAAAACCTGAATGATATTTAATATTCTAAAAATTAAAGTTATTCTTAGAATTCTCTATGGATTGATTTTTGTTTTATCCTAAATTTGTCTGCTGATAACCTAATCTCCAATGTGATCATAATCATTGGTGTGGCTTTTGAGAGGTCATTAGGTTTAGATGAGGTCCCAGTGATAAAATCAGTGTTCTTATGATAAAAGGAAGGTCTTTTTTCTCTCTCTCTCCCTCTCTCTTTCTCTCTCTCTCTCCCTCTCTCTCTCCCTCCCCCTTCCCTCTCTCTCATGTGAGAATACAGAAGAAAGGTGGTAATTACAAATAAAAAAGAAAACCCTCAGTAAGAATAAGGAACCAAAAATGCTGGCACCTTGATCTTGTATTTTTCCATCCTCCAAATCTGTAAAATATAAGTGTCCTCAGTTTCATCTGCACAGTATATTTTTGATATTTCAGCCTAACTAATATTGCTTTCACAGGTATTTTATGATACTTTTTTGAAAGTGAAAATATGTATAGACAGAGCACCCCCTACGTTGCTAATGTACTTTCATGATTTCTGTCTTTTGTTTTCTCTCTTGTTCATACATAGCCTTTAAAGAAATCAAGTAATGTGACAAAAAAAATACCAATGGAATGCATAAGCCAGTAGATAGGAATGAATTTCCTGTGTGATTTTAGATTCTTTTAAAGAAAACTGAAAATTTGCTGATGCAGCAAAGTGTAATACAAATCACAAAAATTCACCTGTTCTGACTCCTAGATCAGTTATCTTACAAAATTACTCTAGGGTATCATGGCCTTCTTTTACAGGAAAGTAATTCATATTTTGAATCGTTTGGCTATAAGCATAATTGAGTAAAAGGAAAATGTGAATTAGAAGCATGGGTATTTTATATCATTTAGCTAGATAACTATTAACATATTTTAGTGAATGTCTAAGCAACAGAAGGTCATTCAAAGGTTATGATTTTATCGATTTGTCTATGAGAACATAGTGTATTAAAGATAAATGTCCTCTGTAAATGTTTGTAGAAAAGACTAATAGTATATATATTGTTTTAGGTGTGATCACTCTGCATCATATTCAATGAACTTAATAAAGCATATATAAATTGCCATTTTAAAAATATTGTGCTTATTCATAAAGTTCTTTAAACTCATTTATACTACCTACACAAGACATATTGTCATTAAGTTGGGGGATCCAGTTGGACACTTTTGGATTTAAAAATTAGTCTTAAGTTGGTCATGGTGGTACACACCTTTAATTCCCGCAGTTCAGGAAATAAGGCAGGAGGATTTCAAGTTCAATGGCAGCCTCAGCAATTTAGTGAGGCCCTATGCAACTTAGTAAGACCCCTATCCCAAAAATATACTGAAGTAAAATGGCTGAGAAAGTGGCTCACTGTTAAGAGCCCCTGCGCTTAATCCCCAGTACCAAAATAGATAGATGATAGATAGATAGATAGATAAGTCTTAAGAAAATTCTATGGACACATAGAGAATAATTGAGGCTATTACAAGGCTACATAACAATTAATAAAATTATTTTTATAATCAAAAGTAGAACTGAATGTGGTGTTGTCTAATTATGTTGAAGCAATCCATCTTTTATCTACTACAGAATATATTAAATGTCTAATTTTATTGTAAAAAATAATATCACTAGATTAAAAAACTCAATAAACATTTTTGAGAAAAATAAAATGAAAAAATATTATAACATTAAAACTACTAGAGTTCAAATGAAAATATAAAATGTCAATTAAAATGATTTTCCTATATGTATCCTAGAAACAATCAATTGTTTAAAAAAAATCAAAACTGCCATGTTAATAAAAACAATGAATAAAATGTGTAAGATGATGAGATTAGATCATTCCATCATCATGCATGAAACTGTCTTCATTTGAATGAAAAGATTATGTAAGAGGTAACAACTTGTTATTGGATAAAAATGAAAGACAGATTTACATTACTCAAATTAATCTTCCCCCAAACTAGGGAGCTAAGTATGGAGGTGTATCTAGAGAAAAAGAAAAGGAAAAAAAGAAAATCAGAGATCTTCACTTTGGATTATAATATAAGATTTGTCTCAGAAAAACCCAGTGACATACAGAAAGCCCCCCTGTGCCAGGCCAATAGTCATGAACTGAGTTTCTAGACTGGCCTCTTTGCTAGTTGAGAAGTTTAGGTAAGTTCTGGCCTACATTACCATAGGCTAATAAGAGTTGCCTGTGGTCAGAATAAATTGCATGTCTTCATTTCTCCGTGGCTTGGAATCCAGACTCGCATACCACCAGCTTCAGCAACTAAGGAATTTGAGTCTGATATATAATTTGACATGTTGAACCCAAGCCTAGAAAGCTACTTAGCCCTGTAATTGCTGTGATGGTCATGAGATTGAAGACTGCAATAGAAAATCTGCCTACATGTATCTATAGGATTACTCTCCATGTCCCATATGAAGCCTAAATGCAAAAGCTAGAAAAAAATATCTCTAATCCACAGGCATTGATGCACACCCACAACAATTAGGAATAAGAAGGGAAATATTATATTATCAATGGGCAAACAAAGATGCCAGTGATTGACCCTAAAGAGATGAAAATATAAGATCTGTCAAAGAATTTATATTTATTTTTAAAAGACTCATCAAATTGTCTAGAAACAGACAGAAACAGAGCAGAAAAATTTTGACAGAGAGACTGAAATAATAAAAAAAACAAATTAATAATTCCTGAAGCTAAAAAAGATAATGTAGAAAAATAAAAGTACAGTAAAAAAATTATTAGCCAAATTGATCAAGTGGAAGAAATAACCAGTAAAATAAAATAAATTTTTTTGGAAATATATAGACAGAGAAGAAAATATAAAATGAAAAGGAATTAAAAAATCCAAGATTTATGGGACAATACCAAAAGAGCAAATATACGAATCACTGCTATTTAAGTGAGAACAGAGAATATTAAATGAAGAGAAAGATTGCTTTTTTAAAGTGCTGTAAATTTTCAAAACTGGTTCAACCTATAAATATCCAAGAAGTGGAAATTCAAAGATTTCCCAACTAATTGAATCCAAATAAAACTATCTTGTAAGAGATTATAATCAAACTGTTAAGATTTAAAAAAATCTTAAAATAAGCTAAAGAAAATATGTAAATAACAAAAAATAAAGTTCTGTACCTAGCAATAGAATTCCCAGTAAAAATTTACAGTCAGCAAAAAGGGAGTTGCATGACTTTTTCAAGGTGATGAAGCATAAAACAAACAAACAAACAAAAACACTTAGAAACAGATTCTGCCTACCAAGGGTGTCTTCCAAAAATGAGGAAATTTAAAAAACTAATTAAATAAAGTTTTCTCAGACTACCAAAACAGAGGGAGTTCATCACTACCACAACTGTCTTACAACTATTAAAGGGAGTTTTTCAAGCTGAAAGAGAAGAATTTGAACAAGCAACACAGTAACATTTAGAAGTATAACACTCACTGGTAAAAGTAAATACACAAAGTGAGAATAATCTAACAATATGATTTTGTTGTGAAAATAACTTATACATGAAGTATAATAGTAAAATAATGATTACAATAATTTTAAGTTACATGGAATATAAAAAGTAAAAACTCTGATAAAATTTAAATGAGATGGCTTTGCTTTTTTCTTTGCATCCAAATTTACTTTTTGTAAGCTCCATTTACAAAACAAAAATCAATAATAGATACACTAAAAATAAAAATTAAAAAATAGCAATTCAAAACATGCTACTTGAAAAAAAATCACATCACCACAAAGGAAGACAATAAAAAGAAAGAGCTACCAAAAGTAAAGAATAATTAATAATGGTAGTAGAAAATACCTACATACAAATTACCTTGACTATAAATGGATTAAATTCTAACAATTAAATAATATAGAATGGCTGAATGGACGAATCAATTTTTAAAAAATCCAAAAAGCCAAACATATATGCTGCATATAAGAGACCCACTTTACCTGTAAGAAAAAAGATGGAAAGTGAACAGATGGAAAATGATATTCTATGCAAATGTTTAGCAAATTATAGTACAATTATCTATTCTTCTGGCAGAAAAAGTAGATTTTACATCAAAAGTACAAAAACAAAGAAAAAAGATTTAAATTAAGAAAAGAAAGACAGCAATTATAAGTATATACGCTTTCAGTTTTAAAGTACTTAAATAAGTAAAGTACTATAGACCCTAAGCAACATAGTGAGACTCTCTTAAAAAAATGGGAAGGGTTAAAATTGTGGCATAGTTGTAAAGCACCCCTGGATTCAAACCCCAGAACCAAAAACAAATAAATAAACTAAATAAATATACTACAGATATAGAGAAATAGACAGACAATATAATAACAACAAGGGACTTTAATACCACTTTCAATGTCCAAGATATTTAGCTGCATAGCAAAAAGATTATGCAAATGAATGTCTCAAAAATCAGGATAAGGGAGAGAGCTTCTTTGTTCAGAAGACAGTAATTTGAGCTAGGCACATTAACATAGACCTGTAATCCCAGCAATACAGGTGTAAAAAAGAACAGAGAATTGCAAATTGAATGCCAACCTGGAATACTTAGGAGACCCAATCTCAGAGAATAAAAAAAGGAAATGGGCAGGGGGTGTAGCTCAGTGGTAGAATACTTGCCTATCACATTGAAGGCTCAACTCCCAGTAGGGTAAAAAAGAAAAAAAGTTTTGTGTAAATATTAGTAGTTAATATTTATATGCAAAGTCATTCTAGTCTAGTAAAAACAACATCTTGATTATTCAAAGGCTTTACCAATTTCATTTAAAAATTTAAATGAAAAAGCAGATCCATGAAAGAAGAGCCCAAATCAAACTTGCTAATGGATTTTACTCTTTGCTTTATTAAGCAGAAAACATATCTATTTTAATTTTTTAAACAAATTTCATCATTCTGTGTATGAATCTTTCATTTTTTAAAAAAAGTAATGTCTGGGGAAATATTTAACATTTCTTCTAACTATATATAATTTCATATTTTCAATAATTATACATTATATCTAAGTGATAGTGATATTGGTGTTATTGTGCAAACATATAACATGTAATTTTAATTCACATTAGCTGATTATAGAAAGCAATTACTTGTATAGAAATATACATACATGCACATGTAATTACACTTTAAATATTCATCACAATACAATGTTAGCATAAAATGAGATAACTATATATAAGTGATTAATTTTTATATCAGTCTTTATGTTTTAAAGTGTAGAAAATTAATCTCATTATAACTACTAAGACTTGGCTTCACAAAGCTTGATATCAAATCTTACAAATAAGCAATTACTTAATAAATTTAATTTTAAAAGTTTAAACTAATATTCATTTATGACTATGGCTCCTATATTTTCAACTTCTACCTTATAAATGAAAGTGATGACTGATTTTGTATGCCAAAATAGGCTGTAGTGAAATTGTTTTCCATGTATCATATGGATTGATTTTAATTGAACAACATATTGATTTTCTGTCTACCATGTATTGCATAGTCCCTGACTTTATTTCCATTGACTTAAATTTTTATGGTGGCATAAGGTCAATCACCTTTGATTCAATTCTGCAGCCAAAATGTCAGTAAGAGATCAGAAAATAGTGTCCTTTCCACTCTTGAATGTACACACATTCTACAAAATAAGTACCAGAATAAATACAATAGAAACATACATGAAAAATATGGACTAGAGTCCAGGGAAGATGGCCGCGAAGGGAGTGCAGTAACTCCGTGTACTGCGTCACTGTGAGGGAAAATGACGAGTTAGAACGGCTAAAAGCTATCTAGTTAGGAATTTCCAGCAAAATTGGGGTGCTCCAAAACCTAGTGGAAGGATTTTCATTGCATGAGGATCAGCTTCAGGGGCTCAAACGCGAGCGATCTGTCCGTACGAAGCGCTGCTTGTTCGGCAGATCGCCCCGCGGCTGGAGTCTGCGGCGCGCACTGGGAAACGACGGGCTGGTGGCGCAGAGATACAGCGATGCTGATTCTGCGGGATCCTGCCAGCTAGGCATTTGCTGAGCTCGGAGCTGAATTCTGGGTTGGAGACCGGGGAAGGAAACAGTCCAGTTCGGTTCTCCACAACGGTGAGACCACGAAGGAAGCCAGCGGCCACCATCTTGGAGAGCTGACGTCACCATCCTTGTTTTCAACTGATTGCAGCTCTTTCAGCTATAGAACAGGTAATTTCAGGCTGACAATTGTCTGCATCTCGCAGACAAATTGCTCAGACTTAGTGCTAAATAACACGCGGAAACTGCTTCTTGAAGCCTGCTCCTATCAGAACATGCACCGAGCCCGGAGCGGCGGAGCTCCGGCTCCCGGAGCTGCTCTGGCCCAGGGCTATAGAACCTGCGAAAACTGCTTCTTGGAGCCTGCTCCTGTCGGAGCATTCACCAAGTCTGGAGAGGCTGAATTCTGGCTCCCGGAACTGCTCTGGCCCAGGGATAAAGAACCCACGGAAACTGTTTCTCGGTCCGGGTCCTGCTGAATACTGTGGAGGCCAGAGGGCCGAACAGAGCCGCCGCCCGCGCCCGGAACAGGTCCAGCGACCTGCCGGCGTGGTTGTCAAGAAACCCCAATTGGAGTAGGGGGAAAGCAGATCCTCCACCCGCGTCCACAAGGTAGGCAGGCCTGTGACAGACTGGCAGAACAGCCCCAGCGGCCTGCTGGCGTGGTAGACACGTCACACCACTTGGGGGAGGGGCAGAGCAGAGCCGCTCCCCGAGCCCGGATCAGGCCCAGGGGCCCGCCAGCGTGGCAGTCACATCACTCCATTTGGAGTAGGGGCAGAGCAGAGCTGCCGCCCGAGCCTGCAAGGTAGACAGACTTGCGACCGACCAGCGGAACAGGCCCAGCGGTCTACTGGTGTGGTAGACACGTCACACAAATTGGAGGAGGGGCAGAGCAGAGCTGCCTCCCGAGTCCGCAAGGTAGGCAGACCCACGTTTGACCGGCGGATCAGGCCCAGCGGCCTGCTGGTGTGGTAGACACATCACCCGTCATCCCAATTGGAGTAGGGGCAGAGCAGAGCCTTCGCCTGCAGTCGGAGCAGGCCCAGCGGCCCGACAGCGTCGTAGTCACATCAACCCAATTGGAGCAGGGACAAAGCAGAGCCGCCACCCGCGCCCAGAACAGGTCCAGCGACCTGCCGGCATAGTAGTCAAGACACCCCAATTGGAGTAGGGGCAAAGCAGATCCTCCACCCGCACCCGCAAGGTAGGCAGGCCTGTGACAGACTGGCGTAACAGGCCCAGCGGCCTGCCGGCATGGTAGACACGTCACACCACTTGGGGGAGGGGCAGAGCAGAGCAGAGCCGCTCCCCGAGCCCGCATCAGGCCCAGCGGCCCACCGGCATGGCAGCCACATCACCCCATTTGGAGTAGGGGCAGAGCAGAGCCGCCGCCCAAGCCTGCAAGGTAGACAGACTTGCGACCGACTGGCGGAACAGGCCCAGCGGTCTACTGGTGTGGTAGACACGTCACACAAATTGGAGGAGGGGCAGAGCAGAGCCACCTCCTGAGCCCGCATGGTAGGCAGACCTGTGACCTACCGGCGGATCAGGCCCAGCGGCCTGCTGGTGTGGTAGACATGCCACCCATCACCCCAATTGGAGTAGGGGCAGAGCAGAGCCTTCGCCCGCGGTTGGAGCAGGCCCAGCGGCCCGACAGCGTCATAGTCACGTCAACCCAATTGGAGCAGGGTCAGAGCAGAGCCGCCACCCGCGCCCAGAACAGGTCCAGCGACCTGCCGGCGTAGTAGTCACGACACCTCAATTGGAGTAGGAGCAGAGCAGATCCTCCACCTGAGCCCGCATGATAGGCAGGCCTGTGACAGACTGGCGGAACAGGCCCAGCGGCCTACCGGCGTGGTAGACACGTCACACCACTTGGGGGAGGGGCAGAGCAGAGCCGCAGCCCGCACCCAGAACAGGCCCAGTGACCTGCCGGCGTGGTAGCCACGACAACCCAATTGGAGAAGGGGCAGAGCAGAGCCGCTGCCCGCGCCTGCAAGGTAGTCAGATCCGCGACTAACTGGCAGAACAGGCCCAGGGGTTCACGGACGTGGTAGACACGTCACACCAATTGGAGGAAGGGAAGAGCAGAGCCGCTGCCCGCACCTCCCATGTAGGCAGACCTGCGACTGACCGGCAGAACAGTCCCAGCGGCCCGCCAGCGTGGTAGACAGATCAACCCAATTGGAGGAGGAGCAGAGCTGCCGCCCGCCCCTGCAAGGGAGACTTTTCAACTATACAAGAGCAATATAAATATATAGGAGGAAATTTCAAAAACACAACAGTTTCACTAAGCAGAAAGAAACACGAGCAATATGAAAAGACAAGGAAAGAAAGGACCACAAGCAATGCAGGTCAACTCAACTTTAGAAGAGGTAATAGCTGCAGCAGATGGAATGTCAGATAAAGAATTCAGGATATACATGCTGCAAATGATCTGGAGTCTCAAGGAAGACATTAGACAGCAAAATCAGACAATGAAAGATCACTTCGACCACTTCGACAATGTATTACATAAACAAATCCAAGAAGCAAAAGATCAACTATACAGGGAGATAGAGGTAATAAAAAACAAACAAACAGAAATCCTAGAAATGCAGGAAGCAATAAACAAACTTAAAAACTCAATTGAGAATACTACCAGCAGAGTAGAACACTTAGAAGATAGAACATCAGACAATGAAGACAAAGTATTTAAACTTGAAAAGAACATAGACAGCTCAGCAAAACTGTTAAGAAACCATGAGCAGAACATCCAAGAAATATGGGATAATATAAAGAGACCAAACTTAAGAGTCATTGGGATACAGGAAGGTATAGAGGTCCAAACCAAAGGAATGAGCCACCTATTCAATGAAATAATACGAGAAAACTTCCCAGACTTGAAGAATGAGACAGAATCCCAAATCCTAGAAGCCTACAGGACGCCGAATGTACAAAATCATAAGAGATCCACACCTAGACACATTATAATGAAGATGCCCAACATACAGAATAAGGAGAGAATTTTAAAAGCTACAAGAGAAAGGAAGCAGATTACATTTAGGGGTAAACCAATCAGGATAACAGCTGATCTTTCAACACAGACTCTGAAAGCTAGAAGATCCTGGAATAACATATTTCAAAAACTGAAAGAAAATAAGTTCCAACCAAGAATCATGTATCCAGCGAAATTAAGCTTCAGGATGGAAGATGAAATTAAAACCTTCCACGATAAACAAAAGTTAAAAGAATTTGCAGCTAGAAAACCATGTCTTCAAAACATCCTCGGCAAAACATTACAGGAAGAGGAAATGGAAAATAACAATGAAAACCAACAGTGGGAGGTAGGACAGTAAAGGGGGGAAAAATAATCAAAAAGGAAAACAAACCATGTTTAGCAACATAAATAAACAAATATGGCTGGAAGAACAACCCATATCTCAATAATAACCCTAAATGTTAATGGCTTAAACTCACCAATCAAGAGACACAGGCTAGTAGAATGGATCACAAAACAAGACCCAACAATATGCTGCCTACAGGAGATGCATTTGATAGGAAAAGACATACATAGACTGAAGGTGAAAGGTTGGGAAAAATCATATCACTCATATGGACTTCGGAAACAAGCAGGAGTGTCCATACTCATATCAAATAAAATAGATTTCAAGCCAAAGTTAATCAAAAGAGATAAAGAGCGACACTACATACTGCTCAAGGGAACCATACACCAACAAGACATAACTATCATAAATATATATGCCCCAAACAATGGTGCAGCTATGTTCATCAAACAAACTCTTCTCAAGTTTAAGAGTCTAATAGACCAACATACAATAGTCATGGGAGACTTCAACACACCTCTCTCACCACTAGACAGATCTTCCAAACAAAAGTTGAATAAGGAAACTATAGAACTCAATAACACAATTAATAACCTAGACTTAATTGATATATATAGAATATACCACCCAATATCAAGCAGTTACATTTTTTCTCAGCAGCACATGGATCCTTCTCAAAAATAGATCATATATTATGTCACAGGGCATCTCTTAGACAATATAAAGGAGTGGAGATAATACCATGCATCTTATCTGATCATAATGGAATGAAACTGAAAATCAACGATAAAAGAAGGAAGGAAAAAACATGCATCACTTGGAGAATGAACAATTGGTTACTAAATGATCAATGGGTTATAGAAGATATCAAGGAGGAAATTAAAAAATTCTTAGAGATAAATGAAAGCACAGACACAACATATCGGAATCTATGGGACACATTAAAAGCAGTTCTAAGAGGAAAATTCATTGCTTGGAGTTCATTCCTTAAAAAAAGAAAAAACCAACAAATAAATGATCTCATACTCCATCTCAAAATCCTAGAAAAAGAAGAGCAAAACAACAGCAAAAGAAGTAGAAGGCAAGAAATTATTAAAATCAGAGCTGAAATTAATGAAATCGAAACAAAAGAAACAATTGAAAAGATTGACAAAACTAAAAGTTGGTTCTTTGAAAAAATAAATAAAATCGACAGACCCTTAGCCATGGTAACGAAGAGAAGAAGAGAGAGAAATCAAATTACTAGCATATGGGATGAAAAAGGCAATATCACTACAGACACTTCAGAAATACAGAAGATAATCAGAAACTATTTTGAATCCTTATACTCCAATAAAATAGAAGATAGTGAAGGCATCGATAAATTTCTTAAGTCATATGACCTGCCCAGATTAAGGCAGGAGGATATAGACAACCTAAACAGACCAATATCAATTGAGGAAATAGAAGAAACCATCAAAAGACTATCAACTAAGAAAAGCCCAGGACCGGATGGGTATACAGCAGAGTTTTACAAAACCTTTAAAGAGGAACTAATACCAATACTTTTCAAGCTATTTCAGGAAATAGAAAAAGAGGGAGAACTTCCAAATTCATTCTACGAGGCCAACATCACCCTGATTTCTAAACCAGACAAAGACACTTCAAAGAAAGAAAACTACAGACCAATATCTCTAATGAACCTAGATGCAAAAATCCTCAATAAAATTCTGGAAAATCGGATTCAAAAACATATCAAAAAAATTGTGCACCATGATCAAGTAGGATTCATCCCTGGGATGCAAGGCTGGTTCAATATACGGAAATCAATTAATGTTATTCACCACATCAATAGACTTAAAAATAAGAACCATATGATCATCTCGATAGATGCAGAAAAAGCATTCGACAAAGTACAGCATCCCTTTATGTTCAAAACGCTAGAAAAACTAGGGATAACAGGAACTTACCTCAACATTGTAAAAGCAATCTATTCTAAGCCTCAGGCGAGCATCATTCTGAATGGAGAAAAATTGAAGGCATTTTCTCTAAAATCTGGAACAAGACAGGGATGCCCTCTCTCACCACTTCTGTTCAACATAGTTTTAGAAACACTGGCCAGAGCAATTAGACGAAAGAAATTAAAGGCATAAAAATATGAAAAGAAGAACTCAAATTATCACTATTTGCAGATGACATGATTCTATACCTAGCAGACCCAAAAGGGTCTAAAAAGAAACTATTAGAGCTAATAAATGAATTCAGCAAAGTGGCAGGATATAAAATCAACACGCATAAATCAAAGGCATTCCTGTATATAAGCGACAAATCCTCTGAAATGGAAATGAGGACAACCACTCCATTCACAATATCCTCAAAAAAATAAAATGCTTGGGAATCAACCTAACAAAAGAGGTGAAAGACTTATACAATGAAAACTACAGAACCCTAAAGAGAGAAATAGAAGAAGATCTTAGAAGATGGAAAAATATACCCTGTTCATGAAGAGGTAGAACTAACATCATCAAAATGGTGATATTACCAAAAGTTCTCTATAGGTTTAATACAATGCCAATAAAAATCCCAATGGCATTTCTTGTAGAAATAGAGAAAGCAATCATTAAATTCATATGGAAAAATAAAAGACCCAGAATAGCAAAAACAATGCTAAGCAGGAAGGGTGAATCAGGCGGTATAGCGATACCAGACTTCAAACTATACTACAGAGCAATAGTAACAAAAACAGCATGGTACTGGTACCAAAACAGGCGGGTGGACCAATGGTACAGAATAGAGGACACAGAAACCAATCCACAAAACTACAACTATCTTATATTTGATAAAGGGGCTAAAAGCATGCAATGGAGGAAGGATAGCATCTTCAACAAATGGTGCTGGGAAAACTGGAAATCCATATGCAACAAAATGAAACTGAATCCCTTTCTCTCGCCATGCACAAAAGTTAACTCAAAATGGATAAAGGAGCTTGATATCAAATCAGAGACACGGCGTCTGATAGAAGAAAAAGTCGGCTACGATCTACATACTGTGGGGTCGGGCTCCAAATTCCTCAATAGGACACCCATAGCACAACAGTTAATAACTAGAATCAACAAATGGGACTTACTCAAACTAAAAAGTTTTTTCTCAGCAAAAGAAACAATAAGAGAGGTAAATAGGGAACCTACATCCTGGGAACAAATCTTTACTCCTCACACTTCAGATAGAGCCCTAATATCCAGAGTATACAAAGAACTCAAAAAATTAGACAACAAGATAACAAATAACCCAATCAACAAATGGGCCAAAGACATGAACAGACACTTCTCAGAGGAGGACATACAATCAATCAACAAGTACATGAAAAAATGCTCACCATCCCTAGCAGTCAGAGAAATGCAAATCAAAACCACCCTAAGATACCATCTCACTCCAGTAAGATTGGCAGCCATTATGAAGTCAAACAACAACAAGTGCTGGTGAGGATGTGGGGAAAGGGTACACTTGTTCATTGTTGGTGGGACTGCAAATTGGTGCAGCCAATCTGGAAAGCAGTATGGAGATTTCTTGGAAAGCTGGGAATGGAACCACCATTTGACCCAGCTATTCCCCTTCTCGGTCTATTCCCTAAAGACCTAAATAGAGCATGCTATAGGGACACTGCTACATCGATGTTCATAGCAGCACAATTCACAATAGCAAGACTGTGGAACCAACCTAGATGCCCTTCAATAGACGAATGGATAAAAAAATGTGGCATTTATACACAATGGAGTATTACTCTGCATTAAGAAATGACAAAATCATAGAATTTGGAGGGAAATGGATGGCATTAGAGCAGATTATGCTAAGTGAAGCCAGCCAATCCCTAAAAAACAAATGCCAAATGTCTTCTTTGATATAAGGAGAGTAACTAAGAACAGAGTAGGGACGAAGAGCATGAGAAGAAGATTAACATTAAACAGGGACGAGAGGTGGGAGGGAAAGGGAGGGAGAAGGGAAATTGCATGGAAATGGAAGGAGACCCTCAGGGTTATACAAAATTACATACAAGAGGTAGCGAGGGGAAAGGGAAAAATAATACAAGGGGGAGGTATGAACTGCAGTAGAGTGGGTAGAGAGAGTAGAGGGGAGGGGAGGGGAGGGGAGGGGGATAGTAAAGGATAGGAAAGGCAGCAGAATACAACAGACCCTAGTATGGCAATATATAAATCAATGGAAGTGTAACTGATGTGATTCTGCAATTTGTATATGAGGTAAAAATAGGAGTTCATAACCCAGTTGAATCAAAGTGTGAAATATGATATATCAAGAACTATGTAATGTTTTGAACAACCAACAATAAAAAAAAATAAAAAAAAGAAAAATATGGACTAGAAATTAGTATTGGATATATTGTACCTAAGGATTGGAACAAAAATCACCAGGGGACCCCATCTCATGGTTCCCTCTATGGCCCTAATTAGCTCTTTCACTTGAGGTTTCTCACCCTTTAGTACTGCCAGTTTCAGACTATCTTTAGAAATAGTTGATTTTAGTATCAAATCCAAAACATTGTAGACCTTTTTCACTCTAGATGAATTTACAAAGTTATAATGTTAACACCCATGTAATAATGCAATTGAGGAACACTTGGTCCCAAATTTCTTGACATTTCAAAGAAAGACTAGAAAGAAAGCAATGACATCTAGCATAATTAACAAGAGGATAGATTTATTTTTTAACCAATTGTTAAAACCTTAAATGTTTTAATTTTCATTTATTTTCCCAGAAATTATGTAATATCTTACATTGTAAAAAGTCAATTAACTCCTCATAGGACTTCATTTTTCTCTGAAATCACAAAAGGTACCTCAATAGCAATTGAAGTGGAATTTGTTTATTACTAATGAGCTATCAGACTCTTAGTGAATTTAATTTTTAGATTACTAATAATTAATGTCAGTATAATTTGCTAACATAGGAATTACAAGTACACAACACTACTCTTAAAGCCACCATTAATATTTGGGATACACTTAACCTCAGAAACTATTCTTTTTTTCTCAGAAATTAAGTATGCAAGTTGGGAAAATTGTTTCACAATGTGATCATCCATCAAACATCATTGTGTACTCCTTCAATATATTCAATGTTTAGTTGGCCAATATATCTGATACTTTATTATATCTCCAAAATATTTAAATTAATATTTTTATTTTTATATTCTTTTTGCTAAATTTGGCAACCCCCATACTATGGTTGCCACTACTTTTCCAACTACTGCTAATACAGTTAGTTTAATATGTGCCCTATCCTTTTTTAAAGTATTATATATGAATTACTACAATCTTCATTGAATCCCCATGGGGTGGATGTTATTATTATGACCTTTTGACCAACAAGAAAAGTAAAGCAAAACAGGTTATATCACATGCAAATGGCTCACAGAGCAAGTGAATGGTATGTCTGTCTTCAAATTCAGTCTTTCTAAATTCAGAGCCCACATTATTATGATCTACAGTTAGAGCCTATAAGATATTTGTCAAGGTTAAAACACAGAATTCCATTCTATAGAAGATGTTTCATTCAAGTGTGATTAGATTCAGTACTATGAGAAACATTGTATGAGCCAGGGAATTTTAGCAGGCTGCCAATATGGAGATTTGATAGGGAATGAAAGAGGATTTGGTAGCCTGGGTGATTAACAGCACAAAGGCAGAGTTGTCTCATTTCCATTAAGAGAAGAAAGCCTATTTTCAAAGAGTTTTTAATCACTTATTTTTTCCTGTTTCTTAAAAAGTTTTAGCTCAAACCAAACATGAATGTAAAGCCTCTGTTTTAATCAACCACCTATTGCAATTAAGAGCCAATTGCCAATATATTAGGGCAGTACTAACATGACACAGATTTCAAGATACATTTTTTGTATTTGTAGGACAGTTTTATGGTTTCACAGTCACTTCCCCATGTGGAACTTGATGGCATCAGTCTTCAAGAATAACCCTATTGAGGTTGTGTACTACTTGTAATGAATGTGAACTCTAAATCAGGTCATTTTTACCAGAAAAAACTAAGGTGGAAGGATACATTAACCCAGCCCATAACTCTAAGGAATTAATTAACACAAGTATGTTGAATAAAAGTATATAAATACAGAAAAAAATCAAGTCCTCTTGAACACTTTATGGAATATATTGAATGTCCCCTAATGGTGAATTTAGAGTTCATTAGAATTTCATTGTTTTCTGGCTTTTCTTTTTATTTTTTGTACTTGTATTTACTATAGTGACAGCTGTTCCTTGTTGATCTTCCTTTGTCTTATGCTTCTGGATTCACTCCTGGTACATGGTCACACATCCCTAGTTTTAAGGAAGCTTAATTCCTGCTCTCTGGCATCAGCCTCCACATTAATTCAGATCCTGCTACAGGTTCCCAGCAGGGCTTCATTCTCCATCATTTCAAATCAGCTTATATCTATTCAGACGAGTCATTCCAGTCAATTACCCAGTTATAGACATGGAATCTACTCCTGGTTGGCCCCATGGATTATAGCACATGCAAATCCTCTTCTAGTCAAAATCCAAATTCAGAGTTCTGCTTTCACACCAGGACTGGCTTTTTGCCCTAACAACCATCTGTATGACTGAGACCTTAACATTCTTTCTAGTGCCTGGCAGTTCTGTGACAGATAGTTAATATATTACAATGTCTCAGATCAACAGACTGGAACATCTGAACTAATTCTACCATATCCAATTTCAAAGAATTACAATTATTTAGATATCAACAGAGGCCCAAAGAAATTTTGTAACACCATTAAATAATAGAAATTTGACCCTTCATTATGTCTCTTAATTATCCTCATTCTCATATTTCAAAAAAGGGTTACAATCAAATCATCGTATCTCTAGCCAAAATTTATTCCCCCAGTAATCTGTCTTTTATTGCATTTAAATTTAAGGAAGCTTAATAAGTGTTTTCTTTCAGGCATTTATTTCCACCTCATTTCTTCCTCTCATACTTTTTTTGTCTTTGACTTTTTTCTTTTATTTTTAAAGTTCTGGTGCAAAATTTTAAGGATAATGTTCAAAATGTACATTTAGGTTTAATCCTTAAGCATAGAGAAAAATGCTACCTTTAAATAAAATAACATTTTCTTATTTTTATTTTTTTTTATTATCAAGGAATACAATTTCCCCCAGGTTTATTGCTTTTTTTCATGTTTTTTTCCCTCCAATTTTAACCTTACTGATGATGTTCACAGTAGATTTAGAATAATTTAACAACTTTTCTTACTCAGTTCCCCTATGGTTTGCTTTATAGACTACTACATATTCCACAGTTTTGATAAACATATTCATGAACTGCCTATGTTTATACTGAGAGTTGCCATTTTAGAACATAATTGCTTTAAAGTTTTTTTCACTGTTGTCCAAATAAACATGTTATTTACCACCTTCATTCAAACACATCATGAAATTTATTATACAGAATGCCCAGAAAGAGACATTTTCTGAAATATTGGGAATGACCTCTTCTTTCCATTTAGGTCCTGAATCACATAAACCAGATATTGCTGAAATCTGAGAGATGTGTAATTTCATTCTGTTCCCTTTGCTATGAAATATAGAACCACTGGTGTCATGAAATCAAAGAAGGATATAAATGAAGGTCTTAACTGATAGAAGCATGTGCAGTTTATATTAGATTAAGAGGGATGGAAACAGATCTGTAGCTTTTGAAGTACATGAAAAACTACAGTAGCACTGCAGATACTGGCAGGTCAGGGGTGTAAATGGAAATAACTACTTTAGGGACAGACTGTTCAAGACTCATATTGAGAACCTGTGTGTCGCATATTTTCAGAAAATCAATTTATTTTCAGTAACTTGGGAGCGCTATGGTTTATGAAATATAGTTATAGTTCAACTGTCAGCACAAAGCAAGATTTCAAAGTGAGTTCACCAATGTTGTTTTGTTCCTTTTGGAGAAAAACACTAGATATTTTACTTTACTGTGCACTTTTTCATTTTTCACCTAAATGTGCCTGAGAAAGTGCCTGAGTTGATGTGTTAATTTCTATACAAATTAAAATAATTTGGGTCCATATGTGAACTTGTTCATATGATTGATATGAGTCATCAGTGAACGTGTCAAACTGAATACAATATTTTGACAAAGCAAGCTAAAAACAATTTATTATTTGTCATTGACTAATAAGCCAAAGTAAAACTGCCTATGGAGCACATCAACCTGCAGATACCTTGGAGTGTAGTAAACAAATAGTAACTTTCCATTATAGATTGATATCCCCTTGAAGTAAGTTAAAGTCAAGTTACAGATATCATGACATGTCTCCTTCAATTCTTAATAAGCACAGTAGCAATGGGAAACATTTGTCAAGCTCTTTTAATTGTAATGTTGAAAAAAAATCCAGTTCCTAGAATTATGTATAGTATTCTTTTTAATAATGATTAAACGACTGTCAGAGTCTCATTAAATCAAGCTTCTATTTATTATTTCATCACTTTTCATTCTGAGAATGTATCTTTAAAAATTGCTTGAATGTGTGCAGAATCTTATAACGGATGAAGCCCATTTCAAGAAAAATCACTTTTCTATTAATAATAGAACTTGGATTTACATTTCACCTATGGGTGTCTGAATACATTTATTTTTTCCTGCTCCTCGAATAACACTAATCAAATAAACTCTTACTGACATCTCAAGGTCTAGGAACAATACAAGACATGTTCATTTTTTTAAGACTTTTGGACTTTGGGGGAAATAAAAACATAAATTAATATATAGGAATGATGTTGTAGATGAACAGAAACATTGTGTCTTTTATAGAGTGCAATTTTTACCTATATACTCTTCTTGAAATATCTTTCTCGCCACAAAAATTATCTTATTCTGTAATAAATAAAAGCAGATTTTATCTGAGGTAGAAAATATCTTTGCTAAGTTCGTGAACAGTGGTAGTCATGTATTTGAAAGCCTTTAACCTTGTTCTCAAGCAGATCTTGGCCAGAAAAAAGCACTGCATATTTCATACCTGCAGTTGCCACAAAAAGTTTATGTTGCTCTGTAGACCTTATTCCAAACATAGAATATAACAACAGATTTAATCATGAAAAGAGAGAAAGACAGCAACGGAATCCTGAAGTGCGGTGAGGAGAAGTGAGAGTATCATATATTGCTCAGAAAATATTTAATATTTAAAATATTTAATCTCACATTGAATATAGATTGAATTACACATACTTTTATAGGGCTTATTAGACAAAATGAAACCAAAGATTGTATATATACTTTTTCAAAGGACAGAAATCTGGGCAATCATAAATGTCTTTTTTTTTTTTTTTTTGATGGTGCCAGCAAGTCTCTAGACCACTGTTTCCTAGTCAGCTGATAAAGGATACATGCTGTTGGAACATGCCTCTTTCTCTGATGGCTCAGAGGTAACATAAAATGCACTCAACTGAGGGACTGGTGATAACCATCCCTCAATAGTTTCGCTATGAGTAAAATGGGTAGCAATAATAAAAATTAAGAAATCCTCTCTATTTTTCAGAATACTACATTCTGTTCTCTGATGTTGTAGGATTTGTAGATGTCAGAGGTATTTTATTTTATTTTATTTTTTATTTCTAAAGAGTAATTTCCCCAAATATGATGGTCTGTGTCAAAGGGAAATGGACCAACAGCAGTGGGCAATGTCATTGTCATATCCATCCTATGTATTAGAAATTGTATTTTTTACCATTAATGAGTTCTAACATATTTTAATAATTTATTAGCCCTTATTTCTTTCGCTTCGTTCCTTCTCTCCCTCTCTCTCATCTGCTTCTTTCTTTCTTTCAATTACATTCAGGTCATAATCCTTTAGAGGCCTGGGGGCAGAAAAGAGGTTCACTTACAATGCAGTTTGTCCATTCTTTTTCTATTGACATCTTCACCTGTAATCTCTATTACATCCTATCAGTTCTCATCTCTGCAGATCATTTGTGCTACCAGTCCCACAACATGGAACTTTGTTTTGGATTCACTGATACAGCAACCAACCTCAGTCCTCCATACTGTTCTACTCTGCAAGTTCTGTAGCAGCAGGATGTACCTGGCTTTCTGAAATCTCCAGTTTGTTCATCTGCACCAAAGCCAATGAGCAGTATTTCCTAAGTGTTTAATTCCAAGTTCTCTCCATATTGCATGTGGTTTATATTCATGAAATTTTTTGTTTGATACTCATTGAGATTCCCTAATTGAAAGCTCATATATATAGTGAGAATTCATTGACAGAATCATACAATCTGAACTCTTTAAGTAGAAGGGCAGATGTACTGTGAGTAATTTTAGCAAGACACACTGCTACATTTAATGTTGACTGATTTTATTAGGAAAGGAATAAGACTGCATTAGATAGGCAAATAAAAACTATACAACTTCCACCTCTTTGGCTAGCTGACATGTATTCATGTACTTCTCTTATAAAAAATACACTCAGGCACTCTCCAAGGGAAAACTTAAAATCATAGGTGATGATAACATTGAGACTGTGGACCAAACCCTACAGGGAATGTAGACCATTTTTCATTGATCTAATATGACTCCTTATGAACTTCCAGTTTAAAATCACTGAGAGACATGTTATTTCTTAAATAAAGTATACAGTGAAGAAAAAGAATAATTTTATTAAAGTTGCATTCTGATAAGAAGATAAAATGAAGCTGAAGTAATCACTAATTTCATGACACATACATTCCTCTGGCTAGAAATCATCCAGTAAATGGAGAATATTAGTCCATCTGGCTATTATAGCTCATTTCCTATGGAGAATTTCCATGGCCATTTTTACTTCATATTTTATGGGTTTACCTTCTAGAAAAAAATCATTCATGCTCATTTTCCACATTTAAAACAATTAGGGAGACTCCCTTTCCTGGGATGCACAGTGTTTGTGCAATATGTTATTTATGACATTTCTTATCTTCCTATTTGGCTACCTGTATCATGTAACTTTCATCTTCATGGATCAAGGAGAGTTGCTCTATACCCAAGAACAGAATTGAAGGCAAAAAGAAAACAAGGTCAAATGAATCATGAAAGACCCCTCTTTCTGATATTTTTCACATTCATTTGTGAAGGACAGCCATAAACAAAGATTTCCATCATAACTACATTGAACAGAATTCTGTCACATGAACATTAGTATATACTTGGGAATATATACCATATGGGGTTCTTATGAATAAAAACAGGAAAGTGATAGAGAGAGACATCTATCAACATTAGCTACTCTTCTCAAATTTTCAAATGGAGCACACACACTTCCTTTTAATATCTCTAAGATGAGAGAGCGGGAGAGAGAAATATAGAGTGCACACAAAAAATCTTGACAATAAACACAAAACATTTCTCTATTGACTAGATTTTACATTAATTGCTAGTGATAATGTGAAGCAATTGTGGTGTTAGGTTCTGATATAAACTATACAATCTGTCTAAAACCAAGCTGTTTGTTTAAGGCTGTACAGAAAGTAGAGTTACCAACACCAAACAGAGTTCAATATCTAGTATTCATGAATTTTGAGAACAAAAAATCACATTTGTTTGAACAAGATCCATGAACAAACCAAAAGCAGAAAAACTGGTGGAAAAAAAGAATTGTTTTGTTGTGATTGTAAATAACCATAAAACCATTCCCAGAAATATGTAGAAAAAAATTACAAACAAGAAAGATAAGATTTTACACTGAATTATGGGGCTGTAAAGCAAAATTGCATCAAAGTTAAATAGAAAAGGAAGTTTTAATTTGAGACTTTTGCCAAAGTGCAGAGGGCAGAACTCAGATCTCAGTTACCCTGAAACAAAGGACTGGGAAGATTCAAAGAGCTGGGGTTAAAGCATCATAGACCTGTTTGTTAATTAGATTTACTCAAAAAAAAAAAAAAAAAAAAAATTATCCTATCCTCAAAACAAAGCATAAGGTGGTAAATTTGCTAGATACCCACTTAAATTGGTCTCTAAACCTCTTGCAGACACTGGAAGAGAAGGGCTCTATCTTTCTTTATGACTGCATTGCAGAGGCATCACTTCAAGGTTCTTGGGAAAGACATTCCTGCTTGTGAATCTGGCCAGAGGCTTTTTAACAGATTACATCTGTAAGGGTTTCACAGAATTTGTGATTATAAGTTTTCTAGAACAAGTCTTTCAGAAAATGGAGCTCTAGGTTCAGGAATAAGCTTGTATGGATTTTTTTAACTGAAAAGAGCATTTTGAAGATAATAGTCAGAGGGACAGAAAAACAAAACAATTACATTCATTCAATGAATTCCAGAAAGAGGCAAACTCATATTCAAGGAAGCAATATAAGAAAGTAAAAAATAATCTTTAAAATAAACATATTTGAAGTATCAGAAAACATTTAGAAAAGTATGCTGGTCATAGAAAATAAAGAAAATTGTTTAGAGGTAAGATAGAAATATTGAAAATGAAAATATACCTGGTATTACATGGAGAGTCAAAAGAATGGACCAGGAATTTCTGAAAAACCTATTTGAATTAGAAAATATCTCTGAAGAAATAGGACAGAATTTGGAAAAGATTAATAATGAAATATAATATGTGTGAAAAGGGTTTAGGGATGTGAACAATTAATCATGAAGTGAAAACCTACATAGAATAGCAAGGTAAGGTGATAAATTTTCTAAGAAAAAAAAAATGGTAGTTATTATCCAACACAGAGGTCAGTAATGAATCTACAGATTGAAAACCCCCACCGATGGAACACATAGGATGGAAAAAAATATCAAGTCGAAATATCATGGCATAAATGCAAGATATACATAAAGAAAAACTTTCCAATGATAATAGAGAAAAGGCAGATAGCCTGCAGTACAAAGACAATTACATCCACATCATTCCCTTAATAGGAGCAATGCAGAACAAAGGAAAATGGAATAAAGCAATCTAAATGTGGAAGGAAAGTTCATCTAAGAATGTGGCATGTAACTTTTTTTCAAAGCCTGTATGTTGTTTATTAGTTCATTTTAGTTCTACATATTATTGTGGGCTATATTGACATAATTATACAATTATGGTCTAACCTCTGCCTTTAAAAATGTATGTCTAGCTACCTATTTTTAGGATGTAGCAATCCTTTTATCTGTCCTATATTTCCTGGGATGTTAGGAAATCAATCCTTCAACTCCAGGTGATGGAAATCAAATTATCTAAGGCAATCATATGATAGTCACTTTTCAAAGGATTGTATTAACTAAGAGTCTATTATGTAATTTTCATTCATGTTTCATGATAGGAGGTCATCTGTGAGTGTTCCAGAACTATTTATTACTCTTAAAAAGCTAAATCAAAGTCTCAATTCCTATTTTTGAATAGATGTTGATGGGTAAGGATATGTTCCTTGAGGCACTTACAGAAATTTCTTGAAGATAAAGGAAGACACAATCCCAACATCAACCCTTTGCCATTATGGAAGGAACATGAAGCAATACTGGTTATTTTTAAAAAATCTTCACTGACTATTCAACTTGGAAATTGAATTTTCACTGATTATTCAAACTTGGAAATTCCCTGAGCGTAAGTTTGTTTAATAACCATTCTACCTATTGAAGCAATCGTTAGTTGAGTTTTCATTTGTATGCTTCTTAAAGAGCCTAAATCATACAAATAAGTAGAGTTAAAATTTAAGGACTCACAGTAAATAAATTGCTTCATCAAGAAAACAGAAAAATTTAAAAATTATGGTGAGAACATTCATGTAAGTTGAGCTAAAATAAATGCAATAAAAATATCTGCAATAATGTCCAGCTTATGATAATTATCTCAATTGACTGGATTTAAATCTTGGTCTCTGACAATCTTTTATTAGTATTTTGTAGAATAAATATATGATGTTTTTAAGATCAAAATCTTATATTTAAAAAAAACCATGAATGGGCTTATTATTAAATAGAATTTTTAGAGTTAAAGGTGGAAAATATGTCAAATTATAATGACAACTCATAGATGGTATTGTTATCTTAATATTTACCCAAGTCACCTAAATCATTGCCTGAGGTTTCCTCATATTTTGAAAACTGCTGTACAACTTTCTTGCCTTTTCCAAACTTTTTGTTAGTATATAATTTCATGATTATTATTTTTAAGATGAATAAAACACTCATAGAAGAAAAAAATATTTACTCAGCAAAATATCTCAGCAACTCTCGGTAGAATTTTGAAAAACAACACTGCATTTTCCAAAATAAAGATAAAAATATGCCTTTAATAAGGGCTGCCAATGTTCCCACAAAAGGAATAATTTTCTTCCCAATTTTATCTTCATCCCTTTGGAAGCCTTCTGTTAAGTTATAATTTTAAACATATCTTTCAAAATACCATTGCTAACAAGCTGATATAAATTTAGTATTAATTTAATTAACCTATAAAAATTTTATTTGAAGTTCTTTGTTTCTATCCATTCTTGTTCTCTTCATATAAAATGGAAAAGCTTTCTAAAAGTTTTCTTTTGAATGTAGAGATCTGCATTTCCATTTGTATGAAAGGAATTGAAAATATAGATGACATCAGTTACAATGAAGGTCATACTAAAAGGGTGTTTTAATGTAGGAGTTGGGCCTTGCTGGGAAAACTACACCAATTTGATAGATAAAAGAAGGAAATGAACAGCCCTTCCCTGGGCCCATTGGCAATTGACAACAGCATATTCCTGTCTAAGAGGAGCCCACACAGACTATGTTAATGCAGACAGAGGGGCAAGACAGCATAATCAGATGCAGTAGGTGGAAACAAATATGCTTGAAAAGTGTGAATTTATTTAAAACGACAGACAGCTCAAGAAGTTACACTTTTTAGAAAAGTGCATATTTTAAAAAATCATTTCAAGACAAACCAATTACCATATGCTGTGAGGTTTAGAATTCATCATAAAATGAAAATGTGTTAAAAACTGTCAATTACTTTTTCTACTGGTAATATTTTTGAATGTTTGCTTTTGGATTGTATTAATTAATTTTTAGTTTTTCTTTTTAATTATTTCAAATAAATAACTTATTGGAAAATATGGGATGGAGAAATTAATCATACCCAAGTATGCAAAGTGTTACAAGCTATAGTGCTGTAAGTTAATGCTCTCAAAGAGGAGAGGTAATTTTTATAATTCAAAGTATATAAGTATACATTTAATATGTGTATAATGTGAATGCATTAGTTTCTCAATGCTGCTGTAACAAGATACCATAAACTTAAAGGCTTAAAACAGCACAGATTTATTGACTTATAGTTACAAGTATCAGAAATCTGAATTATATTTTTAACAGACTCCTATGACGGTGTCATTTGGGTTGTGGTTGGTCTGAGGATCTCAGGAAACTTCCATGAGTTCTAGTGTCCACATGTATAGTGTATAAATGAACATGGTTATGAGCACATTGCATTTACAAGCTTGTAGCACAACTTCAGTTATTTTAAATATATTAGAATGTATTTAAATTACAGTGTTTCATTGTTTTGAATATGAACCTATTAAATAAAGGGAAATAAGGTAACCTTAGTACTTTTGTTACGGTAAAAGTCTTCTAAATGTTACCACAATCACTAATTATTGTTGAAGCATCATTACAAACATCCCTCTGTCACCTCATATGTCTTCCTGAGGGAGATCATCTAAGCAATGATCCATAAAAGCAGATTTAAAAGTGGTGTCAACAATAGAACATATAAACCACTATAGTCATATTTGCATAGTAAACATGTTGAAATAAACCAGATGGTCTCCTTTCCCTTCTCGAAGGTTAAATTGAGTGCATATTTACTTTCCTTTTAATTATAACATTTATCTTACAGGTAAACTTTTAACCAAGGCATTGCTGCATAATTCACAAATAATTTGTTTAGATCAATGCATATATTTTTTAATAAATGAAAGTAACCTAGTATTTGGATAACAAATGATGCTAGGAATTGCATCCATCTTACACTTGTAAATTTTTATTTTTTTTAATTTTTTTTAGTTGTAGATGAGCAAGATATCTTTATTTTATTTGTTTATTTTTTACATGGTGCTAAGTATTCAACCCAGTGCCTCATACAAGCTAGACAAGCATTCTGCCACTGAATTACAGTCCCAGCCCATAAATTATTTTTTAATGCAGTTGATGTAAAGTTGTATGATGTTTTTCCCTTAGCTCTCTTGGTTATTGAGTCCTGAAAACCTTGAACCACTTTTTCTTCCTCAGAGTTATACACCCTGCTTTTGGCCTCACTTGTAAAATATAGATGAAAAAGTTAAGACCCAGATTGCTTGAGTAACATACACCGTTATGTGCAGGAACTAAGCATACTGAGTCACACTTTAAAAGAACTGGATTTAGAATAGTTAAGTTCTTGGGAAATTTAAAAGTATATGCATTAGTCATTTTGACCTATGTTTGACTAAAATATAAAATCTATGTCAGATATCAAATATTGAATATTGAAAATTTACAATGTGGTGTTTTCCCATTCTGTATTTTGCCTATCAATATAGGCGGAAAAATCTGGTATCATACATCCTAAGATGTATGAACATCTGTTAATGTTTTCTTATGCTTATTTACACATAAGACTGTGGAAATTGGCCCAAATCTAGAAGATAATTTCAATTAATAGATGTCAAAACATTTTAATAATCCTTAGGCAAATTTGAAAATACACCTATTCAATGGGTATGTAACAAACTTATCTGAAAAAAATACATGAGGAAAAAAAGGCAACCCATTCAGACAGGGCAACATATTCACTTCCATATGTGATCATTAATTTTCCTGAACAGGGAAGAGTTCACCTAGAAGAGTGGCTGGGAAGAGCTGCTTTGAAGAGGCTGAACTTAGTGGGTCTTTCTAAAAACAGACATCTCTCAATGCTCTAAAAACTTAGGCAAATAGTTTGCGTGTGCATTTGCGTGTACACAAATGCATGCATTTGGGCAGAGGGTACATGTGTGTGTGTCAAGGATGGAACAAAGGGCATTCTCATGCACTGTATTCATTAAAATGGATCTAGGTTCAACTTGCCAAGATTTTAAAAATTGAAATCCTTTCGTTCTCTTAATAAGGTTATTCAAGGAGTTAAAGGTGAGGCAAAACTTTTAAAAATTTTTAAAAATTTTCTAAGTAAATAATATCAGACAGAAAATAAAGGATTTTTTTTTAGAAATGCAAGTACTTTCTGTATTAGTAAGGTTGAACCAAATGTTGTCTGTAGTAACATGGTCACAGGGCTCCAGTTGATTTGGCTTTTACCCACTGCAATAAGAAAGAAAGTATATACTCATACATATATATATGATATATAATGTTTACATGTAACTATATATTTGCCTGTCCTTGATTTTGTTTGTGTTCATGCATGAAAATATATATTCACATTTGCCTTATTAATCCTAATTTGTCTTTCTCTGTCTCTTGTGCCTCTAACACACTTATACATAAATACAAATGATATATATCTGTATTTATATGTATCTATGTACATCTTCTGAGATAATGCTTTTTTACAATGATTAAATCTCTAAAACTACTAGAAATCATGTGTTCCATTTGTCACATTTCCAAAAAAAAAAAAAAATGAATCCCAGGAATGATTGACTAAAATGAGTTAGAGAATATACCACTTTATGGAATTAAAACCTTAGCAATTACTGTCCAGGAGTTAATAAATATCTAAGATATGTGATTATTTTCTCCTAACTGAATTTAAAATTCATCCCCAAGAATCAAGTCCTCTGTGAACAATAAATTCAGTTTTTTTTTAATATATACGGATATTTACACCTGCTATAACTCTTAAAAATATTTGGCCTTCTTTAACTACATAAAATATTTAGATATATAAATTTGATTTCAGGTGATTCATCCAGGTTTATAATAAATAATTCTCTGTTGCCAAAATTTTAGAAGGAACATTAATATGATGCATATTTTTTTGTTGAATTTGGAGTTAGGATAACTGAAAAAGTTTTACATCTGTAGCATACTTTTGCTATGTTCCTGCTTGCTTCTTAGTTTCAGTTGCATTGAAAGTAAACATAATATTATGGGCATTATTTAAGAAGATATTAGTATTTCCTCTGACCAGATCATACCAATATGTATATAGTTTATGTCAACAAATTTAGTAAATATTTAAAGGATAAAAGTTATGGATGGTGAGAATGGAGAAGGATGTAGAATTTGTGCCACAAAAGAAAGTGTTATCAACTAAAGTGTTTACAATGGAGAGGAAATGTAGCAGTTCATGATAAACAGTTTAAAGTACCAGGAGCATTTTGAAGAATGTACTATGCAATTTAAAGGAATAAAATAAAACTGATTTTTCTACACAATCTGTTAGACTCTAATATTAAAATATTTAGCACAGATTGGATTGGTCAAACTTAATAAAATGATCTGGAAATGACATTACCGGTCATAACTTGCACATATTATTTAAAAAGAATGATAAGTATAAATGTGGTAGAGATTTCCCATATGATGGACTGGAAAATTGTGTCAATTTAAATAGAATGTTTATAAAATCAAAATGAAAAATTTTCAAGTTTATCAGTATCCATATTTTTAAAAAATGCTATAAGAATTATATGTTTATGAGAGCAAATTTCCATCTCTTGAAGATTACAGCAAGTTATTCTAGGACTAAAAACATGCCAATTATAAAAATATAAAGTACAAATATTCATAATTCTAAATATGAATATATAAAATTCATATAAACATATCCCAATAAAAATGGGCATCGTTATTATAGTGTACTTAGAATATTGATCTCAGCAAATCATTAATCTAGACAAGCCAAATATTATAAATACTATTTTTATAAATAAACTAAGAAATATTAAAGACATGAAAATTCTCTAAAGAGAAGTTCTATTGACTGTCCCTCAAAATGCATATGTGAATGATTTAACTCTCAGTGAGAGTGTACCAGAAAATAAAGCCTTTACAGGAAAATTAAGGTTAATGAAGTCACAAGAGTGGGAGGAAAATCTCATAGGACTGTAAGGAGGAAGCTCTGTGAGATTGACTGTGTGTACACCATGTGAGAACTCATGGATGAGAGAACTCACCATAACAGAAATTTTTAAGAACCTTTATATTGGACTTTCCAGTCTCTAAACCAAGAGAAAATAAACATCTGTTGTTTAAGCTACTACTCTATGCTATTTTTATGGTTGCTCTGTGTACTAATACAAAGAGCAACTTGAATTCAATAAAGCAGATATTTATGAACATCTTATGCAAGAAAGTCTATGAAATGCTATGACACTTAACAAATATTATTTCTTTACTAAAATGTACTGCACATATAAATGTTCCTAATCTTACTAAAGAAAACAACAGTTAAAATTATAGAAACCTATGTGAATGCACATATATGCAAACCCAGAAACATATATAAATACTTAATTTCAGTTGTGGAAATTGTGTATGAATGTATATGTTAAAAAGTAAAGAGTTACAATGTGTTTGGGGCTTGTAGGGCAGATATAAATACATATATTTTAAAAACTAGATTACTACCTTATTAATAATTGTGATTATCAATGGTATTTGCATGCTTTAACAAACAATACATTGAGGGAAAGTTTCTAGTTTCTCAATTTTTATTGACATGCCTTGTAAAATTCTAGACTCTTAAAATGAAACCATAAGTAATAAGAGCCTGGGTACAAAATATCAATGATTCTTTGGCATAGAAGCATGGAAAGTACTCAGTGTGATATAAATAGTAATGAACTCCCCAATCATATTGAAATGCAAAATTGTTATAGTGAAGACATTATGTCTCAAATAGAATCACAGGAAGTTTCTTTTGTTCCACTTAAACCAGCTGCCTAAGTTCTCAAATATAGGTTCTTCCTTCTCAACAAAAAAGAAAACAAAGGAGTGAGGCAATTTCTTGTGTTATTACCACAAGTCAATCCTTCACTTTTCTACTGAGCAATCTGTCAATTATTCTAATTTAATAAAAGTAGAATTTTTGAATATATTTGAGTGTCAACAATTTTTATAAAAATTTTTATAAAAATTGCTGACCAAAAGCAATCTTAAAAATATATATATCAACTTAAAGAGACCAAGAACAAAATTTTCTGAGATTATAGAAATGCTATCATTTAATCAGGGCTTCAACCCCCAAAATAACTTTATTCTTTAAATCTATAACAACTTCATTCAATTAATAATGGTATTTAGAGAATTATGCTATCAGATAATCAACCTAAAAAATATAGCATATTTATATATGTATCTATTTGTTTTTTCAGTGTACATACAAAATATCATCACATTCTGAACCAGGATGACAGGATGTTGAGTCGACATAGGATGTTGAATAGGCAGAAGAGTGTCAGCACTCATTGAACATTTCAGTGAGTAGAAAAAAATCATAAAACTCTGTGTGTGTGTGTGTGTGTGTGTGTGTGTGTGTGTGTGTGTGTGTTGTTGTTGTTGTTGTTGTTGTTGTTGTGTGGTTACAGGAAAAAAAATTTTATTGAACAATTCACATACAGAATAAATGGAGAGTTAATATAACAATGCGATTTTTAACATAATACCAAAATGAAAAAGGCAGCTAGCTATGTGAAAATATGGAATAAACTTTGCAGAAATAAGAAAGGGGAAAAATATTCAGGTACAAAAGATTTTGAATTATTAGAGTTTTCTGTGGAGGACCAATTGGTAAAGAGTTTAGGATTTGTTATTTATTAGAAGATTACACAGATGCATTTGAATGAGGTTTTGTTCATTAAATAACTGAATCAAGATTCAAGACATTCTGATCAAAAAATATACTCAGACACACAAAGGTAGAAGATAAGATTCTCCAGCAATCGTCTCCCCACAAACATACCAGTTGTACTGCAATTTAGGCTCAAAAATCTTCACAAGACCTAATGAAACCAGATAAGCATCTGTATTGCCTGTTTTAGTATAATAAAAAAATGAATGTTTTAAAGAGGTTAGGAAGAGAATAATTTCCCATGTCACCTCTTCCTCATCTCAAACCAACACAACCTGGATGGAGATGCTTCCCATTTAGAGAAGGGGAGACAATTAAGTCCAGGACTTTGACTTAAAACCCATTAGTACACCTGCTAGAGTAAAACCCATTATTGGCAAAATCCCTTTGAACCTTTTTTTTTTTTAGGCCAGGTGTCATAGTGTATTATCCCAAGTACCCAGGGGACTTCTCCAACCAAGGCTATCCCAACCCCAAACAGCAGAGCATAGGGTAAAATAATAGGGGTAAAACAGGGTAGTACTGGAACAGTGCTGTGCTAGTCTAACTTAACAATGGGCAGATCCTAAAGACCCCACTCCCAGGCATGCCTATGGATGAAGCCTCTTGAACAACTCTAGTGCCAGGAAAAGGCACATAGCCCAAAAGTTTTGAAAAGAAGTAGATAAATTCCTAGACATCTATGCCTTACTGGGCCTGGATCATGAAGAAATAGAAAAATCAAATGAAAGATTAATCAGTAGTAAGAAGTCTTTCAACAAAGTACAGTTCAGGATCAGATGGCCTCACTGCTAGATTTCACCAAGTATTTAATGAAGAAAAATATCAATTCTCCTTAAGTCATCCAAAACACATAAGATGAAGACATTCTTCCAAACATATTGTATAAAGACAGTATTACCCTGATACTGAAACTCGGTTAAGACACCCACACATAACAAAGCAAAAAAAAAAAAAAGCAAGATGAGAGAGAGAGAGAGAGAGAGAGAGAGAGAGAGAGAGAGAGAGAGAGAGAAACACCGTACAGGCAAAATTGTTGCTGAACATAGATGCAAAAGCTTTTAATAAATTCTAGCAAAACAAATCAAACAGAACCTTAAAATGGCTTTTCAGCATAATCAAGTGAAATTCATCACAGTGATAGAAACATGTTTCAGTATATGCAAATAAATAAACATGTATGTTACACCCACAGAAAGAAGGATATAAAAACATATGGACATCTCAGGAGATGCAAAAAAGTGAGTTGATAAAATTCAAAATCACTCTGTAATAAAAACATCAAACAACTTTGTATGCATAGAATATAATTCAATGTAATACAAGTCATTTATAAGAAACCAACACTAACATTATACTAAATAAGGAAAAAAACTGAAAACTTTTTCTCTAGGATCTAGATTAAGACAAGGATGACTCTATTCACCATTTTTTATTCAATGTAGTTCTGGAAGTTCTATCCATAGGAATCAGGAAGAAGAAAGAAGTAAAGAACATCCAAATTGAAAAGGTCAAATTGTCACTGTTTGCTAATGACATGATTATTTGCGTAGAAAATGTCAAAATATTCTCCAAAGGGATTGTAGAAATTAAATTAACATTCAAAACCAATAGCACAGATACGTGTCAATAAAGTATTATGTGAAATAGAAACCAAGAAAGTAATTTCATTCAAAATGGTTTAAAAATATCTATGAAGAAATTTAATCAATGGGAGAGTTCTCTTCAATGAAAATTATAAAACATTGGAGAAATTGAAGATGACACACACACACTCACAAATGGAAAGTTATGTTCATTGATAAAAGCAATCAATATGATTGAAATGTTTTATTACACTGGACAGTTCACAGATTCAATGAAATTCCTTTCAAAACATCAATGACATGTTTCACAGAACAGAAAAAAATTTACAAAATTTATATGGAATTACAGTAGACCCTGAACAATCAAATCAATCTTGAGCAAAAGGACAAATAAAGGTATATTATAAAGCTTCAAAAGATACTGCAAAAATGTGGTCATGAAAACACCATAGTACTGATGTGAGAATGGGTGCATAGACCAGTGGAACAGAATGAATAGCGTAGAAGCAAACACATGTCACATGTGTCTATGCCAAGTGTTGTTTTTTTTTTTTGAGAAGAGAGATAGATAGAGAAATTTTTTTTAATATTTATTTTTTAGTTATTGGCGGACAGAACATCTTTCTTTGTATGTGGTGCTGAGGATCAAAACCAGGCCACATGCATGCCAGGCGAGCGCACTACCTCTTGAGCCACATCCCCAGCCCCTATGCCAAGTGTTTTTGATAAACTCACTAACAGCTCTTGTTGCAAAAAAAGACAGTCTGTTCCATAAATGCTCTTTTGAAAACTGGATATTCACACACAGAAGAATGAAAATAGATGCTAATATCTAAACAGCTGCAAGAATGAACTCAAAATAAATCAAAAACTTTAATGCAGAAGTTAGGGATGTAACTTAGTGTTTTTAGATAATATTCTGTTATCACTTGTATGTGGGTAGCATACATAGCATGGCTTTGGGCCCAGAACAGTTTAAGAAAAAAGACTTAAATATAAACATGGAACTGTGATGCTACTAACAGAAAAAATGGGGGAAATGCTGCAGCATATTGGAAAGGGCAAGTGCTTTGTTGTTGTTTGGACAAGACCCCCAAAGCACAGGAAACAAAAGTACAAATAGATATTTGGGTTACACCAAACTAAATAATCTTGTGCATAGCAAAAAGAAAAGTTATTAGAGTGTAGAGAAAACCTAGAAAATGTGAGAAACAAAAATTGCAAACTATAATTTGTCAAAATATTTGTACCTAGATTATGTAAGAAGTGTCAAAACTCAAAAGCAAACAAGCAAACAGTCTTATTTTGAAGTGGACAATAGACCTAAGTAGACATTTCTCAAAAGAAAATACACACACACAAGGCCAATGAGTATATTAAAAAATGCTTGATATCACTGATTATTAAGCCAATACAAATCAACAGTGCAAGGAGATACAATGTCTCATAACAATGGCTATTATAAATACACTCAACAGTGGTCCTAAGGATGTGGAGATAAAGGAAGCCCTGTACACTGTTGATGGGAATGTAAATTGTGGCAATATGAATTAGTATAGACATCATGAATGACAGTATGGAGGTTCCTTAATATTTTAAATTAAATACAAAAGTACTATATAATCCAATGATCCTATTACTGAGAATAATTCCTATGGAAATTAGATCAGCATATCAAAAAGATACCTGCTTTCCCATGTTGTTGGCAGCAGTTTCACACTAATTTAAAAAAAGGGGAAAGTGTGTATAAACCAATGATTCATAAAAAATTTAGATATACATCATGAAATACTATTAATCCATTATAAAGGATAAAATTCTGTCCTTTGAAAGCATCTGTAGATCATTATGCTATATGAAATGAGTCAGATGAAGGAATACAAGTACAACCTGATCTCATTCATCTATGAATTCTAAAAATGAGGGTCTCATTTAGGTTAGTTACTAGAAATGAAGGAGATAAAAGGGGAAAGGTAGATGGGCCAAAGTTTATCAATTGGCACTAAACAACAGTTATATAGGAACAAGAAACGTTAGTTTCCCATTGCACAGATGGGTGACTACAGATGACAATAATGGATTGTACATTTTAAAAGGTAAAAAGGAAGTATTTTGAAAGATTTTGCTCTAAAGAAATGAAAAATGTTTGAAAAGAATGATATGCTTAGTCTGATTTAAACACTACAAAATGTATAGATGTATCAAAACTATTACATAGTATCCAATTAATATGTGTGAGTTTTATGTTTATGTCTCTCAGTTAAAATGAACTCAAAAGGAAAAGAAAAAATATACTGTCAAACATTTTCCTAATTTGCTTTGTAAAAATGAGAATAGACATATTTCATACAGATAGGCAAAATAGATAAATCACAAACTCTTTATCACATTTTAGTAAGTTTTTCTGCCAAGGTGACACCTACCCAGAATGTTGGAGTATGATGCCCCATCATTTGAATCTCTCCTATTTTAATCTATTTTTATCTTGAACAAAGGACATCAGATTTTATTTCTGATGAAGTCAGTGAAATGCACATATATTCAACAGTTTTGCTATGCCCCTTATTGTATTAGAACTCATACAATTGCAACAATAAATCTGAAGTCACAATTGAGTACCCCTGAGGGAGACATTATGGAGTGGTCAGAAGAGCAGAT
Organism: Callospermophilus lateralis; assembly: GCF_048772815.1. Classification (NCBI taxonomy): domain Eukaryota; kingdom Metazoa; phylum Chordata; class Mammalia; order Rodentia; family Sciuridae; genus Callospermophilus; species Callospermophilus lateralis. Next base: position 6,489,886 of record NW_027515420.1, read on the forward strand.
ATTTTGAAGTCAGATTATACTGAGTTGAATTTCACATTGCCTATTTTTTTGGTTTTGTGACCTCAGACTTATTATTACCTCACGTCTTTGGTCTTGATTCCCTTTTTATTTAAAAAGACTAAACTAACAAATTTCAGTTTGAAAAATACAAGATAGGAAATAAAAGAGCAAATACAAAACTGCTCTCACAGATTTGCACACATTTCCCTTTTTCTTTTTGATTTAAAAATATTACACTTTTCTGCATCTATAAAAATGTAAATAAGGTAAATATATTACAGATTAAAACATATATATGTATATATATGTGTATATATATAAATACATAAATATATATAAATATACACACAAATGTGAAAGAGAGAGAAACAGAGAGAGAGAAAGAGAGATATCCCCTAATATATATGGATACTTATTATCAAATCAAACTCAGGGCATTTTACCACTGAGCAATATGGTCAGCCCTTTATTTATTTCTTTCTTCTTCTTTTTTTCTTTCTTTTTTTTTTTTGTTTGAGACAAGGTCTCATTAAATTGCTCGTATTGACCTCTAACTTGCACCTCTCCTACCTCAGCCTCCCAACTATCTCTAATTTCAGTTGTGTGCCACTTTATCCAGCTAAAACAGGTATGTTTTTTGAACTATAGTATTTTAATATAGAAATATAATTAAGGAATAAATAAAAAATAAGCACAGACAGGAAATAGCCAAGATTTAAATGGAAAATGGAATCATAAAATATTCCAAAAGAATACTGAATAAAAAATGTGAATGTGGAGATAAGAAAAAGAGGAGTCAATTACTAAATATATCAGAGCAATGTCCATGAAAATTAGCTAAATGCTTAAGCTCCCTCAGATAGTATACCTTGACTTCTTAATTCAAAATTGCATCCTTGAGTCTCCTCTGGCATAATTTTATTGGATAAGAAAGCAAGTGTATTTATTATTATTTTTGCAGCTTAAATTATTACACATTTAGAACCTTAAAACATACTTATGACCTTAAAGTTTTCATGTGTCATAAATCCAGGCACTAAATGGCTTAGTTAGCTCTTCTGCTTTGTGTCTCATAAAACCAAAACAGAGATATTGGCTGGGCTCATTTTTTTCTTCTGGAGGCTTTGGGGAGAGTAATGAGCTCTGAAGTACATTAGGGTTGTTGAAAGAATTCAATGCCATGTTGCTGTGGAACTGAGGTTCCATTTGCTTGCTGAATGTCAGCTGGTAACAACTACACCCTGCTTGAGACCTCTCTTAGGATCTTGCAGGGTCCTGATTCAAGGCCCTCTACCTCATAGGCAGCAACATTGTTCTTAGATCTTCTCACCATGCTTCATCACTTTTAATTTATTTTTATGCTGCTTGTCCTTGTCTCAATTCTGTCTGTTCTTCTAAGAGTTCAAATTATTCCATTGAGCTTACTTGGATAACCAAGGATAACCTCCCCATTTAAAGAAATCTTTGACTTTAGTAAGATATATAAAGACCCTTTTGCTAAGTATGGTCACATATTAACAGGTTTAGGGAAGTACAGCAAGGAAACATTAACGTGAGACATTTTTGCATCTATCACTAATAGTACATTCATAGTGCACATATTAGTTTTAGTAGTTTCAATTAAGATTGCAGAATCTGGTTTAATTTTTATTAAGCGAAGTTTTCCTCCTCTACTAGTGACTGAACCCAGTACCTTATACATGCTAGGCAAGTGCTCTACCACTGAGCTACATCCCCAACCCCTAGGGACAATTTTTGAAAAACGGCAATAATAACACTTCAATAATCTCTTGAAGAATCACAATGAATCCCATTAATATGTACAATTAATATGTGTTAATAAAAAGGGCATATATTCTCATTCCACTCAGGTTATCTAATATAGTATAGTACAGACAGATAAAGAGTAATATAAAATTACGGAAGAGACAATTTGTCATAATGGACTATAACCAGATATTGAAGTAGAAAGCATGAATTTCACAGGTCATTGAACGTGAAAGAAATTATGGAAATTGTCAAATGAATGCTTAAGAAATCTGACAAAACTTTCACTAAAACCTGAGATTAATATAATGCCTTAATGACTCTTAATAAGAGCAATAATAAGGTCGGAAAATTTGTAGGTTATGCGTAACAGAATAACAAAATGGCGTATATGTTTGATAGTGGGTTTTAAATGCTCATAAATCTTAATACTTTTTCCCATAGTGGTACCTATTATTGTTACAGAAAACCTATAAATGGAAACAGATCAGTGTCTGTCTAAGTATGGTTATGAATGAAAAAAAAGCACTTCTCAGAACACTTCTCAGATTTTAGGGTTCCATTATAAATATTTTCATCAGAGCCATCTCTGTTCATTTGACACTGATTTTCATTTTTCATTTGAATATTAAACAAAATTGATAAATTAGCCACTGACAACTTGAAAGTCCACAAGAAAAGAAATTAATATCCTACTTTTTTCTGATCTTGTACTTCAATTTACATTCCAGTAGTGTCTTAACTGACACCAGCATATGCTAGACACAAAATTAATAAATATCTCTAAGGTATAATAGAGTGTGCTTCTGTATTAAAATAATGTTTGACTTCTCTTGTAGAGATAGAAGTTTATAAACAATCATGATTTTCCTTTTATGAATTTTTCCACCTACTCTTCATGCAGGGGTAAAAACTGTACTCTTGACAGTTTTTCTTCATGCTCAGCTTGAATATAATTTATTAGCTTACAGAATCTCATAAGATAAAGCTCTTCCTTCCAGGGACTACAAATATTCATAGGCCAGATCATGACCAGAGTTCACATCAGCTCATTTGAATTTGAAGGATCTGTTATATGACTAACAGGAAGGAGACTAATGAGTTTCTACCTGGAGAAAGTGATTTGGAATTTGGAATCTGATATTCTAAAGACAAAGGGATTTGGGTAGGAAAGGTTTAAAGAAGCACTATAAGAGGATGTTTTGTGGCTATAGTTTGCTTTCATTTTTCTTGTCTATCCTCATTTTTTCAAGTTCTTCTGTTGTAATACATGACAGCATATTTAAGAACTTGATGACAAAAACACAATTCGTTGGAAACTGTGTAAGGGAAGAAAAGTGGCAGACCTGGTGGCATTGTTCTATTTGCTTTTGTTGTTATTGTTTTGAGTTTTCAATTGTAAATTTGGAAGATAGAAAGGCATACATAAATATTAATGAAATTTCTCTTTATATAAGTCAATGTTAGTACCAATGATAATGCTCAGAAATACAAAATCCCACTTACAGTGTTCATGCAAACAGTAAATATTTATATGTATTAAGATTTCACTATGTTCAATTTTTTTTTGAGAGAGAGAGAGAGAGAGAGTTTTTTAATCTATGTAGAAGAAAGATGAATAACCGGCACTAAAACATACTCAGATGAATTCTAGAATAATATGCTAATATTCTACATCATGGTGGGAAACTATTGTTCATAATAACCCATTATATATTTTGTGAGTAACTAAAAGAGAAATTAAAAATATTTAAACTTATAGTAAGAAAATTACTCTGATTTGATTAGTACACATTTTGTACAAATATTGGAGAAACATCGCACTGAACCCCATGTAAATATGTACAATTGTTATGTATTAATTAAAAGTTTTAAAAGTATTTGACAGAGAAATATAAATACATTGATTTGTTCATTGCACTTTGTATATATGTATTGGATAATCAATCTGTACCCCATGCAAATTTAAAATTTAAAAATAATATAACATTTCTTTTTCTATTTAATCACTACATACCTAAGGTAATCAAGGTTTTTGGTTCTGAGATATTAATGTTAGCAGGGGAACCTATTTCTAAAACCCCTAAAAATATTGTTTATTTTACTCTCCTTATGTAGTGTACCAATGTAAATGACTCTAAATCGTTTTGGGAAAAGACAAAATAAATTACTACTGAATCACTGGTTATAGAATTTTTTTTCTTTATGAGGACCCACTTATCCATTCACTCTTTAGGAATTGAGTATGAGTACCAGTTTCAATTCTGAAAATACTATTAACTGTTTCCCTGTTTACTGATCATTTTTTTTCCACAAAAATATCTGTTTTATATTAGCCACTTCCACAGGTACCTGCATATCAACATATCAAGGCCAGAAAGGTACTACTTGGTAGCCATTCTTAACTAGTTGTTGTTGTTGTTGTTGTTTTGGGCAGGGGCTGGGTGGGGACTGGGAATTGAACTCAGAGGCACTAGTCCACCAAGCCACCTCCCCAGATCTATTTTGCATTTTTATTTAGAGACAGGCTCTCACTGAGTTCACTGAGTTCCTTAGCATCTTGTTTTTTTTTTTTTTTTTTTTTTTTTTTTTTCCTGAAGATGGCTATGAACTTGGTATCTTCCTGCTTCAGTCTCCTGAGTCCTGGAATTACAGGTAGGCACTACCATGCCCAGCTGAACCATTTGCTGATTATAGTTACTTTACACTCACATTGCTGCTGATGGTTAAAGTTCTTTACTGGTCTCTGATATTTCAGTTTTCTGTCCTCTGCCTTTCGATTAGGATTTATAGTCTATGACAGCATTTCCTACAAACCCTGATGTACAGAGATCACATTATACATCTTCTCAATTGTATTGGTTCCTTCACTACTTATCTGAATATTTGTCTTCTAAACCATAAGAATGTCCTGATGCTCCTTAGAAACACAGTGAGCAGATGACTTTCAAGTGTCATATAGTGTAACCATCACTGTGCATCCAATTCTATGAGCTTGATGACAAATTCCTGAGTCTCAGAGAGTGTTTCTGGTGATCAATTACTCCATTTAAAAGGAGGGATACTTTTTCAAGCTTCAGAAAGGAATACTTTAAGCATTTAAAACTATCTCCTTGTGCTCTTACAAATATTTTAAATAATGGGAAATATGAGAAGGATCCTTTATTGACACAATAATCCTCTCCTAGATTAGTTTTAATTCACTAGATACAGAACCATTCCCAAGCATATGCTCCAAGATTGGACTAGTGCACGTTAGTCGACTTCCATGATATTTTCTTATTTAAGCACACTCTTCTCTTAATAAAGATGATGATTGCTTGTTAAGGTATACCATTTTTTATAACTTGAGTAGTGTTTTTTATTACCTACAATATATTTATGGTTGGATAATTAGCAGGACAAGCATTTTCTGACATCACGCTACTTACTTTGAGGATTTGCATGATCTTCAAGAAAGGAAAGTAGGAAACTCTTTCACTGAATAAAGAGCAAAGAGTGATTCCTATAGATAGAAAGGGTTTGTGGGACTCTGGACATTGCTATTTCTCAATCATCTACTTTGAAACCATTCAGCTTATTACTATTTCTCTGCTCTGGTTTCAGATTTTGCATACTTTACAGCTGAAAATTCAGCCTTTATTGATGTCCTGGTATTCATATGTAGATTACATTTGTGATGTTCAGAAGAATAAACCTTCCAATCATGATACAGTAAGATATTTTTGATAACCAGAAGGGATTTTAGACACCACATATCTCTTTGCACATATAATTGATTCACATGAATCTACACTTTTCTCTTTTAGGAATATTATTGATTCAAAGCAATAGTCAATGCATACTCTAATACTTACTGTCCCTCCCATTTCAAAATCCAAAAAGATTGCACCAAACAGTTCATTCCATTTTTGTATAGCATCCTAGAGTAACACAAGTGCAAATTTTAACATGTGTACAATACCAGCATGCCAGTACCAGTACTCAGCTTACCTGATTGAAGGTATGCTTAATTCTGTCTAGCTGGTGAATTGTTAGAGTCTGTAAACAAGTCAGGATGGTGCCTGGCATTTTGCTAGGGAAATGTCAGAGTCTGTAAACAAGTCTGGATGGCTCCTGGCAAAATGCCAGAGGGAGTGGTTTGTGAAGTAAGGCCAGGGAGCCATTAAGTGTGGAGATTCCTTATTGGTTGACTGCTGTATCTATTTTATGTTAATTAAGATAAGCTGTGTGGAATCTATAAATACCTCTGTTGTCCTACAATAAACGGCTCCCTGCCACTCCTGCTCTATCAATCTACACAAGTCGTTAGTCACCCCCCTGGTTATTTTGCTGCAGCCAGACTTCGGCAGATGATGGCCCATTACGGGGAGTCCCGGGACACTCGGGGGTAAGTGACGAAAAAAAAAGCTGCCCATCCATAGATAGGATGGGAGCAAATCTGCTCATCCCTAGGCAGATAGGGCAAGAGGAAAAATGGCCATTTTGAGAAAATGGAGAAGATTGATACAGTATGTTTGATACAGTGTGTTTGATATGATACAGTATGTTTGTGTCTTGTTTTGTCTCAGTGTATTGTATTGTCTTTGTGACAAAAATATGGAAGGGGTGTTAAGTAAATTGATAAGGGAAAGAGGCACCCCAGTGGAACCAAGAGAAGTTAGGGCATGTGTTGATGAAAGCCCAGGGAACTCTAGTCAGAAAGAAGAAAGTTCAGAGGAGGAAGGATTATCAGGAAAAAAGTTGCAGCAAAAGGCTATTACTGAATACTTTTCATTACCAGAGGGTGCGTGAATCGGTGCAGCAGATGCCACATGATGGAGCCACACATGGCTGAGCAAGAACTTTCCAAGCCATGGCAGCCGGCTCTTCCACTGAGAGCTGAAATCTAGACCTGACCCAGAGGCACAGTCTCACAGGCTCTTGCTCCCTGTGCCCAGTGGCAGTTTGAGTCCGGAACACTCCCCTGACTCTCCCCGGGCCATCTGGGGCTGCCTGGGAGGCTACAGCTGGCAAAAGACACTACTGGCATCCCTGATGTTTGGTCATTTTCAATGCCAATAACTAAACTACAATGGTTCTCCCACACCTGGAGGCTAATGAGTAATGAGCACTATTGAGGCTTATTTCAAATGTAAAAAAAAAACCTTGAGATAATGTACTAAATTGTTCAGAGGTTGTTTTCTTTTTTTTTAATTAATTTTTATTGTAGGTTGTTCAAAACATTACATAGTTCTTGATATATCATATTTCACACTTTGATTCAAGTGGGATATGAGCTCCCATTTTTACCCCATATACAGATTGCAGAATCACATCAGTTGCACAACCATTGATTTACATATTGCCATTCTGGTGTCTGTTGTATTCTGCTGCCTTTCCTATCCTCTACTATCCCCCCTCCCCCCTCCCCTCCCCTCTTTTCTCTCTACCCCCTCTACTGTAATTCATTTCTCCCCCTTATATTTTTCCTCCTTTCCCCCACTTCCTCTTGTATGTAATTTTGTATACCCCTGAGGGTCTCCTTCCATTTACATGCAATTTCCCTTCTCTCTCTCCCTTTCCCTCCCACCTCTCATCCCTGTTTAATGTTAATCTTCTTCTCATGCTCTTCGTCCCTACTCTGTTCTTAGTTATTCTCCTTATATCAAAGAAGACATTTGGCATTTGTTTTTAAGGGATTGGCTAGCTTCACTTAGCATAATCTGCACTAATGCCATCCATTTCCCTCCAAATTCTATGATTTTCTCATTTCTTAATGCAGAGTAATACTCCATTGTGTATAAATGCCACATCTTAGTGGAATGCTACAGGATTTTCTTTAGCCCTCTGGAGTTCCTGCCTTCCAGTGCCAGTGAAGACGAAGGTGGAAGAATTTTCAGTGTTGCTGAGAACCCAGCTGAGAAACGGAGCTGTTGCTGTTTCTGCTGCTACAGCTTAGGCTAGCTGCCTGCAGAACTTACCTGGACTGTGATTTACTTGGACTGTGAGTTAATCTATTGAGACACTGCTTTACCTGGACTGAGACAACAAACTGTAATCTACAACAAATTGAAACTCAGTATCTTTACTAACGATGTCATTGCTGGTATAATTTTTCCAAGGGCTTCTTGCATGGAGCCATCAATTGGCTTGGTATTGTGACATTTTGTATCCTCCCCTTCTGCTTATAGCAGATTATTTATGGTGTTTGTGTAAAAACCACTATGGTCGTTTTTTAAATTAAACAAAAGAGGGAAATGTTAGAGTCTGTAAAGGAGTCAGGATGGTGCCTGGCATTTTGCCAGGGAAATGTTAGAGTCTGTAAACAAGTCTGGATGGCGCCTCGCAAAATGCCAGAGGGAGTGGTTTGTGAAGTAAGGTCACGGAGCCATTAAGTGTGGAGATTCCTTATTGGTTGACTGCTGTATCTATTTTATGTTAATTAAGATAAGCTGTGTGGAATATATAAATACCTCTGTTGTCCTACAATAAATGGCTCCCTCCCACTCCTGCTGTATCAATCTACACAAGTTGCTCGTCACCCCCCCAGTTATTTTGCTGCAGCTGGACTGCGGCAGTGAGTGACCTAATCCATAAACTGTTCTTTGATGTTATCTTTCTAGGACCAGATCAAAGTTGATTTAATTTTTTAATGCTCAGAATGAAGCATTTAGGTCATCTGGTGAACTTTAACATCAAATTCATGCAGAATACTTCTTAGGTAATCCTCTCTGGACACATAACTTGACATCATGAATCTGGTGGTTATGAATTTTTGAATATGTGATCTTCTGGAAAAATCTGTAAGTTAACTGAAGTAAGCAAGATAGAAAAATGGAAAGAAAGAAGGTTCATTTGGATACTAGATAAAATATGTAATTGGTCTGAACCAAAAGGAAATTTGAATTATAATTTACACTAAAAATTGTTATATGTTCAGATAAAGAACACAGGCAATTGTAGCCATGTACATGTCAGTCTATGACTGATCTAAAATTTGAGGCAAATATCTCCTCAGATGACTTCTGTCAGATAGGGACAATTCCTATGTGAACTTACAAGTTGAAGCCAGTATCGCCAGCACTAGCAGAAGCTTGCAGATGGCTATGTGCTAAAGATTGCAGATGGTTACATCTAAAGCTTAAGTGAATTGGGTAGAACATCATGATGGCCAACACAGTCATTAAACTGAAGCAAACCGACAGGCATATATTGCACAAAAAAGTAACTGATTATTCTGCATTCCATTTTTAATGTTTTATTTGTTTCAGAGCACATTAATGCAATCACATATTTTAGATTTCTTGAGGATGCAAACTTTTCCCATTCTTGTCTAATTCTAACTCACTATGTATTCTTTTCTCTTCTTTCTTTTTATTTTTTCTCTTTCTGGATTTGTTCTCAGCATCATCATACAGCAGTGTTCTGGTAAAACCCATAGTCCTCATTTACCCATTTACATTTAATAGTATGAAACAATAGCTGATTTTATATTTAGACTAACATAATTGCAATATAGTTACTTTACATATTCTTTCCAATCAGTTTCTTTGCTCTTTTCCCTATAATTCTATCTGGCTCCAAATCGTTATATAACATACATACTCCTAAAACTCTCAGTTTTATAATTCCACTTTATTTTGCTCCCATAATCCCAAATTCTTATGTTTAAATCCTTCCTAAAGAACACCTCAATTGGACATCTAAGTTACATCACAATCTACTTTATACCTCCTTTCCACACATATCTTTTACTCATACAATATTTCCTATATCAAATGAAATTTCCTAAATTTCAATGATCTTCTTCCATGTTCTCAGCCTGAAAACTTTGGAGTCATCTGGATTTTTTTTTCTGTCACCTCCTAACAGCCAATACATCAGTAAATGTAAATGTTTTACTTTCCAACAACATCTAAAATCTGAATGTTTTAGAATCCTTCTGCACAGATCCAAATCATGATAATTCATCTGCAAATATATGATATATTCTATATCCTATATTCTATAACCTATGTTCTGGTTGCTTCCACAATCAAACCCCAGCCCTCATTTTTCTATGTTCAGTCTATCAGAGTACTCTTATTATATTGTCAAAGATGTTTAGTTGGTCTTCTACTCAATAGTCCGAACTGAGTTCCTACCATATTAAGAATAATGCAAAAACCCATGTTAAAAAGCTATAGACAGGGCTGGGTCTGTAGCTCAGTGGTAGAGCACCTGCCTTGCACGTGTAGGGCACTGAGTTCAATCCGTAGCACCACATAAAAATAAATAAATAAACATATTGTGTCCATCTACAAGTAAAAAAATATTTTTTAAGGCCAGAGGATGTGGCTCAAGTGGTAGCTCTCACCTGGCATGTGCAGGAAAAATAAAAAATATTGTGTCCACCTAAAAATATTGTGTCCACCTAAAAAAATCCTAAAATATAAATATTTTAAAATATTTTTTTAAAAAGGCTATAGTCTTCACATGGTAGAATTTCAATGTGATATACAGATTAAGAAACCTAAGTTTCTGATTTCTTTGCACTTACACCCTAGTCTTCAGGGCATAAGTTTTTCATTTCTCCAAATATGTAACATGCACAAATTTTATGAAGCAACCAGATTGTGTTTACAAAATAAGTGATCCAAGTTAAACATTAAAATCATTTTTCAAAAATTCCAGAAATTATGCAGTTACATTAGAGTTTTTCAAAATTTACTTTCTTCAAAAGAGCAATGAAAACAATAACAATAACAACAAAATCATTTGGGAATTTTTCAGCACTTATTTTTTCTGTTAGCTTTATGCCCTGCTGAGTAAAATTTTAACTCTGTTTTTACAAATTATAATGTTCATTTTATATAAATATTTTTTCCAACAATCAATAGCTTATAAGCATTTTCTCCCAGCATTTATGAAATTAGCACTACTAACTAACAACTTTTGAGATTTCACGAAGGATCTAAGGATCTAAGTCATAAATTTCTTCAAAATCAGAGTGCTTACAGTAATACAGTTAAAAATTAGCTTGAAAGTATTTTGTTTGTGCATTTGTTTTTTAATCAGGGATCTTCACTATAATTATTATGTATTGCCTTTCAGGAATTTAAGTGGTGGATTACTTTTGTTATGGTGATGTTTATATCTTTCTAATTCTCTTATTTCAAACAAGACAATCCCTGGGATTTGAAATAATTCTTTCCACATTTGAATTGATACTTATTAAATCAGCATTCTGAGGTAAAACTATCCATTTTTGATGAAGTTAGCAAATTTTTCTGAAGAAAAATTCTGGTAAGGAATTTCAACTACAAGTAATACTAAATTCAAGCTCATCTGCTGGTTCGCTTAGAAATATGATATAATCTAACAAGTTATAGTATGGTCAAAATTAAAACATGCTGTGGCCTTAGTTCAGGGTCAAATTTGTTTTTATTATTATTCCTGTTAGTAACTCTATCTGCCTGACTTGAATTCTTATTTCTTCTTCTTCTTCTTCTTTTTTTTTTTTTTTTTTTTTTTTTAGTTTTCGGTAGACACAACATCTTTATTTATTTATTTATTTATTTATTTTTTATGTGGTGCTGAGGATCAAACCCAGTGCCCCGTACATACCACTTAAGCCATATCCCCAGCCCAATTCTTACTTCTTCTTCAAATAACTTTCCTAATAGTCACAAAGAATCTATCAGGAGCATCACAGCCTCTCAGTAATGAGGTCACAAATGTTACCTCCTCTATCTGTGGGAGATTGAGGAAGTTACTACTCCTGCTGAGGGAACAATATCATCCTTTTAGTTTAAATAAACTAGCTTATGTCATGTTCAGTTTCTGGATCAATAACTATGTTCATCAGGAAAAGGCTTTGTGAGATGCAGTTTAATCATGTATTCCTGAAACAGTTTTTAGGCATGGGGATCGTTGAGTGTGGGCAGATATTTTTCATTTACTCTGGATTTGGACTTTCTGCATGCTAAGACATATTGTACACATGAAATGCAATGATAAAAATAGACAAGGTCCTGGCTGGGATTGTAGCTCAGTGATTGAGTGTTGCCTCTTATGCATCCACCTATAACTAAAAAAAAAAGAAAAAGAAAAAGAAAAGAAAAAACATAAACAAGATAGATAAGGTCCATGTCTTTAAAGAGCTTATATTTCAATACAAAAGACATAAAAATAATTTATATTCAACATACAATGTGCAATATGATCGGATATTTACCATTTACCAAGAATGTTCAATATACATGTGTGCAAGTGACATAAAAAATGTGAAAACAGGATGGGGTTGTGGCTCAGTTGTAGAGCACTTCATGTGTGACGCACTGGGTTTCATCCTCAGAAACATATATTCCCTTTAGTAGATGAATGGATAAAGAAAATGTGGTATATGTACACAATGGAATATTACCCAAAAATAAAAGACAATAAAATCATGGCATTTGCAGGTAAATGGATGGAGTTAGAGAATATAATTCTAGGTGAAGTTAGCCAATCCCCCAAAAAACAAATACTGAAGGTTTTCTCTGATATACGAAGACTGATTCATAGTGGGGTTGGGAGGGGGAGCATGGAAGGATTAGATGAACTCTACAAAGGCAAAGGGGTGGAGGGAAAAGGAGGGGGCACGGGGTTAAAAAAGATTTTGGAAGGAAATGGATATCATGACCCCAAGTACACGTATGAAGACACAAATGGTGTGAAGATACTTTATATACAACCAGAGATATGAAAAAAGTGTGCTTGTTATGTGTAATATGATTTATAATGCATTCTGCTATCATGTATAACAAATTAGAATGAAAAAAATTAAAAATTTAAAAAGTTTTTTTTTTACTTGCTTTTCTCACCTATTTGATATTATAGGAGAAGAGAAATGACAAACAAGAATATGGACCCTCATTTTAGTGAAAGTTAGATGAGATTTTGCTATTAAATACATAATTTAAAAAGCTCAGTTTTCAAAGTTTGAGAATTTCAGAATGATGGTTGAGAGGCTATCCATCTGAACTAGAGATGTAAACAGTGACAACTAAATGTCTGGACAAAGGGTTCACCACTTTAGGGACCCTATCAGGGCAAGTCAGAGCTAGGGTCTGTGCTTGGTTGAGCTGGGAATGTGCTTGCTCCTATGTCCTACACTCTCACCCCGAGCCATGGCTCTACTATCAGGAATACCACAGAATACCCCTTCCTAGTATTTCCTGCCTCTCTGCTACTTACTTACAAGGGTGAGGCTACATTTACAATCATCTCCAGATAAAGGACCATCAATATCATTCCCATTGCCCCTACATTCTTATTTCTCAAGATCACCACAGGGTGTTCCTGTGTTAGTCCACTTTTAACCACTGTCACAAACTACCTGAGAAAATTAACTCAAAGTATGAAAGATTTATATGGCTCACAATTTCAAAGGTATCACTCCATGGTCAACAAATAAATAAAGGTATTATGTTCATCTACACCTAAAAAATATATATATATTTTTTTAAAATGTGGAAATGTAAAATAAATGTGTAATTTTTGGGGGGTGGGGACCAGAAGTGTGCAGATAAGAGTAAATTGTCACATTAATTAACAATATTTATTCATATGGAAATATTGAGAACCACTAAAAATCAAGTTGATTTTGCAAAAGAGAAACTCTAGGTGTGGCAAAGGCAAAGTATTCTCTGAATTAGAAGTATTTTCTTTAAAGCTCTGTCTCATAAGTAAGACAAATCTTGGTTCATGGTTTAACAGATAGAAAATTAAAGAGAATATATAATGTATTTGAACAATAAAAAGCTAGTTTAGGCACTTCAAGTAAATAGGAAGAGAGATTATAATGGATAAATAGAAGGAATAAAAAGGATAAAATACATAAAGGAAGGACAAGGAAATAAAAAGTATATTTTATTTATTTTTAATTTATTTTTAATTATCATTTGTAATAGGGGGACACTGTATTATTTATTCAAACATGAACACAATAGTGGAATATATTTGGTCAATTAAATTCTCCAGTACTTCCCCTTTCTGACTTCTCCTCCTCCAGTTAATGTCCTTCTTCTATAGTACTGGTCTCCACTTTACTTATGAGATGCCCCCATTTCTTTCCTATTTCTGTTTGACTTCTACATATGAGAAAAAACATATGACCCTTGACTTTCTAAGTTTGAATTATTTTGCTTAAAATAATGCTCTCAAGTTCCATTCATTTTCCTACAAATGACATGATTAATTATTCTATATAGTTGAAAAACTCCATTGTGTATATATGCACATTATATTTATCCTAGTCTTGTAGTGGTAACACCAATGTACAACATCACTAACAGTGCCTGTTTCTTTTCCCTGCATCCTCACCAGCATTTATTCTTCATGGTTGCCATTTTATCAGGAGTGAGATGAAATCTTAGTGAAGTTTTGTTTTGCATTTTCTTGATTGCTAAATATGTTAATTTTTTTCTTATATTTGTTGATCATTTGTATTTTTTTTAAATCTCAAGTTCTTCATACTAGTTCTGGCCTGTCTCTCCCCAGGTTTGTTTTTCTCCCAGTCTTGTCACCTAGAAAATTTGTAAATCTTAAAATTTATCATAATCCCACTCACTTAGGATAATAATCATGTGCATTGTTATTTAGCTCAGCAAAACATAGATTAAGCAATGAGAGACATGTTGTTTTGAAAAACCTATAATTCCCCTCCAACTTGTTTCTAGCTCTTTTCTCCGTCTCAGCTGCCTAAAACCTATCACCTCACACTGATAATTGAAGCTCACCCCAATACTCTGGTCCAGATGCCAACAAAAGTTGGAAAATCATAATTGTTGTATATAGATTATACTCATATCTGTGGTTAGCACAGCCTGGGTAAACCTCATGGCTTTTTGTTGCTCTAAAACATTTCTGTGGGATGGGAATCCAGGTTAGATGTCTTCCCAGTTCTGATCAAATTGTCATTAATAATAAACACATTTTAAACTCATTTTTCCTTTTCTCTTTTTGTCTCTGATGCAGATGAATGACTGGATTTAGGTATTTGTGATGCCAGCAGTCTAGTAGCAAAATGGTTTAATAAATATTGGTTGGAGAAATAATTGTCACTGAAGAAAACAGAAAAATCAGTCCCCTGTTTTTATTTTAATTAAGTGTAAACCCCCTGTGCACTATTAAAGCAAAAAAAAAAAAAAACTATTTTAATTTTAGAAAAAAAAATTTTCCTTTTTACTTTTAGGTTTTGACATTTGTGAAAAACAACATTTCTATAAAATCAAATTTATCTGATGGTTAACATTCATTAATTTGGAGAAAATTCACAGTTTTATAATGTCCTGTCAAACATAAACAGCAAAACATGGTATTCTTTTCCATTTATAAAACATTCATGCAGGCGTTTTACTACAGTTATTTTTTTTTTCCTATACAGAATATGTGCCTTCGATTAGATTTATTTTAAGATATATTATGTTTTTGTGTCATTTGAATGCTATCCCATTTTTTATTACATTTTCCAGTGGGCCATTGTTTAGATAGGGGGAAACTAGTGAATTCTTTGATAGATTGTATCTCTATATGTAGTTTTTTTTCTTATAATGATCTTAATCTTCTTTCAATTTCTTAACCTTTTTTTGCCTTTATCTAATCTTATAGCAATAGTCATGGTTTTTACAAGACAATCTTAAAGTTCCTTCAGCTGTGCTAAGTACTTAGACAAAATGTTTCCTGATCATAGGTCCCTGACTTTCCTCTTCTTAGAGCATTTACATTTGAAAATGTCATTATTGTGGACTATTTCTCTGCTCTTTTGAGATGTAAAAGACTTTAAAAGCCTTTGCCTGATTTACAATCCAGGAATATATTTTTTTTCCACATAGACTTAAAGCCATCATTTAAAATGTAATCATCTAGTAAGCAGAGACCCTATCTCCCTGTCTCCCAAAGGATAGGAGCCTAACATCCATACATAGCAATTAGCAGACACAGATGACAAAATCACATTGACTAGTTTCCCTGTAATATGCTAACAGGAACGGATTTTTATGGGCAGAAGGATATTTCTATGGCTTGTTCCTGAAAGCCTCTATCTGACTGGGATTTGGAAGCAACCTTTCCAAGATTATACCTCCTCAAGGAGTCTGCAGATGGAATCCAAGTGTGATCTTTTGTCAGACTTCAGCACCCCACTGTGGACTGTGGGCTCTTTATTGAGAAAATGTCTTCTTGAAGTTCTGTTTATTTTTAATCCCTACTTGCTGTTTTCTGATGTCTCTCTTCAGATGAATTTGACAAAATAATGCATCCATTATATTAACAATAAACATATTGTTAATACGCTGAGGGATGTTCAAATAGGTCTACTTTTTTTTTTTTTTTTGCACACAGAACGCCTCAAAGATTGTTTTTCTTTTCTTTTTCCCCTTTTTTTTAATTTGTTTTTTTTAGTTATCCATGATGGTAGAGTCAATTTTGACCTATTTATACAAATATGGAGTGTACCTTATTCTAATTAGGATCCCAGTAATGTGGACTTACTTGATGTAAAGATTCACTGTGGTGTATTCATATATCTACATAGTAAATTTATGTCAAAATTTCACTGTTCAAAGACTGATTTGAAGAAGATGGTATACTGGTTTAGAATCTGTTCCAGGTCTTTACCTTGGTACAAATCCCAAAGAACTCTTTAAGACAATCTGGCATTGTTGTCTATGCCCACCAAGAAAAAGGAGGAGCATATCTGAGATCTTCTTGATCTAGAAAAACAGATGTCCTCAAAAGTAAATACCTCCTACAGGTAGACCCCATGTTGAGTGGGTCACACAATTATAGTTTGGGACATCAAAACTTTTGCCTTCTGGAATGATTTTCAAGTTCTTTTAAATCAAATTATCATCAAACCATCTGAATCTTTCATATTGCACTATTTTCTAAGGCCATGGTATTCTGGTTTTATAGTCATTACCTTATAGAACCAGTCTTGGCTTACTTAGGATGACCAACTTCCACTTCTGGTGGTATACTTGGTTCTGTCCTGTAGCTCCCAGATCATTTTGTGTATAGTTGACTTCCCCCTGGCATAGTCTCAGCTCAACTTACCCACGTTTAATCCTCTTTCCTCATTTGTAATATAATCACATTTATCTTATATGATGTTAAATGCTGTTAATTACTCTCATATTTTAAAGGATCTTGTTGAAGTCAAAACTCAACATATAATTGATTAATGAGAAATCTCTATATATTGTTCAGGCATACTGAATGTAATGGATATTAACAAAAGGATAAGAAATGTTTTTTTTTGTACACAAAGAAAGTATCTATATCTTGAATGCATTTCTAAGATCACCATATTAAATTTTATATGATTAGAAATACTAGTGAATTTGGTGTAACATACCTTATATACAAACAGAGATATGAAAAATGGTGGTATATATGTGTATTAAGAATTGTAATGCAAAAAAAAGAGTACATGTATAATGGCATAATTTTTTCATGAACATGCTTTATATACAGAGTTACAAAAAATTTGTGCTGTAAATGGGTAATAATGAGTGTAAGGCATTCCACTATTGTCACGTATGTATAATAATAATAATAATAATAGTGTTCATCCAGGCCTCACAGTGGCTTGGGAGGCTAAAGTAGGAAGATCAAAAGATCAAATCCAGCCTCAGTAATTTAGTGAGGCCCTAGGCAATTTAGCAGGACACTGTCTCAAATTTTTTAAATTAAATTTTCTATTTATTCGAATGTGTTGTACACTATGGCAGAATGCAATTCATTCGTATTATACATATAGAGCACAGTTTTTCAAGTCACTGATTGTACACAAGTACTTTTACACCATTTATGTCTTCATACATATACTTAGGGTAATGATGCCTAACTCATTCCACCATAATTTCTACTCCCTTCCTCCCTCCATTCCCCTTCCTCCCCTTTGTCCTATGTAAAGTTCCTCCATTCCTCCCATGCTTCCCCAGGCATCTCCATAATAAGTCAGCTATCTCATATCAGGAAAAATATTTGATCTTTGTTTTTCTGCGATTGGCTATCTTTACTTAGCATTATATTTTCCAACTCCATCCATTTACCTGCAAATGCCATGATTTTATTCTCTTTTAATGCTGAGTAATGTTCCATTGTGTATATATACCAGTTTCCCAATCCATTCATCTACTGAAGGGCATGTGGGTTGGTTCCACAAGTTAGCTATTGTGAATGGTGCTGCTATAAACACTGATATGACTGTATCCCTGTATAGTTTTCTGTCTTTTAAGTCCTTTGAGTATAAAGTGAGGAGTGGGATTGCTGGGTCAAATGGTGGTTCCACTCCAAGTTTTCCAAGGAATCTTCATGTTGCTTTCTAGATTGGCTGCACCAATTTGCAGTTCCATCAGCAATGTATGAGTGATGAGTGTGTCTTTCCCCTCACTTCCTCACCAACACTTATTATTGTTTGTATTCTTGATAGCTGCCCTTCTGACCAGAGTAAGATGAAATCTTAGAGTAGTTTTTATTTGTATTTCTCTAATTGCTAGAGATATTGAACATTTTTATATGTATGTCGATTAATTGTATATCTTCTTCTGAGAAATGTCTGTTCAGTTTATTGATCCATTTATTGATTATGTTATTTATTTATTTATTTGGTGTTAAGGTTTTTTGAGTGCTTTATATATCCTAGAAATTAGTGCTCTATCTGATGTGAAAGTGGTAAAAATTTGCTCTCAATCTGTAGGCTTTCTATTCACCTCACTGATATATATATATATATATATATATATATATATATATATATATATATTTTTTTTTTTTTTTCTGAGAAGAAACTTTATAGTTTGAATCCATCCAGTTATTGATTCTTGGTTTTAATTCTTGTTCAATAGGAGTCTTACTAAAGAAGTTGGGGCCTAATCTGATATGATGGAGATTTGAGCCTACTTTTTCTTCCATTAGGTGAAAGGTCTCTGGTTTAATTCCTAGGTGCTTGATCCACTTGAGTTGTGCTTTGGACATGGTGAGAGAGAGAGTTTTAGTTTCTTTTGTTACATAGGAATTTCCAGTTTTTCCAGAATCATTTGTTGAAAAGGATATATTTTCTCCAGTGTACTTTTTAGATGCCTTTGTCTAACATAACTGTAGTTATGTGACTTAGTCTCTGTGTCCTCTATTCTGTACCATTGGTCTACAGGTCTATTTTGGTGATAATACCATGCTGTTTTTGCTACTATTGCTCTGTAGTATAGTTTAAGGTCTGGAATAGTAATGCACCCTGCTTTACTCTTCTTTCTAAGAATTGCGTTGGCTATGTTGGTCTCTTATTTTTTCAGATGAATTTCATGATTGTCTTTTCTATTTATATGAGGAATGTCATTGGGATTTTGATGGGGGATTGCATTGAATCTGTATAGTGCTCTTGGTAGTATGATCATTTTGATAATATTAATTCTGCCTATCCAAGAGCAAGGTAGATCTTTCCATCTTCTTAGGTCTTCTTTGATTTCTTTCTTTTGGTTCTGTAGTTTTCATTGTATAGATCTTTAACCTCTATCATTAAGTTGATTCCCAAGTTTTTTTTTTTTTTTTTGAGGAAATTGTATATGGGGTAGTTTTCCTCATTTCCCTTTCAGAGGATTTGTCACTGATATACAGAAATGCCTGTGATTTATAGGTGTTGATTTTATATCCAATTAAGTGTTTTTTCTTATACATTAAACAGAAATTATAGAAATTTCAGGACTAGCAGTAGCCAAAATGAAGACTATTTTCCTGACAACAGGATTTTTGTATCTGTAATTATTTTGTATTACTACTTTTTGTCAGAAACTAACAAAAAAAATTCTATTTAATACCATATTTTATACAATATGTCTTGAAGAATATTTCCTTTAGTTCCTATATTTCAAGAGTTTTTGAAATCTTACTTCTTTCCATGGAGAAAAGGATAAGCACAATTTAAGTTTCTTGATTGAGGATTAGCCTCCCTTTTCAACAAACAGTGAATAACAACTGTTGGATTGCTCAGACCATTACTGGTTAAGTCTGAAGGTATAGATCTGATGGCTGCCTGTTGATATTTTACTTTAGATGTATTGTTCCCAATATCATGTGTTTTCCTTTAAGGTAGTAAATGGATTTTATTCCAAGATCTCTAACTACAACTTCTTCCTGTGGAGCACACTTAGAAGCATTCTGAATTTCCTACTGTTGCCAAAAACATGTTTAATCATTTGACAGGTATTTTAAGGCTTACTAGCTGGCAAGTAGTAAATAATTAATTGTTTGGGCTAATTTGGGCACAGTGCAGATCTCTGAGGAGGTATAGTAATAAGACAGTGTAATGAAAAAAGAAAGTACAGAGAAAAGAGAAAGGATGAAGAAAATAATGGGAATGTTCATAAAATGCATACCTATGTGTAAATAAAATGATTACAACATTTTTATTGTCATAAAAAATAAAAATGTTATGAATTCTTGGACTAAAAGAATGTGATTTACAAACTCCTTTTTTGTTATATTTTCCATAGTACTAACTATCAAACCTAAGACTCTCACTTAATAAATGGTCTTACAAGGTGCACCTTCAAATATTCACACTTTAATTATCTTTATTTTCAAAAGGGAAAAATGGAAATCCTGGTGCTGAGGCTGTAGCTCAATGGTGGAGTGCTTGCTTAACATGTGTGAAGCACTGGATTCAATAATCAGCACCACATAAAAAATCACTAAATAAAATAAAGGTATCATGTCCATCTACTATCTATCTCTATCTATCTATCTATCTATCTATCTATCTATCTATCTATCTATCTATCTAAAGGTATATAAGCTTAAAATGGTAATTCTCTTAAACTTCTCAAATTCACACACTTTTAAAAAGATTGAATAATATCACCATATCTAAAATGATTCATTTTGATATTTAAGGAGATCATTTCAGAGAAAGTTTTCATTAACTTGTAGTTAACATGTATATCTTATTTTCTTTAGCAAGTGACAGAGTAAAACTAGAAGCTTTATATTTTAACATTTCATCAGTTTCATATATCTTTAAGCACAATTTTACTTGCCCTTCAGCAAGACAGATTTATTTCTATTTTATTAAAAAAATATTGAAGCAATTTTAATAATTATGAAGTTAAAATACTAACTTAAATGAAAAATAATGTAAGATATCTCCATATCTTATTTGTGATCTCTTTAGCAAATCCATATTATTACATAAATATTGATAGCATGAAAAAAAAACATATTCTAAACACCTCTTTATGTTCTATATACAAGGAAATTTTGAAATATATTTGAGATTAATGAACAACATGACTGCACCATGATAGTTAAAAACAATTAAGATTAGTTCTTTCAAACTTCAGTTATACGTTATGAGAAATATAAAATTGAATAATATTTTTGTGTCTCAGTGCCTTCGACTTAGAATCAGAGGATTATTCCAGAGAAAACCTTGAATTAACAATAACCTATACATGTTTGATACAAAACACAATAATATAAATGGTATCCCAAAGAAGAAGGAAAGATGCTTATTCTATTCAGAATTCAGAGGCATGAGATTCAAAGAAGAAATCAGAAAAATAATAAAGGTTCTATTAATCTGGGTTTCTTTTTGGTATGCATGGAGTATGTGCAATTACTCATTTATGTAAATTGGTTAAATAAATTTAAATGAGTTTGAATCAGTGAAATCAGTGCAGATATCAGACCAATTTTAATTATTTAAGGGGTTAACACATCTGCGATGAAATTGGTCTCTCTTTCTGTGTGTGTGTGTGTGTGTGTGTGTGTGTGTGTGTGTGTGTGCAGACTTTTTTACTGATATTTAATATTTGAACAAAAATATTAAATATTTTCCAAACTATAAAATAAATTGGGCAAATGACATGAGAGAATGACAGAACTACTAACACCTTATTTTTCATTTTGTATAATCATGCTTTCTTCAATTCTACGTTAAAACAATAAGGTATAATTCACATTTTAAAAATTATTTCTCACTGTTAAAAATCCAGAATAAGGATAGAATTTCTAACTCTTTTGAGAAAATATTAATTAATAATTAATATTTTATAGGAGAAGAAAACATAAAACTGTTTCTTTTAAATGGCTTCATGGGATGTCACATATTGATAGGAAAAAATGCTTAATTTTTCAAAATATTGTTTCTATTTGTTATAAGCTTTCAGAGTTTTATATTCATGCATGGCCTAATTGAAGAACAAATTTATGGTACACACTTAGCACAATAAAAGTAGAGAAAAGCATATAATCATCTCTTGACAATGATGAAATGCCAGTAGGATTTTGTTGGCTCAAAGCCGGAAAGTTCACCTTAATGAAGTTTTCAGGAACTCAGCAACACTAGTTCTACAATGGCTATTTAATTTAAAGCTGATGTAACACTTACAAACAGATTTATTCTTTCAAAAGACAAGATTACAATAAATTAGTTATAGACTTAATTGGCATTGATTTAAATTGGATTTTAAAAAATAGAATGAAAGGTACTACTGGGCAATGGCAGAATAGTGGGTTTCGTAAGGCACAAATGAGGAAACAGAACAACAGAAGTAAAACTGGTTAACATCAGGTCACTTCAGGTTACTTTCCTGTTTTGTATTTTGTCAGTGTTAAGCAAGGGAACTTCTTTATTATGCTGACTCAGATAGACTGAACTCTCTTATTTTTCGGAAAAACTCGTCTATTTCTGGATTGATCTGTTTTCTCTGGGTTTCATCTTGATGATGTGGCCTTTAGCATGAGTGACTCAATTTTGTTTTGCTCTGCTCTTGTGGGGCCAAGTATAGAAGCTCAGTCAAAATAATAACCTCTCAATTTTTTTAATACTTGTTTTCAGGAAAATAGTTTTCAGTTTTATACAGGGAAACATAATTTATAAAATAACATATTTTGGTAGGTACTTACCTATTTTCTAAGTGAAGAAATATAATTTTAAAAAATTGAATAAAAATATGTATTTGTACCTTGAGAATTAAATGGGTGATCTTAAGAATCATGATATATAGACCCTTTGACTTTATGTCACCCTCTTAAGTGATGTGAAAAAAACTGAAAAATTTTAATCCTCCTAGATGTAATAATATAATTATGTATGTTCTTACCTTTCCTACAGTTGAAATATGTATTTTTAAATTTTCCTGCATAAATTATAAATATCCCAAGAACACAGAAACTACTTCATAGGTTGTTTATATAGGAGGTGTCCCCCTAACAGCTCCTATGTGGATGCAGGAGTCTCCAGTCTCCTTGTATTTTGGCTAACATATCTTATTCATATGTCTTCCCAGTCTTCTGACATGGCAGGGCTGATTAGAGGTGTTAAAGCAGAATACAATTAAGAGCAGGTCTGGCAGTTCTCCTAGTGTTCCACTGACCCAGATCTAGAATCCCTGTGCAGAACAAGAAAAGCTGGGCAATCTAACAACATGTGTAAGTTTGCAAAACACTATAGATCTCTGACACATTATCCTAATCAACGAAATAGCAAATATTTGCATGACTCTATCACCAAGCTTTGTTCCTAGTGTTTCACATATATTGATCCACTAATCTCCACTTAACTTTATGAAATAAATACTACTAAGAATTCTCATCTAGTAGCTAGATATAGGCAATTCTACTACAATCTACCCACAGACTGAGTTCTTAGCTTTATATTATGAAAACCTATTGCTCTTTCATATCACAGTGGGTTGCATGGGGTCATAGGGAGATCCTTCTCCAAGTGTCATACAGGCTCATTGCCATCTTCTGTCCTGTGCATCTTTAGAGTTCTTTCCTTTTTAAACATTGATGGTAAAGAAAAACAAAATTATTCATGAGTTGATTGTATGTACCAGGTCTGAATGTGCTGTGACCACATTTATTAATATTTTACTCATTAGAAGAGACTCATCTGGGCTGATGTGAATGTTTATGAGATGTGAAATATACTTGAATTATACATCCTGTATACATACACACACACACACACACACACACACACTCACACACACACACACACACACACACACACACAAAGGAGAACAGAGATAATGATAAGTTTTGGCAGTTGTTGCCATGCTCTCATCTTAAGTGGGATATCAAGGAAAATAGAGCTTAAATAACAGCGTGTTCAATTTCACATAGCTGGACAGTGACAGAAAAGAACTTGAACCCTTATAATTTAGTTTGATATTCTGTAAAAAGTATGTCTTACAATGCAAAAATATTTAATAGATATCCCAAATTAATGACTCTAGAATAGATAAAATAGATAATTTTACTCAGAATGCAGAATTAATATTTTTTTCTTAATATACATTTATTAAATGATTTAATATAAACCATAATTTTACACAGTCATTTAACATAAAGCTCTCTTTGGTTATTCTCTTACTGGCATTTTTATGCCACTTGTAAGTTACTATGTAGGCCTATTTTAGTATTTAATATCTGGAGTGATTTTTGTAGATATTCAGTTTCATATCAGTGAAATTTTCTTGCATCAATTTTAATGATTATCTATTCAGTCTTGCATCTGTGTTTCTGGCTTTTTATCTTCACTTTCATCTTTTCAAAAACAGATACCCTTTTGGTATAAATAGAAAAACTCGGAGTTAGTCTTCATTTTTCTCTAATTAATTCAGAAAAATGTTTAAATAGGGAGAAAAAAAGATGGTGAATCATTGAACACTTCCATTTAGTTGGAGGAAACCATTACCATTGTGGAGGAAAAGGAAGAAAACTGAACCTGAAGGAAAGGTAACTTTCACATGGAATAGAAAATATTTTTAAAGCCTCTCATCTGTCTGCAATGAACCGGCTATACTGTTAATGATGTGTGAATCTTCAATTACAGATAAATGTTCATTTTAGTATCTATCCTCAGGGCAAAAATGCAAACACATTACACCACAGGAGAAGCAAAGAAATGAATTTATACTTTAATGAGCTGTGGAGTCTTATTATTCACTTAATATGATATGACACTTTGACTTTGTACTGGAAGAAAACTGGGAATATGAGTTCCAATTTTTATTAGGGGAAATTGTTTACTCTGAAAATTTATCCGATGATTAGTCATTTTTTTTCTTTCATATCTCAAACACTTCCTTTCATTGTTTTCCTTTATATTTTTAATTAGTTTGAAGTAATTATTGAAAATTTAACATTAATTTTGCTTTTAATCTTGAGGGAAAGTATTCATGGAAACATCTCATGTTAGGTTTGACATTTTACTGTGGCACTGTGGATTTAGTTATCCATATGGGAACAAATAGAAGCCGACATAATGACTGACCCACATGATAATAAACTGTCCATCCAATGTAGTACCTTTCATTATGTAGCAATGCCAGATTTAATTGAGCATTTAATTCATAGTTTGTCACTTGCTAGTTGCCTGATGATTTATATCCAATCTTCATAGAAAGTCAGAAGCAGTGTTGATTTTAATGAGACATCAAAACAAACTTGTGACAAGACATGGAATATGTCCATTAAATACATTGTGGCAATTGCCACTTTTTATTGTTATTGTTCATGTTCCAAGTAAGAGATGGAAAAAGTAATAAAGTTGGTCAATGTAGTTATGGTTTTATAAATAAAATTACATTCAGTTCTATCATATAATGGAAAATTAAATGCTATTTTAAGAGCTACAATTATTAAACACCCAATGTTTTACTTATATTAGAAGGTAAAAACATAGAAGATATAGTAACAATTCTACAATATTGACAATTAGTTGAAGCTTCAGGGAAAAATAATATTTCCTCTACGTGAGAGTTACTTCACTACAGATCAGGGACTTGCGACTTCAAATCTAAATAATGGTAGTGAGTACCAAGAGAGAAAATCAGTTCTAAGATGTTAAAAGTTAATGTTCAGATAAGAGTGAGTGTATCTACTGGTTTTCTTGATACTCTAGCTACACACATTTACTGCTTCTTCAATGTACTTACCCCAAATTAAATCTCTATTTAATTTGGGGTAAGGTGTTTCTCTTTGCCTTTTTTTCTTGGATTGTTAAAAAAATGTTACATTCCTTTTCCTTATTTGAGTGGTCCCATCATAAACAATTGAATATTTTAATTTGTTATGTCCATATTCTTTCTTTTTTTCAATATTTTTTGCTTCCAATTTTGATGAATTCTTGTCACTATTATTAGCTCCAACATATACACTTAGCAATATGATTGTCAGTGTCATTGATTTCAGCATAAATATGTAACAAAACACTATTTTTTTTCTTTCCAACTTCAATTCTGTTAGCTCCTTTGTGGGCAGAATCTTTTGGGTCTATGATATATATCAACAGACTAGGAATTTTCTTCACACAATATTGCTGCTCAATACAAATTAATACAACTCTGCTTAAATCAATAACGTCATTGATTTATAGATGATAAATATAAAACCTACCACATATGCTAATACTTTCATTCTTTTGCATGAAGAAAAACATCATACAAAGCATAAATAGAAGAGTGTATAGAATTTTGTGATAATATAATTAAATCATTAAATTTTAAAATTTTCAAGTAAAGTTGAGCCTATAAGATAATGTGTATCATTAGACACATTTCAATTTATTTTGTACCTATACCTTATATTTTCTTTATGCTGAGTTGTCATTTTACTTCTTTTTTTATATAAACTCTGAGAAAAAAATTATTATTTATTATTTACATAAATAGATATGTTGTTCATGAATTATATAAATTCTGTTAATCATTTCTATTGAAAGATTTCCATACCATTAATTTGTCTTTTTTTTTTTTTTTTGCTTTTCTGCTTTTATTTTCCATTTATTATAAATTTTCCAGTTTCCCTTATGGAAAATTAAAATTACTTATATATTTTTTCACATTGTAATGTATAATTGACTCTATGCTCATTTCTTGAATACATTTTTGGAATAAAAAAATAATATTGTATTTAAATTAATAATTATTCAAAATTCAAATATAGTTTAATTTTCAAAACACAGAAGTTATTGTTTGCTATTCAAATTCTGTTATTTAATTTGTGTGATATTTTGTATTCTTGGTAATTTTTCTTGGTATGACTTCTTCATTAATAATCAGAGAATATGATATGTTCCCCCATCAAAACTTAGTTCTTTTTTATGTGAAGATTAGTTTATTAGCACAAACATGATTACATTTTGTATCTTCCAAAATCTATCTATTGTTTGCATGCTTGAATCTTTGTATGTCTACATATGTCTACATGATTGAGAGCTTTATTGTTAATTTTTTCTATTTGTTTATGTAACATAAATTAACATTTAATATAATGGTTACTCAGGAACTTCTGGAGTGTAGATTAACAGATTTCATCACAGAATTGTAAAATTGTTTTCCTTAGACATTTCATTCTATATACATGTTTGTAATAGGGATATTTTATTAATTATCAGAGTACACCTTTCAGATTGAGTTACATTATACATTCTACATTGATTGCTGCCTGATATGAATTTTATTTCAAAATTTTTGATTTCATATATTTTAGAATTTTAATATTAACAGCTGTGATTAGAGGCCCCCTTTTCTCACTGTTGCTCTGTTTTCTTTTTTTTTAACCCTGTTACTTTTTGAAACCTTTTGAAACTGTTCACCATAAATACTCAAAAAACATGTCTATTGAAATTTTAGTCATCTAGACATCTAGAATACCCTTTTCAATAACATGGATACATTTCAACCATGTGGTTTATATTTTAATTTTTAACTGCATTTTCTACATTAATGAACTCAGTTTTTATATGTTACTTGCAGTTTTCTTTGCAATCCTCTCTCTGTGACATTTTATTATCCTCAATTCCTTTCCTTTTTAAAGTTAATAATTATTTATTTTATTGTTTTTATATTTACTTCCCATTTTAAATGCAAATTTCCATGCCAAGAATGTCAAAAATTTCCAATATTCTTGATTTGTTTTGTTTTGAAAAGTAATTAAAGCTTTTGAATTTCCCCTCTAATTTATTTCAGTCTATTCTATCTTTACTTTTCACTACCATTTATTTCCTGATTTTTTTTCCACAGGAATTTTTAAAAATCTGCTTTTGATTTTATTTTTTTAAATGCATGGCAGCAGTGGAATGCACTACAATTCTTATTACACATATAGAGCACAATTATTCATACCTCTGTATATAAAGTATGTTCATGCCAATTTATGCCTTTATACATGTACTTTGTTTTTTTCTGCATTACAATTCTTAAAACACATATATACCACAATATTTTATATCTCAGTTTGTATATGAAGTATATTGACACCCAATTCAAATCTTCATACATGTATTATGTATAATGATGTCCATCACTTTCCACCCTCCTTGCTAATCCCCTGCCCCCTCCATCTCCCTAACACTCCTTTGCCTTATATAGAATTCATCTAATCCTCCCATGCTCCCCCTCCCCACCCCACTATGAGTCAATCTCCTTATATCAGAGAAAACATTCTGCATTGCTCTTACTATCATATATTCTTTTTTGATCATTCTTAGAGATACTTACGTAAGCTTTTTATTTGTTTGATTCTATTACATAAAATTACTTCAAGTTGATATTGTATGAAAGTTTTAATAAAAAGGTGATCATTATTATGGTTCAGCAAAGTATTATCTATTGCTACATTCCTGTCACCAAACTAAACAATTAGACTATTTTTACAGTTTTTAGTTTAATAAGTATGCTTGTGTGTATATATGTGTATATGTATACACATACACACATATTTAATTGTCAGTGTGTGTGTGTATATATGTGTGTTTGTAATTTATTGCAAACCACACTTATCACACTAATCATTTTTGAATTAAAAAAAAAACTGTGTATTTTTATTTACGATGTTAAAAACTATATTTCCAGATGAAATCCCTGCTACTGTTATACATCCAGATTTTTTAATAGTTAATAGTGCCATATTCAATAGATAATATCCTAACAAGTATAAAGACATAATATTATTCATTTGTAAGTACATTAAGATATTTTAATAAGTTATAATATACTTGTATATTCACTAATTATATTCCCCAATATGTGCACTTTCCTCTCCCTATGTTTTGTTTATTCATTGATTTGAATATTCTTCAAATTTTGTGCTAGTTATTTTAAGGGTTAGATTTAACTTTTGTACATCAACAATGAATGTTGGTACTACAAATTTTTAAAAATAATTTATGTAAATTGTCTTATTATTTTTTACCTAAATATTCTTCAAATTGTGAGTTGTACTAAGAAATATGTTTAAGATTGAATTAATTTTAAATATTAGAATATAACTTGCTTGATTTATTGCTACTTTAATTAACATGCTGCTGTGCTTACCTTTACTAGTAGGATACTTTCAGTAATAGCCATCATTTTTGTCGACCCATTTTTCTGTATTTTTTTTATATGCTTGACAAAATTAGTCATTAATATATGTTCGTTTTAAAAAAACTAAAACCTACATTATTTTTCTCTCTTCTGAGTCACTTTTAATGGCAAAATATAAAGCTTGAACATTTGAAACACTTTAACAAATAAAACTGTCAAATGTTGGTTCTTTAGAAGACTCACTTTATGTTCACACTTTAAATTGTTGTATGTAGTAATAATTTATTTTATTGATTTTTATTTTTCAAATATTTTTATTATATTTATTTATTTTTATGTGGTACAGAGAATCAAACCCAGTGCCTTGCATGTGCTAGGTGAGTGCTCTACTGCTCAGCCACAAACCCATCACCAGATTTTTTATTTTTTTATTTTTATTTTTTTGTTACTGGGAATTGAACTCAGGGGTGCTTTATTATTAAGTTACATCCCATGTTTTTATTATTTTATTTATTAATTTTTAAAAAATTTGATACAAGTTCTTGCTTAGCTGCTGAACATATTGTTAAGCTACTAAGGCTGGCTTCAAACTGGTGACCCTCTTGCCTCAGCCTCCAAATTTGCTGGAATTACAGGTATGCACCATCATGCCAGGTTTATTTTATTGGTTCTTGATAATTTCTATTCTCTAAACATTTTGTAACTTAAAAGTGTTTCCTTAATGTCTACATATTTGTCTAGACCTGTGGAGCATCTAATTCCTAAATACTTGTTACAAAACTTAATGTCAATGCCTTGTAGTATTTTTTAGTTCTATGACTTCATAGAACTAAAAATTATTACTTCTATTGAGTAGTAAATTCTACTAAGTAAATATTACTAAGTAAAAGTCTGAATTTTTAAGAAAAATAATATTCTCATTTTTAGGTTTTCTGATTCTTAAAACAGTACTACTCCTGGCTATGAATTTTCGTAAGTTAATGTCTTTTGAGTAACTTTATATGACAACTCTTGTTCTAGGTACTTAAGACAAGCATGGGATAGAGTGGACAATTGTTTTCAATAGATTTATGTTTAATGAAAACAAAACAAGTAAATGGTAAGCATAATTTCATTCAGTGAAGATGATAAAAAAATGATACATGATTGGCAAACTCATGTTTAAGCAGGTGGAGAGAAAAAGTTTCTCCAGAAGGTAATTGCTGTGAATAAAATGAGAAGAGGAATCCATGCATAAATCAGAAAAAAATGTGTCGCTAAAAGAAGGAACAAGTGCAAAAGCATTGAGATGAATGTGAGGAAGGGAGAACGGAGTGAGGTAAAGTTAAAAGCTTAACAGGAAACCACATCAAACAGATGGCCCTGTCAAAACTGCACACTATTCCAACAAATTGGATACAGATCCATTTTCTGATTTAGGCAACCTAATCCAGATATTCTACCATAAGATCAACATTCAAAATCAGTTTTGGACTTCATCTATATTTGTCCTGTCTGGCACCTTTTTATTATGCTGTCTTATTTTGATAAACATTTAATTCCACTATCATTTCAACAATATTTTTAAGAAGTTTCCCTAAGGCACTTAGCACCCTGAAGCTTTCCTGATAATGCTGGGAGCAGATCAGGCTGTTCTTCCTGGATGTCTCTCAGATTGTCTGAAGGAACTTTCCATAAACATCCAGCACAGAGGGGAGGGGTCCCATGTTCCTCTCTATGTGAGCTGTATATTGTCTAACTTGAGATCTATGCTCATCTTCTAGATCTTTTGAGTAAATCGGGCCATTATTATTCAGATCTCTCCTCTTTTTCTCTCAGATTTCTGTGAGTTCCATACATTCTTTCTGATTTTGTGATATCCACGATACCTAAAACTTATCTAAAATATTTTTGTTTGTTGAGTAGACGCATCCAATTTTTGTTTTTATATAAAAAATCTGATGTTTTTATTTTGGACTTTAAAATCTCATGTTCTATTTAATTTGTCTAGCCTTTCTTTTAAGATGTTAAATTTTCTGTCAAGGGTTTCTGTTTCTTGTGTCACACTAGTTATTCTATCTTTTCACATTTATTTTTTTCTGCCATATATGTCCTAATAGGACATTTTATTTTTAATTTTTTTAACATTTCTTCCTTGAAGAAATTATCTTTATTATACACTTAATATTTGAAATAACTTATAGCTTTGTTGTCTCTGTGATTACAACTTCAAAACACTTTTACTTTCTACAAGTTTTGTATGTTACAATATATCACCTTCCAAATTCTGAATCCTTTTTATAAATTGTGGTAGGTAAGGATCAACACTTTGACCAAAATGTTTTGATCTGGTACTGTCTACTTTGGTCTTGTTTTAAATATTTATGGATGGACTCTTAACCTGTGTATGATGTGGTCACCTGTGCAGAAACAAAAGTCCTTTGCAATTTAAAAGACAAACTCACACTCTGTGAATCCTAGTTGAGAAATAGCAGAAAATAACACTGCAATGTAATATCCAAAAGTTCTATATAGAGCAAGGTTATACAATAAGGCAGGCTTTATATCTGCCCAGTTCAACAATGCTCACACCCAGTTTAAAAGATCTATAGTTGAAACCTTGTCTGTATATAAGGAGTTGCTCCCCTACATGAAAACTATCCACTTCATTTAAGATGACAAATCTACCACTATATGGAATGCTTCAAAATTTCTTAAAGAACTTTCTTAAAGATTAAGACCTAAAACCTACCTCTGATCAATAGTAGTGAGGTTAATGTAGGTATTAATTTTTTACCTCCTTTTCCTTAAGATTCCTGGACTCCTCTCTGGCTCAAGTATAGGAATGGCTGTGTACTAAGTAGTGATGGCACACAGAATAAGATCAAAATATCATACTTTAAACTTTATAACTTTTTGGTTGTATATGAACACAATACCTTTATTTTATTTATTTACTTTGTAATATTTTTTTTAGTTGTACTTGGACATATGACTTTATTTATTTATTTTTATGTGGTGCTAAGGAACAAATACAGAGCCTCACACATGCTAGGCAAGTGCTCTACCATTAAGCTACAGGTCCAGACCCTAAATCATTTTTTTAAAGTGTATGTACTGACTGTATCTAGAACTATATTTGTTCCATCTTATGACATGAGACCTTTTGCATTTATTAACTGAATTAGTTATGTATCAATGTATAATAATTTTCCCTCAAAATTTAAGCTGTTTGAAAGAATGAATATTCTACCATTTTGTCAAGGTGAGGAATTCAGTCATTGATCAGCTGGTCCTAGATCTTCCGAAGCCTACAATCAACTGAAGGATCAATTGAGGGTGCCTCTGCCCCAAAGCTCTCCCATGTATTTTTTAATGGGAAGTGCTACCTTTCAGGAATATTGAACTAAGGGACCATATTCCTCCCAGCTCATTGCTGCATTAAGAGCCTCAGTTTTCTTCTCATGGCACCTCACAAGACAACAGACTTCATAAAAATAAGCAAGGCAGAACTCAAAAGGGGGATCAAGCTTTGTAATGTAATGCCAGAAGTGACATCTTGTGATTTTGCTATATAGTCCACATGTATATGAGAGGCTAGTGACTAGATAAGCTTATATTCAGGGACCTGCTATCAACCCAGTTTACATTTAAAATATGAACAAAGTCCCTATAGTCCTTTTCCTGAGTATTTAGTAGCAGATTCACATGCACAGAAGCTACAATCAATAACTTATGGACAATAAAACTTTCTTGGAAAATGACACACATTACTACTTCTTATATTTGATTTGTTAGTTATGAAAATTGCCAAAATTGATGTTAAAATATATACTATGCAGAAAATAAACAAAATACTTATTAGTAGTTCTAATGATTATTACAATATTGCTTTTGAAAATAGACAAAAAAAATGTTTGAGAAGATTTCTAAATCTTTGACACATACTCAGAAAAACATTCTGAAATAATCTAATATAATGTCTAATATGCATCTATCATCTACATATCTATATGGAGAATTCTAATTATGGATGTTTCATTTTTATACTATAGTTACATATAGGACTGAGTTATATTCATCTAAACAGCATGGTATTGTCATAAAAAAACAGTTTAACAGAATAGAAAGCCCAGAAATAAGTCCACACATTTACAATCAATTATAAATGATTGTTGACAAAGAGGCTAACAAGATACAAAGAAAAAGGACAGTCTCTTCAAATAAATAGTGCTGAGAAAACTATAAATCTACCCACATAAGAGTAAAATGAGAACCTTATTTCTTACCAGTTAAAAATATTAATTCAAATGGATTAACAACATAGATGCCAAAACTAAAATAATGGAAACAGTAGAAAACATATGAGCTTGTCCCAGGACAGGGGCCAGGGTGATGATATTGTTTTTGGACATGACACAAAAATACACAGAAAACAAAAACAAACTTGACACAAGGAAATGTATCAAACTAGAAAGCTTCTTTACAGAAAATTAAACAATAGCAGAAAAAAAGAGAAAGTGTTGTAAATTATGCATTTGAAAAAGTGTAAATACTGAAAATATATAAGGAACTTCAAAACTCCATAGAAAGAAAACAAACAACCAGTTAAAAATGGCTAAATATCTGAAAAAAGTTTTTCTCAAAAGAAAACATAAAACATGGCACTGATTTTTTTTTTTTTTGCATAACACATTCTATGTGCAAAAGCTATGTGTCAACTAAAAGCATTCAAAAAGCAATTGTGCCATAAAAATATGATACAGGCATATGTAATTAGAGCAGACTCTATTTATATGTTTATTATAATGTGGAATGATGCATATGTAGAAATCTTTCTAGACTTAATTATGTACTGAAAGGGTTTTGTCATTTTTTTAAATGTTCAATTATTTAGTAAAATTTTTACCATATTGAATTTATCTAATATCATTTTTCTTGGTATTTGAGCTATTGGGAATATTTAGTTATGTAATAGCAAAGTTAATGAAGCTTTAAACAAAATAGAAATCTATTAGGCTACACTAATATGTCTTTCAGTTCAAATTAAAAATTTACTCTCAAAACCAATGACATATATTTGCTGGATGAAATACCAATATTTTTGTACTTGATGATTTTAAGGGCTACACTGATATTTTAAATTTTGCTAAAGAATGAATACAAATATAGAATGAATCTCTGAAAATATGTGCAAAACTAGAGTAATATATTAGTAAAGTACTTATTTGCTCCTTCCCAAGGATGTAGTCACTATAGAACATAAAATACTTAAACTTCAATTTGCAAATAAGGTAATCCTTTTTTAAAAGTTTCATTCCTTTTTAATAAATTCGACTTTTAGTTTAAAAAATAATTTATATTCACTGTAGCATGAATATTTAACCTGAATATTCTGCCATGATTCTAGAAATATTTGTAACACTATTTAAAATCTTGCATCTATTCTTACTGAGGCTCTTGGTTTTGCCATGGTGTAACCTCAATATATATGGTAATAACTTTTGATCACTTTTTGTTTCTTTTCATCCCAGAAACTCTGTAATTAATAATGTGAACATATCACATGCTATTTTATCTGTAAATCAGAGACAGGAAGCATGCTCATCAAAGAAACCAGTAGCGGTCTTCTGTAAGGTTACTCTATTGCTTATTGAATTCTATCTTACCTACATGTTGTAGACATTTGAAGGTATGCCTGCAACTATGTAATATTGGTATTCATATAAAGTCAAGTTTGTATTTTAGTACATGAATTAAGTATTGTTTTGGAAATCCATGTCATCTTTTGAAATATATGTGGGGAAATTAGTTTGGTGATATAAAGACCAATGGATTTTCATTCAAATACAATGAACTTGAAGCATAGATAGCTATTTTAATCAAAATCCTTTAGGTATTACTTTTAGTGAAGGACATAAGAACATTGTAGCTGATAAGTAGAACACAATGTAGAAAGATATAGAAGTTTTATTTTAAATTATAAATTAGAACAAATGTTTGTGCTGAAGCTTTGGAATGTACTGGAATCTGTACTTTTAAAAAGTGTCCAAAATTAAGTTTGTTCTAATTATTTATATACAAAAATATATTTCACACAATTCAGCTTCTTCTAATTTGCTTTAGAAAATCAACACAACTAGGCCCAACTAACAAAATCTCAACTAGAACCAGAATTTTTTCTTTAACAAACCATGTATTTCAGTTTTAACTTTGAAATTATTGTTTTTCTTTTAAATCATATCTCCATATTCAATTACTATGTTTAATATTTTTCTACTAAAGTACAATGAATTTTCATGTATGTATTTTGTAAGGTAAGAAGCTTCTAATAGTGAAATGTGGTAAATCCTTCAAGAAAAGTAAGAGAGAAGTGATTGCAGTATGGGTAGAAGGTGAATTAAGTTATACAGGATGGAATAATATTTGGTACTGTGACAGACACTAGCCTCAGTATCTATTGTATGGATAAGTGAACAGAGCAGTGTAGTAGGAAATAGAAGGCAAGTCAAATATGACGAGCCTGGGAAAGTGATTTGCATAAGTTCTGAACATCCTCAAGAGCACAGCTTCATGGAAACATGAAACATTTCCAATAATCACAAATATTATGGTTTTTGTAAGTTTAAGATTCTCTCTCTCTCTCTCTCTCTCTCTCTCTCTCTCTCTATATATATATATATATATATATATATATATATATATATATCTGTGTGTGTATGTGTGTGTGCATATACATATACACACACACATATGTATATATATATGCACACACACAAATACATTGAGTTAATTAACACACGCATGATCTCTCTTATATGTGATATCTGGAGAAATTGAACTCATAGAAACGGAGAGTACTATGTTAGTTTCTCAGGCTGGAGATAGAATTGATGTTGGTCAAATAATTTTAAAACTTCAATTACATAGTAGGAATAAATTCAATATATCCATTTTAAAACATGGTTATCATAGTTAATAACAACATGTTGCATTCTTGAAAATTGTTGAGAGTAGATTTCAAGTTTTCTCAACTTGAGTAGTCATAATTAAGTCTGCGGTAATAAGTGCTTCAGGCAGAATGATAATGATGAGGTTATATAAAATGTGTTGATTTTAATTAAACCCAGAGTAATCTCCAAACTGTTTGTGTAAATTATATTTTTATCAGACTGAGCTACCTGGAATAAAAGCTTAATTGTTTTTATACATTTTACTTCTGGGCTCAACATTTTCTATCCAGGAAGCAGATTACCAAGCAGAATATCCTCTGCAATGCATTCATGAGATGTGGCCATGTAGCATGGTTTCAAAGGATAGACATCCTGGAGGTGGATCCATGAGTTATAAGAAAGAATTGAAGCTGGGCACATTGGCACACACCTGTAATCCCAGTGGCTTGGGAGGCTGAGGCAGGAGGATTGCTAGTTCAAAGCCAGCCTCAGTAACAAAGAAGTGCTAAGCAACTCCATGCGACCCTATCTCTAAATAAAATACAAAATAGTACTGGTGATGTGGATCAGTGGTCAAGTGCCCCTGAGTTCAATCCCTCAATAAAACAAAAAGAAAGTGTTGAACTGCTGTGTCATTTCATTCTAAAATCCTTCTACTCCACTTATTTATGAGACACTATCTTAATATTTTTCATTTGAATGGCTACTCCCAGTGTGATTTACATTATTGTCTAACTCTTGAGATTCCAGGTTCACCAACATTAAATTTTTGCACTATGGAGACATTCCCTGACTTAGGCACTGAAAGCTTTTGTTCATTATATACAAATGAAATTGCATTTCAAATTAAAAATAGTTCCCATGCAAACCACTTGCAAGTGCAAACTCACTTGAATACCTAAAAAGGAGCCTGATTTTTACAATCACAAAATTAAATTTAATGTCTCTTCTCTTTCCAACACACACATAAACATGCGCACATGAACACACATGCACACACAGCCACACACACACACATACACAAATACCCACAAACCATGCACACTCATACCCCTAAAATTAAAATTATATGGGTACTTTGCATACACAGATAAGTATGCACATTAAAATACAAATATTTACTCTTTCTTCACATAGTTTTCATTTGATTAAATAGCAAATCTGTGAACAGGCAGTGACAATTTTATCTTAAAATATTTTAAGTAGTGTTAATAACTCATGGGTTACAATTAACTTTAGTGGAATTGCAGCAGAATAAATGAAAGTTTAATGTCTCTAAGTAGAGAAAATGCATACAAGTGGAAAGATGGACAAAAATGAAGAGAAACAAAACAAAGAAAAAACTATTATCTAAGAAGAATGGTAGACATTGAAGTGTATATGTTTTTAAAAGTTATTAAATTCATTATTTTACAATCAAGAAAACAATAATTCTGTTAAAATCTAATATAAGCATAAGGGTTAAATTAATAAAATGAGATTTCTGAGACATTATAAGGGAAGCAGTTATTCATAAGATTAATTCTGGGAAAAAATTAATTGCACTCTCATAGTTGAACAATATTTACATTAGGAAACAAGTAAGATTATACAAAATTAATATATTATATAAATTGATATGGACATTATGTATATGTAAAGATAAAACATTTCTAAAATTTAAGCTGATAAACTTATGATTTTGAATATATAGACATTAGTTATTTAGTTAAAATATTTATTTAGTAGATTAAAATATTAAGTCAACAGAATAATAGCTACTTCTTTAATACAGAATAATTTTCAAATGAAAATATTAAAGTAAAAGATAATTTTGAGTATTTTTTTATCTCTGAATCTACAGATGAATTGGCTTTTTAAGTTTATCGTTTACTAGTTTTAGTGGTTGATATTTCAAATAGTCCATAAAATTATAAATTAATTTTCACATATTATTTTATGATACACCATATCAAATAGGGCAAAATTTAAATAAACATAAAATTTTGATAATGTAAAGTCACCAGATTATTTTAAAGCCCTACTTATCTCTTTTTTTGATCTTTATACTTTTATAAAAGAGAATTATAGAGGCTTCTAAAATTATGAAAAGGAAAATATTAACCTATCAAAAATGAAAACTTTTGACTCATTCAGGCAAATATTCCTGTTGTGATTAATCTTGATCTTTGAGCCACTTATCAAACATAGCTAAATGTGAGCATATCAAGGATTTCCATTTTGATGGATACTTTAGAGTACAACATTTCCTCAGACAGATTAAGTGTTATCTTTTAAAATAATTTGTATCAAAAAATAAATAAAATAATTTAAAATAATTTGTATCAAAAAATAAATAAAATAATTTGTATCCAAAGAACACATCTACATGATCATATCAATAGACTCAAAAAAAAGCATTTCATGAAACCCAATACATATTCATTATAATGAATCTCAGTAAACTAAGAATAAAGGGGAACTTCCTCAACTTGATAAGTGACATCCTTAAAAAGCTAATGCTAAAATCATTTAGATAGCCATAAACCTAAAGCTTTTTTTGTTATGTGTGAGGCACTGGCTTTTATCTCAGCACTGTATTTAAAATATAAAATAGAATAAAGTTATCACATCCATCTACAACTAAGAAAACAATTTTAAAAAATAGGATATTCCCTTTTATGATCTCCCACATTATATTGGATGTCCTATTAGTACAACAAGAGAAGATGAAGAGATTAAAACTGGACTGGGTAGAAAGAAACAGAGAAGGAAGTCTTTGTTCACAGAGGATATGATTATCTATGTTTAGTAAATTGGACCTCATAATTATAGTAATTTATAGTAATTTTGCAGGATACAAGGCTTATGTACAAAAGTCAGTTGATTTCTTTTATGCTAGTGACAAACCAGTGAAATATGAATCAAAAAACACAACAGCACTTACTTTAGCACCCAAAAAAGGAAATTACTAGGTACAAATTGAGCAAAGCATGTGTAAGATACAGATGAGAAAATATAACAAAATTCTAATGAATAGAAGCAAAACAGAACTAAATAAATCAAAAGATGGTTCATTTTTCGGAATTGAAAACCTCAATATTTTCAACACATCAGTTCTCCGTCTACTTGATCTATTGATCTGATGTAATTCCAGTCAAAATTTGAACAAGGTATTCTTTGATATCAAACTTATTTTAAATTTGAAATGGAGATACCAATTATCTTATATAGCCAAGAGAGCATTAGAGAAAACCCATTTGGGAGATAACAATACAAAACTTCAAAACTTACTTATAAAGCTATAGTAATTGTGACAATCTGGTATAAATCAATAGATATACAGATCAATGATACAGAAAAGTGAATCAAGAAACTGACCCACTCATAAATTCAGAACTAATATGAGATGGAGCAGAATTAATACAATGGACAGAGATAATCTTTTCAACAAATGTTTCTGGAACAATTGGACATCAACATGTAAAAACAGTGAATCTAAAACCTGAGCTTTTATGAAAACTAACTGAAAAGTAATCATGGATCTAAATATAAAACACAAAACTACAAATCTTCCTGGTGGTAAAAAGAGAAAATCTGTACAACTCCATGTGGGTATGACCATGACTTTTAGATGAAACAGCAAAGTCATGATACATAAAGAAATAATTAATGAGCTAAACCTCATTAAACTTAAACCTTCTCTGAAAAAGAGTTAAGAGAATGAGAAAACAGGATATGCACTAGGAGATTTCTAAAGATAGGATTGCTAAATGTCTTTAGGATATTTTTTCAAAAAAAATCACAAAAAAAACCCTGAATTCTCAACAATAATAAAAAAGAAATCTAATGAAAAAATCAGAAAAAAATGTGAATGCACTGATAAAAATAACCTCACAAAACAAATTAAACATATGAAAAAATGTTCCACATCATATCATCAAGAAAATATGCAAATTAGAACACCAATGAGATGCCATTACCTACCTACTAAAATGGCCAAATTTATAACACTAATTATCCCAAAATCCTAGCAAGGATATGAAACTGTAGAAATTCTAATTTCTTGCTCATCAGAATGCAAATTGTATACCAATATAGGTAAAAACTTTACAGATTCATAAAAAAGTCAACAGATACTTTCTATAAGATATACAATCATGCTCCTTGGTATATACTGAAAACTTATTTCCACAAAACTCCTGTATATAGATACTATACCACCTTTATTTACAATTAGCAAAACATGCAAGAAAGCAAGGTGTTGTTCAGCAGGTAAAGGAAACCCTACACTGTGGTACATTAACATCCCAGTGTATCATTCAGGGCTAAAAAAGGAAATGAGACCTCAAGTCATAAAAACATATAAAGGAACCTAAAAAGCATATAATTAAGTGAAATATGTCAATCTGAAAATATTACATTAGACAATATTCCAATTATATAGGTTTTTAGAAAAGACAAAAATTATGGAAAGAGCAGAATATCAGTGGTTGCCAAGATCTGGTAGGAAAGAGGATTAACTGAAGTACAGATAATTTTAAGGGCATTTTAAATATTCTGCATCATACTAATGATGTATACATAGCATCATACATTTGTCAAAACATGTAGAATGTATAACACCAAAAATGATTCCTAATGTAAATTATAAACTCTAGATGATTAAATTGTGTTATGTAGATTTATCAATTGTAACAGATGTCATCTATTGAGGGATGTTGTAATAGTGGAGGCTACATATATGTGAAGTGAGTGATTCTATGAAAAATCAGGAAATTTATGTATCTTCCTCTCAATTTTCCAAAAAATCATACTATTTTTAGTAAACTCTTAAAAATATTATTGATAAATAAATAATATTGATAAATATTATAGTTGATATTTTCAATGCTTTCAAAAAGTACACAGAATGTTTTAAATAGAACAATCTTGAAAAAATTTATTTAATGCATGCAAGAACTTGACAACTTTGGTCTAGAGTTGCTTATAAAAAGTCTTTTTAAATGACAATTTTGACACCTATTCTATAACTCAGAAACTCTTACCAATTTTTTTTTCTATCATGGGAGGATTGTTCTTGAGGTGATAAAAATTGAAATTTCTGGACAAAGAATAAGTGTTTTTTATCAATACAATTTTGAGGTTTTCTAAAATATGCAAAGGAATTCTAATTTGTAAACCCAATAATACAAAAACCACCTGCATATTTTTTAGAAAATATCAAGATAGATTTTAAGATATATCTCAGTTGATATACTTTCTGATTTTAAGAAACACCACCACCACCCAGCGTCCTATAGGGTGGTCAGAATGGATTTATTGGAGAAATTTTTTCCATAGCTGAAACAATTTCTAATTGGTTCAGCAACTTCAAGTTTAATACCAAAATAAAATAAAGCTTTTTCTTTCTATCAAATGTGTGATCATATACTTTTCTTACAAACTCTACTTCAGCTTTTTAAAATAATTTGAGACTAAGTACTAAACATTCCTCTCATCCCTATTATTTTCAATAAAATAAGTAGAATAAAATCTAAAGATAACTATTAGACATACCATGCTTAATGGGCATCTATTATTTTAATTAAATTCATTATTATCATAATTATTCCCATTTTTAGATAAATGAATCAGAAGACTGTCATATGGCAGATTTTATATATAAAGCATATTCTCTGGGAGGATGTATATCTTTTTGTGAGTGCTTCCCTCAAAGATATTGTAAATGACAAAGATGGATTCAAAGTCAGGTGTTTCTAATTTCAAAGGCAATGAACAAACTATTACAAATAATGACTGTCACAAAATTGACAGTATCATGCATACCTTTGGTCTATTTTGAGATCAAATTGTCTTGATTAGTAATAATTTTGGAAAGTGATAATTATTGATTATAATGTTATCAGGAGCCTTGTATCAATATTCATTTAGTGAATATTGATATTCTGTAGTGTTTCAGAGAGGTAAGAATGTCAACTAATTTTACCTATATAAAATGTTACATTTAAATATGTTGCTACATTTGAACAATTTGAATGGCAAAAAGTGCACCCATTTTGTAATCTATATTATAGAATGATAACTCAAAATGAAGCACATTTTAAAACTTTGCAAAAGTTTTTTAAAAATACCAATGCTGCTACTTACAAAAGGTTTTTTTTTTTTTTTTTTTTTTTTTTGTACATTGTTAAAAAAAAATGACCCGCTGGAGTCCTTCATTCAATTTAAAGTGTTTAATCAAATGAGAAAATGGAAACTGTTAATCAAATGGGAAAAATCTAAAGTTTTCCCACTGAGGATGTGCTCAGGGTCCTATTGACAGAGTTAATGAGATTTGGATACTTGGGTATAAAACCTCTTATTAAGGGGTAAAAATGTGTCAGATCTCTTAAGGATTTTAGTATACATTTAACAAAATCAAGGGCTGCAATAGATAAAAAGCATAATCTTCTATTCTACATCATCATTTATTTCCAAAAAGTAGTCGCTTATTAAAAAATTATCCTGTACATACAGGAATACATATACATGCATGTGTATGCACACACACACGCGTGCACACACACACACACACACACACACACATCTTTCCAGGGAAAAAGTTTTTTTTCAAGAGGGCATTACTGAGATTTAAGTGCAATGAAAAGCATAATATAAGTTATATATAAAACAAGTAAGCAATAACCCAAGGCCATAGATATCCACAGCTAGAAC
This sequence comes from Callospermophilus lateralis, assembly GCF_048772815.1. Lineage (NCBI taxonomy): Eukaryota > Metazoa > Chordata > Mammalia > Rodentia > Sciuridae > Callospermophilus > Callospermophilus lateralis. The sequence goes on from NW_027515420.1 coordinate 6,532,604, forward strand.
TGAATTATACTTATTTTGTGTTGTATAAAGCATATTTACTTAAACTTCACATCTTGACTGAGATATGCTCTGATATATGTTCTACTTTTTGAGAACAAAATAATGGTTACGTCAAAATCTCTAAAATCAATTTAAAAATTAAATTAAAAATTAAAATTAACATTTCATTTTAAGTGTTAAAGTACCAATGCCTGCCTATTTGTACAAAGATTTTTTTAAAAATAGGTAATAGGTTCTGAGAGAAGGAACACAGAAAAAAAACATGTAAAAGAATAAATGCAATTTTGTGAAGAACATGTGGAACTTGTAGAAATGTATTTTAAAAGCTAAACAACACATGCTTTTAGAATGAAACATAAATTAATAAAATTGACATAAATAATAGTTTCAATTTTATTCAAAGTGATCCAGAATATAGAAAATGTAAAATATTTCCAGTCATTTTACAAAGCTAGCATAACTCAGCACAAATAACATTGCAAATAAATTTTATTTTGAATATATGCCAAAATATAAATAAAATATTATAATACCCAACCATGCAGAGGTATTTAAATCAAAATGCATCAGGATAAATAGGCTTTATTCCAGGAATGTAGGGTAATCTATCATTAGAAAAACCTATCAGCATTATGTATTATTTTATTATCTATCTTAGCGATGTTTTGTTCTTGTCAATAAGAAGTTTGGGAGTTATAAAAGATAAAGAGATGTATTCCCAGTTTGGGTAAGAAATGAAAGATCCATACAAGATGTGGAGAATTAACTAGTTTTCTTTTGTAAAAGATCAAAGCATTTAGAAATATGAGTAAGGTTACAAAGAATTAATCTAAACTTGAAAACAAGAATAAAATGTTGTACAATTTGTCCAAATATAAGTGATAGTATTTTTAAATGTGGCCTTTCAAAGAATTTTGAATGAGCTCCCAGAGTTTATTTCATTAAATATAAACTCCCAATTTTTATGGTGTTTCAGGTTAAAAAAAATATTCAGAGTAGCACGTTCATGCTGCTATGGGAAATTTTCTTCTATAAAAACACATTTTTCACATTTTACTCATAAACACTAGTAAATTATGAATACATGTTAGAAGTTGGGTTGTTTCATATCTGATTTTACTAAAGAGGAATGCATATACATGCATGTGTATGCACACATACATGTATATGTATAGTAAGTAAGAGAAAACATAGTAAGAGAAAAACTGTAATTCAGAAAAGAAAAAAAATTGGCATGTATTTTGCTTGGGTGCCTCCTAGGAAGGGGTCCCTTTGTAGCTCTATTTTAGGAAATTGAAAATGAGTCCTTGAACTCATCATATTCACCCTAGAGAGCCAGAATCACACCCCTGCAGAGTTCTAGCCTCCTGGCAGGTTTTACTTTCTCTGGTGTTCAGAGCTGCATTTCTCTCTGCATTGATTCAGTACCTCCCACAAGCCAGACTTTCTTCTCTATTGTTTTTGTGCAAGTTTAATATTCCCTCAGGCATCCTCCTGACAGCTTGTGCTGCCTGCCTGGTCTGCCCACATCATTTCCCAAGGCACCAATTATTGGTTTTGTTAGTGTTATGTTTACATACCTGCATAGGTTTTGGCCAATGACATTTTCCTCCTAAGCCCTGTGACTGTTAGTGGTTATTTTGCAGAATTCCAGGTCTTTCAGGAACATATGTGTTTTTTTCAAGGAGATAAGCCCTTACTAAGGATAGTGCAGGAAATCCTTCTTCCAGAAAGCAGATATTTTAAAAAATAGACAAGGCATACCTAATGTTAAGGAGCAAATGATAATAGCAAATGTCCATAGACTGGACAGATATCATTGAAAACAAAGTAGAATAAAAATTAAGATTATCTGGGTTATATTTACAGTCATATTCCATTAGCTTACCTATGCTTTTCATGTGCTTACATAAAAAAAAACTGCTAACAAATGAAACAAATATTAAAGCAAGTGATTTAATTAGCATTAGAAACATTTATTACTATATCTCTATTTTTAAATAATTATGTCAGATATTACAGGTTTGCATGTGTCTCTGACCAACCCATAATAAATATGTGTCTGTGTGGAATATATGATTCATAAATATTTTCTCCAATGAAAACATAGAGAAGAATACTTACATGCAACTGTGAATAAGTCAAGCCTTTCTGGAAAAATATCAGCTATATACTAGAAGCAAAAAGGTTTATCAGCTTAAACAAAGTAATTTTATCAACTTTCCACAAAGTAATCAGACAGAAAGCCGTCCTCAAATCTGGTGGAAGACAGCAGTAGCTGGATGTATGGCTGATAAGGAAACCAGCTTTTGCTCAATCAAATTTTGGACTCCTGGGAGACATAAGTTTGGTTCATATGCCAGAATATAGTATATGATGCTACCAGGAAAAGAATAGATAAGGATGTAAGAAAATTTAATTTCAATGTGAGTTCACAGAAAAAAATAACTTTATGTTGTAAAGAAATTAATGGAATTCATATGTTTTTTAATATTGGAAATACACTGTTTCACAAAAATATAGTTTTGGACAATGTCCTTGTGCAAATTGTTAACAAAGTTTAGAAGCTACAAACAAGCCTTAAGTTTGAAACAGGATTCAGGTGTTTGACAAATTCCAACCCACCTTTGGCAGAGACAGCATGCTTTTATTTCAAGTTCTAGGATTATTGCTCTATGCTTAGACACTGGAAAACATTTGATGACAATAAGGAAATATATAAAATATACAATGGAATGATTTTAAATAGTGTAGGAGTGGAAATAAAATTGTATATTCATTTAATAATTACTATTTTGCATGATATTTGAAGAAAGTAGGACAAACTGACAAAATGATTGGTTGAAACAGTAAAATTAGTATAAGAAAATAATTGTTCTTACAAAAGTCAAAATTTTAATTTACTGTGTATGCAAGTTTTTTTTCTTTAGAATTAAAGCATATAGAGTAAATAAATGAAACATTACAACAAATCAAAAACTATCAGTAATTATCAGTGAATTGTTTTAGAAAGGAGTTTTAATCAATGCAAAAATCCAAATGTGAAGCAAAAAGTTGATAGATTTTATTATATGACTTTGTATGTGTTTATCTAAGTAGAGTCACTATAAAGTACATAAAAATCTAAGATTAAGAGAAAAATATCTGGAGTGTTTCTAATAATAAGAACTTTGCATTCCTAAAACATGAATTTTCCACAAATTAATGAGAAAAATATTATAAAAGAAGCATGTGAACAATGACAGAAAATAAAGACAAATGCTCAAAAACATTGTAAAGATTCCTAATGATTTAATATATTCAAATCATTATATTATAATAATAATTTACATATTGGTATATATAAAGTAATTTGAGGAGATTCAATAATAGATAAGCATGTCAAGTAAACAATATTCCTATGCTCTGCAGATAGATATAAAAATTAGTACAGAATTTGAGAGAGCAAACACTTCTATTTTTGAAAGTGACAAAAATTACAATTTATTCATGAATGCCACTAAAAAGAATATCCTATACAGAGCATCAGACGTAAACTGATTAACAAATTTGATAGCAAAAATATTTTGAAATTGAAATTATTTGTTTCCTCAAACTTTATAAATTGATTATCTTTATGACCTTTAATTCATCACGTTAAAAAATTTCAAGTGCTGTATAGTTTCATATTATATTTGAGGAGAAAGCTAAGAGTATGAAAAATACATTTAATTATATTAGTATTTATTTGAGCAAGAATTAAAAAGCAATAAAGAATGAGACAGTGGAAAATAATGTACTGTTTTATATTCAGAGAGAAAAGCAAATGCAATTTAATGACCCATTGGCATAGAAAGACTGCTATTAGTGATGCAAGGGATCATAAGCAAACTAAATGTCCAGACAACATATTTAGAAACATAAATTCATGGAAGCAATGGAAGTAATACTGTTTGGATAAATAAAGCACAAAATTCATTTGGAGAAATGAAATATTCTTATCTAGGCATCAAGTGTCATGTGAAATCTAAAGCTGCATTTTTTTTTTTCATCAATTCAGTAAGTGAAATGAAGTGTGCTTTCTGGATGAGGAGCACTGTACCCAGAGTCCAGAGACAATGTGCCCTTCATTGAACAACTTACCCCAAAGTGTTAGGTGGAAGTAGTATCCATGCCAAATGAAAAGAAGAATCCAATTTCAGAGTTAATGATCTTTCAACCTGTGCACATTTGAGTCCCGCTGAATTGTTACATTTTTATGCTGCCTCATTAGATAATACTTAACATCAGTTACCTTGACTATAGTTTATTTCTTCTAAATTTCTAATTTTCACTGGAGTGTCTAAGACATCTCCAGGGGAATTTAAAGGAGATAAAATAAAGGTTATGATTGACTAAAGTTTTCCTTCTCAGATCATATCAGATCATACATGGCAAATCATCTGATCAGTTTCTCAATATTTATTTGGATATTTTTTAACCTTGTGTATTATTCATCCTTCTCTAGAGGAACAGAACCAACAGGTATATCTCCCAACAAGAAGCTGGTTAGTGGTATCACAATGGCTGTCCATAGACTTCCATCTGCAGACCTGGAGGAACCAGTAGCTGTTCAATTAAAGAACCTGCAGCCTCAGAACAAGAGGGATCAATGATGACACCTCAGTCCAGAACAGAAGGCCTGAAAACTCCTAGAGAGTCAGTGGGTAGAGTTTACTTTGTAAGAGTGAAGAAGCTGAAGTCTTATGTTCTCAGGTGATCCCAGTAGCAATGGGGAACCCATTGGTGAAGAATTGAGCTTGTATCTGCTGCTACTTCCTTGTTCTTTTTGTTCCATCCAGGTCTCCAACCTATTAAACTATTCTACCTACAGTTAGGGTGGGTGTCTGCTGTCCCACATGCCAACTGTTTCTAGACATACCCTTACCAAAACAACCAGAAGCCTCCTATTGTTCTGTGTCTCTTAATCGAATTAAGTTAATTCAGATTAACTATCACACATTCTGTTTGAGGCTTTTCTATTCTTTAACATTAATTAAAAGCTATAATCAGGTGAATGATCTCATACTACTACTATCCTTAAGAGCTTGAGTAGAAAGGGCATGAGGATTGTGTTTTAGTATAGAGATAAATTTAAAATAATGTTTTATAGAAATCATATTCGGGGTGTGTGGTTTTTTTCCTGAACGTTTGTAGGTAACCAATTTCAGCTTACTTGAAACAAAGATAATTCACTGCTAGTATTGTCTTTGTAAGCATAAATTTCATCTCAAGTATAAATCATATGCAAAACCCAATGATAAAATGACTAAAGTAAGAAACAAGAATTCTTATTTTATTTTATAAATTTCTCAAAATAAAAACACTTCTGTGGCCCAAATTATGACATATAACTTATAGGCACAGGAACACAAAGTAAATATCAATAACAAAATCTCGTTATAGTTTGTAGTTTTTCTTTTAGTTTCAAAATTTTACCTTCATAATTTCCACCATCAACTTATTAACCTTCTTGTATTTTTGTATGAACAATAGCAAAAATACGTCATTGTCATAATTTGTTATGGGTTGTCTAATCATTTTTTTCTATAAATACTTAGTGAACAGTATCTATATTGAAGTCATGGTAGGCACCAAAGCTGTTGAATTGGTAATGAATAGGCACCAATTAAAAAAATTGCATTATTGTTTCCTTTTAACTCTGTGCCATTTTTAAAACTGAAGACGTCTTTCTTCATACTATGGGGATTGAGATTCCCAGAAGATAATGAATGAGACAGGAAAAAAGTTTTGGCAGATAATCAACAAAAACAATATTTTTAGAGAGAAAGGAATGGGCAAAAATGCCAAGCTGGCAACTGCTAACTGGTTTAGAGTCCTGAAAAGATCAAGGGAGTCCACATTTAGAAACATGGCATATGCTGGGGTTTAGAATGATTCATGTCCCTCAATGACTTGTAATTCAAAAAGATCATTCTGGCTGAATAGATTACAGCAGAGTGGAATCAACAGCCTGAGGATTCTAGCCAAACAACACTGAACATGAGCTACAAACTGCTTTTGGCATTTGTTGTTAGTTAGACAATATTGCCATTATAAGGGAAATTTATGGGAAGCATTCATAGAATCTAAGCAACGTATCCCTGAGGTAGGAATAACACGGTTTCTGGGTAAAGAAAGCTAAATGTGATTTAAAGAAAAAAAAGAAAGAAAGAAAAGAAGAAAAAGACAAAAGCAGGTCTTGTTGTAATGTGATAGATGCAAGTGGTTTCTTGGGTAAAATGATAAAACAGCCTCTGTAAAATATGTTCCATGCACTAAACAAGTTAGATTGTTTGAATTCACTCTGGGATTGATAAACTAGAGCTTTTGCTGAACTTCAAAACTCTGAATCAGAAAATGGCAATGGTCTCTAACCTTTGTGTAAATATTTTAGAATTTCATGTCTTATAATTTCAGGTAGTTTTCATGTTTTATGAACAAAGTCTCAAGTAATATGCTTCTTACTGTTCTTGTATATAACTGCTAATCATGATCATTTCACACATTCCAATTTATCTTCAAAATAAATGTAGTATCTTTAGATCAACAAACACCCTAGTGGTGATATGAAATGTGCCCCCCCACCGTTTTTGTTTTAGAAGAGAAGAAAATTCCAGAGACAAATCTGATCTTATTGCTTCACAGCAAAAAGTGGAGCTGTTTTTTCTTTTAAGTTTATACTTACTGGACACTACACAGTAGTTAACAAAGCTTCTGGGATTGGAAAGTAGAAAAAAAATAGCACCACTCATCTTTACTCTACTAAGAAGCAATTGAGAAAGAAGACTAAATATGGAGCGGGGTGGAAGACTAAATAAGATCTTGGCTATTGGGGAATTTTGAATCAAGAAAGTGGACAATGAAATTTCTTTTATTGATGCTAATATCTGTATAATTTATCATTCTCAAAATTATATTGCATGAATTTAGTTACTATAGTCAGCTGATATTCATTGAATATTTGTTAGTATAAGACTACTTTTTCTTCCACATTTATTATAATAAATATTATAATCATATAAATATTTTAATCATTGGGTGTGTGTGTGTGTGTGTGTGTGTGTGTGTGTGTGTGTGTGTAAATCATTCATCAAGTTCTGTAGGGAAACTAGTGAAGCTGAGCAAAGCAAAGAAGCTTCTATTGTACTTATGCCCAATAAACACCTTTAGTCTCTGCATGTGCTTTTTTCATGGGGTCACAGAATGCATCACACATTCCATAAACTTTCAATCAATGCTTGATATTCAAGAGCTCACCTTTCAATGCTGTTGAGCCATATCTGTTTCTTACTTCTTATTCTCTCCATATCTGTTTCTTACTTCTAGCATACTTTATTTTATAAACAATTTCTAGCCACTTTGTTAACTTTCCATCTTTAATTAGAACTAATTACCATTAACTTCATCCTGAAAGTCTCTGATTATAATTTGGGAGCCAAAAAATGGGTTAAGGTAAAATTCTGAAAGTCCAATATTCCTATGAAGAGCCAAATAAAATATGAAGAAAAAGAACATTGAATAATAAGTCCATTAGAAAGCTCCTATGAAAACCAGTGTTTGATGATTCACAATCCAAGACAGAAGGAAACCAAGTAAGAGAGTTTATAATCCTTCAGATGGAGTGAGACTAGGAGCAGAAATTTCTAGATGCAGAGGAAAAAAAAAGAAGAGTGAGAGAGATTTCTTTGACTTTCACTGGCAAGGGAAGAGACCATATTGGTATTTATGACTACTAGGTTAACCAAAATTTGAGCATGCAAAGGTGCCAGAAAATGTGAAGGCCAAAGATAGGAGCAGGAAATGCAGTTTGTCTGTCTTCCAGCCATTTTACAATATGTATAAATATTTTTGTGCAGAACAGGGTGTTATAATTCAAGGAGAAAGAATAAAGAAATTCTGTTTTTTTTTCTTTCAATGTGTGTGTGTGTTATTTTCAGAGTTCAAAAGGAACAGAAATTGGAGTTTAATCCTTTCAAAAAAGAATAAATTCAATTATATAGAAATATTAATATTTATTATTCTTAAATATTATAAAACTGAACATAACAGAATCAAAATAGAATGAACTAAAAAATAGTTTAAAGATTACTTCCTTGGCTTAGGTCAGTATTAATGTGATATTCGTTCAGTTTTTGATTCCTTCCAGAGAATAGCACTATCCTTCTATGTAGGATAAAAACAAAACTGAAAGTCTTTATAAGTTTCCATATGTAATTTTAATGGTTATTTTGATGTAAAAACTGAATATACTATGGTACCAGATTGTTTGGTCAAACACTAATCCATGTGGTGCTGTAAAGTTATTTTTATATGTAATTAATATTGATAATCAGTTAACTTTACATTGAGCAGATTATCTGTAATGATGTGAGTGGACTTCACATCACTTAGCTAATCTTTTGAGACCTTCAGAGGAAAAGCAAATTTTTCCTGGAGAAAAAGGAAATATTATTAAGACTAGAAAAACAGCTTTTGCCTGATTTTCCAGCTTGCACACCTACTCTAAAAAACTCAGGTTTGTGAGCATTAACAGGTGCAGGAACCAGTTTCTTAATATTCACCTTCTGCCCAAACTAACTCATATAATATACCCTCAATTAAAACAAAAGTAATTAGGCATACAAAAAATAAGACAGAATGGAAAAAATAATATAAGTAGATGCTGGAACCATAATCCAAGATAAAAACCTACCACAATTAACAAATGTAGATATGAAAGTTATTAGGAGTTCTGTGTCCCAAAAGTAAATGATGAATGGAAAATTTAACTCCTAACCAACAAAGAATGAAATGTATATATTTTTTGAATTTAAACTGAGTAATGGTAATTAAAAATAATAGATTATTTGGGGATAATACTGGCCACAGCATGAGCCAGATGCCAGATAAGCAAAAACATTCAGGCTAAAATTGAAATTTAAAAAAGTATGAATAATACAGAAGAGGAAAATAGCATAAATTACATGTGACATATAATCATCAGATTATATATGTATATATTTAGAGTCAAAGAAAAACAACAATGCAACATAGAAACAGAAATAATAATTCAATAGAGATATACTGACAATGTCTGAAGACTTTGATGGGGTAGGTTACCCAAAAGTTTATAAGAATGTTGGGCAAAGAATGCAACTGATTTAATGATTCAGAATACATTTTTTATTTCTTAACTCTGACAAAGAGCCCTCTTTAACTTTTGCCATACACATTTTAATCTAAGAATCCTATGAAAATTTATTAAAGTTACATTGCCCAAATTCAATGATAGTACAAAATGAAATTAGCAGATAACACAGTTTTCAAAAGGATTTTAAGCACAACAATGATTGTCTAGAATCAATAAAGTGAGAATTAAATATAAATGTAAGTTTCTTAGTTAAGATAGGAAAACTCAGTTTTAGTAGGAGAAATCACAGACTTTGGATTTGCAAAATTATCCAAGGAAATTTTGGTTCTCTATGAGAACCTGAACACAGTCTGAGCCAATAATATCATAATGCTGCTGACACAGATACCATGTGCATAAGTTATAACAACATCATAATCAGTCATAAAACAGCAATCATCCTCCTAAATTCATGTTTGAAAATGATATTATGAACTATATATAGCTCTTTAGCAGTACTCTTCTGTGAAATATATTATGCAAGAAATAAGTCAAAGAAAATGTTATGCTTCCTAGGTTGGTATATCAAGAATGTAAAACAGATTATTTCATAATAAAAAATAGTGTTGCATTGATTAAATCCTGTATTTAATGCCATGTTTAGAAATTTTGCCTTACTTGGAGAGAGATAAAGTTGTTGTTGTTGTTGTTGTTGTTGTTGTTGTTGTTGTTTGGGGGGAGGGTTGGTACCAGGGATTGAACTCAGGGGTACTCAATCCCTGAGTCACATCCCCAGCCCTATTTTTTATAATTGATATAAACACAGGGTCTCACTTAGTTGCTTAGCACATTACCAATGCTGAGACTATCATTGACCTCCTCCTGCCTTTAGTCTCCTGAGACATAGAGATCACAGGTGTGCACCACTGAGTTGGCTAGAGGTTGATAATGTTTTAAAGGTTTTTGAGTAGAAATTTGCATAATTAGAAAAGTTATCATATAAGTCATTATGTGGAAGAATGTGGGATAAATATTTTAGAGGTCATTGTCACTTACAAATATATTAATGGAGTTGAGAATATAAATTCTAAAAGACCGAAATGTGGATAAAATTCAATATTAATGTTTTGATAGTGCATGGAAAGTTCTAAATGGATCTTTAAGATCACAGTGAGAAATAATTTGTATCTATTGCCAATAGTGGTTTTAATAGTGAGAGGATTAATAATAACATGTATTAGATCTGAAAAAAAGGTCAACTTACAGAAATTATGATTTATTTGTTAGTGATTGGAATGGATATTCATTTGTGGAAAACAAATTGCAATACAGAGTACTGTGGACTGGAAGAAATGAGAAGAGAATATGTTGGAAGCGAATGAGAAGTGCAGCAGGAAATTGCAATTAGATGCATATAAATAAATTTTATATGGACCAAGGCAAAAAAACAAAAATATGTAAAAGAAAAATAAGAGGGGAATAATGGGAAAACTGTGCAGGTAATTAGTGACCTTGAATGTCAGGATTGATTTATGAAAAATTTGCTTAGTATTTAAATGTGTCTTTAATATGTCCAACAATTCATATCCTCCATTCCACATTTTAATGATAATAATAGGAAGAATTTTTATCTTGAAAAACTTAACACCACTTTCTCAGGGATAAATATAAGAAAGAATATCTAAACTGCTTTTAGTTTTAGTATTGAGATAATAAGGCCCAGAGAAATAGCATTTGTGTTGGTGATAGAAAAGTAAAAGTTAATAAAAAGAATATTATAATGCTAGGATCAACACTATTTAGGAGTTAAATAATTTTATTAAAATTAGGTATGCAATGAAAACATGAAGGTTTCAAGACTATGATCTAGAGATATTATAAAAATATTAAAATGAATAATAGTTTCAAGAATAAGATATTGAAAATATTAATTTCATACTGCTCATGCAGAATGTGACTTCCTAAAATGCACAATTCATGGAAAGTCCAACATTCTCTCATACCTCAAGCTGCTGATTGATGAATGGGTTTATTATTATCAGCAACATAAAAATTAGTCTTAAGATAGGGGAATCCTTTTTTGATAAACTATCAGATGTAAAAAACCTTGTGAAAGTTCCCCTCATTCTTTTACACATGTAATTTTACTATGCAGATTTTCTTCTTGTTTCGTGAATAGGTAGAATGCAACTTGCCATTTTGCTTGTGCAGATCAGTGCACCATTGGTATATATGACAGAACTGTAGGCTGGACTCACGCTTTGCACTATGACTTGTCATTTGTGGCTGCTGGGAATCTTCAAACATGGTATGAATGAGCCAAGAGATTATTTCTAGCCATCATATATCCTATTTGAAGCCATGCTCAATTGTCAGCTTGTAACAAGCTCTCCCCTGGAGCAGAACTACTCAGATAACCATAAGTATCCTAAGAGATAGTAAAAGATTTTGTTTTGAAACGATGTATGTTGAGGTTGCTTATTTCACAGCAATTGCTAACAGATATGTAAATTGGGGTCTACAAGTGAGATACTCTCTTAACAAAACCCAAGTGTATGTCCTTGATTTGGGTCCCAAGCACCAGCCTCATACTAGACAAATGATTGCAAATACATTTAAAAGTCTAGAATACTGGCAAGGGAAAAGTTAGCAAAAACTAAAAGGTAGTGAGGTAATGAAAAGAAAAGTCTGAAAAAATAACATCTAGGTTAAGTAGTAGTAAAATATCTGGCAAAATATTGCTTGCAGTGTCATGCAAAATAGCGCAGATACTAAAAGACCATTTGCTTATTAAAAAAATTATTTGGCTTTTACTAGCTAAATATGATCATTACTGCAAGAGGGAACTAAGCAAAAAGAAAGAATTGTTTAGTTTTAAGGAGTTTATAAAGGTTTTTTCACTTCTGTTATTTCTACTCAACACAATTTCCAAATAGGGAGAGCAAATTTATAATACAACAAATTATAAGCTTGTAACATGCTTGAGGCATTTAAAAGATTTAACATGGTGTGAAGTTGACAAATTTAGCTGGAGGAAAAAAATTAAGACTCTAAAAAATATCATCTGATTGCAATTAGACATGTGATTCAAGGTAAAAAATTAAAAAAAATCCCTCTGTTTCATTAAAATATGTGAATGTGGCTTTTGATATAGGGAATATACTCAAACATACTTCATAGTTGTTATGAGATTACTATGAATGGATGTAATGACAAATTGTATTACAAAATACTAATTTGTTTAAGTTACAAAATTGAATCTGAGCCCCAAATTTCTACAGAAACTAATTTGGATGGAATATTACCAACTATAATCTTGGAACATTATTATAAAAAGGGAATATCAATTCAGTAGGCAAGTTCAAGATTTTATTTGAATTTAAAGTAAAAAGTCAGAAGACAATAAACCAGGAATCATGTAGAAGGTAGCTGATCATATCCCAATGATTTCATAATTGCTTTTTTTTCTCCATTGTTTTAAACAAACGTGTATTATGATTATTTGCTTCCAATCTCACTTTCTGTCTTACTTTTGCACGTTGAAAATATGCAAGTTGGATAAATATGACTTTTCTTTCACTGCCTTGAATAAAGAGATAGTGATCATAAGGACTTACATGTAATTAGCTTTATCTGTTCCTGGACCTAATAAAATACATGAGATTATTAATTATCAGCCCAGTGCCCAAAATGAAAAATAATTTTGATGTTATTGAGAACAGGGTGAATGCATTTTAATGAGGGAGTAACTTACATTGGGTTCCTGGAAATATATTTAACAAAACTCCTAAAGCTCAAAAATAAAACAAAGAATCAATAAGTGGGATGGCATCAAATTAAAAAGCTTCTGCACAGCAGAGGGAACAATTAAGAGCATGAAGAGAGAGCCTACACAATGGGCAAAGAACTTCACCAGTAGCTCCTCCAATAGTGGATTAATACCACTAATATACAAATAACTCAAAAAATTTAACATCAAAACCACCACTAACAGCAATAAGAAACAACTCAATCAACAAATGGGCAAACAAGAAGAACAGAAATTTCTCAAAGAATAAATTCAAGTGGCTAACAAATATATGAAAACCTGTTCAACATCCCTACTAATAAGGAAAATTAAAATCAAAACTACATTAACATTTCATCACACGTCAGTCAGAATGGCAATCATAAAGAATACAAATAATATTAAATGTTGATAAGGATGTGCAGAAAAGGGTACACTCATATATTGTTGGTGGGACTACCGCTATCCTTCAGGTATAAACTGAGGAGTGAGATAATTTGGTCAAATGGTGGTGCCATTCAAAGTTTTCTAAGGAATCTCCATACTGTTTTCCAGTGTGGTTGCACCAATTTGCAGTTTCATCAGAAATGTGAGTGAATCTTTTCCCCCACATCCTCAACAATATTTATTGTTAATTGTATTCCTGGTAATTGCCTTTCTGACTGGAGTCAGATGGAATCTCAGTGTAGTTATAATTTGCATTTTCTAATTCCTGGAAGTCTTGAACATCATGTAAATGGCTGCTGTCATTGCAAGCTGAATTAGCCACCTTTGTCATGGAACATAATTTCATGTTATGTTATTTAGATGGAATGATGGTTATTTAGATGGGTATTGGAAAAGCTTCTTCTTCTTCTTTTTTTCTAAATGAGCAAGATAAACCTGACACTTCTAGGGCAATAATAGTGCTTATTTCCAATGATAAAATTTAAACTTCCAAATTAAAATTAAAACCCCCCATAATTTCTCGGTCACTGTGAACATAACAGCTTTTCAAAATTTGAAGACATTTTCTGATGACTCAGTAATAAAATATTGACATGAAGAAGTTTGACTTTTTTAATTGAGAATTTTGAATAATTCAGTGAACCAGTATTTTCCAAATGACCAAAGCCTGATGTTATAAAATCACACAGGGGTAGATGACCCAGCCAAATTACAAAATGGATCAATGGATTTTAATGTAATAGAATCTGAAAAGTTCATTGCTATTATTTCATATTCTACATTGCAACTAACCTTTAAGAAATTACAACTTGTTGGATGTTGGTATGGTAGCAAATCAGAAGGAAGAATGTCAATTCTCTGGAAAGGTCATTAACATATATATCCCTTTCCTTGTAATTCTCTTTGTGGTGTGATTTCTTCATATACTTCTACAAAACAAGATAAATGCAGCAGATAGAATGCAGAAGAAAACATATAAAAGTTCAGTGTTTTATCAAGCTGGTTATTGAAAGATTTTAAAAATGTAAATCCAAACTTTTTATTTCTTCATATTTTTTATTTTGGAAAATGCAGTTTTTTCATAAAAGATTTCATGTTAAGATACAATGTGTTTGTTGATGTTATGAATGAATTAGTAAACATTTTTTTAAAATTTTCTCATCTTCATACCTTTTATAACAAATAAATACAACCCCCACATTAAAAAAAAAGAAAAAAAAACTAAATAAAATCAGCACACTAGAGTGATACAGCCACATCGATGCTTGTAGGAGCATGATTCACAATATCCCAGTCATGGAACCAGTGCAAGTGCCTATGAAAGGATGAATGGATACATAAAACATGGTATATATACACAATGGCGTTTTACTCAGCCATAAAGAAGAATGAAATTATCCTGTTTGCTGGTGAGTGGACGGAACTGCAGAACACTCATGCTAAGTAAAATAGTCAGACTCAGGAGGTCAAGAGTTGAATATTTCCCTTATGAAGAAACTAGAACAAAGCAAGGGAAAATAAAAAAGAGAGGAACTCCAGAAAATAGAAGGGATTTCAGTAGAGTAAAGGAAGGGATTGAGGGGAAGAAGAAGGGACAGGAAAAGTCAGTAGAATTAAGTTGACCAAATTATGCTAAGTACAGATATGAATATGCCATAGTGAATTAAAGCTTTATGTATATCTTTAAAACACCAATTGCAAAAAAAAAAAGAATAAATAGTGGGGAGACATGTAGTAGGAATGAACAGCAAGAGGGAGGGAAAAATTTGGAATTGAATATAAATTGAAATGAATCAATTTATACTCTATGAGTATATTATTATATAAATAAACCCCTGCATTATTTATAATTCCCTTATAAAAGATATTATTATTATTATTATTATTATTATTATTATTATTATTATTATTATTACTATAAATTCTTTTGGTACCAGAGATTGAATCTAGGGGCATTTAACAAATGACTCACATCTCCAGCCCTTTTAAAAATATTTTATTTTGAGACAGGGTCTTGCCAAGTTGCTTAGGGTCTTCTTAAGTTGCTGAGGCTGGCTTTGAAATCAGGATCCTCCTTACTCAGCCTCTGAGTACTGAGCCCGGTGATCCTAATAAAAAAATTATTAAAATAAATTTTTTGCATGCTGTTTATTGAAGAACATTTTCAGAAACTAACCATCAAGGGATTCATGGAAGCCTCCTTCAACAGAGGAAGAATCTGAACTCTAATGAAGTCACAACAAATCCTTCATATTAACAGACAGTACTGGAACAAACATGGACCTTCAAAGTTGAGACAGAATATTACAAAGAGGCCAAGGCTTAATACCCAGTATCACCAGATAATTGTTGCCTTCACCAGAAGAGAGCAGATATATTGGAGGAAGTAATTCCCAAGATATCAGGACACTTCCTAAAACTAGGTCAAACTTTGAGCTTTTTAAAGAAAATTCTCTTGTAGGTAGGGGATATATTATTTTTGTTTTTACAGGAGAATATAGAGAACAGACAACAGCATCCACTAGAATAAGAAATGTGACTAATTTAATGCCAGGGAACATTCTTTGGTAAACAGAAAACATGTCAAAAATTTCTTCTATATTTGTGTATCTTTTTTGTTTGAAATGTGATTTTACCACTACTTCTATCAAGAGGAAGTCTCTGATTCTCAAACCTGTAGTTGGTCATAAAACATTCTTTGCTCAGCGAGATGCTTGGAACATGATTTAAAATGCTGATAAGAGATAATTTGGAGAGAGAGCATGAATAACTACATGGAGTGAGAAGCCTAGTTTTCTCACTCTCCATTCACCCCAGCTAAAGTCAAAGACCTGTGCTTACAGCCATGTTGGACAATCTGCTCTCATAAAGCTGCATACAACCCACAACACTGAAGAAAAAATAAATCATGGTTGCATAAAGTCAATAAATTTTGAAGTAGTTTTTATACATTTAATTAATAAACACAGCTATTAAGAATAGGTATGTGTATAATAACAATTATTTATTTTTTCTACTTTCAAGTAATATCATGTTTTCTATAGTGTAGATTTACATAATATATGTGGATCACATCGACCAGGGGTGAAAAGTGGCTAAGAAGATTCAAGGGTAAAAAATTTATAATTTAGAGAAAAAATTAAAAGATGTACTTATTGTATAGTTTGAAAAATCAAATAATTTGTTGGTAGAATGGTTAATATTTAAAACTAGTAGTAAGTTCCTTCATTATTTTCTATGTGGAGAAACTATAGAAAAAATCTACATTATATTTTATGTACAATTTTAGTACCTACTCTTAATCATTTTTTCATAGGTAAAAATAAATGCACATTAGTATAGATGTAAAAATAGCTATTTTGGAATGTAACAGATGGAATAATTTAAGTAATGTATTTATTATAATAAAGACACAGCAGAGCAAATCAGCAGGATACTTTTTGTGTTTTTTTTTTTTCATTTTCACATTTAATATTTTAAAATTCATCATTATTATGTACTTTCTTGCATGTTCACCAAGGTATATGACTTTATGGTAGTAAAATATCTTAAAAATAATAACTATAGTATGCATATATAGTAAAAATAGATTTTTGTTTTTAGCTTTATGTCAAAAATGACTGCCACAACAAAATATTAATACAGGCTAAGTTAGGTTATACTAAAAAAATCACAGATCTTCTTACTTCATTACTTGGGCTCTTTCCCCATACATCAGAAATACAGATATAATGTCCCTCTGATATTTTAACAAAAATAGCCTCTATTTCATTGTTATTATGGAAACTAAATACAGGCTACCATGATATCTGAGAAAAATTTCATTTTTGTTTTATTAAGGTATGTTGAGAAGCAACTGATGACCAAATAGTAATTTTAATTATTCAATGAAATGGACTTAAATGTTTTTAATTATTTTCATTACAGATCTTTCTATAGATCATAAAACACAGAAAGAAATTTAGTTTAAAACTTTTCTGACTATTGTTTTCTACTCTAACAAGGATGTCCATAATTACCACATATTTTTCCTATGCTTCCATATTTTCTATGATTCAGTCTGCTGTATCATCACAGGGGGCAATTTCTTTACAGACTATTATAATTAGAATTTCATTTTAAATTGATGTCAGTGTATAGGATATATACTTAAAAGCTATTTTCACTAAATATTTCAAACAAGATTTTTTCATAAAATATTTGTACATACAAAAGTATACCAAATTCAACCTTCAAATATTTAGCATGGCTACAATATAAAATATATTTAACAAAATTTTTTTATCAAAAGCTAAACATTGATTTAGTATTTTGTTATGGTGAGATTGCAATATATTACTGAGTTGATCAGGAGTTGGAAATTTTATTCACCAGCTGGTGGTCTGGATCCACCAACTGCTTGGCCAAAGAGCAGGTTTAGACCCTTTGACCCCCTCCTGGGATTTGTTTATATTTATATTTATTTTGGATTTTATAGTCCAAAACCATATTAATCATAAGTTGCTGTTGCTATCATTCAAAACCATAAACAAATGTCATGAGATGTAAAATCATTAACAGAAGCGGAAGTGGGTCAAAACAACCCTACCTGAGTACAAGTTAAAGAATGGTTACTAATGTCTAGATAGTTAATCTCTAACAAGGTATACTGTTCAAGAAAAATGGGAACAAAAAAAATAGAACAAATTTTCATTGTATAAGAATTGCCATTTTGTGTTGCCAAACATGCTATGCTACTTAACTCTTGGTGGGTATGGAGGCAGACTGTTCCCATGGGAGAAGCATTTCTTACATGATATGGAGTCTCAGTGTAAAATGGAGTCTGTTTAGTCACTGCCCAGAAAACCTGGCTCATAACAATTTGCCAAAATATTTTAAATTCTATGTCAAGATACTGAAAACACAGATTTAATGATTGTTAGTTTATATTGTATCAATCATTGTCATGTTTACCTAAATATCTATCCACTCAAAAAGTATATAGAGAAAGCATAATACATTATATTCAATAAACTTTTAAAATTCCCTTTAGAAAACATCAATATTTTTTATGGCTGCATAACATACCATGTTTTCTTTATCCATAAATCCACTGAAGGGAATCTTAATTGATATATAATTTAGCTATTGTGTATAGATCAGTGGATGAATGAATTAAAAAAAATGTTGTGTGTTTTCTTTATAAATTACCCATCCTGTGAAATTCAGATATAGCAAAAGATTGGGTTAGCATTGGATTTCTTTATGATCCAAAAGATTGGATAATAGCATTAATTTCTTTTGGTGTTTCTGAATAATATTTAATTTCATTTGTCTGTATACAGTATCTTATTTTGCTTTGTTCATATACATATTACTATTCAAACATTTAATGCTAATTTATTCAAAATTTCTAATTTTTTCTTGGTGGCTTGTTCTTTTTGTGTCTCAAAAATTTCTTCCCTAATTTAAACTATTATTCAGTGTTTTTCTACACATTTAATGTTTTTCCTATACTTTGAAAAACAAAACAAGTTCCAACTTGTTGCATGTATTTCAAACTAAGAAACAATAATTTTTTAAATGATTTACCAATTGTATCAGAATTATTTACTATTTGTAGATATTTGAAACATTAGTTAGACAATTTTAAATATAAAATTATAAGTGTGGGACTGCTTCTAATTTTCTATTATTTCTATTTTACTAGTCATCTTCTTGATTATTGTAAATTCTCAGTAGGTCTCGATACATGGTTAGTTATTTTATGTCCTCATATAACTGAGAAATTATTACCTCATCAGTTAATACCCCACTCCTTTTTATAATTCAAATAAATTATATTAACCCCTTACTATATAAAAATACATCAAAACCTTTTTTATTTATTAGTGCATTTTAGTTATATATAATATTGTTTTCCATTTTGACATCATCAAATAAGCATGGAATATAATTTGCTCTATTTCAATTGCCATTTAAAGAGAATTTGAGAGAAGAAAACAAATACAAGCAGAGGCAGTAAACAATCATAGTTAAATATAGAAGCATAAAAGTTATTTTTCAATAACCTTTTCAAGAAAATGTCATAAACATAGCCTTATGTCATGTTATTTAAAATCAAACCACGGTTTTAGAGAGAAACACTAAGTTATAGCTTATATTTGACACATATATTACACAGAATTTGTCTGTATGCACAACTTTTTCTTTAATCAATTGCTGACCCTAAGACACCAACTAGATTGACAAATGTAGCAAATAAGATGAAAACTCTCCATTGAATGACTTATGTTAATTCAGCAAGAAATATATTGTGAGAATATGATCCCACCAATCATGATGTTTATGATACACATAATTATTAGATATTTCATCTGTATGTATATGAAAGAGGGGAGCCAGAGACATTCCCAGGATTTGGAAGTGACATTTAGTTCAAGATATGACACCTGTTGAGAAATTAAATTTCAATATGTTTGGACTAACTGTCACTTTAAAAGTAGGTAATGAGGGAGGTGTTGTGGTGCATGCCTGTAATCCCAGCATATGGAGGCTGAGGCAAGAGGATCCCATTTTCATGTTGATCCTTAGCAATTAGTGTGACCTTCTGCCTGGTAGTACCTGTGATATTTCTCAGTTAAAAAAGGATAGAAATTTTTGATTTTTGTTCTATACATTTCTGTACCTTAAATATAAAGAGAATAATATAATTTAGAATAATTTCATTTTTAAAAATATTTCAATTCTCATTAATCATAAACACAATTTAATTTTTTAATATACATAAAATCATTTAAAGATATATGCCATCAAAGTAGATTTGTTTTTGTTTTTTACCTTCACAATCAACTAAAGGGAGATCTCAATGAAGTCTCAGAGCTGTGGCTGAAGCAGGAGGCTATGCTGAAGAGGAAGGAGTGGCTCTGAGCAATTTTTTTATCTTCTTGGAGCAGAAATTACTAGTGTGATGTTACTTTTTGTGGCAGCTGACAACATGGAAACTTATGTTAGATCATCTTCACCCAGCTGTGCTTGTGGGTGAGCTGTCAGAAGTACATTTTATGATTCTGCCTTGCAGATGAAAAAATGTCCAAAGTAGACTCTTTCTGGGTGTTGTAGTCTGAGAGAGTGTTGTTATTCTTCAGCTGTTTGAAAATAATCTTACTCTGCTTGTAAGAGGGGGATGCTCTCATTGACTTGGATTTGGGTTCAAAGTTTTGTATGGTTTCTATGGACCTGACCTCAAGGGTGATGATGGTCCCATCAGGCTCTTCACAGACATCTGTATTTCTGCAGTTGAAAAGAGATAGCTCAGATAAGATTTTGTGGCAGAAAATTTGGACTACCAAATAAACAAAGTATTTTCTATTATTTAGAGCTTTCTCTATAAATGAACATACATAATGTATATATTTGTGTTTATTCAAAACTTATATACATACACTCATATGTTTATATCTAATATATTTTTATATATTTGCATGTAAAACATATACATATTTTATGTAACATACATGTGAAATCATAAGATAAATAGCACATTGATATATCCGCAAAAACACTTTAATTTTTAAAAGGCCAGGGTAAGAAAAGAATACATAAGAAATATTAAATAATTTAATAGATAAATAAATACACTATAGTTTATATACACGATGGCAAACTATAAAGCTGAAAAATGGATAAATTAAAAAAACAGAGATGCAAGCATCCAAAAGATTTCAAGCACAATTGTAGGGTGATTATATTTTCAAGAAGCTAGAATACTGGCAAGGTGCCAATTGTGAAGGCGTCATTAGTTCATTTTTTAATTTGTTCTTGTTATGACAATATGACATATTATACATACATGGAGTATACATTCCCACTCTTCTAGTTGTACATGATATGGAATTACATTGGTAGTTTACTCATATATGGATATAGGAAAGTAATGTGCAATTCATTCTACTATCTTTCTACTGAGTTAAAAAATTAGCAAATAATTTTTATTTGTTTATCTAATTTTTAAATTTTTAAATTATTTTTATTGGTTCTTCTTAGTTATACATAACATCACAACAATAGGATTTATTTTGACGTAATTATATAATCATGAAATATACTTTATTCTAATTCAGTCCCCAGCACTTCTCTTTTCTCTTCCCTCTCCCCTCACTTATTATCTTTTTCACTGTTCTCACTGCTATTTACTTCTAGCTTTTTTTTTTAATTAATTTCTCGTGGATGTACATTATGGTGAGTTTCACTGTGGGGTATTCATACACATACGCAGGAAAGTTTAGATCAGATTCATTCCACTGTCCAAGTGTTTAAGAAGCTGGTGAATGAATCCAGGCCCAACAGACTGCTAGGCAAGTGCTCTACTCCTGAGGTACATGTTGAACCCAACAACAGTTACTTGGAATTGAGGGAAATGGAATAAAGGGAATTCTAAAAGAGAGAACGAGAGTGGTAATGTTGTGCAGAATAATTTGTGTGATGTTTTCACTGGGAATTTTTGATGTCATATTGGAAATATACTCACAACTTCTTGACTTTTTTCTTTCTCTTTTCTTTTTTTTTTGTGTGTGTATATGTTTCTTGGAATTGAACCTAGATCCTTGCACCTTCTAATCATGTGCTCTATAACTGAGTCCAATCCTAGCTCCATCTTTTATTTTTAGATAGGGTCTTACTAAATTTCCTAGGCTGGCCTCAAAGTCATAAACCTCATGCCTTACCTAAACAACTGCCTTAGTTTTCCAAATAGCCAGGATTACATGTGTGCACCATATGTCCAGCTTTTAATTTTTAAATAATTTATATGAATATTGAACAGTGAAGCATAGCTGCTAAGTTATTCATAGATATTCTAGAAAGAACATTGCACTCATTCAGTATATAAATATGTCTTGTATGTATTAGCACTAAAATTTAAGTTGAATTGTAACTTTAAGTATTTTAAATAGAAGAATTTAAATTTTGAGTATCATAGAGAAAACCAAGATGACAACAAATGAAAATGCAAATTTTACCATAATATTAGAAATTCTAGATATACTCAACCATCACTTAGAAGATAATAGTAATGTGGATATTTTAGCAACTTTTTATGCAGAGCAACTTAGCAAATAGTAGTTATTAACACTATATAGGAACTTTGAGATTGTTCACCTAATTGTTTACTATTTCCATAACATATGGTGGTTATAGAAATGTCCAGCTAACTGACCTGAAATTTTAAGGTTTACTCTGGCTCACATGTGATAATAAGCAATTGTATAAATTAGCAATGAGTGCATAAATTTTACCTTTAAAGAATAGTGCTAATCAGTAAAAACTGAACATTTTGTATGTTTTGTTTTATTTACAACTAACATAATAATGAATTAGTTTATTTTATTCATTTATCTGAAGTATGGATACTAAATTGAAAAACATTTTGAAGAAAATCATACATAATAATAAGATAGTCGGTAGAATGATTTCAATTATTTGAATGGTGATTTTCAAGGAACAAATCTTGTATTTTAAAAGATTACGAGTAGATTAGATTCTTTTTATAGTAAACTTTAATAGCTATTTATTTTAGAAAACATTGCAAATGCACACCATTTTTTCATTAATTTATACCTGTTTCAGTTCCTCTGTACTGCATTTATTTGTGTAGTAAAGACATTTATTATTAAACCTTACCTAAATATATTTTCTAGTTTTAAAATATTGTGACATTTTATTTTTTCTAATTTTCCATTACAATATGATGAAATAATTTATTTAACATTGTTTTTTCTCTCCTTGATTCAGTATTGATCATTTAATAATATACAGAGAAAAAACAATAATTCATTTTGAGAACATCTATTCAAAAAAATTGGTACATCTTTAACTCCTGTGTGTGTGTGTGTGTGTGTGTGTGTGTGTGTGTGTGTGTATATATATATATATATATAATATGTAACAAATTAACATATTATAAACATATATAAACACACACACATATACATATATATGTATATATATATCTCCATTGTAGTGATATTTTCATGTAGTAATATATAGGCTATGCTAAGATAATAAATATCTGTTCCAGGGGGTAATTTGTATGTTTTCTTTTTTTAAAAAAAATTCCTTTTACTCTATGAACAGTGTGATTCTGCACTCTGTAATTAGAAAAATGAGAAATTATATCCCAATGATTCAAATGTATGAATTTGCCAAGATCATTGTAATGTCATTTGTAGCTAATAAAAAAAATAAAATTTAAAAAAAGGAACATCCCTGGAACAGAGAAAAAAAATTCATTTAAAATAATATTATAAGCACAATACTTCTGTAACTTCTGTATCAAAGAAGATTCTGAAATAAGATCAACATGTTATTTTTGAACAAATAGCTATCCTATTGTTGAGGGTGAGGAACAAAATAGCATGCTTGACAACTCTGAATAAAGAAGGCAGAGTTCAAACATTGATATAGATAGAATAAAAAGGAATAAAAAATCACTAGCTTTCAGTTTTAATATTTGTATTATTAGGGAGTCTCCAGGGAAAACCAATAGATATACATGTGTCGATCATGAATGTATATATGTGTATATATGTATAAATGTATATATAGGTTATGAGTATATATTTGTATTATGATGTGCAAAACTGTACATAGATACATGTTTAAATATACAGAAAGAAAAGGAAGAAGAGAAAATTATCATGAAAGTTGGTTCATATAATTATGGAAATGTCACATCCTCTATTCTCTCTCTAAGCTGGAGAACCAAGGGCCCTGTTAGTGTAATTTGATCTGTGTCTGAAATACTGAGAATTCCTCAGAACAATGAACCTCAATGCCTGAAGGCAGAGAAGATAAAAGTCTCAGATCCACTAGAGAAAATTTTTCTGTTCTTTATGTTTTTGTTCTATTCATACTTTAAATGAATTATATGATAATGTCCCACAATCATAATAGCATACAATCTTTATTCAGTGTATTATTTACTCAGTGTACTAATTTGTCAAATAATCTCTTCCATAAACTTTAGAGATACACCCAGAAATGATGTTTTACCAGCTACCTGGACATCCTTTACTCAGTGAATTTGATACATAAAATTAACCATCACAAACCCAACCTCTGTAGCTAGGCACTCCCATACTTAGTATCCAAATAACAACAATACCAAGATCATAATTACTCCTTACCGAACACAAGTATCATACATTCTACTAAAAGAGCACACATTCTTTTCCCCAGAACAAAATGCAATATTCTTTTTTGATGTTTATTTTTCTCAGGATATTACATAAGTTAAGCATGATTATATAATATTAGAAAACTTAAGTACTGAAATAAAGTCAATATATCTTGTGTCACACAGGGTAAATATAGAAAAAATAACATATATATATATATATATATATATATATATATATATATATATATATAGTATATATGAAATTTTATAGTAAATATTACATATAAATATACATATATGTGTGAAATACATCCTTAATAATATAAGAAGGGAATGTGTATGACAGCCCTCTTTTCAAACTGGTCACCTGTTCATACCTAGTATTTATAACTATCTTCTATTGTACATTATGCAATGCCTTCAGCATGCACCTTAGCTAGTTCGTGTTCTTTACCAGAAAGTTTGAGAAATACTTGCACATTAGAAGAGGTCTTTTCACTAACTTATTTTCCAAATTAGTTTGTCATCAGATTTCTTATATTCATTCCACATACCTGACTTTCTTGCCTAATCATTTGCCACAGTGCATACATAAATCAATATCTAATCCCACATTTGGTTATTTTTTATTCCCAAAAAAACTGTGTAGCTATCTAATCCCACATTTGGTTATTTTTTTATTCCCAAAAAACTGTGTAGCTGCCATTTAATCACTGAAATTTTCTGTGCTAGATAATTCCTATTTTCTATTGTCCTTCAGAGATAGGAACCTGATGACTTCCTGAATCATCTAACTTCTGAGTCTTCCTTCCTTTGTGAATTAATTAAAGGCAACTTTTCATTAAACTAAAAGTCCAAGTTGAGCTGGAGAGGGTAATGTAGCAGAAATAGCAATCATGAGCATATCTCCCATATTAATTGTATAGTAGTACCTTCCAGATCTATTTGAGCCCTACTAATTGTAAATCATTTGATGATGGAGGTTGAAGTTGATGATGATATTGTGGACCAAACTCTATGACTTATGGGTAAGATAGGTCAGTTTATGATGGACAGTTCAGGTCACCTGGTGATTTTCTTGACCATGATTAAGTGCTCACTTTCTTCAACAGCCGAATAGCAGGCCAAAATCTCTCCCCAGGAAAGGATAGCAGTTATTTATGAGAATAACAAAGCTTTGCAATTCATGAATAAAGAACCTACATAAAACTACAAAAGGCATCCCTATCTTCCAGTGAGAGTAAGCATCATTGCATCTATTGTATTGTATGGCACAAGCTGCAGAGCAGCTTTTACAACAGCCTGGGCCAGTTTTGGAACCTCTGCTGTTATGGGTTCACTCAGAATGTGGACTGAAGTAACACACACAAATAAGAAATATGTTGTCTCCAAAACACAAATTGGACCCTAGGCCATGTGCCTTTTCCTTGGTTGGAAGAGAAGGGAGAAGCCATTTATATAACAACTTATTCTTCATCTAAAATTGGATATTTCAAAATGCCTTTCAAATACCTAGACCTCTAAATCTCACTGAAGCAGAAAACCATTGAGGGTTCACTGAGGCGGAACTGAGGTTCACCCTCTCACATGCAAATGTCTTACTAGTAAATCTAGAGTAGTTGCTACTTCTCACATGCAAATGTCTTACTAGTAAATCTAGAGTAGTTGCTACTTCTCATCATCAAGGTCTCATCAGTTTAATACAACCAACATTAGGCACCAATGTAATATTTTGTGGAAGATAACAATGATCAACCAGAATATCACTACAAAATTAAGTATGACATAAGGCTGGGCTGGAGAGTTGATATGACCCTGAGGTAGGACAGTGGAAATTCATTTTTGAATTTACCAGCTAAATCCAAGCTAAATTCTGGTGGGCTTTATGAACAAGAAAATGGAGCAAAAATGAATCTTTCACATTAATAGTTTAGTACCAGTTAAAAGGGGGTGTGACAATTTACTCAAAAAATGAAGTCATATCTTTAACTGAAGCTAAAATTGGAGTCACTACTTGATTTAGTTTAAGATAATCTATTTAAGTATCTGATGTCTTTTTGTCTTCTGCAGAGACTACACAGAAGATGAGTTTAGTGGGAAAATAGATGAACTCACTACCCCAGCATCTTTCAAGTTAATGATAAAGGAATTAATCTTTGTTTTCCTTATTCATGTGTGATATTTCTGAAGTAGAAGCAGTTCTTTTTTCTCTTCTTTTTTTTTTGGGGGGGGGTTGTTTTTTGGGGAAGGAGACCAGAGATTGAACCCATGGGGTGATTGACTACTGAGTCACATCCCAAATCAATTTGTTTGTTTGTTTGTTTATTTACTTATCTATCTATCTATCTATCTATCTATCTATCTATCTATCTATCTATCTATCTACCTACCTACCTAACTATCTATCTATCTACCTACCTACCTATCTATCTATCTATCTATCTATTTTGAGGCAAGTTCTCACTAATTGCTTAATGGCCTGTCTAAATTACTGAGGCCAGTCTCAAACTTGTGATCCTGCTGCCTCAGGATCCTCCTGCCTCAGCCTCCCAAGCCTCTGAGATTATAGGTGTGTGCCACTATAACCAGGAAGTAGAGACAGTTCAAACAGCATTCATTGGACTTTGCAATCATATTAGCCCTCACACTACAGGTCAGGAAACAAACATGAGCATTCTCTGTTAACTTTTTTCACTTGTGCATTTTGAGACTGAGAAAATTACTATAGGATAAGTTTCTAATCTCTTGGTACCCACTTGGATATAAACTTGAGCTAAACCCCAATGATTGCTGATCCCTGTAAATTTTATCTTCAATTAGATGACCATAGTGACTTGGATTTCATGGAGTCAATGTCTGCTTAAAGAATAGAGCTAATTAGTGTCCCAATGATCTCACCATTTCCTTTACCCTCAAGCATAGTTCTTTTTTATAGAGCTGGTAGAAAATTAACAGTATAGATTTGGGCATTTTACTATGGAACTTTCATGAAGGCACTCATTTTTCCCTTTATTCAGGTGGTTCTTTGTCAGTAAATTGCATCAGGCCTGGGAACTGATTGAGAGACACTAACTCTTTTTTTTATGATTAGAGTTAGATGTTTGTTCATTTGGCCTGGCACTTTTCTGCTTATAAAAATGAAACCAGAATGTAATAGATTTCATCCATTTTTTCTTCTAGGAACACCATGACAAACCATAGGACTTTGGGAATCAGTCTACTCTGATTGCTAGTTTCATTCTGCAATCTATTATAGTAATTATGCTTTCTTAATCCAGTTGCTGTTGTTGTAACAAGAACCTGGATACCACAAGTTTATTTAAAAAGTGAAAGTTTACTTGTCTCCCAGTTTTGGATTCCAGAAAGCACAAGAACATGCTGATGCTATCTTCTGGAGATTCTGTGAGAAAATAAATGTGCTAGGTTGGGCCTCCTCCATCTGCTTATAAAACCCCACCCTCATAACTTCATCTAATCCAAATTACTTCAAAAAACCCTCATCTCCAAATATCATTGATATGTGAAATTGAGAATTAAATGGAACTCATGAAATTTGGGGGAGACATAAAAACGAAGGCATTTTCACCACAGCCCCAATTTCATGTTTTTATCACATGGAAAATACCTATTTTCTAGCTCCATGTCCGTAAAGTCTTAATTAATTTCAGTGTCAAATAAAAAATCCAAAATTCAGATTATTTTGTGAATCAGGCACATAAGGCATAAATCATCCTAGGGTAAATTCACTCCAGCTATGAACTATAAAATTAAAACAAGTATGCTACTTCACAACTTCAATGTTAGAACAGACATAGAACTGACACACATTGCAAAAGGTAGAAATTAGCAAAGTAGGTCCAAATTCAATAATGGAAGCAACATTAAGTCAAGATCTTGCATTATTCAGGCTTGCAGAAGTAACAACACAGGGACTCTGCCAAGTTTGATAGCTTGTGTCTTCTAGAGCAATGAGTTGATTTATACATAAGGTCACTTGACGAGCAGTTGGAATAGCCACACCAGAATGCAGGATAAAGAGACTCAGGGTGGTCCAGGGCAGTGATTCCATGGAGAATGTCCCTACTCATCCTACAAAATCATGTTGTCTGCTAGATCACTGGGCCTGTGCTGAAAGTGGTAGCCTTGAAGCTACCCTTAAGATTCTCATTATCTTGATGATTGCATTTATTCATACTAATCTCACTAACAAGCAGTTTCTAGTTTACATCCTTAGTTAATTCTCCTAGAATATTTTATTTTCTACGGCATAGACAAACTTAGAATTTTTCAAATGCCTCTGTTTATTTTTAATTACTTTTCTGGTTTAAATCTTCTTTTGGCTTTTTCATTTTATTTTAAACAGTTAAAAGTTAGCCATATAAAAGCCTGAATAGTTTGCTGCTTAGTAATTTCTTTTACCAAATGCCTTAATTTATTGCCCCTAAATCTGCAGTCCTTAATGTGCTAAGCCATGTGCACAATGCAGTCAAGTTCTTTTCTGTTTTATAACAAAGATGGCCTTAACTACAATTTCCAAAGTCTTATTGCTAGGTTCCATTTGAAACCATATGAAAATGACCTTCACCATTTACATTTTTGTCAACATTCTGGTCATGATCACTTAGATATTCTCTAAGAAGTTTTAGATTTTCCCCATTTACTTCTTTCACAAAGCAATTGCCAAAATCTCCCTTAATGCTCCAATTATGGCAATATAAATGTTTTTCAGTATTCACTTCTAACCTCTATAGATACTTCCACATTTTCAGGTACTTTAAGAGAAATAGCCCCACTTCTCAATACCAAATTTCTGTTAATCCATTGCCATGATATTACTAAATACCAGAAAGTGGGTAATTTGTAGGACTAAGAGTTCATTTGGCTCACAGTTCTGCAGCCTGGAAATTCCAGGAACATGGTGCCAGCATCTACTTAGCATCTTGTAAAGGCTTTTTGAAGTACCATAATATGCCAGATGGTACCACCTGGCAAGAAAAATAAAGTGTGCTAACGTGGGTCTCTCTTCTTCTTCCTACAAAGCCACTAATATTATCAATGAACACCCCGTCCTCATGATCTTACATTATACTTATGTAATGGCTAATTTGGGTTGAGGTTTGCCTAGAAAATTGGTAAAGCATTCTTCTGAGAGTATCTGTGAAGATATTTCTAGATAACATTGGAATGTGGGTGAGCTGAGAGAGGAAGACTTGCCCTGAATGTAGGTGGAACCATCAAAGAGTCTGGGGGCACATATGGAATGAAAAGGCAGAAGAATAGGAAAACTCATACAAATTTAACCATACTTGAGTAATTATGAAATATAAGACTCCAAATTCTTCAGCCTTTGAGTGCAAACTTATACCAGTAGATCTCCAGACATAATTCAGGTCTTCTGCCTCAGATTGGTGCTGCATTATTAGACTCCATCTCTCTCTCTCTCTCTCTCTCTCTCTCTCTCTCTCTCTCTCTCTCTCTCTTTCTTATTTTGAGGTTTGTGAATTAATTGAATTTATTTGCTAGCAAATTTCTCAGCTTCTCAGACTGCAGGCAACCATTGTGGGACTGTTAAGCATGTGATCATGTGAGTCAACTGAAGAAATCTTTATTTCTTATTGGTTCTGTTTCTCTGGGAAACCCAAAAATATCTCATATTTCCCAGACTCTCTCAAAATACCACTAACATGAATTGGGGATTTAAGGTCTGAACACACAAAATTTGGAGGAAGACATTCACAAATACCATATGCTCACAATGTCTTTGAAAAATGAGTGTGGTCACTGGTCCCCTCCCACCATAGCATCTTTTAACTCTCCTTGTTTTTAAGCTTTCCAATTAAGTACCTAATGCTTCTCTGTATGTTCTGATCAGAAGATCAGTTAATTTTGAACTTGAAAAAGATGGTTGGGAAATGCTTATAAATTTTTATATCTCAAAGTACTGGTTAAATATATGTCATGAGTAACTTCCCATTGTAGATGGACATTTCTCGAATGATGAACACAATCCCAGTGTCCAATTTCCGTATTCCTTTGAATCTGTCTTTTCCACAATAAACTGACTGAGATTATCCACTTCAAGTTATAAAAGGGGAAGTCATTCATTCTTCTATATCTAATGTGCCAACTCAACTATTGGATCACTTTATACCTGTTGGTTTTGCAACACTATATGCATATTATCTGCTTAATAAAACCATCCTAGCTCAACATTGTGTTCCTCCCCTTACTATATTAAACCTCTAATAGACATTTCCAAATATGATCTCCAGTTTTCTACTTGTATATACTTGAAAATTCAAGTAATTATTTTGGAACATAGCACTCCTCTTCATGAGTCATATTTTTGATTAATTTATTTATTCATTTTTACAATGCTGGAGATCAAACCCAAGACATCATGCATGGTGGGTAAGAAATCTGTAACAATCTTTTAACTCAATTTTGTGACCAGGAAAGACTTGGGTCTCCTTGCAGTTTTGGGCTGGGTGGGGGTTGGGGAGATGGATGGGCAGTGAAGAAAGTCTGTCTTGCAAGATAGTTGCCTGTGAGAAGGACATTCCCTTGCTTTTCACAATGCAGGAGGTGAATTCTTTAAAATATAGGTAAAGGAGGATACATCTGTGGATGAGGAGGAGATCATTACTAGGTTTGTATAGACCACCTTTCATGAGAGTGGGGAGTCCAGTTCCATTGAGGATGGGAAGGCTGCTTCTACTGGTTATCAGGTGATTGCTTCAAATGGGGGGAAAATAATCATCAGCTTTTTGAAGCTAAAAATCTATAGCTTTATTACTTTCTTCTGACATGTATCTATTCCATTTAACAGGATTCAGTTATTTCTACTCAGTGAACTTACTTTAACAGGAGAAACCCAGGAAGGTCGAAAATCTGATGAGCCTTTTTATTCAGCCAGTTGCTGGATGAGTTTCTGCATTTGATGTTCAGCAATTTTTGTTCTGTTAGTACATGAGATCAGGCTGTCCTTCAGAGCATACCTAGACATTACTGGGTCCTTTATACAGCCCTATAACTGATCATGTCCTTTTCTTTCATTAATTTTTCTAATAATATTAGAAGCAGCCATCCAGCGACAAGTATGAATCTGAGCTTTCCAAAAATGTTCAAAATTTATCTAGAGAATCATTTCACTTTTTGCTTCAAATAAGTGGTTGATTAGGATTATTTATAGAAGTCATTTGCATATTTACGTTGCCAGAGCATTACATGAACTATCAATGCTCTTTTGAATACTGGAAAAGTTAATTGCAATCTTTATATTGAGTCAGATTAGAAAACCAATTTCAGAAAATCCATTGACAAGTTAAAAAACTCATTCATAAAATTCTCTTCTTCTATCATCTCTCTTGGTAACAAAATCTTTATCATTCAAAGTCCTCCAGTGGAATATAATCATTATATGAAATATAAATATCATAAATATATTACATATGCATTATATATTTGTATATACATATCCTGCAATTATGATGACTGAGAATTGAGAACGTTTGTCATTTTAAACCTGGAGAGCCAGCAAAACTAGCTGTATATAACTCAGTTGGATTCTAAAAACCTTTAAATACAATGGTGTAATTCTCATTCTGAGTCTGAACATCTGACACTAGGGATGAACAGAATGGGGTGTTGATGGTACAAATGACAAAGTGTGGCCTGGGTATTAGAAACTGAGAGCTCTAAGGGCAAGAGAAGATGGATGACTCAGTTCAATTAAGAAGAACTAGCTTTCCCTTTGCAACATTGTTCTTTTCAGACCACAAAAGCAGAAGATTTTTCTTAGTTCCATTGTTTAAGTCAGATATTTATTATTCAGTCTACCAATTCAAATGCCAATGCCTTCTAAAAACACCCCTCATGATATACCTATGAACAAAATTTTTGTAGCTTTCTGAGCATCCCTTAACCCAAACAATTTGACACATAAAATGAATCATCACTATAGTCATTAGAGAATGTTCAGGTCCATAGTTCTGGTTTAATTTGTAATTAATAGACATATGCACTTCCATGAGGATTAAAGGAAAATATTCAGTAAAGATGTGATCAAATGTTGTGACCAGCAAACTGTGTGAAATTTTCCCTCGATAATGTTATAGCACCAGAAATATATAATAAAATTCAATATTATGAACCATCAGAGAAATACACATTGAATCCACAGTGAAATATCACCTTTGTCTGATTACATTCTGTGTCAACCTGTGAAAACAACCTTGGATTGCTCACATATTATTTTCTTCCCTTGAGAAATTTAGGTCTATATTCTGATGTGTTAGGTAACTGTAGATGAAAGTTATGTTAATTACTTGCCATGTGTTAGACATTAATTCCCAAACACCTGACCTTTAATGTATTAAGCATAAGTATTTCCTTATCATAATCCTATCCTTAAGATTTTTATGTTTCAATTCTATTACTACTAATACAAATATTGTGCTATTTTTACTTTTTCTGTTTTTTTTTTCAGTGACATAAAATTAAGCAAGAATATATCCACATATGTTAACCTAATTTGGATAAATCTCAGATTTTCTACATTTTAACTGCACTTCTTCCATGGCCTACATTGAAAGTGGTATATATAAGACAGTTGATGTGAGATCCAAAAAAACATCAATGACATTGCTGGAAATATATTCTTCTGAGTTTCAGTAAAGTGAAGGGTATACCTTGAGAAAAATATCTTCAGTCATCCTTGTATTAAGCAATCTACCACTCCATCAATTAGAAGATGGCATTGTATCATAGAAATATAGTCTAAGAAACTATAAAATATGACCCTATATCTATTTTAAGCATACATATTTTTAAGTGTGAGTTTCATTATCATGTGTCTTTGGAAAGCAGATAAATAAGTGAGCTTCTCTTTGCAAAATGAAGAAAAACATGTTAATGTGAGGAATAAATGCTTCAAATATTATATCATAAATATGTTACTTGAAACCCCTGGGTCAATTCTCAGTATCTCATATGCACATGCATAGAAATCAAGGTTGTTAATGTTATTTATTAAATGTAATTTAGTAATTAATCAATAAAAACATAAAATTATATGTATTAATGTTATAAAATACAATGTTTGGACACATGGATCCATTGTGTAAATCAGGATAAATATATCTATATCTTCAATCATTTATGATCTCCTTATGGTAAAATCATTCATGATTATTTTTATTTATTTATTTGTCTATTTTTGTTGTTTTCTTTCTTTCTTTTTTTTTTTAAGATCAGGGCATTATTTTTTCTATAGTTACCCAAATATGCAATAGATGATCAGAACTTCTTACTTCTATCTATCTGTAACTTAGTGTTTTAGTCAGCTGTTGCACTGCTGTGAGTAAAAGATTTGACCAGAACAATTGTAGAGGAGAAAAAAATTATCTGGGGGCTCATGGTTCCAGAGGCACAATCCACCCAGAGCAGGCTACATTCCTTGGGACTCAAATTGAAGCTGAACATCATGGCAGAACAGTATTGCAGAGGGAAGCAACTCACAGGATGATCAGATAGCAGAGAGAGATTCCATTTTCCAGATACAAAATATATAGCCCCTGGCCCATCTGAAATGAACCACTTTCTCCAGCCTCATCCTACTTGCCTCCAGTTACCACCAGTTAACCCCATCAGGGAGTAATCCACTGATTCATTTAAGGTTGTAACACAATCATTTCTCTTCCAAACCTTCTTACTTGGTCTCATGTGAAGTTTTGGGTGATACTTTATCTAAACCATAACAGTGTCCATTGATAATCTATTCTCCATCCAATCCTATGACCTCTTCCCCAGCAAATAGTAACCACCATTTCTATTTGAATTTATAATGGGATAAATGTTTTTAATATTCTTCATGAATAACATCATGTGGTACTTGTCTTCCTCTGTCTGGCATTTCTATTAGCATAAATATTACTCTACTTCCATCCATGTCATTCCACAGGATTCTATTGTTCAATGGCTGAATAACATTCCACTGTACACATGTACCACATTTTCTTCATCCATTTTTCAGTAAATGGACACTTAGGTAGTTCTCATTGTGAACAGTATTACAGTGAAAATGGGAGTGCACTATCTCCTTAAATTTTGATTCCAATTATTTTAGATAATATTTTAGTAGTGGGACTGCTAGATAATACGGCAGTTCTATTTTCTTTGCATACAGATGTTCTAATTTACATTCCTATTTACATTCTAATTTGCATTCCTTTTCTCCACATGCTCACAAACAATTTTTATCATTAGTTTTATTGTTTTAATTGCCATAATAGTTACAGTGAGTTGATATCTCTCATTGTGGCTTTTGATGTTTTCTGATGTTTTTTGATGTTTTCTTCATATTAGTATCATTGAGCATTTATTATAACTATTAACCAGTTTTAGATCTTTATTTGAGAAATGCTTAAACTGTTTTTCTAAATTTTTAAAAGAACTTCTTTTTTTGTATACCTTTATTTTTTTCTTATTTATCTATTTTTTATGTGGTGCTTAGGATTGAACCCAATGCCTCACAAGTTCTAGGCACTCTACCAATGATTCACAACCCCAGCCTGTAAACTGTATAATATCTATTACACAGTTTTTATTATTCCTATCTTTTCTGAGTACTAATCTCATTTGGAGAGTGCAGTTTGCAAATATTTTCTCCCATTCTGAGGTGTCTCCTCTTTCAATGATTCTTTTCTTCTGTACAGTTTACAGTTGATATAATGCTATTGTCCACATTTGCTTTTATTTATTTATTATTTTAGTTGGGGAGTTTTTTTCTAAAAATAAATAAATAAATCCTTGCCCAAATAAATGTTCTGAATCATTTACCTAATGATTTTTCTAATAGTTTCATAGTTCCAAGTCTTACTTTCAGTATTTAACTTGTTTCGAGTTGGTTTTGTAACTGGTGGAAGATAGTCATTGAATATCATGTGTCTGCATAGGAATATCCATTTTTCCCACCACCATCTGTTGAAAAGAATGTCTTTTTCACAATGCATATTTTAGCAACTTTTTTGAAAATCAGTTGGCTATAGATGCATACTTTTATGTCTGGATTCCTTTTTCCATTTCACTGGTCTATATGTCTGTTCTTACACTATATTATGCTGTTTTGTTTTCTCTGTCCTATATATATAGTACAATTTGAAGTCAGGTAGTGGAATACCTGTTGCTTTGTTCATTTTTCTTCAATGTGTTTTTCACTATTTGGGAATTTTTGTGGTTCCATAGAAATTTTAGGATGTTTTCCCTCTAGATCTATGAAGAATGTCACTGGTATTTTTATAGGTTTTTACAGAATCTATGCATTATTTTGATTAATATGAACATTTCAACAATATTGATTTTACCTACCCATGAACACAAGATGCCTTTCTATTTATATGTATGTGTCTTTTTAAACCTTTTAATTGGTGGTTTATGGGTTTTATTGTAAAAATAACTTACCTCTTTTGTGAAATTTATTCCTTGGAAGTTTATTAATTTTTAATTGCTCTTACAATTGGAATTTCTTCTTTGCTTTCTATTTCAGATAATTTCCCATTGGTGTTTAGAAGCACTATTGATTTTTTTAAATTGTATATCCTGCTGAGATAATTTATTTTCTAATAGCTAATTTAGGGAGATGAAGTTTGGGGGATTTTTCTATGCATAAGATTATATCATGTGCAAATATTTGAAATTTGACTTTTTTTTCCAAGTTGGGTCTCCTCTTTTCCAAATTTTCTAGGAGTATATTTTAAAAAGTGGTGAATTGAGAATCCACATCTTATTCCAGATCTTTGAAAAAAATTTTTCAGCTTTACCACCTTCAGAATCATATCAGTTGCATGCTTATAATATATGGTCTTTATTATGTTAAGATTAATTTCCTCTATACCAAATTTGTTCCACATTTTTATCATGAAGTGATGTTGCATATCATCAAAATCATGTTGTACATCTCTTGAAATTATCATATGCTTTTGGTTCTTAAATGTTTATTAAATGTCATAATGTATGCTAATTTGCATGTATTGAATAATGTTTTAGCCCTGCAGTAAATTCCACTTGATCGTGATTAATAAACTTAGTAAAGTGCTATCATTTTCAGTTTGGTAATATTTTGTTGAGGAGTTTTGCATTGCTATATCTCTTTTTCTTGTGTTTCATATGATTAAGCAGTGAAGTCATCTTGTCCTGGGTTTTTCTTTAATGTAATACAGAATACATTTTTATTTATTTTTACTAATACTTATTTTTAACTTTACCTATTATTATTCCGGGTTTTCTATTTTATTGTGATTTAATATTTGAAAAGTATGTGTGTGTCCAAGAACTTGTCTATTTATTTTATTGTATCTGGTTGTTGGCAGGCAGTTGTTCATAACAGTCTCTAATGATCTCTAGCATATCTGTCAGAATCTACTAGCCTAGCTATTTGACAATTCATCTTTTGAAAATTCA
Organism: Callospermophilus lateralis; assembly: GCF_048772815.1. Taxonomy (NCBI): domain Eukaryota; kingdom Metazoa; phylum Chordata; class Mammalia; order Rodentia; family Sciuridae; genus Callospermophilus; species Callospermophilus lateralis. Next base: position 6,569,585 of record NW_027515420.1, read on the forward strand.
GTCCTTCAACTTTTGATCTCTATTTTATTTATTTCTACTATGATGTTCATTAGTTATTCATTATACTAAATTTTTGTTTAATTTTTTTTCAATTTATAATATTTTGATATATAAAAACAAGTATTTTTTTTCAATTTTTAATTTGAGATCTTTCTGCTTCTTAATATGAGCATTGATTTCTACCCACTACTTATATATATCCCTTTTCTGCATCTCTTGGCTTTGTTTAATGCATCTACAATTTTATTTGTTTCAAGACATTTATTCATTACTTTTAATTTCTTCCTTGATCAAATGGTTGTTTAAAGTTTTGTGTCAACTTTCAGAATTAGGTGCAAATTTTAATAAATTGATAAAATATTAAGTAGCTAATATTTTTTCTCAACTTATGAATATTAGAGTTCCAATAAACATAATGATTTTCAAAAATTCAAATGAGTATAATTAAAAGTATATTTCTTGCCTAGAAGAAGCAAAATCACCTACCAAATAGAGAGCCACGATTTTATATGAAATTTTTGTAATAAATATTCTGTTTTTATTTATTTATATAGGTTTACAATTATTTCCATATAATCCAACTTTCTTTTAAAATATTACCAGGGGCTGGGGATGTGGCTCAGCTGTAGAACGCTCACCAAGCATGTGTCAGGTCCTGGGTTCAATCCTCAGCACCACATAAAAATAAATAAAATACAAGTATCATGTCCAACTACTTCTAAAAATAAAATATTAAAAAAATCCACCTTGCTTAACATAGCTTGCTTTGATATGTAAACAAGGTTAAATTTAGGAGCATTTCAGTTTAGTCACATGTAATTATATATTGCATTCCCTATACGTAAAGACTTCTAAAAGGATGTAATCAAAGTCTGCTTCCTTATTATTTGAAAAATTCATTAAAATATATTGTAGATTGTTTTGAAACATTTGTAATAGAGAAGTTTCTTTTTTTAAAAATATTTGCAAGACATTTTTAATATATATTCTTTTTTGGGTGAGGGTTACTGGTGATTGAACTAAGGAGCACTCAACCACTGAACCACATCGCCAGCCCTATTTTGTATTTTATTGAGAGACAGGATCTCTCTAAGTTGCTCAGTGCCTCACTTTTGCTGAGACTGGCTTTGAACTTGAGATCCTCTTGCCTCCACCTCCTGAGCTGCTGGGATTACAGGCATACACCATTGTACCAGGCCAATTTTTAATATATATTCTTGACTCATGCCACTTTTCAGGTTTCATACAGCTTTCATATGATCCATTTTTTTTAAAATTTTCATTACAATATTTATCTTTGTCTCCTAGCAAATTGATTTTGTATTCTGCATCTATATTATTGAATTAATTGAGCACTTTACACAGTCTAAAATTTATTTCTCTATGAACTACAAAAGATCAAAGAAAATAAGATTTCTCTTCCATAATAAATTCTATATAGACACAAAGTCCTGTTAACTCATGATGTTTATTCCTCTTTCCTAGTTAGCCACACTCTTCTCATGTACTTATCAAAAGTCAACTACTTTTTGTCTTAAACCTGGTAAAAATAGTTTTACTACACTTTCAAATTATGTTTATTACTAAATCAAATATACAAATAAAATCATTAGAAAAAATGTAATTCTATTAAGAAAATTGAATGCTTTGGAAAGTATAAAGATGAGTCAGAATAATTATTGTCAAGACAGTGTGAATCAAGTATAATAGGTGATTGAACTAAAGGGATTACAAGTTTCTTAAAGACCAAAGAACTCCTAAAATTCTCTCCTATCTTGGTAAAATAAAAGTGATTACTAAAAATATGTTTGGAGTATATAATAAAGACAGCATGCAATTCCATCAACTAAGGACCTCCATACTCAAATTAAGGCTTTGATCATCATTACAGGAATTGTATGCTTGTACACATTTTCAAGTGACATAAAATATACTGTTTTTCATTGAAAATTATTTATTTAATCTTTTTGTATTAAGAATTTAACTTTGATTCTCAATCAAAATTATAATTTAAAAAAAAACTTCACATTTTTTGACTTGGAAAAAGAAAAATAAAGTGTAATGCATGAATAGGTTAAGAAAATCATATTTTACCTTGGAAAATTAACAAAAACAAATACTTTATAAACATTTGCTCTCAGAAAAGGCAAAATCACAACTTTGTTTGTGCTTTCTTTTTTTTTTGGTATTATCTTTATTTTTGAAAAACAAAATATACAGAAAAGTTCGTATGAAAAAAATCAAACAGTTTTTATGACTCCATTACCATATGTGTTTATCTCTACAGACCATTGTTCAGTATTTAACCACATACACACAAATACACAAAGTTTGCCTATCTCACCTGTCATCTTCTTTCTTAATAGCATGAATATGCATATCAGTGTAAAATGTTGTGTATTTATGTTCATGTCTGTATAGACACTTGAATAGATAGATGCACAAAAGGTTATATTTATAACATAAACTTATAAAATGCATTATGTATTACTTTATATCATATGATATGTATTATAGGAATTCAATTTATACATTGTCTTACCACTATATATAAAAACACTCATGTAAATTATAATTTCTTTTGATGATGCTTAGGTTTTTTATTATACAAATTTTATATTAAATATTATTATATGTTACTATATAAACATGTAATATTACATATGTAACTTTCACTTTCTTACTGATAATTTTATAGGTGCCATTTTTCACCTTTATGAACAATTCTGTCATACTTGTGCTTTTCCCCAGGTTGGATTACTTCTGTTTTGGATATTCCTAGCATTGGAATTATTGTCAGGATTTTCAAGATGCCTGTATGATTTTTTATAGCCCCATTTTTATCCAGTACATGATCTTGATTCTCCTTCACCAGTGGCTTCAAGTTACCATATTCTATAAGGGTAGAAATATAGCCAGAAAGTGAAGGGGTCAGGGAATGGGAACCACAGGATTAGGGGAGCCTACACATTCTCCCCTTCCATTTTCCAACTCATCAATCACTCTCTGCATATAAGAGTACTAGACATAATATTTCTAAACTGCCCCCTCTTCCCACCCAGGTCCTAGCCTCGAGTCTGTCTTGTCAGCAGCAAAGGTCACATTCAGTTTCAGTCTACATGTTCAATTCCCTTTGAGATCCTCTATTTTATCAATCTGACAAACAAATAAAAAGCCACATGCAGATCAAACATCTCCCAATGCTGCAATCCCACTCAGTAGCCTTGCTATGTTGGAAGCAAGGTGCTTTTGACTGATACCTTGGACCACTTCCAAGGATCCTTTGATGTTTCTGCCTCCAGGGAATAACCACCATTTGTAATAAAGCAGCATTGCTTCACCTTACCCTGCTCATGTGTGCCTTTTAATTAGCCCAGGGTCACACACTTAGATAACACAGTGCATTTCTCACATTATAAGATCTAAAATTCCAAATTGTGGAATAAGGGAACTAATGATCTTTGAACTAAACAGGCTGGAATTTTTGTTTTGAGAGGATATACCAGTAACCATCTGGGGTTATTTTAAAGCCTTCATCTGTCTTCCCAGCAGCTTCAATTTAACAATAGTAATGCCAGCTGGTTCTTATTTTAGTTTCAATCTTATCAAACCAAGAGCAAAGGTTAATTTCTTTTCTGGCCTTTGTGCTTTGGCAAGTGAACATACTGAATTTTAAATGAATAAAAATGACTAATCATTGTCGTTCTTTATATATTTAAAGAGAGTCACCATGAGAACAAATATTATAACCTTTCTTTTCTGTTCTTTTAATAGAACCATTAATAATAAGGGGTAAATGAAAGTATACAACAATGCAATGTTTTTTCTTCATGCTAATTATGTTATCAGCTTCCTGTCTGATTATATAACTGGCTGTGGCAGCAGCCCATATCATATTGTGTAAAGGTACTGTGTTTAGTTTGTGTTTATAACGTTCCTGAAAAGAGCACCAGTTTTGTAACAGGATTTATTTCTCAGAGAATTCAGTGTCAAAATGCACCAGTGTAAAATTTCCTGGTCATGGCTAGCTACAAAACAAGACAAACGTGGGATTTTAAAGTTTAGAAGTAATTATTTTTTTCCGATCTACTCCAGTATTTTTCAAATTTGAGAGCACTTGTGATCAATAATATATATGTATACCTATCTCCATGAGACATTGCCACAAGCATCCTGGGAAGTCATATTTGGTGATTAATTGGTGTCTTAAACACAAGACGACAAAGCTGCAGTTTCCAAGCAGGGCTTCCTTCATCATAATCTTATCTATAATTCTACAGAATATATAATTCAAGTATTTATCTCTTTATATGTGTGAGTGTTAAAAGTTGCATAACAAAAATGAAACTATGATATCATATCTAATTCCTTTAATTTATATAGATGGCCTTAAGTTCCCTTCAGCTAAACCAAAGTTTAGAAGGTTTTCTTCCTTGCCTACAGTCTCTAACCTCCTTTTTCTTAGGGCACTTACTTTAGAAACATGAAAGTTTTGGTTCTTCACCTGATCTTTTGAGACGTAAATCTTCTACGACCCAGAAATTTTCTCTCACAGTTTTGGGGCAAATCCTTTGACAATTAATTATTAAAAAATATAAGACCCTGTCTGTGTCCAGGTTTCTATGGAAGGACAGGAACCTGTACAGTGTTACTACACACACAGATAGGCTAATTATGTTGATAAACCCTATGACCACCAAATCTGGCACACCTGCCATTTAAAATAGTCTTTACCCATGTTGTTATAGTCTTGAATGAAAGCTTACCTGAAGTTTTTGTCTGTTTCTATGTTTTGATATTAGGGATTGAATCCAGGGTTGCTTAACCACTGAACCATATTCCTTTTTTATTTTTTATTTTCAGATAGGGTCTTATTAAGTTTCTTACAGCCTAGCTAATTTGCTTAACCTGGCTTCGAATTTGCTATCCTCCTGCCTCAGAGGTTGGAATTACATGTATGTAGCAATGCACCCAGCTTAATTGAATTTTTTATAATTATAAGGTGGAATATAACTATTACTTTTTTTCTATACTATGAGTTCAGTGCCCTGATACTGGAACCAATCAATGACCAGTTCTTACTAATTTTAACAATCTCACTACTTATTTTTAATGATGTGTTTAGAAACATATGACATTTTTTATTTGATAGAACCTAAAAAAATAGAAAATTTCTATTTCTTTTTACTGTAAGGAATGTTTCTGCCTTATAAATACAAGAGTTACTCTTTGTCTATTCAATCATCAGAAAGATGATCCTGATAAATTTGTTTTCTTCTGATAATTTTAATAGATATATTCTAGATTAGATGATGTATGTAATTCCCTTTTTTCTTTAAAATAATTAATGAACCCATTATAAAGAGGATTAGGTAGAAAGTCGATCCTAGGGTTTCATTATTAATATGTTACTTTTCCTTAATACTGATACAGTTGAACATATACATATAGACAATTTATGAAGATTTGCAAAGACATATGTTATTAAACATGTTCATTTTTCATTAATGGATTTAAATTAATTCAAATAATTATATATAAATCTTGGCTAATTACATAACTAAGTACAGAAATAGATATCTTTTTTCAATTTCATCTCAAATTTGACTCCAAGAATTAAAAAAATATTTAAAACTCACATCCAAATATAGGCTCACCACATGAAATTGAAATTCATATAGGTCTAATGACAAATGAGTATGAGTTAGACAATTCTTTAATTTTGTAAATAATATAATAGGCATGGTTCTTTTTTAATGTGTATTATATAACCTGGCTAACTGGTATATTATCTTGTTAGACTCTATGAAAAGCACTTTTTTATCATCTGACATCAATAACAAAAGATAGATGTATGTACATGAGGAATAATATATACACTTTACAAAAAATATATTTTGCAAAAATTTACTCATGTACATTTTAAATTCTAATAAACACCTCTAATATATAGCAATCATTTATAATTATATTAATAAAAAGAAACCCTGTCAAGATGAAATCCCAGAGGAAAATTACAAGTAGTGAATTTGAGAAGCCAAGGTAGGAAAGACTGTTAAGTGAAAAGTCAGTGCTATTAAATTACATAGAAAGGTTATATATGAAACAACTAAAATTGTCAGTTGTTTTTGAAAGACTTATACACCAGTCTCTGAGGATCTGATGTCCTATGCCTGAACCCTACTACAGCAGTTATGATAATGTTATCTATTGGCAGATGCTCCCTTGTCTAAAGCCAAACATGCAGTTTTCCAACAGATACTAATAAACTATTTACAATACTTCCTATTTGGTGAGTAACATAAAGTAGGATAACACAATTTAGCCTGGCTAAATTGCTTAGATTCTGGCTAAGTTGCTAAGGCTGGCCTTGAACTTGTGATTCTACTTCTTCAGCCTCCAGAATCTGAAATTACAGCTGTGTGCCATTGTACCCAGCTGTCAATTTCCCTTGTATTATTTTTCTCTCATCAAAGTCAGTCAGTAAATTTCTTATCACTTGAAGGCTGAAATCTCATTGCACATTCTATACTGCATGACTCTGGACTACCTGGCTTCAACCTGTGTCTCTAGTTTTAATCACTATTCCAATCAACTGATCAGAAACTGTTCTAGCATATGGCAGTAGAACACTGCCACAGTCTGGCTGAGAGCAGAGCCACTGAAGCAGGAACAAACTTTATTTTTGAACTTCACCAGCAACTCCTCCCAAACGCCACACAGCTCATCCAGGAAACAGCCACCAGAAATATCTCCTGCGGAAATCCCTCCTCCTGCACTTCTCCAACCAATGGGAACTCCCGGAGAATCCCCACAAGAACTCCAAAGTAGCGCGAGAACTCAAAAGTAGCAGCCCAGGCGGATAGTAATGCCTCGCCTGTCAATCAATACTGTTGGCCAAAAGCCAGGGGCCATACAGACTCGGCCATGGCTCTTAGCAGAACACCACTCCTGACTCCTTCTAAGTCATCTCACAGGGTTGATATTCTTTGTCTATATTCTAGGACCATCTATTGCTTATCTATTCAGCATAGTCTCAGTAATTGCTGAAACTAGTAGCTCTTTGCCCAAATACACAAGACAGGACATGTATCTAGACAAGTTCTACCTGAAATATGGAGATACATATTAAATTAGTATTGGAAGTGCACTTGACACTCAGGTTATTAAGTGACACAAAAAGGTAGATGAAAAAAAATAGAAGTTACTCTTTTGCAAATTTTTGGTTCTTGGCTATAACAAAACATTTCTTTAACTCCCATTATCTTTTCCCAGTTGAATCAGCCATATTTGTACACTAGAATTTTGAAATTAATTTTTAATGAATGATAAACATTTTCTGGGATCAATGATATCTTGTTTTTGGTCCCCATATGTATATATACCTCCAAAACTTAATACAGGTATATCAGCAAGTCAAAAGCTCATTGTATACCATGTTGATATCAGGTTCCAATCACACTTTATTTAATTACATTTCTGTAGGTATCCAGTCTTTCCTATACCAAACCATTGAATTGATCTTCAAACATTTTGTGTATAGTATATTTATAAGTAGCTGCATAGTAACACAGTGTTATGATGAGAAACTTAATATAAAAACAAAAGACTACCATGACAGGAATACATTCTCTTTGGATCAGATATTTTCAGTGTTGACATCAAGTCTTTTCTTAGATATATACATTCTTCACAGACTTTTCCCTTTTTCATCAATAGCTATAGTTTTATTGCTTTCTTTCATAAGAGTTACAAATATATAAATCATAAAAAATGATTTATACAAGAACATCTTCAAACTAGTGAATATTCTCAAAAGTTTGACTGACTCACTGACTTATAACAATAGGGTGCTCCTCATTAATCCTTAATCAGGAAGATTTTTTTTCCTGTTATCTAAGCTTTGGCTTTAGAAAAAGATATGTCGTGTATGTGTGTGTGTGTGTGTGTGTGTATGTGTGTGTGTGTGTGTGTGTAAATTTTTATTTGGATACTTGTTATGGTTTGAATGTGGGGCGCCCCCCAAAAGCTCACATTTGACACAATGCAAGAGGCTTTAGAAGGGAAATGACTGGGTTGTGAGTGCTTTAATCCAATTAGTAAATTGATCTGATGGGATTAACCAAGTGGTGACTCAAAGAAAGTGGGCTGTGGCTGGAGGAGATGGGCATTAAGGATGTATAAAGATGTGACTCTGGGGTACATACTTTGTATCTGGTGAGTGGAGTCTCTCTCTCTGCTTCTCATCATCATAGGAGCTACTTCCCACTGCCACACACTTCCACCATTATGTTCTTCCTCACTTTGAGCCCTGCAGAATGGAACTGCCTTATGGATTAAGACCTCTGAAATTGTGATCCCTCAAATAAACTTTGATCCTCTACAATTATTCTGCTTTGGTATTTCAGTCAATGCAGCAAAAAAGATGCCTAAAATAACATTCATTTTAAAAATAAATATATGATACTACTGGAAGAAAAAAATTGAAAAGCTTCAATTCAAACCATTAATCAAAATCTATTAGAGTTGTCAATGATATATTTTAGAGTTATACCACTTTTAGCATCCATCATGGGTACAGATATCCTGTGCTTCATTAAGTTATTCATTTAAAGCACATTGTAATTATGTAGTTCTATGTATTTTTCTTCTCAGATAATCTGAATTTTTCAAGTAGATGAAGAAGGCCTAAAATTTACAAATAATATCCAAGTTATGCTTATTCATGCTTCTTTATGTGGAGACTTAAAATATGTTGTATAGCTGAGCAACTAAATAACCATTCATAAATACTATCAATACTGTTTACTCTCAAATCAATGTAAGTTTTCTAAATATAAAATTTTTAAGGGCATAGAAATATGGAACACAAAATACACAGAAATATGAAACACAAATGGAAAGTAGTTTTCTTTGTTCCAGCTAATAAAGCAGACCTAAAATAGGTATATACAGAACAGGATGGAGATTGCTCAAATTTGTGATTCACTTGACCTCAGTTCATGTGTTCTCTAAACTGATAAGTGAAAGGGACACACATCACTATAAAAGCAGGAAAGTCCAAGTGTTGTTGTATATAAAATTCTGTCTACTTAAAAAAAAACCAGGCAGCTAACTCAGATCTTAGTGAATTATAATACAATGTGTTTCTAACTGTAGTGACCAACTGATATTCTTCCAAGGCGAAGAATATGTTGGTACAAAACTTCTTTTTGCACCAAGCAAGTTGTAACAGCTTAGAGATTACAAGATAGTGATTACAGACATTTGAATTATGCCAGGATTGCACATATCTCACTATAGGCATTCATAAGAGGAACTCATATCCAGGCTTGGCAGTGAACACATGTAATTCCAGCTACTCAGGAGGTCTAGGCAGGGAGATCTCAAATTTGAGGGACATCAGCAGCTTAATGAGATCCTAAGCAATTTAGTGAGAACCTATTTCAAAATTTAAAAATAAAAAGAACTGGGTGTCTACTTCAATGCCTAAGTACTCCTATTTTCAACCCCAGTACACACACACACACACACACACACACACACACACACACACACATAAAAGAGGAACTCATAGTGGGTAAAAGTTGAAAGTGAAAACCTCTTGTGCCATATAATACTTAAAGATGCATGAAGTCAGTGAAAGATGTTTTTAAATAAATAAATTTGAAAAGAAGCCATATTATGTAACCCCAAAGTAGACATAACAAATTACATATTATTACTTATTTACATATAATTTTTTTTAAAAAAGGCTTCAATTAAAATCATTAAATAATCATCATCACATGTCCTTAATAATAGTATAAACATCCATCTGGACTTTGGAGTACAGGTCAAGAGGATCTTATGGTGCCTAAAATTAATGAGTTGATTGTTGAACTCTGGAATGCTACTGAAGAAATAAAAAAGGGGTTCAAAACACTTACTTTCAGAGATAGGATATGTGGACTCAGAAATCTGAGGAGGTAACTATTTCCCATAGGGAAGAAAGTATTTCAATATTTTCAAAACTGGTATAGGTAAGCTTCCACTTGCTGCCTGAATATCAGCCCAGTACAAAGGATTTTTTAAAAAATAACATATCATTGTGTCCCATGAAGATCTAAAATTGAATCTTAGGTTACTGAATGTATTTGGTTACCTCTTGCTGTCAGGGTCATTTTGAATTCCTAGAAAAAGAGTTATTTTAGAATACCATTAAACAAACTCAGAAAACTGCTGGCTTCTCTGTTGAATGATGCAGTTGGAGAGAAGAGACTAACAAATTTCAAGAGGCAGACAAAGCCCCAGCAGCTAGGCATCACAGTTTTCTCTGCTCCATGATCTTTTCTTTTTTCACTGCATATTCTGCTCAGAATTTCTTTACCCTTAGGATTGTAAAAATAGAATAGTAAGACTTCTAGTCCATTGACAGTTATTTGGATGCCCTAATCATTATTTTTTCAGTTAACAATAAATACCAACAGTAAATGGAGTCATTGTTGCCAATAGAGAAAACTTCTATTTGAACTGATAATTATCATCTTGCACTTTATCTCTGCTCTGCTTAGTCAGTCCTGTTTCTCTAGCTTACTTTTGCCTATTTATGTAAATGGTAATAAACTTTGTTTAAAATAGTAGACATTCAATAAGTTCTATCAAAAAGGCTGACATAAATATAGACCTGTTTGTAATTTATCTGTTATATGAAAAAACATATATATTTGGTCTATTTTACTTTAAATTTAAAAAAAATCATCTGTATCAAATTGCACACGACATCTGCTACTGAAAATTTTAAGAGTTTAGAAAATACAAAATTATTACCAAAAGTAATGTTTATGATTTTTATGTATTAGTCGGCAAATAAAATATATATTGGAGTGAATTAATTGATCTTTGATATGTAACATGATATACTCTAATAAATTTAAAGCAACTTTATTTATTCATTGTAATCAGTTATACATAACAGTAGAATGCTCATTAATTCATTGTACACAAATGGATTAGAATTCTTCATTTCTCTGGTTGCACCCAAATTACAGTCACACCATTCATGCAGTCATACATGTACCAATGGTAATGATGACCACTTCACTCCAAATATTTTCTATCCCCATGCACCCTCCCACCCTCCCCTTTGTCCCATTAAAATTTTCTTCACTCATCCAATGTCCCTGTCTCCATTATTGATAAGCATCAACTTAGAGAATACATCTGGCCTTTGGTTTTGGGGGATTGGCTTATTTTGTTTAGCATGATATTCTCTAACTCCATCCATTTGCCTGAAAATGCCATGTTTTTATTCTCTTTTATTGTTGAGTAAAATTCCATTGTGTATATAAACTATAGTTTCTTTATCCATTCATCTATTGAAGGACATCTAGGTTGGTTCCAGAGATAGTTGCATTGACTAGTGGTTCCACTCGAAGTTTTCTAAGGAATCTCTATACTATTTTCCAGATTAGCTGCACTAATTTGCAGTCTCACTAACAATGTATGAGTGTACCTTTTCCCTCACATCCTTGCCAACATGTATTGTTGTTTATAATTTTTATAACTGCCATTCCAATTGAAGTGAGATGAAATCTTTGAGTAGTTTTGATTTGCATTTCTCTAATTACTAAGGATATTGAACATTTTTTTTTTCATATATTTGTTGATGGATTGTATATCTTCTTCTGAGAAGTCTGTTAGCTCCTTAGTCCATTTACTGATTGAATCACTTTTTGTGTTAAGTTTTTTAAGTTCTTTATATATCCTAGAGATTAGTGTTCTATCTGATGCTCATGTGGCAAAAATTTGCTTGCAAAATGCAAGCTCTCTCTTCACCTCCTTGATTGTTTCTCTTGCTGAGGTTTTTAGTTTTAATCCATCAATTTATTAATTCTTGATTTTATTTCTTGTCCTTTAGGAGTCTTACTAATGAAGTCAGGGACTAATTTGACGTACTGAAGATTTGGGCTTAATTTTTCTTCTTTCAGGTGCAGGGTCTCTGGTCTAATTCCTAGGTCCTTGATACACCTAGAGTTGAGTTTTGTGTATGCTGAGAGATAGAGACTTAATTTCATTTTGCTGCACATGGATTTCCAGTTTTCCAGCAACATATGTTGAAAAGGCTTTGTGTGTTTTGGTGCGTTAGTCTAGTATGAAATAACTGTATTCATGTGGGTTTGTTTCTGTTTTCTATTCTTTTTAAATATTTATTTATTTATTTTTGCATTACAATTCTTAATACACCATTATATCACAATTTATCATATCTCTGATTATATATAAGGTATGTTGACACCAAATTCTCATCTTCATACATGTATATTGTATAGTGATGAGGATCTCCTTTTACCATCCATGCTATACCTCTTCTCCCTTCCTTTTCTTCCCACCCCTATTCCCTATCTAGAGGTAATCTTCCTCCCTTTCTCTCCTTCCCAACTCCATTTTGAGTCACCCCCCCTCACAGCAGAGAAGACACTTGCATTTATTTTGGTGGGATTGGCTAACTTCACTTAGCATAATCTTCTCTCATGCCATCCATTTCCCTGCAAATGCCATGATCTTATTCTCTCTTATTGCTGAGTAATATTCCATTGTGTATAAATGCCACATTTTTTTATCCATTCACCCACTGAAGGACATCTAGTTTGGCTCCACAGTTTAGCTACTGTGAATTGTGCTGCTATAAACATTGATGTGGCTGTGTCCCTATAATATGCTGTTTTTAGGTACTTTAGGTATAGTCTGAGAAGAGGAATAGCTAGGTCAAATGGTGGTTCCATTCCCAGTTTTCCAAGGAATCTCCATAATGCTTTCCAAATTGACTGCATCGATTTGCAGTTCCACCAAAAGTGTATGAATGTACCTTTTTCCCCCGCATTGTTGCCAGCACTTGTTGTTGTTTGTATTCATAATGGCTGCCACTCTTACTAGAGTGAGATGGTATCTTAGAGCAGTATTAATTTGCATTTCTCTGATTGCTAGAGATGATGAGCATTTTTCATATATTGTTGATTGATTGTATATCCTCTACTGAGAATTGTCTGTTCAGGTCCTTGGCCCATTTATTGATTGGATTATTTGGGGGTTTTTTGGTGCTTATCTTGTTGAGCTGTTTATATGTCCTAGAGATTAGATGTGTGAGGGGTGTAAATCTGTTCCCAGGATGTGGGCTCCCTATTTACCTCACATATTATTTATTTTGCTGAGAAAAAAACTTTTTAGTTTGAATCCATCCCATTTGTTGATTCTTGGTTTTAATTCTTGTCTTATAGGTGTCTTATAAGGAAGTTGGGGCCTAGTCCCACTTGATGGAGATTAAGGCCTACTTTTTCTTCTATTAGACACAGAGTCTCTGGTTTAATCCCTAGATCCTTGATCCATTTTGAGTTAACTTTTGTGCATTGTGAGAGATGGGGATTCAATTTTATTTTGTTACATATGGATTTCCAGTTTTCCCAGCACCATTTGTTGAAGATGCTATCCTTTCTCCAGTGCATGCTTTTGGCACCTTTATCTAATATATTTGTATATTTGTGGGTTAGTCTCTGTGTCCTGGGCTACCTTTTTGTTTTGTTGCCAATACCGTGACATTTTTGTAACTATAGCTTTGTGATATAGTTTAAGTTCTGGTAATTATGATGTTCCTGCTTTACTCTTCTTGCTAAGGATTCTGTTGACTATTCTGGGTCTCTTATTTTTTCACATGAATTTCATGGTTACTTTTTCTATACCTATAAGGAATGACATAGGGATTTTAATTGGAATCTCATTGAATCTGTATAGCACATTGTGTACTATGGCCATTTTAACAATATTAGTTCTGCTTATCCAGGAGCACAGGAGATCTTCCCATCTTCTAAGGTTTTCTTCAATTTCTTTCTTTAGTGTTCTGTAGTTTTCATTTTAAAGGTCTTTCACCTGTTTTTTTAAATTTATTCCCCAAGATTTTTTTTTGAGGCTGTTGTGAATGGAGTAGTTTTCCTAATTTGTCTTTCAGAGGATTCATCACTGATGTGCATATATAGAAATGCATTTGATATTGTATCCTGCTACTTTGCTGAATTCATTTATTAATTCTAGAAATTTTGTGGTGGAATTTTTTGGATCCTATAAGTATAAAATCATGTCATCAGCAAATACTGATAATCTGAGTACTTTTCCTATTTGTATCCCTTTCATTTTTTTCATCTTTCTAATTGCTCTAGCTAGAGGTTCATAGCTAGAACTATGTTGAATAGAAGTAGTGAAAGAGGGCATCCCTGTCTTGTTCCAGTTCTTAGAGGGGAAGCTTCCATTATTTTTTTCCATTTAGAATGATGCTGGCCTTGGATTTTGCATAGATATCTTTTACAATGTTGAGGTATATTCCTACTATCCCTAGTTTCTCTAGTGTTTTGAACATGAAAGTTGCTGTATTTGGTCAAATGCTTTCTCTGCATCAATTGATATAATCATATGATTCTTACTGTTAATCTGATGAATCACATTTATTTATTTCTGTAAGTTGAACAAATCTTATATCCCTGAAATGAATCCCAGTTGATCATGGTGCACAATTTTTTAAATGTGTTTTTGTATGTGATTTGCCAGAATTTTGTTGAGAATTTTTGCATCTATGTTCATCAGAGATATTGGTGTGAAATTTTCTTTCCTTGATGTTTCTCTGACTGGTTTTGGTATGAGGATGATGCTGGCCTCATAGAATGAGTTTGGAAGGGTTTCCTCCTTTTCTATTTCATGAAATAATTTGAGGAGTATTTGTATTAATTCTTTTTTGTAGGTCTTGTAGAACTTGATTGTGAATTTGTCTAGTTCTTGGCTTTTCTTATTTGATAGGCTTCTTATGGCATGTTCTACTAGTGTTTAAAATTGATCCGTTGAAATTGTGTATATCTTCCTGGTTCAATTTGGTTAGGTTGTATACCTTGATAAATTTGTGGGTGTCTTTGAGGTTTTCTATTTTATTGAACTATCAAATTTCAAAATATTTTCTAATAATTTCTTGTCTTCTACTGCTTTTGGGGTTGATTTGCTCTCCCCCCCCCCCAGGGCTTTGAGATGTAAGTCAGGTTATTTGTTGACTTTTTCTTCTTTTAATGAATGAGTTCAACCCAATAAACTTTCCTCTTAGCACTGTCTACATAGTATTGCAGGGATTTTTGATATGTTGTATCAGATATAAATTGTCTTTTTCCTTATATCCAGTAGGTTTGCAAAAGATGTTACAGTTTGTAGTGGTGAGGAAAAAGAAGAAAAAGAGAGATGATCCCATGCAAGGCTCCCTGTTGCTTCTTCAACAGGATAGTGACTGTAAGCACAACTAGTAGGCATACCTCTGGTGCTTCTGGCCCACAGGGACTTTGGTGATAATCTTCCAGGTCCTCATTGTTGTCTCTATATGGCTGTAGCCACATCCCTAGTTGGTAGTGGCATGTAGCATTAAGTCTGTAGATATCTTGCTATTGGTCTTCCAAGCCTCAGTCCATGTCCCAAGGTGTAATCTGCCCCTATTGAAGGTGGTGGAGATGGCAAGGGAGGTAACCCAAGATGGCAGTGGAGGTGTCCCAAGATGAATGCAACTGCTTTGAGAGATGAGGTTGGGAGAATGGGCTCTGCAGTGATGTTAGACAACCTCTTTAGTGATGGCACACATTGGTGTGCAGTACAGCAACAGGCAGCTGCCACATGGCCCTGTCCATTGTCCCACATTGGAGAGTACCACATGGACTATGGCAGTGACTGCAGTGTCCCAAGATGGAAGTGGTCTGGATTCAGCCACACTTTGTGGATGGGGAACTGCAGTGTGGTGATCTTTTCCACACCAGGCGCGGTGTTCCTCAGTTCATGACTCTAGGGGAGGCAGGTTGCATGGGGTTCTGGCCTGGACTCCAAGCATAAAATAATATTTTAATACATCTGAAAAGGTGAATTACCTACATATATATAATTATAAAGTTCTCTTTTGACTATATTAACATGCTTCATGGATACAAATTGTGTTTGTGTGCATGCTTATCAAAGCATTATTATCTAAAGTACATGTATGAAAACACAAATTGGTGTGAATACACTTTGTATACAACCAGAGATATGAAAAATTATCCTCTATATGTGCAATAAAAATTGTAATGCATTCTACTGTCATATATAAACAAGAAAGAAAGAAAGAAATAGAGTACAGAATTCTTAGACAAAAATAAAAATATACAAAGAGAAGTAAAATGAAAAGTCATGTGAACTTAAAAAAAATCTTAAGTTTTAAGTAGTTCCTATTTATCACATAGGAATATATACCTTAAAATTTAAGGCTATTATTTTAATTTGTGACAAATGGAGATGAGCTAGTGGGTTTATGTGAGGGAGTTACAAGTAATCAGAACTCCTACATATGTGTGACAATAAAAGTTATGTTTAAATTAATAAAACATTCTACCTTTTACAAGCTGAGTTATTTCCTCCAAAACTTACACACCGAAGTCTCAGTCTCCTAATATCCTGTAGTGTGACTATATTTGAAGATGTAGTCATTAAAGAGGTAATTAAACAAAATGAAGACATCAGAGTGCATTTTCATGCAATATTACTGGTGTTCTCATAAGAAAAGTAAATTTAGAAATAGACATATAGAACAGGAAAATGTCATGAAAACATGAAAATGGCTATCTACGAGCCAAGTTGGAAGTACTCAGAAGAAAGCAACCCTATACATACCTTGATGTAGACTTTTAGGCTCCAGAATAATAAGATAATAAAATTCTGATGTTTAAGTCACCCCATACATGGCATTTTGTGAGGACAGTCCTAGAAGACTAATAGTGTTTAAAGTGCAACTTTGCTTTGGTTGGGGGAATCTCCCAGGAAGAAAAGAACTCCCAAGCTCTGTAGCATAAGAGTATGAAATTCAAATGTATTTTTCCAAAGTAGAGGGCAAGAATCAAATTGAAAGTTATAAGCAAAAAAAAAATCAAAATCTTGGCAGCCTAAAGAAAATTAACATATTTCTTATAGAAATATTTCCCATAATCTAGGCACAGAAAGATAATAATTTTTTTGCTTGCATGTGGTTATGAATGACAATTGCAGCTATCATAGTCTATTGATCTTATTTAATAGTCTTTAAAGAAATAATTCAATCTTTGCCCCAACACATAAAATAATGTAGAAATGTAAAATAAAATAAAATGTCTATTTTATTTGTTGAAATAAATGAGAAAAGAACAATGAATAATAGGGAAAAACTATTAAACTTAAGTAGCATATTTTAGAAAATAAAGATATTTTATGAATAAAAATAAAATGTGTTTATAGGAATATTAATCTTAAGAAGTTATGGCTCTTTATTCTTTTAATATAAGAAACACTCTTAATTTTAATATAGCCATTTGTATCAATCTTTTCCTTTATGATAGCAGTTTTTTGTTTTTGTTTTTGTTTTAAGGAACCTATTGCTACTTCAATGACAGGCTGGTTGTATTCCATTTTATTTTTTTTAAGAATTATTATTTTAACTGTTATGCCAGGATACAGTTTCTGTATATGTGTTGATAAAAAGATTGCCTGCCTGTCTCCCTTGTTTTTTCCTTCTCCATTCTTGCCTGGCTGATTTTCTTCATTCCTCATTTTCTCTTAAACTAATCCAAACCGCTCAGCAGTATTGTTCGACAAGTGATTCCTATTTTCAATGTTCTTCCTAAAAAATCAAATGGCCAGTGCAGTCTTTCTGGACTTCTGTACTCTTTGGTAATACCATGGATCAGAGATGGCAAATGTAGCACATCTAAGCCACAAAAGTCTCCTATCTATAAGATTTTGTAATCACATTTATATTAATTAGTAAATGGTACAAAATGCAATACAGAATATGTTTGAATAGGCACTTCAAAAGAGAGGATGTACAAGGTCATGAAATATCTCAATTACATTAGTCATCAATGTCAATTAAAAACTTCAGTTGTATAACACTACAAGTGAAGCAGACAGACTAAAATTGAAAAAGACCGTCAATAACAAGTATTGTGAAGGAAAAAGAACTCTTATAAGGTTTTGAGGCAGTGTAAATTGGCATACAGTATTTGATAATTTGACATTTATCTACCAAATTTGAAGTACTCTTCTTGAAAAACTCTATGTGCTTCAACAATAGAATGAATTCAAGATTAATGATATATTTATAAAATACAGCACTACACAGCAAAGAAAATTAAAATGGCTTAGGTCAATATGAGGAATATTACCATGTTCAAAATTCTTATTAAACAACATAACATAAAAATAGATGAAAATAATATTGTTATATAGTATTCAAAGAAGCAAAGATAGTGGTAGCCAGGTGTGGTGGTGCATGCTTGTAATCTCAGCAGTTCTGAAGGCTGAGGCAGGAGGACTGTGAATTCAAAGGCAGCTTCAGGACCTTTGAGGCACTAGCAATTCAGTGAGACCCTGTCTCTAAATAAAACCACCCAAAAATTATAGTGTTAAACTTTAGGCAGGAGACAGAAGTGTTTGGGAGAAGCAGGAAGTGGCTAATCATAATATTTTATTTTGTAGCCTGAGTGTTTATTAAGAGATTCTGTTCTTCTATAGTGTTAAATTTCTTTTTTCAAATTATTTATAAATGAACCTGTGGAAAATATACAGGAACATGTATTTTTCTAAAATGTTTGATTACAATTCAATAAGACAATTTTAAAAAGTCAACAGATTTGAACAGTTTGGGGTAATAGAACACAGTGGTAATAATGTAGTTTATGAATCCACTCAGGAATAAATAAACAAAATAACAAAAATAAACATAAACACGATAATACCTAAAAACTAAAAGGAAGATAAAATGAATGAATATAATTTTTTATTAAGTTGTTTACACAATCAAATTAGATAAGGAATTACTACAAGAGTCTTTAAAAGACTTTATTTTTATTTTATTCTTAGCTGAATATATTTTATAGTCAAATGTGCCTACATATATATTTTAAATTTTATTCTGCTATCTTATTTTTCAAAGAAACATTGTTATCATTACTTTCACATTAGATATATATATATATATATATATATATATATATATATATATATGTGTGTGTGTGTGTGTGTGTGTGTGTGTGTATGTGTGTATATGTATATATATATGTGTGTGGTGTATGTGTGTATGAATGTGAGGAAGTAGATATAAGAATATATATATATATATATATATATATATATATATATATATATATATATATTAGATATATATGAATATATATATTATATAATATATATATATTAGATATATATGAATAAGTAGATATAGCTATAACAGACAAGTAACTATTCTAACATTAGATTTCAGTGTTAGGACAATAGAGAACTCAAATAAAAATTGTGAAAATTTTGTAAGGATGCTCTAATATTAGATATACATTCAAAACATTACTATGAGTTCATTAATTTTTAAATGCATTTTCCTAACTCTATATGGCAAAATGACATTACTAACACATGAACTAAAGCACCCATGATATCTAAGATAAACATAAGCTCATAGTATGAACTCCCCAGTATCAAGACTGGGCTAGTTATTGTGCCTGTGAAAATTCAACCTGTTTGACACAGATAGATGTTAAGCTCTGAATGCAGCATGCGTAACGCTCACAGTGACCAGCATGCCACTTGGGGAAAACTAAATAGCATACATCCCAACTATCTTTCTGTTTTATCTCTAGGAAGCCTATAATCTATTAAACATCTTTACAAATCTTTGTTGGTTAGACCTCTTTGATTGACCAGTCATAACAATAATTAATGCCTGACTTCTGTCATTTTGGGCACTCTCATCCAGCTGTGTTGCTGTCTCTCTTACATTATCCATTCTCTACAAAGGAGAGCCTGGTGATACCAATGATCCTTACTTCATGATCTTGATGAATAGTGACTCACCAATTTCTCCCACCAAGTGTACAACTTAGAGGGATCTTCTTACCTTATATAATAAGTCCATTCCAGAGAGCCCATTTTTTAAACCTTTTTTTTTTACTTCTTTCTCCTAGGGCAATTCTGATATTCTCCCCTCACTTGTTTCTGGCTGGTTTTGTTTGTTTGTTTGTTTGTTTGTTTCTCACTTTTAAGTGGTCATTGCAGTAGCAAGTTGTGTTTCCTAGCTTCCAGGGGACATTGTAGTAGAAAGTTTTCCCAATATCTTGAAGTCTCTCTTAGGTCATTATATCCTGTATTTTGGGAATGCATACTCAATTCAATCAATGGTTGGATTTTTGCTCTCATATTTTTGCCGTCTTGTTCAAAAACCCACAAGGAATATGCCCCTGTTTCTTACATATTTGTGCTGACTTTCCTTCTAGTACATTTGAACAGCTATAACCCTTTGTTATAATGTTCTTTTCCTGTTTTAAGCTCAATGTATCCCCATCCATCTTCTCTGGGGTTGATCATTCTAAAAGTCAAGAAATTATGTGAAAACAGTGGGTAGTTTCTAAAGAAAACCCTCTCTGTTTGGGGGTAGAAGCCTCTGCAATGTCTTCTCTTTTTTTTTTAATTTTATAAAATGTATTTGTTGTAATCAGTTATAATGACAGCAGAATGCTCTTTGACTCATTGTACATAAATAGAGCACATTTTTTTTTACTTCATGGTTGTAAACAAAGTAGGGTCACATCATTCATGCAATCATACAGGTATGTAGAGTAATGATGTCCATCTCATTCTACCTTTTTTTCCATCCTCATGCCCCCTCCTCTCTAACTCAAAATGGATCAAGGACCTAGGAATTAAACCAGATTCTATGCCCTAATAGAAGAAAATGTAGTCCCAAATCTTTTTTATGCTGGATTAGGCCCCTACTTACTTAAAAAGACTCCTAAAGTGAAAGAAATAAAATTAAGAATCAATAAAGGGAATGGATTCAAACTAAAATCTTTTTCTCAGCAAAACAAATTAATGAGGTGATGAGAGAGCTGATAATATGGGAGCAAATTTTTACCACATGCACATCAGATAGAGCACTCATCTCCAGGACATATAAAGAACACAAAAAACTTAATACCAAAAAAACAAACAACCCAACCAATAAATGGACAAAAGAACATAGCAGGCACTTCTCAAAAGAAGATATATAATCAATCCACAAATATATTTTAGAAATGTTTATCATCTCTAGTAATTAGAGAAATACAAATCAAAACTACTCTAAGACTTTATCTCACTCCAGTCAGAATGGCAGTTATGAAGAATTCAAAGAACAATACGAGTTGGCAAAGATGTGAGAAGAAAAGGCATACTCATAAATTGTTGGTGAGACTGCTAATTGGTGCAGCCAATCTGGAAAGTAGTACGTAGATTCCTTAGAAAACTTGAAGTGGAACCACCATTTGACCCAGCTATCACTCTCCTTGGTCTATATCCAAAGGACTTAAAAACAGCATAACTATAGTGATGCAGCTACATCAATATTTATAGCAGCACAATAGCCAAACTGTGGAACCAACCTAGATGTCCTTCAAAAGATGAATGGATAAAGAAACTGGTATATATATATATATATATATATATATATATATATATATATATATATATGTGTGTGTGTGTGTGTGTGTGTGTGTGTATACAATTGAATATTATCAGAAATAAAGGGAATAAAATTATACTATTTGCAGATAAATCGATGGAGTTGAAGTAATAAATTACAGAGTATAGCAACTGGAATCATAAGTCAAATACACCCCAATACTCAGAGAATTCACAGGCATATATTCCTGTCTTACACACAAATGCATAGTTTTCTCTAACTACATACAAATAGATATAGTTATGAACTATTCATGGTAAGTGAAGTAAGCAGGTTTCAAAACCTAAAGGACAAATGTTTTCTCGGAAGAGTGGATGTTAATCTATAATGGAGGTGGTGGAGCATGGGATTAGTGCAATGTCTTCTAGCATATCAGAGATCTAATTCTTAGTAAGAAAAGGCAGGCAACTTTTGCAAGAAAGACAAGTCCTTTAACTTCCATCTCTTACTATCCCTCCATGTCATCAATTACAAGGTAATTTTGATGTAACTAGTAAGTTTTGATGTAATTTACTTGTTACATCAAACTATAAACTAGATAGCTCTGATGTATTAATAACCGTAACCCTCTCTCACTATCTTTATCTTTTCTGGAATGTCTGAATTATCCCATCTATTATAGCAGTTGCCTTTACTGGAACTTTTCCAATGGAATTTTCAATGAAATATTTGGCAGCTGAGAAACTATTGTGCTGAAGAAATTCACAACTCACCCATCAAAACTATACCCCAGATCTAATTTATGGTGCATAATTCAGTTCCAAATTCTCATTCTACAATATGTATTCTTTATTCAGATGCAAATTGTGTTAGTCTTAATTCTTTAATAAGCAAATATATAGACAGATAAATCAATCATATTATTTATTAAAGGCAATTTCCTTCAAAAAATGGAAGAATAAACGGGGAAAGGATTGAAGAATGACCAATTAATGATGAAGGTATGATTCCAGGTAGAGGAGTGAGGAAAGAAAGAAGGTGGAATAAAAACATCTTAGAATGCAAAGCAGGTCTAAAAAGCAACAAAAAGATTCTCAATCCAAAGTCACCTCTTAGGTGATTCTCATGACTCTCAGAAACAGAATTGACTTTATATCCCTGCTGTACTCAGACTTTCACTGAAGTCTTATGGGAAATGTGGCTCTGTGTGAACAGAGTGATAAGTTACAGAGTATAGTGGCTGGAATCATAGGTTAAACACACTCCCAATACTCAGAGAACTGACAGGCATGTATTCATGTCTTACACACATACATATAGTTTTCTCTAGTTATAGAAAATAGATGCAGCTATGAACTATTTAGTATTTTAATTTTAATAATCAGCCATTTAATAGTTTTGGTATATTATGTTTTACATTGGACATAAATATAAATACATTTTATGATGGCAAGTATACTTATTTAAGAATATATAACAATGTGTTAGAGAATTTGTTGGGGAATAATGGGTACTCAGTGGAGGACATAATTACATATATTTGGTGAATCATAAAAGTATTCAGAGAAGAAGCAGGTAGTTAATGTAAATATGTGTTTCAAATTTAATAAGATTAAGGAACTAGTTATAGAGGAAAATTATTAATTTAAGCATTTTTATAAATAAAGGCTAGTTAAAGTGGAGGAAAAATTATAAATGAGTGCTTTAACATTTTGACAAGAGAGCAATATAGAGCATAAACTAAAGAACTCTGAAAACAAGAGTGGACAATTTCTAAGATTCCTTATGACAGTAGAATGAAGTCAGCACTTTATTGTATAACAGGAATTCATAAATTGATTTTGATCATGGCAGAATTGTGATGAAAAAATTATAATGATTATTTTTGTATAAGTTTAATTATATCTTTTAGGATCCAAACTCTGTGGTGTTGGAAAAGTCAGAAACTAGAAGAAACTAAATCTGACTGTAAAAAACTTATATCCTAGTTATTGAGGGGGAAAAAGTTAAAAAAAAAGGAAAGAAAAAAAAGACATTTCTAAGCTATCCAGTGCTATGTAACATGGGGAGGAGAGTGAAGAATTGCAGTCATCTATTGATGGACAACTAGGCTGATTCCACATTTTCTCTATTATTATGAGTAATTCCACAGTAAACTTAGGTTTTCAGATATAATTATTTTTGTTGACTTCAATTATATATAATTTGACTATATATGGATAAAGAAAATATAGTACATACACATTTTAGTATTATTCATCCATAAAGAAGAATGAGATTCCTTCATTATATGGAAATTGAAAGGAACTAGAAGGTATCATGTTAAATGAAACAAACCATACACAGAAAGACAAGCATCATATTTATTTTCTAAGGAAAAATAACACACGCATACACACAGAGAAAAAAATCTCAAGTACTAACTTAATATGATTTTACTAAATTTGTATATATGTCCAGAAAAAAAAATATATATATACCCTCAAACTTTTATGCAAGCAAACAAAGATTTTCTTTCAGACGTATGGAAATATAATGATTTATGACATTACTTACTGCCGCAGTCTGGCTGGGCACAAAATCACGAGCCACTCACAGCTTTGTAGATTCAAAACAGCAATTCTTTATTCCCGATCTCACACTGGCCCTCTACAAACACGTTCTGGGGGAATCCATGTTCCTGACCAAATACTCTCTCTAAATCCCGGGAGAACTCAAGGGGAACTCAGGCAGCAGGATACGCCCTATTCCCAGCAGGAATAATCTTAAACCTGGAACCGCCCTAAACCCGGATTGTCCTAAACTGGGAACGCCCTAAATCCAAGGAGAGCCTAAAACCCTGATCCGCCCTAAACCCGGATCTGCCCTGGTCCTTGAGCAAGGTCACCTTACATGCAATGTCACTGCAAAATGTCTAAGGCAAGTCCTATTTCCACGAGTCCTTCCACTAAGCAACATGGGGTACGCTGGCAAGGAAATTGTCATACCTACTTGGCTAATGGCTCTCAGCAACTTACCAGGTCATTCAACTGTAGAACTATGATTTATTTATTCTTCCACCTTTTTGAACTTAAATGTATTCAGGGAAATGTAAAAATGCTTTAAATGTTTATCTAAGTAAGTTAATAGCACAGTTTTTACAGAAAGTAAAAGCTTTCACAAAATTCATTTTTGATAGATATGTACTCTTCTGTATGAATCCAGATATGCTGAACATAGTCCATCATATAGCAAATGGTGTCTTATCCTATGATACATCATATGTGTTGTTGTAGGCTATGTAGCTTATACATTAATAAACTTTTCATTTACACTAAGAGATGAACTCTTTGTTTATAGGGTCACTATCAAATATTTTCATATCCCATGAAGGACAAAAAGCAGGAATAAGAGAAACATAGGTACAGACCGCCAAATTGTTTTATCAAATGATTGGTTATCTACACCAAGAAATGGTTTTAAAACTATCATTATATTTTTCTAAGTTACTTTCTGATTCAAACATTACTTTTTTCTTCAATTCAGATAAATACACAAGCTTAATGTTTAATAACAATAGAATAACTTTGCTATTACTATTTTTCATCTTGTTGTAGCTTTCAAATTTTATTTCTTTACCTTCATTTTTGATTAAAATAAACAGACATTTTATGGTGAAAAATTATTAAAATTCATACTGGATTTTATTATTTAAAAATTATCACTTCATTTTGCTGTATAAATAGAAATATTGTTTCTTTATTTAAAAAAAACTGAGCAGGGACTAACCATGTGATTACCCTCATTGTAAGGCAAGAATGACCCCATTCTCACAAGAGTGTACCTATCAGGTCATGCTGAAGACACAGGAAAACTTTTGTACATCTTGATATATCTCTTGACCAAGGAACTTGGCTATTTCAGTACTTGAATATTCCAAGTTTGCTTAAAGGTTAAAAATTTCACAATTTTATCTCTCTGGAGTTGAACTTTATTGGAAATAGAATTTATTGGTTGAATTGGAGTCATTATGATAAATATGAATGAAATGAAATGAAAAATGTAGAGACTGAGGAAAAAAATATTCATCATTAAGGTAATAAAAGATAGAGTTGTTTGGGCACCTTTTCCAGTTATGTGAACACTGAAAAACGATTATTTGGTCACAGGGTGGCCAAGCTGAATTCTCAGAGCTATTGACAACATGTTGGGAGAAAAATGAGTCTCTGCAGCGAGTGTTCACATGTGAATTGAGAGTACTGATAAGCAAGATTGAAGGCCAAACAGTTATTGATATAACACAACCTTCACAAAATGAAATTTGGAAAAGAGTGACCTGCTTTATGTTTTGTGAGCCACTGTGACTTGGGTTATTTTATGATATCTTCAACTCCACAAGCCAGAGACTGATGAAATTTGGGAGTAGTTTTCGACTGCAATGGTTAATCATTGCTTTCTTCAAAACAACTCATGTTAGAGGTATACACCAGACTGCTGTTTTGAAAAGTTAGTCAGCTGATACTGAGATAGCAGCAAGCATCAGGCAGGGCAAAAGATTTTCAAGAGCTTTTTCGATATCATGTGGAAATCCATCTCATTTTCTATTTCCCACATACAACTATGTACCGTGCAAGAGATTTGAGAGACTAAAAATTTCAGAAAATGATTCTAAATTTCAGTAAGAAATACTATTTCAATCTACAAATAAAATTATACTGCTTTTTAGTCCATATTTGAGAGGGCTAAAATCACAGAAGTAAAGTATAAATTTATTCAAAATATATTGAGCATATATATTCACTGACCCAGTCAATACCATGACATTGAGTTAGAATAAAAAAAATGAAATTTCATATTTGTATGAAGAAAGAAATGGAAAAGATTAGAAGAAGCTTTAATTTCTTGTGAATTTACTTTTCACAAATTTTCAATAGCAAATGCATTTTAAGAACTATTATTAACATATCCAATCTAGTGTTCCAAATAAAGTAGACAACAACATATAATTATTTCCACCATAAGTTACCACTTTAATGCAATTTTTTAGAAGGAAATTAACAATGCATATTAAAAAACTCTCTTAAGTGATTATGGAATAAAAATTCGAGATTACTCTTAAGGTAATAAGTATATGGCCAAGAAATTATCTTTTTATCACAGAGACTAACTTAAAATAACATAAATACATAATAAAAGTTATGAGATAAAGTGTGTTCGCAAAAAGTGTAGAATATTATAAGAATATTAAAGTTCTATTTGATATGGTGATATTTTATTATATATTACAAGCACTAAAAGATAAAATAAAAGAATGATCATGATACTATCAAATCAAACAAACACAAAGCAAATATTTTTGCAATAGTAATTTTTTTCTTTTGTTTTAAATTCCTAGAATACACCAATAAAGGCAACAAAATAAGTCTTAACCAATTCAAAAAAATTAAATAATATGTTACATCTTTTTTGTTCACAATAACACAAAATTAGGAGTAAATAGAATGTGAACCTTTGAATATTATAAAGATATATGATGACACATTTTTGAAGAAATGGTGGGAAACTGACAAAATCAGAAAAAAAAATAGAATTTTCCTTGAAATAAAAAAAAATTAAATAAAAACACAACAAACCAAGTCTGAGGCGATGCACAAAAGCATTTACTAAGATTTAAGAATATAACAATGAGTGTCTCCATTAAAAAATGAAAGAAAAAAGAAATATTTTATGTAAATAATAAAAAGATGCAGCTAAGTCTCTTAGCAAAGCAAGAACATACCTAAAACAAAATTGCCAGAAGGAAATAAACAATAAATATAAGAGCATGAATAAATAGTCTTAATAATAATATAAAAATCAATGACACATGAATTAATGTTTTGAGAATATAAGGAAAACTGACAAGCCTTCAGACAAACAGAGAAAAAAAAAACACCCTAGTACATAAAATTAAAGATGAAAAAGGTGACAGTACAACTGATGCCACAAAAATAAAATAAATCAATAGGGATAATTTTGAAAAACTCTGTGCTACCAAATTAAAAAATCTAGAAAAACATAAAAATATCTGGAAACCTGTGCCTTACTAAAACTGAACAAAGAGGCTATTAAAAATATGACTATTAGAGCATAAAGCATGGGACAAAATCTTTGCCACCTACTGTTCTGATAAGGGATTAAAATACAGAACTCAAAAAACTTCACAACAAAAATAACTGAAATAATGTAATCAATAAATAGGCAAAAGAACTAAAAGACATTTCACAAAAGAAGAAGAAATACACACAGCCAACATTTAATAAAAAGATTCAACACCCCTTGCAATCAGAAGAATGTAAATCAAAACTACATTGAGCTTGGTGCTATGGTACACCCCTGTAATCCCAGCTTTTCAGGAGTCTGAGACAGAAGGATCTTGAGTTTAAAGCAAGGCTCAGCAACTTAGGGAGGCCCTAAGCAACTCAGTCAGACCCTATCTCTAAATAAAATACAAAAAAAGGGGCTGGGGATGTGGCTCAGTGGTTAAGTGCCCCTGGGTTCAATCCCCACTACAAAAAAAGAAAAAAAAAACTACATTGAGATTTATCTTACCCCATTCCGAATGGCAATTATCAAGAATATGTATAATAAGCCAAGCATGATGGCACATACTTTGATCCCAGTGACTCAGGAGGCTGAGGCAGGAGGATTCCAAATGTCTGAATAGTCTCAGCAACATAGTGAGGCCATAAGCAATTTAGGTGGAACCTGTCTCAAAATCAAATGGGCTGGGTATTTGTTGTTAAGTTTTTTCAGTTTTCCTTATATTCTCAGAGGTATAAGTGGTAAAGCATCTTTGGGTTAAGTCTCCAATACCAAATAAATTTAAAAAAATACATAATAATAAATGCTGGTGAAGATGTTGGAAAAATGTTCATTCATACATTGTTGGTGGAACTGCAAATTTAGTACATCTACTCTTGAAAGCAGTATAAGCATTCTTCGAAACCTAGGAATGGAACCACCATATAACCCAGCTATCCTCCCACTCCTTGGTATTTATCAAAAACAAAACAAAACAAAACAAAATCCCCAATAATAACAAAAAACTGTAATTGGCAAACTATATTGATAGTCACTTTAATTTTTATAGGAGCACAAATCACAATAGTCAAATTATAAAATCAGCTCAGATGCCTACTAACAGAAGAATGGATTAATTTAAAAATGCATGCCTATCCCATAGCACAACAGTTAATAACTAGAATCAACAAATGGGACTTACTCAAACTAAAAAGTTTTTTCTCAGCAAAAGAAACAATAAGAGAGGTAAATAGGGAGCCTACATCCTGGGAACAAATCTTTACTCCTCACACTTCAGATAGAGCCCTAATATCCAGAGTATACAAAGAACTCAAAAAATTAGACAACAAGATAACAACCCAATCAACAAATGGGCCAAAGACATGAACAGACACTTCTCAGAGGAGGACATACAATCAATCAACAAGTACATGAAAAAATGCTCACCATCCCTAGCAGTCAGAGAAATGCAAATCAAAACCACCCTAAGATACCATCTCACTCCAGTAAGATTGGCAGCCATTATGAAGTCAAACAACAACAAGTACTGGCGAGGATGTGGGGAAAAGGGTACACTTGTTCATTGTTGGTGGGACTGCAAATTGGTGCAGCCAATCTGGAAAGCAGTATGGAGATTTCTCGGAAAGCTGGGAATGGAACCACCATTTTACCCAGCTATTCCCCTTCTCGGTCTATTCCCTAAAGACCTAAATAGAGCATACTACAGGGACACTGCTACATCGATGTTCATAGCAGCACAATTCACAATAGCAAGACTGTGGAACCAACCTAGATGCCCTTCAATAGACGAATGGATAAAAAAAAAATGTGGCATTTATACACAATGGAGTATTACTCTGCATTAAGAAATGACAAAATCATAGAATTTGGAGGGAAATGGATGGCATTAGAGCAGATATGCTAAGTGAAGCCAGCCAATCCCTAAAAAACAAATGCCAAATGTCTTCTTTGATATAAGGAGAGTAACTAAGAACAGAGTAGGGACGAAGAGCATGAGAAGAAGATTAACATTAAACAGAGACGAGAGGTGGGAGGGAAAGGGAGGGAGAAGGGAAATTGCATGGAAATGGAAGGAGACCCTCAGGGTTATACAAAATTACATACAAGAGGTAGCGAGGGGAAAGGGAAAAATAATACAAGGGGGAGATATGAACTGCAGTAGAGTGGGTAGAGAGAGAAGAGGGGAGGGGAGGGAAGGGAGGGGGATAGTAAAGGATAGGAAAGGCAGCAGAATACAACAGACCCTAGTATGGCAATATATAAATCAATGGAAGTGTAACTGATGTGATTCTGCAATTTGTATACGGGGTAAAAATGGGAGTTCATAACCCACTTGAATCAAAGTTTGAAATATGAAATATCAAGAACTATGTAATGTTTTGAACAACCAACAATAAAAAAAAATGCATGTGTGCATGTGTGCGCGCGCGCGTGCGCGCGCACACACACACACACACACACACACACAAGCACTAGAGTTTTATTTAGCCATGAAGAAGATTATGGCATTTGCTGGTAATGCATGGAATTGAAAAATGTGATGCTAAGTAAAATAAACCAGACTCAGAAAGTTAAGGGTTGAATGTTTTCTCACAGGCAGAATATTTCATTAAAAATATAACTAACATTGTACATTGTCAATATTTTATGTCCTTGATCAAATATACTTAGATTTTAGTAGATAAAAATATTGAAAATCTCTTTGTTCTTTTGCCATTGATTGGATTATGAATCCATTCCACCTTCCGAGAGTCATGTTTTCCAGCCATGAAATCTGCAGTTTGCTCATGGGGACTGCTTTGGCCAGTGAAGTGTTTGCAGGCAGGAATTAAATAACGCTTGTGAAGTGCTTGTAGGAGTGTACTTTATTTTGGTCTTCTGCTTTAGCAGAAGATAATTCTTCCAAGAGAAACCTTCTAATTTTTCAAAAAGAACAAAAACTTGAGGTATACAGCTCTCAAGTTCTTTCTGTCAACTTCAATCTAGATTATCCAATTTTAAAAATCTGATGACTGGGTCTAATTTAATAAGATATATTCCATGGCTGCCTAAATATATCAAAGTAAATTTTACTGCCATGTATAACTAAAAGAACAAATAAAATTTTAAAAAATATAAAAGGTAAAAAGTTAAAAAAAAATTGATGTTTGATCATACTCAGTCAACTTCAGTGGAACCACGAACCATGTTCTGGAAAAAGTAGATCCCAACTTCATATCTGTGAAAACATGTGATTTTCAGTTTAAATTACTGAATTTTAAGGATGCTTGCTATAACAAGTCCTTGAAAAATGTAACTATTTTTAGTTGCAGAAAAAAAAGTGTTTTTATTAGGCTACTTATCTTTTCAGTCTAAAGCCATGATATTAAATTAGGTACAATAAAGGCCTCCATGTACCAAACTTTAATGACTTCTCTGACCTGTCATGGTAGCTACACTTACCTTTCTTCTCAAATGTAAGTTTTGCTCTTTGACGTTTGAATTTATGGGATCTATTACCTCCACTAAATTTAGGAAAGCTATTAGGAAAGCATTTGTATGTTCATTCCCAACTTGTAGACAAGAATAGCACAAATATGCAGGAAGATGTTGCTTCTTGCCTCATCAATTCATTTCTCAACATTTGTATAATTGAGATATACCTCCTTATACTTCATTAGTAACATGTGAACAGATCCAAAATAATAAATATTCTTCATCATTCTGAATCCCATTAGCCTTAGGGATCTTCCTTCTATAATAAAACCAAGAAAGTTTTAATATCTGATCTTTAATGAAGGTAATCCTTAGGTCCAGATTTCTGTCTACCATCCAAGCTTAGAAGTGTTCTTAACTACTAAGGAAATACATTGAATTCACACTTTTTTGTTTATTTGCTTTGGTTTGTTTTCTAATATTTTATAAGGACTCATATTACATTCCTCTCAAACTATACTTAACACCCATATAATAATTTTCCATGAGGATTCCTCAGGTTTGTTATAATTTTGCAATTGTTGGCAGAGGTCACTGTCTAGTGACAGTTTATAACTTCCACTATGGATCTGGATGTTATCTGAGTCTGTTTATGTGTCCAGTGACAATGAGATTGAAGAGTGGTTCATGATGAGAATCATCATTGCCTTATACATCAACAAACACAAGGAAGGCCATTATAGGTTCTTTATGCAAAGAACACATTGCTAAACCATATTATACAGTTTAGAAAGGAAAACATTTGGATAGTATATCTGTATCATGATTTACATATAGTAAAAAAATCACAATTATTCATTGATTATTTAGTGATACCAACTGACAACAAATGTATAGGACAGATTTGGATTTTTTAAAAAAAATCTATAAAATGTATACTTGGGGAATTATAAGTAAGATAAAAAAGTAACTAATATTTTTTTTTCTTTATCTGCACTAGCATTGTTTATTAATTTACACTTTTATTTTTTATGTTTATTTTTTGATATTATTTAAGAATGATAATTGAAAAATCATCACTTTTTCCCCCCAAAATGTTCAATTTTTAATGTGTTAACTTGTTACAAATTTATTTCCTTTGAAATAAATTATTTGTTAATAATTTAACTTTCTGGAACCTAAAAGCAAAACTAGTAACATGGTGTCATCTTTCACAAGGTCTTCTAAACATGGCTGTGTTACATTATATTAATGATATCAAAATGGAGTTCAAATGAAAACCTCAGAAAAGTTGAGAAATGTTGTATTCATAAAATTGGCAATCATCTTTGAAGCCACAATCTTTAATTATCAATGTGCTAATTAGAATGTTTTAATTATACACACACACACACACACACACACACACACATACACAGAAGTGGTCCTTTGATGTTTGTTATCATTTGGATCTGGAATACTCCATCAAAAGACCATGTGCTGAAAGCATAGTCCAGAGTGCAGCAAGATTCAGAGGTGGGGCTTCTAGGCAATGATTGAATCATGAGGACTCTGACTTCATCACAAAATGGATTAATCCAGTTAAAACTGAATGGACCTAGGGTGGAGGTAGAAATAGTTGGAGAAAATAGGTCACTGGGTGCATGCCGTGCAATGGTTTGTCTTCTCCTCAGTGTATTTCTCTCTCTCTGCTTTCCATTGTATGAACAAAGCAGTTTTATTCCCCCTGTCCATTTACCATAATATTTCCTCCTTGGAGCATACCAAAAATAGACTGAACTTACTGGTACTGTGAAACAAATAAAATATCCCTCCTTTATGTTTTCTTGTCACAATAATGAGAAGCTGATTACACAGTATACATGGTGTATTAGTTTCAGGAAACCCTAGAGATAACAAAAATCACAGATGTTCCAATTTCTTATATAAATTGGAATGCTATTTGCATACAACCTAGAAATATCCTCCTGTGTAGTTTAAATCACACATAGATTGCTTATAATTCTTAATATAATATAAATGCTATGCAAATATTTGTTATATTGTATTTCTTAGGGCATATTGGAAAGAACAAAGTCTGTACATATTCAGTGGAGTTACAATACTTTTCCCTGTGGATTTATATATGTGTGTTTGTATATATGTAAATAGGTATGTACATGTGTGTGAAAAATATACACATTCCAGGATCCCAGAGTGTATAAATCATTTGTCATTGGAAGAGACTTTCTAGTCTTTGAGAAATGAAGTTGACAAAACTGATATATATGGTTTGAAAAATGATATTAATAATCAGTATTTATTGAGTTCACTATGTATGTAATTACACACACAGATAATAGTATAGGTGCTTACATATCAAATTTATTGTTAAGATATGTCTGAATAAAACATTAAAAATATGACAGCTTAATATAAGGAAAACAAAATTTCCTGCAAAGCAGTAATTGTATTTCATAGTATTTGAATACAATGTGAGAATTTTAAAATCTAACAAAATATGTCTCATTGGATATATTTTATAAAAAAAAACTGAAGCTGATTTTTATTTTAAAAAGTCAACTTCACAATTATAAATAATTATTTTTTAATAATTAGAGTTGCATTTAGATTTAAACTCATATGAAAATTACTTCTGTATAAAGCTACTGACAAAAGAATGAAATTACTTAATAAATATAATAAACTAATTTATCAATAAGAATATAAATTAAAAAACAAGAGATACAGTAACAAGTATAATAGTATAATATAATGGATAAGCTAAAAATTTGTGTGTTTCTTGATAAAATAACAAATCGATGACTAGAAACTCAGAATTTTACACTGGTACAGGTAAAACCAAAAATTAACATTTTAGAGACTATTTAATATAAATCTGTGTTAATGTATTTGAAGTTAATTTTACTTTTGATATTATGTAAATATATAGACAAAGAAGTTCAAATCCGGAATGATTAATTTCCTTAGAAAATACCATTACAAATTGTGATATTTTCCTCTTTGAAAACAACATAAGATTTTGGGATATGGTAAGGAAGTGCCAGTAGATGTCATTTGTATTAGTACCTATTAAACCTAACATAAATTTCTAATCATTTTTAATTCCATGATTCAACATAAATAGTCTAAGAATAGAGATTATTCTTCTAGTTAGTTAACTCTAATACAGATTTTGTTTATAGTAAAATTAGCACTATCTTAAAAATGAGCCCATTAGTAATGGTACAAAGGTATTTTCAGCCCATAAAGTCATTATTATCTCTGGAACAATTAGTAACTCCTTTAATGTTCTAAATTGTTTCTTCACTATCCATCAGCAAATAATGATGTCTCCTGTGGTGGATAGCCAAAGCATTAATCCTTGCAGAGAATATTAATGTTTAAAGAGAATGTAATTATTGATTTTTATAAAAATGAAATCATTACTGCATTACTTAATATATTCAATGATAATGAATATAAAGATATTACAATTAAATTTTCACAATACCTCTCTACTCCATTAACAAAAAATTTTTATCAAGGTTCTTATTATATTTATTCTAAAATTTTAAAACCCTTTGGATCACTAGGATACTCTTCAAACTTGTTCAGAATGAATATAACCCTGAGTCCCTAAAGCAATGATTATGCTGCTGCCACATCCTGATAGCTGTGGTTTTGAATTGTACCATGGCAATGATATGTAAATGACATGTGGTTTTAAAGTTTCTGCAAAGCATTTTGGATGAAGATAAGCATTAAGTCGAAGGTTAACTTTGAGATTGAACTAAATAATCTCAGTTGAGACTGAAATGCTGACAATAGCAATGCAGAACTATCCTTTGGTTGACCTCAGCAACCTAGACAGCCTGCAGGCTTGCCTATAATTATTTAAATGAGTAACCAGGTAAAGTGGGAGCGTGCAAAAAACTTAGCAGTAAGATATTAATCAAAATCATGTAAATATCTATCACAAAAGAATCTTGAGATTCATAATATCTTTTGCGTGTATTAAATTGCATGTATATGCCTCTTTCATTCACTTGTGGATTTGGAAGCAAATTTTGTGTTACTGATAGATAAAACTCAGAATTTTACAATGGTACAGATAAAACAAAAAATTAACATTTTAGAGACTATTTTATACTATTTTATTGTGAATGTGTAATTGTACATGTTATTTGTTAGGATCTTTCGAAGTTTTAAGCAAATGTTATATAATGTAATCAAATATGTATGTGTATATATTTAATACTTAGATAAAAAGGAAAATCTACAAAGCAAATAAATAATTATTAATTATAATATGCAATGTTTTTACACAGATCAAAAGACATTTAAATAAAGCTGAAAAGGTATAACAGAAATTCTGAAACTAGATACCAAATTATGAACAATATATAGCCCTAATCATTAAGCAATTTGTATTTATTTCCAAAAGGGAAATAGACAGATTGTTAAAATCAGATTTGGATGTACTAATCATAATCGGTAATTAAATGCAATTCATAGATAAGTGTACTTATATCAGTGTAATATAAGTTATTGTAATATTACACAAATTGTCTCCAGTTTAGCAAATACAGACATATTCCAGAAGCTCTGAAATAAATAAATTATTAAATAAATAGAAAAAAGGCATTATATCACATGTTAAATTTTAACATAACTTCTATAACTGTATGAATATGTAGTGATAGTTTTTAAAAAGGAGAAGAAAACAGCAATACAGAATGAGGAAATTAGTTGTGGTAAGAATAAAATTGGAAAAGATGAGAGAAGTAGAAGATGGTGAAGATGAAGACAAAGAAGAAGACCAAAAGAAGAAGAGGAGAAGGACCAGAACAACATAGAAATTGTGCAAAAGAGCATGAGGTTCTTGGGCACAATTAGAAATAGGTAAAAATAATGGGGAATTTGTTTTCCTACTATTAGTATGTTGTATTTGTTCTCAGAGTAAAAAGAATGTGATAGAGTCATCTGTGTTTCCCAAGGAAGTCGTTTTGTAAGGGGGAATTATTTGTACTTATACCTTAGGCTCATTGATGAATTTCCCATCTTTAATGACATTTCCCCAAAAATATTATAGATATTTAAATTAATTTTATTTTCTTTTATCATGTTTAATTTTTACTGAATGATTACACTTTACTGTTTTCTACTTAAACTAGTGGGTAACTGGTGCTGTCTTTTGAGTATTTCATTTCTGTGTGTGAATTAGTGCAGCCATCATGGAAAAAAAAATATATATATATTTCCAATATGGGAATATATCAGGAGGAAATTGTAAAAAAAAATGTTTCAGAAAGTGATATTTGCACTCCTCTGTTTATTGAATCATCATTTATGATAGATATGAGGTGGAGTTATCTTAGTGTCCATGGATAAAGAAAATGTGGTATATCTATACAATAAAAACTATTTGGCCTTAATAAGGGAAACAATCTTATCATTTACAACATACATGTTCCTGGAGGACACTGTGTTATGTAAAATAGGCCAGGAACTGAAATGCAAATAATGCATAATTTCATTTATATATGTATTTATTTATTTTTGTTTGTTTGTTTTTGTGGTGCTAGGAATTAAACCCAGGGCCTTGTGCATGCAAGGCAAGCACTCTACCAACTGAGCTATATCCCCAGCTTCTCACTCATATATTTAATTTAAAAAGGTTAGTTTCTAAAAGCAGAGAGAATAATTTTGGTTACCCAAGGCTGGAGATTTAGGGTAAGTTGTGGAAAGGCTTGCCAAAGAAGACAAATTTTAGTTAGATGAAAAGAATATGTTCAATAGATCTGTTGTTTAATACATGATTATATTAAATACTAATGCATTCTATTCCTAAAAATCACTAATAAGGCAAATTTTACCACCAACAATGTAATATGACTGGTAGTGCATATGATAATTAGTTTGATGTGGCCATTGTACAGTGCACATAAATTTCAACACATTGTATTGTACATGATAAATAAGTGAATTTTTGTCAACTAAAAATTATAAACATATGAGGTTGTTATTATATCTAAATGATAGAGTATTTTCTTAGCAAATCTGAGAACCTAAATTAAACACCCAATGCTGAAAAAAAAGAAAGAAAAGAAAGAAAGAAAAAAAAGATAAATAAGAACCAATGAAGGCCCTAAAATATTTGTTTTCTTCTGGACCATTTATAACCATCGTGTACCTCCATTCTCCCAAACTATCACATTCCATGACTATAATATTTATAACCATCATGTACCTCCATTCTCCCAAAATATCACATTCTATGACTATAATACTTGTACATATATTTTCCCTAGAGCACAATTATCTGTATCATACACCATACACCAACACAAAAGATGGTTATTGTATCCTATTTGATAAATATGTCAATAATATAATATCATATCTTTATATTATTATATAAAATGCATGTAACTAGTATATTATCCATAAATTGATAGTTAATTCATTTGATTTCTTCTAGTTTTTGGACAACATTTTAATTATTTATTTTTAAAGTAATTAATTATTTAGCTTTTGGAATTTTAAAGCTTTCTTGGGGCATTTTATGGAAAGTCAATATTGCTGGCAATAAAGACGTTTTCTTAAATTCTTAAGTGTTTATCCTTCCTATTAGTAATTAGGGACAATAATTAAATGATGAATAAGCATATAGTGACAATAGCATTTATGCATCCTTCTCTTAGATGTGATATATCAAGAAGTACTAATGTCCTGATAAATGATAAAAATGATTTTATAAAATGATTTAGGTAAAAAAGATTTTTCTATTTTACATTAGAAGAGAGCAAACTGTGTTAAAATAGAAATACATAGGCTTTAGCATTTTATATATTAAAACAAAATATAGCTTACATTTTTAATTTTAGTTATTCTTTGATAATTTGTAAAATAAAATATAGGCTTGTATCTAGACAAGCCTAGAGACTTGATATTGAATATTTTAAAGGTGGTCCAATCTTGCCTAAAATAAACATAAAATCTAGTTGATAAATGTCATAGGGAAAATGTGATCACACTGTATGGCATAATGTGATATCCTGTCTGTCACACTAATAGCTATATCGGTTTTATAACAAAGTGTAAGATCATTTCAAAGCAGTAGGTTATTAAATTTATGAGACATTGCAATTATACCTTACATAGATGTGGGAAAAGAAAAATATTAGCACAGTTTGAGGATTATAAATAGGAGAATGTTTAGGGAAATATTTTATATATGTACTTCAGGGGAAAAAACATGTTTGATTCAGTTACTGGGATGGAGAGCAAACACAAAATTAATTTACAAATCATGAAATATTGTCTTTCATAATTATAGAGATTAATACAATATGACCAAAGTTATTTTTTAATAACATAAAATAAAAATACATAATACTCAATTTTTATGGGGGAAATAATACAAAATACAGTAATTCAAGGAAAAGGCAATCATCATAAGAAATATCAGTAGCATGATATTGAGGGAGGATTATATTTCAGGGAAAAAATGTCTTTAACTATAGGTTAGGCAAGGCTAATCAAAGGGTGAAGACATAGACACACTTGAAGCTCCTTGATAGGGAAATAGTGGTGCCACTAACCAAAAATTAATCAGAGTTATGCCTGTTTTCCAGACTTGTGAATAAAGCATCAAAGCTAAGGCAAATAAATTTTAAGTAGCTTAAGGTTCTAAAGATAGAGCAAGAGGTGTGGTTGTAGGAATCCTCTATGAGGGACTTATTAACAGCCATAAGAGGGGTTGTCATGAAATAGCATAGCCATCTTCTCTCTCATTCTTTTATATAATAGATATAAAATATGTCATATATATATATATATATATATATATATATATATATATATATATAGTACAAATAAGAAACACGTGTATCTCAAATATACCAATTATGCCTGTATATTTCCAAAGGAAAGAATCTACAGATATATGTGATATAAAAAATATTGATATGTATATGATAATAGATAATCTATATATTCCTAAGTCCAACTTGGTAGATATGCATCTATTTTTCTTTATAAGTCAATATGTATAGACAAATATACAGTACATATGATATGTAGACATACACTACATTTATATAGTATGATTTATTTTTTCAAGTAATATTAATATTTATTTATTTTTAATTGCTTTTATTTTTAA
Source organism: Callospermophilus lateralis (assembly GCF_048772815.1). Lineage (NCBI taxonomy): Eukaryota > Metazoa > Chordata > Mammalia > Rodentia > Sciuridae > Callospermophilus > Callospermophilus lateralis. The sequence goes on from NW_027515420.1 coordinate 6,608,695, forward strand.
ATACATGACAGCAGAATGCATTACTATTCTTATTACACAGATAGAATACAATTTTCATATTTCTGTTTGTATATAAAATATGTTCATTCAAACCAATTCATATATACACAATGGAATATTGCTTAGCAAAAAAAAGAGAATAAAATCATGGCATTTACAGGTAAATGGATGCAGTTGGAGAAGATAATACAAAGTGATGTTAGCCAATCCCCCCACAAAGAAAAACAAATGATGAATGTTTTCTTTGATATAAAGTGACTGACACATAGTGGGATTAGGAGAATGAGCATGGCAGGAATAGATAAACTCTAGATAGGGCAGAAGGTTGGGAGGGAAAGGGAGGGGTCAGGGGGTTACAAATGATGGTGGAATGTGATGGACATCATTATCCAAAGTACATTTATGAAGATATATAGTGTGATTTACATAATACATATAATGTACATAGAAATAGTTATATATATATATATATACATATAAATATTTTGATTTATATATATATATATATATATATATATATATATATATATATATATATATATATATATATATAAATCAAAATTCTTCTGAAAGACAGATCAATAAGGGTTAGGTAGATAGATTAGATTGATTGATAGATAGATAGATTTGTGGAAGGATGTATTAAGGGAATTGTCTCCTATAATTATTGAGGCTGAGAAATGCCACACTGTGCCATTTACAAGTAGCAAACTCTGGGATCCCCTTGGCATGGTTGAACCCAAGTCTGAAAGTATCAATACTAGGAAACTTTTTGTGTTTTTCTCAGTCTAATGCTGACCACTTACAAATCCAGGGGCCTGCTGGTATTAGTTCTGGTGACCGAAGACTGGAGATCCTGGAGTTCAGATATCCATAGGCATGGGAGCAAACAAATGAAGCTCCGGGAAAGAGGAAAAACTCATTTTCTCTTTTTCCTCTACTCAGGAGCCCTGCTGAAATGGAGCCTGAGTTTACCCTGACTACATGGAACACAGATCTTCCCTTCTCATTCCACCAAATTCACAAATGACTATCTCTGCAAACATTCTCAAAGATAAACAAGAAATAATTATTTGCCAGATTTCTTGGTATTTGTGTTAGTTAGTTGTCTGAATCTGGGATAAAATGCCTGAGAAAAAGATGACTTACAGGAGGAATGATTTACTTTGGCTCATTATTTCAGAGATCTCACTCATGGTCAGTTGGGTCCACTTCTTTGGGTCTGAAGTGAGGTAGAATGTCCTAGTGAAAGAGCATGATGGAAAAAAAACAACAACCTTTTTTTGCCTCATGACAGCAGAGGAGCAGAGATAGAAGGGGAGGTATGGGAACAAGATATACATTTCCAAAGCATGCTCCTAGTGACAGACTTTTCCAAATAGGCTCTAATTCCTATGACTTAGATCACTACCCCCAAGATGCCATCAGTTTATTAATTCCTTAATGGATGGATCAACTGATGTCAGATTCCTTCTGATCCATTAACTTTTCAATAGCTCCACCTCTGAACATTACTACATGAGGAACCAAAGTCTTCAAAATGAGACTTTGGGGGGCATTCCTGATTGAAACCATAATAGAATTTCTCAATCTAGTCAAATTGACACCTAAAATCTATACAGATATGAGATATGGGGATATGGCTATATGTATAGGGGCGTGTGTGTGTACACACACATACACACACACACACACACACACACACACACACATACAAATGGAAGAAAGAGGGCGATAAAATAATGGAGAGAACTCATAATTAGTCAAAGATTAGAGGTGGTATTTTCTATATCTTCCCTACAAGGTGGTACCATCTGCCATTCATAAAGCCAAGTAAACTGGTTTCCAAGGCAACTGGACTTAGGGTGAATTCTGGGTGTCAGTATAATGTGCCTTTTTGATAAAATAAATTCGAGTGGGATAGGCCAACTTTGCAACATTATAAGAGATATGATAAAGACAACCTGAAGCAAAGTAGAAGTATATAACATAAATATTTGTAGAAAGCATATATGAGCTCCTGGTGAGCCTTAATTCAACAGGGTTTGTATAACATTTTCTCAGGAAGTAGACTGCTGGAGAAGGGTTAATAAAATAATTAGAAGGCATGAGAGTTTTTCAGGATGCCTATTGAACTCACTTGTGGTATGTACAATGACACATGTTGTAATCTAGTTAAACATTGAACCTACAGGTTTTCTAAGATCCCCAACTCTATCAAAGGAGGGGAGACCTAGAATATAAGGGAAAATTGTTAGAAAAATCTCATCTATGCACATATGTGACACACACACACAGAGCACTACAATCTAGGTAGACTTCACAAGTTAAAGTGAGTGTGAAAATTTACTATAATTAAATACACACTTTGGGTTTCAAATTGATTACACTCTACAGGACCAACTTGTATTGAAATGTGTTAAAAATTTGTCCAAATGGTTGATGATAAATTAATTGAAGACTGATAGAGCAGAGTTAAAATAAAATTGAACTTTTTTTTTTCTTTTATTTGGGACTATAAATGTAAACCCCCCCACATATATGTCATTTTATCACTTTTATGCACGTATTATTTTCCAATCATAGATCAGTTGTTCACTTTATTTTAAAAAAATAAAGGTTATTATTATTTTTAATTTAGTTAAAAATAGTAATGTAATATTATGATATAACTGGTGCTAAGAAAAATACTTTTATCAAAAGAATAGTCACCTTTCACATGCAGGAATTCTACTGATAATAAGACTTGGGGCCAGAGCCCAGCCTCCAATACAGGACTGCCAATTGCTGGGAGGCCAGGCCCAGCCCAGATCCACCCACACAAGCCTGCATGGGACCCAGGCTCACAGTAGGCCTGAGTTCACCCCTCCACCTGCAGGCAACCACCAGAGCCCAGCCTCTGGCATAGGACCGCCCCTTCTGTCCAACAGACTAACAGGAGAGGTCAAGCCTAGCAGCCCAGATCCACCCACACGAGCCTGCTCATGATCCAGGCACACAACTACTATGGAAGCCAAGGCCCTGACCAGGTCCAGCACACCTACTTGCACAGAACCCAGGTCCAGGGTAGGTCCAAGTTTGCCCCCAGAAAACCTGGGAGCCTAAGACTAAACCACTTCCAACTTGGGACACTGCAGTCACTTCCATAGCCTTCCCCATACAGTAGCCCCTAACTTTTTGTCAAAAAGGCCTAGAAGCAGTTGCATCTCAGAGCAGGCATCTAAAAGAATATGAAGCCCAACCTTTCAGCCCTCTGTAAGGGGTCTGTAAGACATTGTCTCTGTAAGACATTGTTTTCATCTTGGGGCACCTCAATTATTATCTTAAATTACTTAGGCTATTTCCTCCACCAACTTTAAATACAGTAGCATTCATTGAAGGACACCAGCAGGGTCTGGAAGCCCAACATCAAAGTGAGGTACAGACAATCTGCATGGATACTACCAGAATAAAGGGAAGAAACTGTGAAATCTCAGTTCCACACTACAAGAAAGGAAAACACATAGACAATGTGAAAAAACAAGAGAGAAAGGTACTCCAAACAAACCAGGATACTGAAACAACAGAGCCCATGGACAGCAAAGTTGATGAAATGTCAGAGAAGGTGTTAAGAAGATTCATAATGAAAATGGATCTGTGAATTAAAGAATGACCTAAATGAGCAAATACAGGCACAAATTGATCACTCTAATAAAGAGATAAGAGCAAATACAGGTAGCAAAAGATTACTTCAAGAAAGTGATAGAGACTCTGGAAAAAAATAAAGTTAGAAATCCTTGAAATGAAGGATATAATAAACCAAATTAAAAAACTCAATAGAAAATATGACAAACAGACTAGATCACTTGGAAGAAAGAACATCAGATAATGAAGACAAAGTATACAATCTGGAAAATAAAGTTTATCCCACAGTGAAGATAGTAAGAAACCATGAACAGAACATCCAAGAATTATGGGACAGCATCAAAAAACCAAATCTAACAGTTATTGGGAAACAGGAAGGCACAGAGTTCTAAACCAAAGGAATGCACAATCTCTCCAATGAAATGATATCAGAAAATTTCCAAAGCATGGAGAATGAATTGGAAAACCAAATACAAGAGACTTACAGAACACAAATGTACAAAATTACAACAGATCTACACCAAGGCACATTATAATGAAAATCCTAGCATACAGAATAAGGATAGAATCTTAAAATCTGCAAGATCAAGGAATCAGATCATATATAGGGGGAGTCCAATTCATATCTCAAAAGATTTTTCAACCCAGACACTCAAAGCCAGGAGATCTTGGAACAACATATACCAAGCTCTGAAAGAAAATGATGCCAAACAAGAATCTTATATCCAGCAAAACTAAGATTTAGATTTGATGATGAAATAAAAACCTTCAATGATAAACAAAAGTTAAAAGAATTTACATCTAGAGTGCCTGCACTACAGAACATCCTCAGCAAAATATTCCAAGAAGAGCAAATAAAATAACAATAATGAAAATCATCAAAGGGAGGGATTACACTAAAGGAAAATCTAATCATAAGGGAAACCTAGTCACATTAAATACCAAAAATAAACAAAATGTCTTGGAATACAAATCATGTCTCAATAAAAACCTTGAATGTTAGTGGCCTAAACTCACCAATAAAAACACATAGACTAGCAGATTGAATTAAACAACAACAACAAAAAAAAAATAGTATGCATCGCAAGAGACACATCTCTTAGAAAAACACATTCACAGACTGAAGGTGAAGGATTGGGGAAAATCATACCACTCATATGGACTCTGGAAGCATGCAGGGGTTTCCATTCTCATATCAAATAATGTAGATTTCAAACTAAAGTTAACCAAAAAGAATAAAGAAGGACACTATGCACTGCTTACGGGAAGCATACACCAACAAGACTTAACAATTATAACTATATATGCCCCAAACAATGGAGCATCTACATTCATCAAACAAAATATTCTCAAGTTTAAGATTCAAATAGACCACAACACAATACACAACACAATAATTTTTTGTGACTTTAACCTACCCCTTTCACCACTGGATAGATCTTCTGAACAAAAGCTGAACAAAGAAACTATAGAATTCAATAACACAATCAATAACTTAGACTTAACTGACATATATAGAATATTTCATCCTCCAACAAGTGAATACACTTTCTTCTCAGCAGCAAATAGATCATTCTCTAAAATAGACCATTTAATATTGCCATAAAGCAAATCTTAACAAATATAAAAAAGTAGAGATACTACCCTGAATTCTATCAGATAATAATGGAATGAAATTAGAAATCAATTATAAAGTTAGAAATAATATTCACTCCAACACCTGAAGACTAAATTATAGGCTACCAAATGAACAATAGGTTACAGAAAACATCAAGGAGGAGACTAAAAAAAATAGCAGTGAATGAGAACACAGATGCAACATATCAAAATCTCTTGGACACAATGAAAGTACTTCTAAGAGGAAAGTTTATTGTATGGATTTCATTCCTTAAAAGAAAAAAAGTAAACAAATAAATGACTTAAAATTGCATCTCAAAGCTCTAGGATAGAAATAACAAATTAACACCAAAAGCAGTAGAAGACATGAAATAATTAAAATCAGAGCTGAAATCAATGAAATTGAAACAAAAGAAATAATTGAAAAATATTGATGGAACAAAAAGTTGGTTCTTTGAAAAAAAATAAAATAAAATTGAAAGACCCTTAGCCATGCTAACAGAGAGAAAGAGAGAAAACTCAAATTACTAACATAAAAGATGAAAAAGAAAATATCATGATAGACTCTACAGAAATACAGAAGATAATTAGAAATTATTTTGAAAACTTGTACTCCAATGAATTAGAAAATATCAACGACATTGACAAATTTCTGGAGTCATATAATCTACCCAATTGAATCAGGATTAAATACACAATGTAAACAGATCAATTTCAAATGACAAAAGATAAGATGCCATCAGAAGTCTACCAACCAAGAAAAGCCTAGGACCAGTTGGATACACAGCCGAGATATACATGATCTTTAAAGAAGAACTAATACCAACACTCTTCAATTTATTCCAGGAAATAGAAAAAGAAGCAGTACTTCCAAATTCATGCTATGATGCCAATATCACCCTGATTCCAAAACCAGTCAAGGACACATCAAAAAAAAAAAGAAAGAAAGAAAGAAAGAAAACTTCAGACCAATATCTCTAATGAACATAGATGCAATTATTCTCAATAAAATTCTGGTCATTCAAATACAAAAACATCAAAAAGATCGTGCACCACAATCAAGTGGAATTCATCCCAGGGATACAAGGTTGGTTCAACATATGGAAATCAATAAATGTAATTCATCACATCAATAGAATTAAAGATGAGAATCATGTGATTATCTCAATAGATGCAGAAAAAGCATTTGACAAAATATAGTCGACACAATATAGTACCCCTTCATATTAAAACAAATGAAAACTTAGGGATAATAGAACATACCTCAATATCATAAATGCTATCTATGCTAAGCCCAGGCTGATATTATTCTAAATAGAGAGAAATTGAAGGCATTTCCTCTAAAAACTAGAACAAGACAGTGGTGCCCTCTTTCACCACTTCTATTTAACATAGCTCTTGTTACTGGCCAGAGCAATTAGACAGAAGAAGGAAATTAAAGGGATACACATAAGAAAAGAAAAACTCAAATTGGCACTCTTTGTTGATGACTTGATTCTAAACTAAACCCTTATCTCTCACCATGCACAAAACTCATCTCAAAATGAATCCAGGTCCTAGGAATAAAACCAGAGACCCTGCATTTAGTATTAAAAAAAATAGACCCTAATTTCTATCATGTGGGATTAGGCCCCAAATTCCCTAATAAGACTCCTTTGGCACAAGAATTAAAATCAAAAATCAAAAAATGAAATGGACTCAAATTAAAAAAAAAATTCTTCTAAGCAAAAAATAAAATTAAATTAAAAATTTTAAAAATAAAAACAATGTGTGGGGTGAATAGAAAGCCTTACATCTTGGGAGCAAATCTTTATCTGTCACACATCAGATAGAGCAATAATCTCTAGGGTATATAAAGAACTCAAAAATCTAAGCACCAAAAAACAAATAACCCAATCAATAAATGGATCAAGGACCTAAACAGACATTTCTCAGAAAATGATATAGAATTAATCCACAAATATATGAAAAAAATGTTCATCATCACTAGCAATTAGAGAAATGCAAATCAAGACGAGGATTTCATTTCGCCCCAGTCAGAATGGCAGTTATTATTCATACAAACACCAATAAGTGTTGGCAAGGATGTGGGGAAAATGGTACACTCAAATACTGCAGGTGGGACTGAAATTGCTGCAGCCACTATGGAAAGCTGTGTGGAGATTTCTTGGGAAATTGGGAATGGAACCACCATTTGACCCAGATGTCTCTCTCCTCAGTCTATACCCAGAGGATTTAAAAAGAGCATACTGCACTGACACAGCCACATCAACACAATTCACAATTGCTAAACTGTGGAACCACGTAGGTGCCCTTCAATAGATAAATGGATTTAAAAATATGTGGCATGTATAAATAATGGAATATTTCTCAGCAATAAAAGACAGTAAAATTATGGCATTTAATGGGTGGAGTTAGGAATGGTAATGCTAAGTGAAGTTAGCCAATCCCAAGAAACCAAATGCAGAATGTTTTCTCTAATATAAGGAGGCTAAATCATAGGGCAGTAGGAAGGGGGAGCTTGGGAGGAATAGATGAACTAGATAGGGAAGAGGAGATTGAGGGGAAGAGAAAGGGTATTGGGGTTAGAAATGATGGTGGAATATGATGGACATTATTATCTAAAATACATGTATAAAGACATGAATTGGTGTAAATATGCTTTGTATACAACCAGAGATATGAAAAATTGTGCTCTCTTTGTGGAATAGGAATTTTAAAGCATTCCTCTGTCATTAATAAATTAAAAAAAATATTTTAAAAGTAATAGGACTTGGTATATTTGGGTTGTATCTGCATGCAAAGAAAAACTTTCATATTTTTCTGTTAGGCAGGAATAATCTCATATTACACCAACATTAAAAAAAAATCACTTCATAATCTTTTTTTTTAAGTACACCACAAATCAGGACACTTTGAAAATCACAATAATACTATACACCCATATGGTCCCATTAGTGTGAATTAATGTTTCTCACTTACCCTTTACAGACTTGGATTTACTTTATTTTCCACCACTGTATTCTTAGAAAGTCCATAAATGCTCTTTATGGATAATGAATAGAAAATCTGGTTATATCTCAATGAGGAGTGAAAGAAAGTATAGGCCATGTCATACTCTTACATCTGAATCTGAGGAATGATTAAAAGAGAGCTTCTTATGATTTGTCTTCAAATCCTCCATCATTCCATTTGTCAAAGACTCTTTGTGAACTAAAAATGCCTCAGCCAAAGATATCATACTTCAAATAATATTTTGGATAAATTAATGGATACTGTGACAATAGAAAAAGAAACCTAAAGCTTTATTATAAGAGATTTAGTAAATTTAGGTTACTATATTTTCCCAGGAAAATTTCATTGTTCAATAATTAGGAAGGTGTGAAGAATTTGAGGCATTACTTATAGAACAGGGTATATAAGCAGCAAGCCAGACGCGCCAGTGTCATTTCAAGGTGAATAAGAGAAGTGGGAAGTGAAGTTGAGGAGTCCTCACTAACTTCACTATGTGAAAATTTAGTCTTTTAGGATCTTTCATATTGGATAACTTTCCTGAGCTGTAAGACTAACTAGTACTCTCACCGACAATACCTCTACCTGACTTTTGTCAGTTAATGTACTGATGACATCCTACACCTTATTTTCTCAATCTGGTTTATTTCACTTAGGATAAAGCTCTCTATTTTCATCCATTTTCCTGGAAGTGAAATAATTTTATTTTTCTTTTTTCTATATTGAATATCCTTGACTTGTTCTCAGTTTTAGAAAAAATACTTTCAGTTTTTCTCTATTCAGTATGATTTGGACTTTGTTTTTTGTTATACTGTATAGTCTTTACAGTGTTGAGATAAGTCCCTTCTATCTCTAGTTTTTTGAAAATATTTTTATCATAAAAGTGTGCTGAATTTTGTAAAGTAGTAGTATACACTCGATGTCCAGCAAGGTAGAAATCAAGCCCAAATTTTAAGAGACAAGGTCACTATGTATTGCTACAGGGAACAATCAAACAAGAAGATATTATTAATTTAAATAGTTATGCCTAAAACATTGGTGCACCTAATCACATAAATCAAACATCATTCAATGTAGAAGCTGAGATTGGCCCCAATACAATACTACTGGATCATGTCAACACACTTTTCTCACTAATAGGTTCTGTTTGTTTATACTTGAGAATATGTGTATCTTTACTGAAATACTCTTTCGTACATTGTATTTTTTCCCTCAGTTCATTCCTTTATTATCTTTTAAATCATAAATCATTTTAGCAATCAATTTTTTAAATTATTTTTCCATCCTTTTATCCACTCTGATATATGTGAATATAACATTCATAAATTTTAGAGGAGTCTTCTTGTTGATTCCACATTTCAGAAGTCATGCATCTGTTGTGATGGATTCCTTTTTCTCTATTACATGAGGGAATTGGTAAGCAGTTCTCTCTTTGCAATATGTCCTGAGCTGAGAGTATGACTTCATACCAAAACATTTTTATTCAAAGTACTTCGTTAATTCACCAGATCCACTTTGAGAGGAGAGAATATCCACCAGTTACATGATAACTCAGAAGCAAACCATATATCACATATATTAAACCATTTATTACTAATGATTTCTGCAGATCTAACAACCAGTGAGGTAAGAAGATAAGAAATAGTATAGACTTAAAGTTGAGCATTAAACTAGTCTTCTGAAAACCAGATTATAATAGAAAGGTAAAAGAAAGGAAATAAATTAAAAATGGGGTAGGGGAGACAACATAAAATAGAGAAATAATTGAAAGAGAAGGGAAGGGGATAGAAATGGGAAATCAGAAAAGAAATATCAAGGTAAATCCAATTAATTAAAAATACAAAATTATACAGCCCTATGTAAAAATAAGTAAAGAGGGAAGACACAGCAAATATTTTACACAAATCAGCCAAAGCTACAGTAATCATAAAAACGATTCAGCTTTCTCCTTGCTGAAGTATTTTAAATGAAGGTGCTTCTTTCTCAGGCTTTAATTTTAGAGTCCTCCAGCAATAAGGAAATCTCTAGTACTCAACTATTATACAATTTTTCTATTCTCAGCTCTGACCAAACTAATGAAACTTGTTAGAGGAGTCTTTATATGGACCCCTGCCTCTTCTTGCCTGCTAGTAGCAGTGAAGCACTGTATATTTGATAGCAGAATTCATCATCAATATCTGCGTTTCTGTACTTGAAGTTGGGGATGTAGATATAGTAGCAGCTGCTAACTTCTCACCCATGTAGCCTGAGGAGTGGTCCAGATTATGCCACACCTTCATTCTCAGAGTGGCAGTCCATGAGCTGGGTGAGGTTTATGGGAAGTACTCAGATTTTGTCAGTAGATCCTCCAGAGACTTCTGGGTGTGGGGGAGGTGGCCAGGTCCATGGTGGGATGATGCCAGTAGCATCTTTCCAACCAAAATTGATCCATTCAACTACCATTTTTACAGTCCTTGCTCCATATTACCAATTAAAGATTGCACAGGTCCATGAAAGTGTCCTTCACTTTTCTGTGCTCTGCAGTTCAACAGATCAGCAGTTGCAGCTCCTGTCACTGCCAGTGATTTCTGATTTCATACTATATTCCCATTATTGAGCCTAGGTAGATCCTCTCCTTGTGTGCCCACCATTCTAGGTAGTAGTAAAACATAGATGGTCATTGGGTCTTAGGTACACAAAATAAGAGCATATTTAGAATAAGCCAAAATAAGGAAAGAGAGACAGAGACAGAAAGAGAGCAAAAGGGAAGGAAGGAGTAAGGGAAGAGAGAAGGAAGAAAGGAAGGAAGGAAGGAAGAGAGAGAGGCAGGGAGGAAGGCAAATTGCAGGTTTCTAATCTCTCATAAAAAGTCTAAATAGTGATTCTTTTTAAGCTAAAACTGCTTCCCCATTTTCACAAAATGCTCTGAGCAGTGCTGGGACTATCACCTACAATGGTTCATTTTGCAGTATCTGACCTCTTTCAGCTCAGGTTGCAGACTTTGTGAACAGTCTGAACAGGCTAAAGCAGGTTATAAACCTGCTTTTCTTGAACTGAATGAGAAATTCCTTTAATTTCCTTGAAGAAGTTTTCCTTCCCAACCCTGACACTATGAGTCCAGTATGGGATTTTCTTTTATTAATTATCTTTCTATGCTAAAAATGTATATTCCTGGGTTTAACCTAATTGCTGGCTTTCTGGGCTGCATTCCATTTTTTTCCCATGTCACCATGCAGCTGTGGAGCTGCTTTCTATTTATATTGAATTTTGGGGAGCAGTTACTATGGAGTGGATGCACCTAGTACACATTTAATAATAACCAATATTCAGGTTTCTAAAGGCTGTTTTTTTGCTGTATAATGTTGAGACAGGATTATATGTCCCTTTAACTCCTGTAATGAAGAAAATAGAACATGATTTAAATGTTTCAGAGCATGTTCTCCCCAATTACTCATAGAAATTTTATTCCTTGGTTTCATATTCTAGACTTTTTTAATTAGCTATACACTTCCAAACCACTGGCTTTTTTTTCAGTTTGATTATGTTATTAATTTCTCAATTTTGCTCAAACATATGCTACCTAAGAAAGCTTAATAAATCAGTATAGAAAAAATGTGTCTCAAAGAAATAAAAACCAAATATCACAAGCCAACAGCTACAATTTGCTGAGCAGTTGAAGTTGTAATTTTTTCCTCTCTGAACAGAAATAGGGGAAAGTCACCCATTTTTAACTTTTTAACTAACATAGTACTAGAATCTCTAATCAGATTCAATAGGAAATAAAGCAAAATAAAAAATTCAAATGAAAACGTAAGTTTAACTGCCTGTGTTTTCAGGTATAAAATAAAAATAAAAAATCAGTTGCATTTCTAGACATAAATGATGAACCATCCAAAGAAGAAATCAAGAAAACAATTTAAATTACAATAGTATTAAAAAAAGAATACAGAACTTGGGAATAAATTAAAACAAAGAGATTAATGAGATGTACAACAAAAACTATAAAACATTGATGAAAGAAATTTTAGAAAACACCAAATGCATGTCAGCATACCTTATATACAAACAGAGATTTGACATATTGTGGTATAAAAGTGTATTAAGAATTGTAATGCCAAAAAAATTATGAATGTAATGCATTCCTCTATTGTGATGTATGTACGAAATAATAATAAACTAATTAATTAGTTAATTTTAAAAAAGAAAAAGAAAAAAAAGAAAGAAATTTTAGAAAACAGAAATAAATGGAAAGGTAGCCTATGTTCCAGATCAGAAGAATTGATATTGCTAAAATGTCCATACTACCCCCCAAAATCTACATATTTAATGCAGTAACAATCAAAATACCAATGGCATTTGTAAGAAGAAGGAGAAGGGGAAGGGGAAGAGACAGCAGAAGAGGAAGGGAAAGAACAATAGGAAGAGGAAGAGGAAGAAGAAAAATGCTCTTAAGTTTTTATGGAACCACAAAATTCCTGTAATAGCTAAAGCACATCAACAAAGAAGAAAAAAACAGAAAGCATCAGACTACCTCATGTGAAAGTAAATTACATATCTTTAGTAGTTAAGAACAGTACAGTACACTACTTCATGTTGTTGAATATGAATTTCCAGTTTTCTCAACACAGTTTGTTGAAGAGGTAATCTTTTCTCCGATACAAGTTTTTGGCACATTTGTCTAATATGAGATATCTGTAATTATGTGGGTTTGTATCTGTGTCCTCTATTCTTTACCATTGGTCTATAAGTGTATTGTGATGCAAATACTATGCCCTTTTTGTTACTATTGCTATGTAGTATAATTTAAGTTCTGATATAGTGACGTTGCTTGCTTCACTCTTCTTGCTAAGGATTTTGTTAGCTATTCTGGGTCTCTTATTTTTCCAGATGAATTTCATGACTGCTTTTTCTGTTTCTTATGAGAAACATGCAAAAAATGAAATTAAATTTCTACCTCTCAACATGCATAAAATGGATTTAGGACCAAGGTATTTAACCAGAGACACTGAACCCAGTAAAAAAAAAATGTAGGCCCAAAAATCCATAGAATATTTTAAATTACCAAAAATTTAGTATGATTTAGTTACCAAAATATGTTACCAAACTAATATAATTGTATAATTACTAAAAATTTTAACACCAAAAAACTAAATAACCCAGTCAATAAATGGGCCAAGGAAATGAACAGGCACTTCTCAGAAGATGATATATACAATCAATCAACAAATATATGAAAAAATGATCAACATCTCTACCTAGTAGAGGAATGCAAATCAAAACTACTCCTAAGACTTCCTCTTATGCCAGTCATAATGACAGCTTTTAAGAGTACAAAACAACAATAAGTTTGACAAGGATGTGAGTGAAAGTACACACTCATACATTGCTGGTATGACTGCAAATTGGTTCAGCCAATATAAAAACAGTATGGGGATTCCCTGGAAAATTTGGAATGGAACCAGCATTTGACCCAGCTATCCAACTCTCAGGCTTATACCCAAAGGACTTCAAAACAGCATACTACAGGGATGCAGCTCCATCAATGTTTGTAGTAGCACAATTCACAATAGCAAAATTGTGGAACCAACATAGATGCCCTTCAGGAGATGAATATATAAAGAAAATGTGGTTTATATACACAATGGAATATTACTCATCATTAAAAGATAATAAAATCATGGAATTTTCAGGAAAATGGATGGAGCTGGAAAGTATAATGTTAACTGAAGTCCGCCAATCCCAATAAAGCAAATGCCATCTATTTTCACTGATATGAAGATGTTGATCCATAATGGGGATGAGGGAGGTGGGCATGGGAAGTATGGAGGAACTTTAGATAGGGCAAAGGGGAGGGAGGGGGAGGGAGGAGGGTTGGGGTAGGGAAAATGGTGAAATGAGATGAATATCATTATTCTAAGTACATGTATGAAGACACAAATGGTGTGACAATACATTGTGGGCAACCAGAGACATGAAAAGTGTGCTCTAATGGGTAATATGAATTTAAATGCACTCTGCTGTTATATATAACAAATTGGAACAAATAAATAAATAAAAACAATATCATGACACTGATATAAAACTCATTAACTCTTTCAAGACACCAGGATACCGTTTGGTATAATTCTGGAAGGGTCTACAGACTTGGCAGTGTGGTGATAAATCACTTGCTCATAGGAATGCCAGCTTCTCTATGTATCCAGTATCATACAGTCTGGTTCTATAAGTAAAACTGCCTCATTTTTTTCTTATCTTAAAGTATTAACTGTCATATATATGACAATCACATAGTCATTTAAACTCAATACAACCAAAATAATAATAATAATAATAATGTCCTCCTGGTAAAAATCATCCTCTATAATAATTGATATAAAAGTGTAGAAGGATTACCAAAAATTCAGAACATTCTGGAAAGATCTGTATGTTATTTATTCTATAATTATTTTATTTAATAATTATATAAACAGAAATTATAAAATAAAAAATAAACCCCAAAACCCAGAAAACTTCAAATCAGCTTTTAAAAATAAACACCAGACAATTGAGTTACAAAGTGACTGATGTTAGAGGACAAGATTATTTTGAACAATCAATATGTAGGTATTAAAGTAACAGTCATTCACTATGCTATTTTTTATGGTCACAGTGTTCAGGAGGAAGTACATATCAGAGTCTCACCCAGACTTCATTTTGTTGTGCATGTCACATCTAGCTTTGCAATGTTGAATAAATCCATACCCAGGTTCCAGGATTTATGGTAGTTCTTCAGATCCTGAGCCCAGAATATCAGATTCAGAGTGACTCTTAGCACTTGAATCATGGAAGCTAGATCATTGTAACTTCTTGTGTCATGCATGAAACCCAATTCTAAAAATGATTCATTCAGCCAGGACATTCCTTGTGAAAACAGTAGTAGGAATAGCCCAGTAGCCCTTGCCACCAAGGACTCTGACAGCCCTTGCAGACATCTCCACCTCTACAGTCTCATGCAGTGTAGAGTGCTGAGGCATATGTAGTCTTTAACAACATTGCCTGCAGCAGATGAAGAAGCATTGAATTTAAATTACTGTGTCCACCCAAAATAAAACTACCACCCTACACTATCACCCTGGGCCTGAACTTCAGGTGAAAGTTTTCCCCCATAAAAAATGATCTCTAATGTTAGGGATAACTATTCCATCAAACATACAGACATCAAAGAAGGTACACGAGGAGTATGAAAAAGTCAGAAAATAGTATACCAGCAAAAGAACACAATGAAATCCCAATAAGTTACTCAAAATAATGTAGATGTGAGAATTGTCTGAAAAAGAATTTGAAATGGTGATTTTAAGCAAACTCAGTAACACATCATTGAATTCATAGAGATAATTCAATAAAATCAGGAAAAAAATCCTGACAAAATGATAAATTCAGCAAAGTGATATAAATCAAGTAGCAGAACAAAACATACTTCATGAAGCTAAAGAATTGAATCAATAAAGTAAAAAACAAATTAAATGGAGATCTTCAATAACTGACTTCATAAATCAGAAGAAAATGTCTGTGAGCTTGAAGATACTTTGTTTAAATTATGTAATCAGAAAAAATAAAAAAGAAAAATAGTGAATAAAAGCCTAGAAAATTTCTGGGATAGAATTTTATAAACCAATATATTATTTATGTGAGATTGGGCAAATAAAGAGAGAAAAAAGGGGGCAGAATTGTTTTTGATAAAATAATAGCTGATGCAGTGCATGGGTGCATGGGTGCAAGTCCCAAGACCCTCTATCTTCCACAAGATATTAGAAAACAGTTCTACGAGAATAAAGGATTCCTCAAAAGTCTCAATCAATAAAAATATTCACCATGGGGGTTAGGCATTATGTTGTTTTGACAAAATATCTGAGAAATTCAACTTAGAAAAGCAAAGTTTTGTTTGTTTGTGTTTTTTTTCAAAGTTTCAAAGGTTTTGGCTCATTATTACTTTGCTCCATTGATTATGGGCATGTATTAAGGAAAATCTTCAAGGCAGGGAGCATGAGGCACAGAAAAGCTTCTCACTTTTTGGCAACCAAGAAGAGTGAGTGATCAATAGGGGTTCAGGACAAAATACAATCTTGAAAAACCTAAACTTGGTGACATATGTCCTCCAAATGAGCCTCACACCCTAAAGGTAGCACCACCTCCTAATGTTGCCACAGGCTAGCTGCCAAACTTTCAGCATGTGACTTTGAGGGAACAGTTCATGTCCAAACCATAATATGAAGAACCAACTTGTCAAAGTGAATGACAAGCACAAGTTTAAATGCAGCAGGAGAAAAGTGAACTTATACCTACAAGAGAATGTCTATTAGACTATCAGTGGATTTTATAAAAGGAAATTTACAGATCAGAGGAGGTGATATAGTTAAGTGTCAAAATAAAATAAAAACAAAACAAACAAACAAACAAAAAAAAAAACCTGCCACCCAAGAAAACTACATCTGACGAAACTGTCCTTCAAAAGTGAAGAAATAACCTCTCTAGACTATCAGTCTCTGACAAGGTACATTGCCCAAGAAAAATGAAAACCAAAGAGAACAATTTTACCATTGCTACTTTGTGTTACCAAGAAACTAGGTAACTATTAATGGGTACAGAGGCAGGGATTTCTCATGGGAGAAGCATTTGTTACACTGATATGGAGGGAGTCTCAGGGAAAATGGAGTCTGTTTAGTCAATGCCCATAAAACCTAACCCATAACATGTTTAACAATAAAAAGATCATTCAAACAGGAAATTAATAAGAAAATAAAATCAAGAAAACCATTCCATTTATTTATAAGAGTGACAAAACAATAAAACACTGAGCAATAAATTTAACCATGGATATGGAAAATTTGTCCTAAATATCATAAAACACTGAAGAAGAAAATTTAAGATCAAAAAGATAAATTATTATTAAAATGTTTCTCTTCTATGAGATTGGGAAATCAATTTTGTGATGTGGTATGTTGAAAAAATTATTTATACATTTGAAAGAAATTATTTAAGAGACATCAACTCATTATGTTAATGAAATGTAGCTTTGATCCATTAAAAAAAATAAGGGCTGGGGTTGCAGCTAAGTGGTAGAGTGCTTGCCTAGCATGCATTAGGCACTGGGTTCAATCCTCGGCACCACATAAAAATAAAAATTAAAGATTTTGTGTCCACCTAAAACTAAAAAATAAATATTAAATAAATAAATACATAAGTAAATGAATCTATTCCTCACATTATCAATCATAATGTTCATGGAGTAGAGAAATTGGTATTGTTAAAATGTCTATGCTACCCAAGACAATCTTGAGTGATTCATAATCAATGAAATTTCTACAAAATTTTAATAGAATTTTTCTTTTTTTTAGATATAGTGTAAACTATCTTATACTTCACATTAAAACAGAAAATACTATGTTTTAGTCAGTTTTTTTTTCCTGCTATGACCAAAAGACTAGACAACAACAATTACAGAAGCAAAAGTGTGTTTGGGGGCTCATGGTTTCAAAGGTCTCAGTCCATAGATAGCTGAGTCTTGGGCTCTGGGCCCAACACAAGGCAAAACATCATGGAAACATCATGGACATGGTATCAGAAAGCAGAGAAAGAGTTCTACTCTCCAGAGACAAAATATATAGCAGTATCCCACTTTATCCAGCCATACCCTACTAACCTACAGTTACCACCAAGTTAATCCATATCAGGAAATTAATGCACTGATTAGATTAAAACTTTCAACCCACCCAATTATTTCACCAATACACTTTCTTGCATTGTCTCACTCATGAGTTTTTGGGAAACACCTCGTATCTAAACCATAACAGATGTCAAATATTCAAAGCAATCTTGAACAAACACAATACCTGACTTGAAAATATACTACAAAGCTGTAGTAAGTTTAAAAAAAATATCATGGTCCTGACAGCAAAACACATAAATACTCAGAACAGTGATAAGAGACCAGAAATAAATCCAAGGATTCACATTAAAAAATTGCCAAGAACACACATTGGAGAAAGGATGGCCTTTTCAAGAAGTGGTATTGGGACAATTGGATATCTAACATACAGAAGAATAAAATTAGACAATATCTCAAACCATATCCAAAAAAATCAACTCAAAATTATTTAAATAATTTCTATATTTTGAATATAGGTAGTTTCTACAAAGACCTATATGTTAAAAGCACAGCCCACAGGGTGGAACAATTGAATCAGTTGTGGACAATTAGTTGATAGAGCCTTATGGCAGGTTCATAGTCACTATGGATACCCACTTAAAAGGTA
This sequence comes from Callospermophilus lateralis, assembly GCF_048772815.1. Classification (NCBI taxonomy): domain Eukaryota; kingdom Metazoa; phylum Chordata; class Mammalia; order Rodentia; family Sciuridae; genus Callospermophilus; species Callospermophilus lateralis. The sequence goes on from NW_027515420.1 coordinate 6,627,219, forward strand.
TTGTGGGAATGCCTTCAATTTTTCTCCATTTAGAATGATGCTGGCCTGAGCCTTAGCTAGATAGCTTTTACAATGTTGAGGTAAGTTCCTGTTATCCCTAGTTTTTCTAGTGTTTTGAACATAAAGGGATGCTGTATTTTGTCAAATGCTTTTTCTGCATCTATCAAGATGATCATATGGTTCTTATCTTTAAATATACTGATGTGGTGAATTACATTTATTGATTTTCGTATATTGAATCAGCCTTGCATCCCAGGGATGAATTCCACTTTGATCATGGTTCACGATCTTTTTGATATGTTTTTGTATCCAATTAGCCAGAATTTTACTGATGATTTTTGCATCTATATTCATTAGAGATATTGGTGTGTAGTTTTCTTTCTTTGAAGTGTCTTTGTCTGGTTTTGGAATCAGGGTGATATTGGCCTCATAGAATAGCAAACTACAGGGACACAGCCAAATTAATGTTTATAGCAGCACAATTAACTAGACTGTGGAGCCAACCTAGATGTCCTTTAGTATTCTAGGTCCATGATCAACAAATGTCCCCCACACTGACCCATGGTTAAGAGAGAGAATCGTTTTCTTTCCTGATATTCAATAATTCTTTCAGATTTTTTTAAAATTTTGCAATTGTAGATGGACAGAATGCCTGTATTTAATTTGTTTATTTTTATGTGGTGCTGAGGTTCAAAACCAGTGGCTCACACATGCTAGGTAAGTACTTTGTCGCTGAGCTACAGCCCCAGACCTCAGATTTTTAATATTCTATTATACTGAAAGATTCTTTACTCAACAAGTCCTATGGCTCTTCCTATAAACATGATACTTATAATTTCAGTTTCCATAAGAGGAACATTTGAGTTTCATAATTTCATGGGATTCTTGCTTTCACGTATTTCTCAATTTCAGTAATTTACTCCTTTGATTTTATGTTGCATCTTGTCTTCACTTGAAAGTGTACATCTGACATAGGAACATTTTTTCCCTAAATTTAGATCATTTTATGTGATCTTCTCATTGTGTTGTGTTCATTGATTCTTTTACTTCATCACTGACTGTTATCCTACAACAGTCTATATAATGTCCCTCAATGTCAGGTTCAGTTTTAAGGCCTGTCAATAATTGCCCAATATCAGTGCTCTGCTTATGGTTGAGAAAAATGCAAGTGTAGATAATTTTCAGTCTCCATTCTATGAATACTCTTCAGGCTATCGAACCTCATTCTTGGAAATCTTAAAGTCACACATATTGTTAAATATATGTCCATGCTTCTTAATCGCATCTTGCCCTCACACTGCATGGAAAATTTTGTTTTTCTACTAAGAAAATCTGTGTGTGTGTGTGTGTGTGTGTGTGTGTGTGTGTGTGAGAGAGAGAGAGAGAGAGAGAGAGAGAGAGAGAGAGAGGGAGAGAGAGACTGAGAATTGAATCCAGAGATGCCTTTATTTTTTTTTTTTTATTTTGAGACAGGGTCTCTCTAAATAGCCAAGTCAGCCTCAAATTTGTGACCCTACAGCATCAGCCTCTTGAGTAGCTGGGATTACATGTGTGTACCACTGCAGGTAGCTGCTAATTAAATGTCTAACTCAATCACCCATTAAAACACCAAATATAAACACTCCAACCAGACTCAGTAAGTTTGTTTCCAAATTTAATCAAATATCAGAAACTACAAGGCAAAAATATCCAGAGACTCTGGCTTTGGCCAACATGTTTTTTCTTTGCCTTAATTTTAATGCAGGCTTTTCAATTTTCCATAATGTTATAAATAATTTTTATTTATCAAAAAATTTCAGAAATAAGGAAAGATAAAAGCATAAATAGAAAGGAAACAAACACTAAAAGGAAACTTTTACAAAATATGTATATTTTTATTTTCTTACATTTCTTTTTATAGTAATTTTTTTTCTTATAGTAAATTTTTAGAATTAAATTAAGAAGTGTTAAATGGTACAAGTAGAAGTGTTAGATGACAGAGGAATAAGCAAATTGGACAAAGTCAATGGCATGAACAAGCTTATTAATTATGAATGAAAGCATAATGCAAAAGAAAGAATTATAATAAAATAGATTTTTATAATAAAAAGACATAGGGGAAGCATTTAGTTATTGATAGAGAATTGTACAGGGAATCTAACAGTGTAAAAACCTAATCTTACAGAACAAAAGATTAAACAAACAAATAAATAACAAATACAAAATCCAAAAAGCAGAACACACAAAGCCTTAAATGAATGTCAGTTTCTGTATAAAAACAAAAAATACAACTAAAATGAATCAAGTAAAAAAAAAAACTAAAGGCTGAAGCAGGGAAAAGAGAAGCAAGATCAGCCAGTTAATTTGGAAAAAGAGTTAGATGTCTTAGTTGTCAAAATGGGAAAATTAAGTTTATTTCAAAGTGAAATAGATTAAACTGACTGCTTTTAATCCAAAATATAAGATGATTCATGTGATATTTTAACTTTATTTTTGTGGAGAAGTTGTGGATATAATTAATATATACATATGTAACGTATCTATATGTATTTTATTTTACTGTTTTGAATTTTATGTAAGCTTCCAATTTGCAACTACACATACATATTTCTTTTATTATTAGAAAAATTCATACGTAAAAATGTTTGTACAGTGTTCTAAGGTCTATATTAAGAAAGTTCTGCAAAAAAAGTAATCATCAGAACATTGAAACGCCTAGGTTAAAATACATAAAACAATTTTTATTCTTTTCTGTTTGGATGATTATGTCTTATTTTAATTTTTAAAAAATTTCTTTCTTCAGCTTATTGAGGTATACTTAAAAAATAAAAATTTTATGTATTTACTATGATCTTGTTTGCATTATAAAGTATAAAATGAATTCTCTTTTCATGATAGGTAACATATGTGTCACCTTATAGCTAACACTTCTGTGTGTTTAATGAGAATATTTCAAATATACTCTCTTAGCAAATTCAAGTATACAGTACATTAACTGTGGTCATGATATCTCTTCTTAGGTCTTCAGAACTGCTTTATCTTAAAGTTTATATACTTCAACCTTCCCTATATTCCTCCCTTATTTTCCCATCTTAGTTCTATTTTGTATACCCCTTGACCCATATTAACCATTCTATCACCTTCCCTTGATTTAAATTTGTTTTAGATGCTACATGTGAGATCATACAACATTTCTCTTTACATGCATGACTTATTTTGGTTACTATTCTATGCTCAAGTTCTATTCATATTGTCAAAAAATGGCAGGATTTCTTTCTTTTATAAGGCAAAATAATATTTTTTTTTGTTATTATTTTTCTATCCATTGAGCAATGTACATTTAGGATGCTTCCAAATAATGGCTATTTTGAATAATTCTGAAACAAAACAAAACAAAACAAAACATGGGAGTGCAAATCTGTCTAAGATATTCACTTAAATTCTCTTGCATGCAATCCCAAAAGTGGAATTTCTGGATTACATGGAGGTTCTGTTTTTTTGTTTTTAAGGAAATGTTTATCATTTTCTATAATGTCTTTACAAATTTGTATTCCCATGAATTATGTAAGTTTTTCTTCTCTTTTCTCTTTATTCTTTCCAATACTTGCCCACATTTTAATTTTTAATCATCATACTAACAGGTATGAGGTGATATCTCTTTGAGGATTTGATTTGCATTTTCCTAATAATTAATGATATTAAGCACCTTTAATATGCCTACTGAAAATTTGTATTTTCTCTTTGGGAAATGCTTGTCTCTTTTTAAAAATTGAGGTATTTGTTGATTTTTAATATCAATTTCATATATGATAACAAAAACACAGTCAATAAACACAAAAATAAGGAAGTGGCATCAAACTAAAATGTTGATACAAAGGAAAGGAAACAATCAACAGAATAAAAAGGAGCTTAAGTAGTGGTGAAAAAATGTTTGAAAACCATAAGAGGTTAATGCTAATTAAAATATATATAAGAAACTCAGAGGAAGCCGCGGCAGCCGCCCAGCCAGACCGGAGCAGGAAGCCGCGACAGCCGCCCAGCCAGACCGGAGCAGGAAGCCGCGACAGCCGCCCAGCCAGACCGGAGCAGGAAGGCGCCAGCCGCCAGGCAGACGGGAGCAGGAAGGCGCCAGCCGCTCAGCCAGACCGGAGGAGGAAGTCGGGTCCCGCCCAGAGCGCTAGTCTCCAGGAAGCCCATCAACCCTTCAAACCCATCAAAGTGGGTGTGGCTACCAGCACAGTTGCGGCTGATCCAGGTACCCGGTTTCCAACTCCCCCACCCTTAGCTGTGATAACTCAAAATATTTCCCACAAGCTTTTGGGGATTGTAGCTATCAACACAAAACAACAACTCTAGAGGCACCTGGTTTCTACCTCAGAGACTAGAGTAGGGAAGATACAGGTGGAAGCTCATTTCCCTTCACACTGGCTATACCCACCACCCTGAATACAGAGGCTCAAACTAGGAATAGACAACGCCACCTACTGGAAGCAAGGAAAACAGTGTTCTGAGAGACTTTTTTTTTTTTCCTCTCTTTCTCTTTTCTTCTCTCTCTTCCACAACTTCAGCATATGTGAAACCAAGAACTGAGCATGAACAACTGAATTACCAAAGTAATATAATATAGAGGAATTGCATATACCCCACCTCCCCCCATTTTTTATTTCTGTATTTCTATCTTACTTCCCTTTCCCTTCTCTTATTTCTCTTTTCTTCCTTGTTATTTCTTTTCTTTTCTTTTTTTTTAATTCATATTCTCTCTATACCACTTTCAATCTCCTAACTTTTGCTATCTATACATAGGGTAACTATCTAAATAGGAGGTTGAGTCTATACATTCTTCCATAAATTACCAGTCGAGTGGTTAGAGTTCTCCAAAGGTGCTAAGTTAGTTTAACCTCATTCCCTCACTCCTTTCTCTTTAAGTATAACATCCTTCGTCTGAAATTAAGTTTTCTATATGCCACCAGATATGGTACGCCTTTTATGAAACTAAGGAATATATTCTTAAATAATAATTAAATCCAACATCTATAGTCTTAGAATCTAACTATAAATGTATTAACAATGAAAACTTGTCCTTAGATAATGTACTGTTGATATTGGGATCTGTTAACATTGTCTTTCTCCGAAAAAGAGGGATATTGGAGCTATTCAAGAACAATACAAATATATAAGGGGAAAAGCATTAACTCAACAGTTTCACAAAGCTAGAAAGAATCATGAGCAGTATGAAAAGACAAGGAAAGAAAGGACCACAAACAATACAGGTCAATTCAACATTAGATGAGGTAATATCTGCAGCTGATGGAATGTCAGACAAAGAGTTCAGGATATACATGCTTCAGATGATCTGGAGTCTCAAGGAAGACATTATTCATCAAATTCAGACAATGAAAAATCACTTGGACAATGAATTACATAAACAAATCCAAGAAGCAAAAGATCAACTCTATAGGGAGATAGAGGATATAAAAAACAAACAAACAGAAATCCTGGAAATGCAGGAAACAATAAACCAAATTAAAAACTCAAATGAGAGTATTACCAGCAGAGTAGAACACTTGGAAGATAGAACTTCAGACAACGAAGACAAAGTTTTTCAACTTGAAAAGAACATAGACAGCTCAGTGAGAATGTTAAGAAATCATGAGCAGAACATCCAAGAATTATGGGATAACATCAAGAAACCAAACCTAAGAGTTATTGGGATATAAGAGGGTACAGAGGTCCAAACCAAGGGAATGAGTAATCTATTCAATGAAATAATACTAGAAAACTTCCCAGACTTAAAGAATGAAAAAGAAATCCAAATACTAGAAGCCTACAGGACACTGAATATACAAAATCATAAGAGATCCACACCAAGACATATAATTATGAAGATGCCCAACATACAGAATAAGGAGAGAATCTTAAAAGCCACAAGAGAGAGGAAGCAGATTACATTTAAGGGTAAACCAATCAGGATAACTGCTGATCTTTCAACACAGACTCTGAAAGCTAGAAGATCCTGGAACAACATATTTCAAACGCTGAAAGAAAAAGGGTTCCAACCAAGAATCATGTATCCAGCAAAATTAAGCTTCAGGATTGAAGATGAAATAAAAATCTTCCACGATAAGCAAAAGTTAAAAGAATTTGCAGCTAGAAAACCAGCTCTTCAAAACATCCTTGGCAAAACATTACAGGAAGAGGAAATGAAAAATAACAATGAAAACCAACAACGGGAGGTAGTACAATAAAGGAAAAACTAAGCATAGAGGAAAAACTAATCATGTTAAGTATCATACATAACCAAATATGGCTGGAAATACAAACCATATCTCAATAGTAACCCTAAATGTTAATGGCTTAAATGCACCAATCAAAAGACATAGGCTAGTAGAATGGATTAAAAAAAAAGATCCAACAATATGCTGCCTACAGGAGACTCATCTGATAGGAAAAGACATACACAGACTGAAGGTGAAAGGTTGGGAAAAATCATATCACTCATACGGACCCCGGAAGCAAGCAGGGGTGTCCATACTTGTATCAAATAAAATAGACTTCAAGCCAAAGTTAATCAAAAGGGATAAACAAGGACAATACATACTGCTCAAGGGAACCATACACCAACAAGACTTGACGATCATTAATATATATGCCCCAAACAATGGTGCAGCTACGTTCATCAAACAAACTCTTCTCAAGTTCAAGAGTCTAATAGACCACAACACATTAATCATGGGAGATTTTAATACACCTCTCTCACCAATGGACAGATCTTCCAAACAAAAATTGAATAAAGAAACCATAGAGCTCAATAATACAATAAATAACTTAGACTTAATTGATATATACAGAATATACCACCCAACATCAAGCGGATACACTTTCTTCTCAGCAGCACATGGATCCTTCTCAAAAATAGACCATATATTATGTCACAGGGCAAAGCTTAGCAATTACAAAGGAGTTGAGATACTACCATGCATTTTATCTGATCATAATGGAATGAAATTGGAAATCAATAATAAAATAAGAAAGGAAAAACCCTACATCACATGGAGATTAAACAATATGCTACTGAATGAACAAAGGGTTACAGAAGACATCAAAGAGGAAATTAAAAAATTCTTAGAGGTAAACGAAAACTCAGAAACAACATATCGAAATCTTTGGGACACTATGAAAGCAGTACTAAGAGGAAAATTCATTTCATGGAGTTCATTCCTTAAAAGAAGTAAAAGCCAACAAATAAATGACCTCATACTACACCTCAAAGCCTTAGAAAAAGAAGAACAAATCAGCAGCAAATACAGTAGAAGGCAAGAAATAATTAAAATTAGAGCAGAAATCAATGAAATCGAAACAAAAGAAACAATCAAAAAAATTGACAAAACTAAAAGTTGGTTCTTTGAAAAATTAAATAAGATTGATAGACCACTAGCCACACTAACAAAGAGAAGAAGAGAGAGAACCCAAATTACTAGCTTACGGGATGAAAAAGGCAACATCACAACAGACAATTCAGAAATACAGACGATAATTAGAAATTATTTTGAAACCTTATACTCTAATAAAATAGAAGATAGTGAAGGCATAGATAAATTCCTTGAGACATATGAACTACCCAGATTGAATCAGGAAGATATAAACAACCTAAACAGATCAATATCAAGGGAGGAAATAGAAGAAGCCATCAAAAGACTACCAACCAAGAAAAGCCCAGGACCGGATGGATATACAGCAGAGTTTTACAAAACATTTAAAGAGGAACTAATACCAATACTCCATAATCTATTTCAGGAGATAGAAAAAGAGGGAGAACTCCCAAATTCATTCTATGAGGCCAATATCACCCTGATTCCCAAACCAGAGAAGGACACCTCAAAGAAAGAAAACTACAGACCAATATCCCTAATGAATTTAGATGCCAAAATCCTCAATAAAATTCTGGCAAATCGTATACAAAAACATATAAAAAAGATTGTGCACCATGATCAAGTAGGATTCATCCCTGGGATGCAAGGCTGGTTCAATATACGGAAATCAATAAACGTTATTCACCACATCAATAGACTTAAAGATAAGAACCATATGATCATCTCAGTGGACGCAGAAAAAGCATTTGACAAAGTACAGCATCCCTTTATGTTCAAAACATTAGAAAAACTAGGGATAACAGGAACTTACCTCAAAATTATAAAAGCTATATATGCTAAGCCTCAGGCTAGCATCATTCTAAATGGAAAAAAACTGAAGGCATTCCCTCTAAAATCTGGAACAAGACAGGGATGCCCTCTCTCACCACTTCTATTCAATATAGTTCTCGAAACACTGGCCAGAGCAATTAGACAGACGAAAGAAATTAAAGGCATAAAAATAGGAAAAGAAGAACTTAAATTATCACTGTTTGCGGATGATATGATCCTATACCTAGAAGACACAAAAGGGTCTACAAAGAAACTACTAGAGCTAATAAATGAATTCAGCAAAGTGGCTGGATATAAAATCAACACGCATAAATCAAAGGCATTCCTGTATATCAGCGACAAATCTTCCGAACTGGAAATGAGGACATCTACCCCATTCACAATATCCTCAAAAAAAATAAAATACTTGGGAATCAACCTAACAAAAGAGGTGAAAGATTTATACAATGAAAACTACAGAACCCTAAAGAGAGAAATAGAAGAAGATCTCAGAAGATGGAAAAACATACCCTGTTCATGGATAGGCAGAACTAACATCATCAAAATGGCAATATTACCAAAATTTCTCTATAGGTTCAATGCAATGCCAATCAAAATCCCAACGGCATTTCTTGTAGAAATAGATAAAGCAATCATGAAATTCATATGGAAAAATAAAAGACCCAGAATAGCAAAAGCAATTCTAAGCAGGAAGTGTGAATCAGGAGGTGTAGCGATACCAGACTTCAAACTGTACTACAAAGCAATAGTAACAAAAACAGCATGGTACTGGTACCAAAACAGGCGGGTGGACCAATGGTATAGAATAGAGGACACAGAAACCAATCCACAAAATTACAACTATCTTATATTCGATAAAGGGGCTAAAAGCATGCAATGGAGGAAGGATAGCATCTTCAACAAATGGTGCTGGGAAAACTGGAAATCCATATGCAATAAAATGAAACTGAATCCCCTCCTCTCGCCATGCACAAAAGTTAACTCAAAATGGATCAAGGACCTTGATATCAAATCAGAGACTATGCGTCTGATAGATGAAAAGGTTGGCTCCGATCTACATATTGTGGGGTCGGGCTCCAAATTCCTTAATAGGACACCCATAGCACAAGAGTTAAAAACAAGAATCAACAAATGGGACTTACTTAAACTAAAAAGTTTTTTCTCAGCAAGAGAAACAATAAGAGAGGTAAATAGGGAGCCTACATCATGGGAACAAATTTTTACTCCTCACACTTCAGATAGAGCCCTAATATCCAGAGTATACAAAGAACTCAAAAAATTAAACAATAAGAAAACAAATAACCCAATCAACAAATGGGCCAAAGACCTGAACAGACACTTCTCAGAGGAGGACATACAATCAATCAACAAGTACATGAAAAAATGCTCACCATCTCTAGCAGTCAGAGAAATGCAAATCAAAACCACCCTAAGATACCATCTCACTCCAGTAAGATTGGCAGCCATTATGAAGTCGAACAATAACAAGTGCTGGCGAGGATGTGGGGAAAAGGGTACTCTTATACATTGCTGGTGGGACTGCAAAATGGTGAGGCCAATATGGAAAGCAGTATGGAGATTCCTGGGAAAGCTGGGAATGGAACCACCATTTGACCCAGCTATTGCCCTTCTCGGACTATTCCCTGAAGACCTCAAAAGAGCGTACTACAGGGATACTGCCACATCGATGTTCATAGCAGCACAATTCACAATAGCTAGACTGTGGAACCAACCCCGATGCCCCTCAATAGATGAATGGATAAAAAAAATGTGGCATTTATACACAATGGAGTACTACGCAGCACTAAGAAATGACAAAATCATGGAATTTGCAGGGAAATGGATGGCACTAGAGCAGATTATCCTAAGTGAAGCTAGCCAATCCCTAAAAAACAAATGCCAAATGTCTTCTTTGATATAATGAGAGCAACCAAGAACAGAGCAGGGAGGAAGAGCAGGAGGAAAAGATTAACATTAAGCAGAGTCATGAAGTGGGAGGGAAAGGGAGAGAAAAGGGAAATTGCTTGGAAATGAAAGGAGACCCTCATTGTTATGCAAAATTACATATAAGAGTTTGTGAGGGGAATGGGAAAAAAATAAGAAGAGAAATGAATTACAGTAGATGGGGTAGAGAGAGAAGATGGGAGGGGAGGGGAGGGGGATAGTAGAGGATAGGAAAGGTAGCAGAATACAACAGTTACTATTATGGTATTATGTAAAAATGTGGATGTGTACCGATGTGATTCTGAAATCTTTGTAATGTTTTGAATAAAAAAAAAAAAAAAGAAATGTGTAAAAAAAAAAAAAAAAAAAAAAAAACTCATACAATTCAAGTAATATTTGTGAAAGACCACTATGGATCCAGTGTGAAAAAGTATTAGAAAAAAAAATAACAAGACAGGAGAAGCAAAAGTACAAGGTAGTGGGGAGTGAAATGGGTCATGAAAGAAAGAATGGTGTCAATTATCAAGGTGTCTATTTCATTCAATTCAATGGTTTGGATGTGAGTGTCCCCTAAAAGCTCATGTGTGAGACAGTGCATGAGGGTTCAGAGGAGGAAAGATTGGGTTGTAAAAGTCTTAACCCAGTCAGTGAATTAATCTCCTGACAGATTAATTGAAGTGGTAGAGTTTGTCTGGAGGAAGTAGAAATTAGGTGTGGCTTGAATATATATTTGTATCTGGCAGGTGGACTATCTCTGTTTCCCTCTGCCACACCCTTCTGCAATGATGACCTGCCTCACCTTTACTCCTGTCAAAAAGAGCCTGCTGTCTAAGGACTGAGATCTCTGAAACCCTGAACCCCTAAGTAAATTTTCCTTCTCCATAATAGTGTCATTCAAGTCTTTCAGTCACAGCAGTGGAATAGCTGAATAAAACAATATGTGATATAGCCTTTTAAGTAATTTTCAGAAGAATTTGACCTTAATTTATTTATTTGCTTTTATGTGGTGTGAAAGATCAGACTCAGTGCCTCAAACGTGCTAGGCAAGCACTCTACCTCTGTACCACAACCCCAGCTCCCTTTTAAGTATTTTTAAAATGCAGACTACAGTACTAACATCAGATTTCAGATGATTATTCTTATCAGAAAATCTTCCCAAGTCCTTTGCAAACTATGAAGTATTATGATATGATTGTGACTTCATAGATGAAACAGTCTAAAGAGATAAAGAGTTTTAGATCCTCTGTTATGATAATTTTCATACAGTTACCAAAGCAGCAAAGATTATTATTCAGTAATATAGAAGACTTGTTTTGTGGAACTACTCAATTATTTATTATTGGATTATCTAATGAATAAATTTTTGCTAAATTAGTTGTTTTAGTATAAACCATACTCTTTTTTCCCCAAACCACACTCTTAACCTTTTTCCCTAAAATCTAAGTGAATTTTCTAAAATATGTTCAACATTTAAAAAATTATGTGTCTGTAATATGACCCAGAATTTCCTTTTCTAGGTATATATCCATCGGGGTTACTTAGTTATAGATTACTTCTTGGGATTTTCTTTCCTGAAGATATTATGGTAGAATATTAGAACTTATATTGTGTATGGATTGAAATTTGCTTTTTTAAACAAGTCAAGATTTTTCTTTCAATATTTTTGTATATTTTTGAATATTGAAAATATCAGGGATATGTGAAAACATTATAATCTTAATATTTAAATACACATAATGATACAATAAGCATTTTTTTTTGTTTCTTTATTTTTATTTTAAAGTCTTGATACTTGTGATTTTGATTGTATTTTGTTTGCATCTTTTAAAATTGAGATATATATGAATAATTAACTCAATGATAAGATTTTACAAAATCACATTTATTTATATAACTTTAGTTAACTGTAAGTATGAAACGTCCATTTACAACTGTTATTCAGCTGAAGCTTTGCTTAGTTTCCATTATAGTAGTCTACCTTTATTGGCCCTAGTTGTCATTTATATGCAATTGTGCTACATAAGATGACAGCATTTATTATTTTGAAGAATAGCTTTTAAATAGCTTACACAATTCCTTAGCAATAAACCACCAATAGAAAAATGGGTCTTCCATTTATAAACTTTAGAGAAGATATTTGCAAACCCTAACACTATTTTTGTCCCATATATGTGTTATGTTTAGCAACTCTTAAGATACCATTTTACTTGAGCAGATATAAAATTTTATTGAAATTTTACCATTAGAATAAATATACTTTAATGCTGAAGATAAGTTTTCCAAACTCATATTTTTTATATTTTATACTTTATGTTCTAGTTTGATAAAATGAAAATAATTAAAGAGTACATAAAGTTTTGCATGATAAAAATATTTTTCTGTTCAGCAAATGACTTCTCTGTTTACTTCCATAATAAAGTCACACAGTTATGTCACAACTTTAAGCTTTGTAATTTTGGTGACAAGTATCTGTAAGTGTATTAAAGTGGGAACTTTTAATTAAAGTCATTTCTAGTAGATAGAATAGGAAATAAAAAGCTTTAAAAATAGGGAAACATGAATTGCTAGATTGTAAAGAGAACATATCCATTTCTATAGATTGACTTCTTTGTAAAATTTCCATTTTCTAAAAAGCATTACACCCAAACATTTACTTCAAAGCAGCAATAAAGTTCTTATATAAATTTAGCCAAAATCTCCAAGTATAGTTCTATATTAAAATTGAGAGTGCACAGTTCACTTGACTTTTATTTCATCATCCTTTGAACATTTAATATTGTTTGTTGCCTTTGAGCCAAAATTATGGAAATAAAACCCAAAATAATAAATATAACATATACCCTTAAGGTAATATCCCATTATTACCAACAATGATAGCTTTATGTCAACATTGAACTATGCTATCAATTGAAATCTTTCTTCAAAATCTCTATATCTGGTCCATGAAGTATTTCTTGAACCATAGATCAGTTTTTATATATACATAGTTTTTTTTAGATCACTAATTTTTATAAATTTTAGGTGTTTTTTCACAGTAAAAGATCAACAAAATGAGTATTTTGTAGTTCTTTCTTTTTGGGCATGCAATTTAAGCATGGTCACAAAAATTATGAAAAGCTGTATATCTCTGGGTCAAATTTCAGATTTTATTATATAAGTACAACATGTATAACACTCAAATATTGGATAATATTGCTAGGATAAAACAAGAACATATGTCATCATTTTATTTTGTGTTTTTTAAAGAAATAATTTCCTCATAACTTTCTATAATTTTGAAAAGATTTTATAACTTTGGCGCTAATTTATAATTTACTTCTCTTCCTAACTAGTACAAATAACCAAGTTTTTCCATATTCAAAATTTACATTCATTGAGTCATAAAACACAACTTCACCTTTTTAAAATGTTTTGAATTCATAAATTTATGTTTTGTGAAATGTTATTTTAGAAGACATAGGCTAAATTTACTCAAAATAGCAAGTGTATATCTTTGTAATAAACCTCTTAAGCAAAAAAACCTAGAATCTTTAAAATGATATTAATAACTTTTGTTTCATGGATTAATATTGCATGTTAAGTGTTAATGCTGACACAATTTGTGAAATATGGTTCTAAGGAGAATATATGATATAGAAAATATATTTTTAAAGAAATATTAAATTGCAGTCAGATAACAAAGACTCTGAATATTTGAATCATGAGCAACTTTTTCCAGGTCTCTAACAACTGAGCCTGATGGAATATCTAACCTAGGCAGATCTTTGCAATAACACAGGACTTTCTTTATTTCTTGCTCTCAATCAAAGGCTGGTGTGTATTCTCAGGAGAGGAAGACTGCACAAATTTTTACATTTCTAGCTCCACATGATAGAGTTACTATTTTAGATAAGAGAAGTTGTGAGGTCTGATCTTTGTATCTCTACCAAGAAAATAAACCCTTCCCCTGGTGAGACAAGCTAACAGCAATCAGCCCCAGTCTCTATCCCATCAAAAGGCAGTTCCCATGCAAAGGGAGATAAACCGGGGAGAACAGGGGAACAGTTCTAACCCACCACTGTGCTTACAAAGCCAGTGTATCATTGCACGAGAAGTGGGTTATGTCTCCATTAGCAGATCATGCAGCAGTATCATGATCTTGCCCAGTGAGAAAGTAAAGATGTATTATGGTCTTTATTTTTGTGCCCCTTCCCAAATCAAATGTTGAAGTTCTAACCCTCAATTTGACTTTATTTGGAGATAGGCTTGTGAGGAGGTGATAAGAAATTAAATTAGGTCATAAGCATAGGGACCTAATCTGATCAGGCCTTTATAAGAAGTAAATTCAACAGAGTGCCTGCTTTTTTCCTCTCCTTGTATGTGAGGAAAGGTAAGAAGACAACTTTCTGAAAAATAAAAAGGGAGCCCTTGCCAGATTTTGAATTGGTTATTGCCTTGAGCTTGGATTTCCCAGCATCAGAAGAGATACATTATTTCCAATGTTCAAATTTCAACAAAAATGTCAGGAAACAGGAAAAATGGGGTAAATTCATGAAATAATATAAAATTAAGTATAAATTTAATGAAAGAATGTAAAAGAAACTGAAGGGAACAAGATGGTAGACTTAGTAGACAAAAATTTCATAGCAGTTATTATAAACACACTCAAAGAAATAGAAGAAACAATCCTGTAAGTAAAGTATAATGATAATATCTCCTGTGTGGAAAATACAAAGATTCAACTAATCTTCAAAAATTATGATTCTGGAATTGAAAAGAACAATGTATGAAATTTAAAAAAATTCATTGCAGGGTCTCAGTGGATATAAACTGGCAAAAGATTCAGCATATTTGAATACTGATCAACTAAGAATATAAATTTTTGAATATTAAAAAGAAAAAGAAGAATAGGTGGGACACTCTTTAGTGCACCAATATATGCAGCCAGAATGTATCAGGGCTTAGGATAGAGTAGAAAAATATTCAATGAAGTAATGACTGGAAATTATCAAATGTGATAAAATAGACTAAGCCAGCATCAGAAGAGACACATTATTTCCAACGTTCATTGGTCATCAGACTTCAAGAAGAATAATTGAAAGGAAATATATTCAGGATATATATCCAGGCATATAATAGTAAAAATGTCTAAGAAAACCGATAATGAAAACATCTCCATTAGAATAGAGGAAAAAGATGGAAAGGGAGAGAGGAGGGGAAGACATGGGGAAGTACAGGGGAACAAAATCTATCAAATATGCTGTGTCCATATATGAATATCCCACAATGAATTCTGATAATATACATTTATATAATTATAACACACTAATTAAAATAATAAAAACAATGATAGGAAAGAGATCAGTAAATTAGGGCAAATGATTCAGGGGAAGTGGGAGGGAAGACAAAGCTAAATTAAAGGATAATGAGAGCTGGGTGCAGTGGTGCATGCCTGTAATCCCAGCCACTTGGGAAGCTGAGAGGACGATTGGGAGTTCAAAGCCAGCCTCAGTAAGAGTGAAACACTAAGCAACTCAGTGAGACACTGTCTCTAAATAAAATACAAAATAGCTCTGGGGAAGTGCCCCTGAATTCAATCTCTGGGACCAAAAATAAATAAATAAATAAATAAATAAATAAGTGGGCAAGAGATGGATCAAATTAGATTCTGTGCATGTACAAATGTGGCAGAATGAATCACATTGTCATATATAACCATAATATACCAATAAAAAATAACCTGAAAGAAGAGGAAAAGAATTCAAAAAAATAAAAGGGAATCCAAAAAAAAAAAAGTTCTCAACCAAAAATATTACTGCAAATTAAACTACCTTTCCAAATGTATGGTAATATAAAGATTTCCCACAAAGTCAAATCAAAGTGGAAGTTTGTTGTTGTTGTTGTTTTAATTCCTGTTGTTTTTTTTTACCCTAGGAAGCACACCTTAGAAGAACTACTAAAGGCATTACTCTAAGCTAAACAAAAGTGACCCCAAACAATAATTCAAATCCACATGAAAAACAAGGAATACCATAAGTGCATTTGTAGAAATAAAAATAAAATGTGGTAACGTGTTTCTTGTTTAATTATATTAATTGATTTAAAAACAGTAGTCAAAAAATGTGCAGGTAATTTTACCAGTGGGTGTCTTAGTCTATTCAAGCTGTTAAAACAAAACACCTGAAACTGACTAATTAAAAAAAAAAAACACATAAATTTATTTCCTCATAGTTCTGAAAGCTGACAAGTCCAAGAGTAGAAAGGAGTGCCCAAGGCCTCTGCCTCTGAGGTGGTCTCCAGAGCTGCACCCTCTGGAGGGAAGAGTACTCTGAAGGAGGGAACTCAGGGCAAAGGGGCTGAGACAGGTACTTGCACCAATTTTCCAAGACATCAATCCACTTTTAATGGTGGTGCCCTAATGATTTAATCACTTCCTAAAAGACTCCACTGCTTTTAATACCAAGTCTCAACTTCAATTTTAGAGAGCAGAGATTTAAACCACAGAAATTAGCATATAACCCACAGGGAAAAAAAAAGATATATTTTAGTAGAACACAGGAGATGAGTGAGGGCAAATGTGAAAAAGAAGCAAGAAAATTAAACTAAATGATAACGTGAATACACAAAAAAATCTAAGACACCTAGAAATAATAAATAAAATGTTAGTATAACAAAAATCTATAAGTACACTTGAATTTCCTCTTTTGGTTCTTTTAAAAGATATAAAATTCTATGAAGAAATAATTACATAATTGTATTACTGGCTTTATTATATATATATATATATATATATAACATATATAGATAAAATATTTGTGTTAATATTAGCACAAAAGTGAAGAATAGAAGTATATTGAAAAAAATATTTCTATTAAAACACTGGAATTGATTTATTATAATTAGAAAAGAGATTCTGTTTTTAGGATTTAAAAGGTAAGTTATAAAATAACCACCAAATCATAAGTCCAAAAATATAATAAAATAATTAAAGGAATTTAAATGTTATTACAAAAGTAACTCAATTAATACAAAATGGAAAAGAAAATTGAAATAGAGGAACAAACAGCCCATGAGACAAAAACAAAAATGTAAACTGAAAGACACAAATTCAATTATATAAAAATAACATTAAATATTTAAACAATTCAATTAGAAGGCAGAGATTTTAAAACTGGATTCAAAAACAAGATATAACTATGTGCTATCTAAAAGAGAGAAAGAGCTTGGAAAATAAAGGATGTAGAAAGTTGTGTCAAGTGGAAATTACCTATGAGAAATTTGATGTGGCTCTTCTAATATCAGACAAATACATTTTTTAAACAGATATGTTATGATGGTAAATAGATAGAATTTATAATGATAAACTTGTCAATCAGTCAAAATGCATAAATTTAGGATACTATGCGTTCTTATTAAATGACTTCGACATACATGATGCAAAACCTAACAGAACTGAAGTAAAAAATGTGAAATTCTATAATTCATATTGAGAGATTTCAATAACTTACATACTTACATTCAATAATCATATTAAGAACTAGGTAGAAATTAAATGAGTGAATAAAAAATAAGACCAACAATAGCCCACTAGACTGGTTTTATATCTTTAGAAAATATGATTCATTATGATATTTTTTCAGTATGTTTCCTGTTTCATAGATATTTTGGAGACTCCTTAAAATGAACTGTTTTTAATGAGTAAATTTATTTCAATTCTTTATTTTATTGCTGTCTAGAAGAGATAATGTTTCCTCATCTATGGTATAATTCATAAAATTATTTTTCTATAATTTTCAATAAATTCTCAATTGCATTTAATAATCTTAATCTTTATTTCTAATACTGCATTTTTAATTTCTAGAAAATCTCTGGATTTTTTGCAAAATTTTGGTTTTCTTTCTGAGATACAAACAGAATTCCTTTAAGTTTATGAACAAATTTTCAATAGTTACTTTAATGTGCTTATCTACTAATTTATAAAATTAGTCAATATTATGATATATTTCTATGGTCTGGTTTCTCTTTTGTCTGTGTGGTACTTTTTCTTTTCTCCTACAAAATTTGATTATATACATGAAAGTGTCAATAATACATTTTAACAATGCTGAATTCCTCAATTTTCCCAGGAGGGTATTAATTTTTTGCTTGTTTGTTTTTCATGTCAGTTAACTATACTGATTTGTCTTCCTTGTTGTAGACGGTAGCTGAAATATTTATTAACTTGATTTTGTCTCATATAGTTGTCCTCCCTTGTTTTTTACTATATTTTATGGTTTAGCCAGTTGTAGGGAAGAATTCCCTTTCAGTACCTGGGTGCTCATGGAGCTGAACACTAATTCCTGACTTTTTGAAGGAGTAACACTATGTGATTCCAGTTGAATTTTATACTATTACATCAGGAGGAGTGAATGAATAATGTTTTGAGAGGAAATGATTCATAACTACATAACCAAAAATGGTAGCTTTCTTTTTTGTAAATTTCTACCTCCATACTCTTTCTCATTTTCTCCTGAATTTGGTTCATCTCTAGGTTGTTTTGAGCATTTTAAAATATATTTGGTTCAAAAAAATGTGAGTGTACGTGATCATCAACATCATTACTTTGATCAAAGTATGCTACCATTAAGAGAAGAGGAACTCTCAAACTACTAAATAAAATTTCATTGAAAAATCTATTTTTCCTAATTATTTGTTCCTTAAAATTAATATATAATAGTGTCATAGTGGTGATTGAAATTTTGAAAAGCAGTTGTTTCAAACACCTGTAAGTGGAAACACTTGTCAGAATGAAAATATGAAGTATACCCATCTTTGCATATTTTACATCACTAATATTATGTGATGTTAAACACTGCATTTGTAAATTAAATTTTGTAAAAACAAGCATAATCCCTCTCTCTTTTCCTGTATCATTGCATTTGTCATTGCCATCTCAACCGATTATAAAAAAGTGTAACAAAACTCTAAAAAAAAATCAGGTTAGAAAAATGCATTTAATTTTGGACTATTTCTGGTAACAGAGAATTTGTTGCTTGCTGGAAATGGTTTTATGTTTTTATTACATTAGAATGAGAGGTCATTAGACTCTAATAGAAAATTATTTTGGAACTTCCAATGACTTCCTCCTAATTTTGATAGTAAATTATAACAGAGTACAATGTTTACTTCAATGAATGTTGCAGAGGAAAAATATATTAATTTTATGATGCTTATTTTTTATTTTTCATTTTCAAAATTTGCTTTGATTTTTTCTACAAAATAGTTGCACTTATGAAATTCTTCATAAATACATATTATTTCTAATTTAAGATCTATTCATTATTAATATTATGGCAACTAGAGGTCAATATGTTATTTTCATCAAATTTAAATTTAAATGAGCTATTTATTAATAACTTATCTAATTTCTATGAATAGAAGACATGTCATAGAAGTAGTATATAAAAAAATTAAAAGATGAAAAAATAACACCACTATAATATAATTAATAGTAACAGATATTAAATGTTAGAAATAATAAAAAAATGACATGACAATTTACACTTTGAATATTCATGATTAACTGGGATGAATTGTACATTGCTGTTTTTATGGAATACACTTACTCTCAAAGTATATTTTAAAGAGTATGCAAATATCTAAAGAAACATAATAGTTTATTCTGAATATGTAAGATATATGTGTATAAAATCAAATCATCACCTTTTGTTTTGCTATCACCAAGCAGCCATCTGGTAGATCACTATGTTGTGGTTTTAGGATCACTATTAATAAATAATGACACTGATAAGAAGCAACTAAACTACCTAAGAACAATTGTTCCATAAAAGTTATCCACCAGTGTACAATGCTTCTCTACATCACAGATTGTTCAGAACTCTGTGTGAGAAAACCATGAAGATAGCTTTAAAATAAGAGTCTATCTTGATCTTTTTTTCTTAACTTAAGTTTTACATGTTTTTTTAAAGTTAGTTATTAGAGTTATTGTTCTGAAATGAAATGGGTAGAAGCCAACACTCAGTTATTTTTCAAAATGCAATTTTATGAATTAGACCAAGGATTATAATTACAAAACATTGATTTTTTTATATGAACTAATACAAGGACAGCAAATATCTAAGAAGCATTATAACCACTAGAAGCAGAAGATGGTTGACTCTTGATACTAATTATTGGAGCCAAATTTTCAGATAGATCAGATTACCACTACAGGAAACCATATTGATTCAGAAGTTATTTTTTCATTATAAATTTATGACATAAAGCATACCTATGAGCTTCAAACAGCTATGAAATGAAAACATTCTCATCATTATAGAACTGATTTTAAACTGAAAGTGAATTTCCAGAAGTTATAATTCTCAGACTTAGGATTTCTTATAATGTAACATCAACAATGGGATAGAATAAGAGAAAACAAAAATATGGTAGTAAAGAATTGTCAAGCAGTACCTGAGTATAAGTTACCAACGTTGATTTTATTAGTTAGAAAAAAAATAATGGAAGGTAGTGTAAATGTATAAAAAAGATTGTTTAGAAAAGATCTGAGTTTCATATAATTTCAGCCAGTAATTCCCAAATGTGTACTAAATATCTAATTGCATTAACAGTTTCTACAGCTTTGAATAAATCAGGATTATATAGAAAAGCACAAAATAGAGTCATTAAAATAATTACATGATCATGTGGCATGGTGGCACACACCTATAATCCCAGTGACTCAGGAGGCTGAGGCAGTAGAGTCACAAGTTCAAAATAGCCTCCACAGCTTAGTGAGGCCTTAAGCAACTTAGTGAGACCCTCTCTCCAAATCAAAGAATAAATAAATAAATAATAAAAAGGGCTAGGAATGTGGTTCATTGTGTGAAGCCATTTGTGAAATACATGAGTATCTTCTTGGCATGAAGCCAGGGAGATTTAGGTTTGGCCTTGGGAAATATCCATGGCTCCCCTATGGCAATAGATTTCCCAATGCATATGACCTTGATCTTCACTCTGCTAGGAAGATTCCCCATAGTAGCTCTGGGGATGGGCATGACCTATTAGAAACCTATTAGCCCACATTTAACTTTTTTTGGTGAAGAACATTCTACAGAAGGTCTTGGATGTTTCCTGATTATAAGTAAAACAGGCACGGGTTCCATTTGCTTGCCCGTTCTGCCCCCGGATCCCCACTTTTGAAACTACTTTCTGTGTTCTGTGGTATTTCTTTGTCCTTCTATTTTCCTTAGCTTTTATTTCTCACCAAGAGGAACCCAATTTCCACTGTTGTGCAGGATGAGGGAGAGAGTTCAGTGGTTAAGCACCTCTGGTTTCAATTTCTGGTACAATTTTAATAACAATAATAAATATTATTATTATAATAAAAAGTGCAAAATATGTAGTAAGATTAAGAAGGTGATATCAGATTATTAAATTATAAAATAATAATGGTAGAATTGTTATACTCGTATTCGGGACCCCCAAAAGACCACCAGAGTCCAAGATCGATGTAAGCAGCAAAGAGGTGTTTATTGTGAGCTAGCTCGGTCCTCCGTGTGCACACAGCAACTGGTGACCTGGTGATCCTGAGAGGCCCTGAGCCCAGGGTTTGCAGCAGTTTTATACATTCTTTAGAGAAGGCAGGGCACCCACATACATCATAGCATCTCTTAGAAAATCATCACACAACAATCAAACAACAACTCCAAAACATGATGAGCATATCAAGTGGCAGGAAAGAATCTGGAAAGAATTATTGGTTAGTTCAAGGGGTTGATGCACTTAAAATTGATTGGTTTAAACCATGAGGGTGCCACAATGGGGGTACATGCCAAGCTGCAGGGCTTCTAGTTTAGATATTGGTCACCACACCTAGGTGGGGGCCATCTGGAATTTCAGATATTTCGATATCTTGGCCTATCTTAGGTGATCACCATCTGCAGCTTTTCTGAGAACTGTTTCCACAGAGATTTTTGGAGGTATTTTCCTGACTTTAGGACTGCAGTAGGTCAGAGGTTAAGTTTCAGAGCAAAATGAGGTCCTAAGTAAAATGAGGTTGCTTAGGTCTTTCAGAATATTTTCTCTTTAGAAAAGTTGAAACTATATGCAAACCTGAGATTGTGGATCTGTGCATGGTTAGTATTGATGTTATTACTGCTTTTGCTCTAACGGAAAAAAATAGCAGCTGCAGCAGCAACTATAGTAAAAAACAAACCTAAAAAAATGAACACATTTTGTTGAAAAAATAATGCTGTCAGCTGGTACGTTATACCACCAGCATTTGCATATTTCCTTTTTTCTTCCCTAAATTTTCTGGTGCTTGAACTTGTTCAACAAAGTGAGACTCTGCGACTAGAACAGCATCATTTCACCCAACTCTGTGTCTTACTTTTTTGACATAAGGCCCTCAGTCTAATAAAGAAAACTTCAGAAAATAGCATTTCTCAAAAAAAAAGAAAGAAAGAAAGAAAGAAAAGAAAAGAAAAAGAAAAGAAAGAAAATTATTTGAGGGACTTTTCTCAGTTTGCCCAAGTACCATGCAGGATGCATAGAAGGGTTTCATTTCACAGAATGGAAATATTAAAACTTTGGAATTCAATTTCTGTGAATCCCTGCTGAAGAAATTCTTTGCCTCTAGGTGATACTTATAACTTCTTTCTAATAGTCCTCTATACTCATATGGATATTGATCCTGAACATTGGGGCTGGTGGATTAGTGAAGAAGACTCTGAAATTAACTCTTCAACTTCTATCTTGTTTGTTTCTTACTATGTATAATTGGAAGGAGACAAACATATTTCTTTGTTCTATTTCTTCTTTTCCTTCTCTTTCTCCTTCTTCAGATTGAAAATTTCTCCTATTTCATATTTTCTTGTCTCTGCCCTGAAAGGTGAGTTTCAGATGGACAGCAAGCTAGTGGCAATGGCTGCCTTTGTACATTTTAAAGAAACTCTGTGGTAATGAGTAGACCTCACTCTTGGTCAGAGAATTTTAATATTAAGTTGATATTTACAAAATATTAACACTGTAAAGCAACTACTTTAACATAATCCTGAAGTACTCTGCTGCATTTTCTAAACCAAACTGTATATCTGTATATAAGTATTTCCATGAGGAATTCAGGAGGTTGAGGCAGGAGGATCAGAAGTTCAAAAGTTCAAAGATAGCCTCAGAAACTGAGCTATGTCTTGGTCAACTGAACATGACCTTGTTTTGAAAAATAAATAAATAAATAAACAAACAAACAGATAAATAAATAAATAAATATATAGATAGCTTTCAGGTTGCAGCCCAGTGATAAAGTACTCGTGGTTTCAATCCCCAGTACTAATAAATTAAAAAATAAATAAAATTCACATGGACATGAGAGAGGGGACTCAATGTCAAGTTGATTTTTAAATAAATCATATTTTTAAAATATTTCAAAGAAATACAGGACCATGAAAAGTTTCTAATTCTCTTCAAGTTTTGTTTTCTCATCAGTAAAATATCAAAAAGACTTACATTTTCCCAGTACTTTAATCAACATTTTAATATTTTTAAGAAGGGTATTATAAATTTCCAAATCACTTTAAAACACATTCTCATTTTCTTTAAACTTCTCACTAAAGTAGAAAGTTTCCTCTTAAGCATGCTTGAACATTCACTGTCATTTTATTTGGAGAAACCACTGGTAATTAGTTCAGATTTGGAATTCATTGTCACAGCTTGTACTTTCTAAGCTCTTACCCATATGAACTGCACTCATTTCCTTTGCACAGCTTGACCTTTTCTAATTAATGCACAGGATTGCTTAACTGCAACTTGCATTGACGTGCTGTGCCTATCAGGAACTGAAAAAGTTCTAGGTCTGTAAGTTTCCAATGCACTTGCATTGAAAAAAACGGATCTTTAAAGTTTTAGTTTGTTGGAGAGTCCTCAAATTATTTTGGTTTATGATTTCCTGTTTTCAGAAGTGAATAAGATCTATTCTTTTTCTCAACACTTTTATTTTCTTAAATCAATAAAAGTGATTTTGTTATTTAAAATTAGTCTTGGCACAGGGGATGTGGCTCAAGTGGTAGCGTGCTCGCCTGGCATGTGTGTGGCCCGGGTTCGATCCTCAGCACCACATACAAAGAGTTGTGTCTGCTGAAAACCAAAAACATAAAAAATAAATATAAAAAAAAGAACAGAATAGAGTTTTAAAAAAAATAAAAATAAAATTAATCTTCCCAAACTGTGGATGCAATCATTGTTTGCAAACAGATCAGAATAATGGATTTTTTAAAAATTTAAGCTGAAATGATTAAAAATTATTGAGATCTTATGCAATAATAGAAAAGAATGATTTAAAGCAACGTGCAAGCAATATACTTTCTTTTTTCCTTCTTCTTTTTATTATTCTAAGTCTAGAACACTTCTTATCTCTTATGAGGTCTCTACATTGTCACAAAAGATAAGATAGAAAATGATGGAAAGCTCACAAACACATTGTCAATTATAACCACTGCATAAATTCAGGCATTTGGGGTCAGTTCACAAGCTACTTTTGTGGCAAGCTCCTAAAGCAACTAGAAAAAATAAACTGAAACCCTTTCACATGGTGTGGCTGGTATTTCCATCAAGGCCTTTTGGCATCCCTCTAGAGTTCACATCAAAATAATTAAGAACATAAAATAAGCAGAACTCAAAAAGTTGGCAAGTACCTTTTTTTCCCCCTCCATCCTCACATTACTAATCACGATTACAATGAATGACCCAAGAAAATGTATCAACGTTAACCTATAACTTCCATTATTTTCTGGCATATTCAAGTATGTACTTTCAATGTAAGAAACAATTTAATGAATTAATCTCTCTTAAGGGGGAAAAAGCTCCAGGTTGTAAGACTAAGTTGTTGAAGGCTGACACTTACCTTGCCCTTTCCTTAGAAAAATATCCACAGCTAGGAGAGCAATGCCCTGAGAGTCAGTAAGGTAATTGCTTGCTGTTTTAGATGAACTCAGCAAATTTGAGAACAGGAACATTAGTACCATAAATCTTGGAAGAAGAGGAAGCTAAAATTTCTATACAATATCTGATCCCTTTCCAATGAAAGAAAATGATAATGGCTCCTTGGTTGGAGGAATAAGTGCAAAACCGACATATTTTGTATTTGAATTTTTTAATGTTTCCCCATATCTTAAGAATTCTAAGTAGAAAAGAAAGATGTAAAATCATATTTTAAAAGTACTGTTTTTAACAAATATTACAGTCATACATATACATTCATTCTGCATGCCCTATGTATGATATTAATGATATTCACTTTAATACATTTTTATTTCATTTTACTTAACATGGCTCTCAATAAGTTGTCCAGGCTGTCCACAAACACACAGGATCAAGTGATTGTCCCCTTTGAGTGTCCCAAGTAGTTGGGCCTTTAAACGTTCAATTTAATTACTACATTTTAATTTAAAATTAAATAAAATGTTATTCTAATTAGCATAATTTCCTTGGAACTACCACTGTTTAAAAACCATCCCTAGGGCTTTGGGATGTCCTCTAGGGCTGACTCTAGTTTCCAGCCAGCTTTTCCACTACAATAACCCTGAAATTGCTGCCATAACACATTTGCTAGCTCAGACTTTCTGTGACATGACTACCCCTCAGAGACTGCCTGAAGGTACTTATGAGAAATCACTACTAATGGTGTACCCTGTGAAATTCCAGTTTCATCACAAGGTGCACCTCCTAAACATTCTCATAGCTGACATGCTCAGGTAACAGAGGGTGCTAGCCTGCACACGGTGCCACTAGATAGACCTATCCACAGCTCCTTGTGACAAATTGTCACTTAGGTTTCTAAGGAACAAGGCTTATTTTCTTTGCCTCCCAAATCGGGGTTAGCAAAGCTTTGGAGGTTTTGTTTTGAATCTTTGAGTATAGTGTCAACTAAGAAAAAACAAACTGAAAATACTCCCCTTCCAAAAGAAAAATTAAAAAATATAAGAAAGGTTAATTTGCTATCTAAGCCAGAAACTATGAACATTTAGGTTCTTTCTAGATATTTGTTTTTGTCTCCTAATATTCACCCAAGACAATTATTTTTTGAAATTAAAATACCATTATCAGACTTAGAACATAATCTGACAAATATCAATATTACTATTACAAAACAGTAACAGAAATTTTAATATTTACATTAAAGATAACTTGTGCTCCTTCTAAACCAATAAACCTGTACTTGCTTTGAATTTACATTAAAAGTGGCCATTTTTGGTGATTGTGTTTTTCTGAAGTAAAGAAATATTTTTTTCTAAATCAGAAGAAAGAGAATAGTAAAAGGATAGTCTGGAAGAAGATAAAAGAAAACATAAGTTAAAGCAGTCTTCCCTGATTTATGGAAGTATGTGCATCTCTGTGAAATTTTAAGTAACCTACAAACCTTTTACTTTAATACATCACATGTATTAAAATAAAATATCTATTACAACATGATTGCATATTGATATTGTAAAGATTTGTGAAAATATGAGAGGTTTACAACTATTTATAATTACCATGTCTCATATTATCATTTGTCACTAAAAATGTAGGTGTTGCAAAATACGGAGGACACACATGTAATCCCAGTGGCTAGGATGGCCAAGAGACAGGAAGATCGTGAATTCAAAGCCAGCCTCAGAAAATTAGTGAGTCCCTAAGCAAATCAGCTAGACCCTATCTCTGAATAAAATATAAAAAGTGCTAGGGATGTGGTTAAGGGGCTCTGAATTCAATTCCCTGCCCTCCCCAAACAACAATAACAAAAACAAACCCTAAGTGTCAGTGCTCTGAACCTGAGTTCACATTTATACTGTGCAAATACTAACACTGGCATTCTTTGCATGTTTTTATTTTTTCCTGTATTGAGGAGATAGAACTCATCCTCTGTCACACACTAGGCAATTGCTGTATTACTGAGCTACATACTCAGCCTCATTCATTGGACTTCCAATATTTCATCTAAGAATAGTTATAGTAAAATACTTCAAAGGATTTTTGCTTAGCTGATTGACAATAAAAACACTTTCAGTGAATGAGTGAAATTATGAATATGATAGAATTGTGTGCATAGGCCAGTGAATGAAGCTAATAGTGGACTTGGTAGAGTGAGTTTTAATGACTATCTTTGTGATTTTAATTCTCATCTCTGGTTTTTCTGCAAAATACCTCTGGTAACCCTGAATTTTTGCTCTATCATTACAGAATAGTGAAATTAAAGGTAGAGTGTACAGAGACAATTCTTGAAGTGCCCAAAGAATTCCATTCACTTATTATGTATTCCTTTTTCACATAGCTGCCTAGCTGATGTTATTTCTGATAGGTTAAGTGACCATCTAGCACTCACTTGGCCTTGTTTCACATGGATATGTGTTTATGTTATAAGTCACATGGGGCATGGCAACCGTGTCCCCATATCCTTCAGTGACACAATCTTCCTTCTCTACAGTGATCAGTACATGTTCCTCTGTCTTGAGTTTCAAAACAATTTCTCCATGTATGTTTTTAAAATCCTCACTTTCCCCTTGTATTTTTCTTCTTCTCATTTGCCTGCACAACCTGATTTTTTATTTAAGTCCTTAACCTGATCAGGCAGCCACCTCTCTTGGGTTCCTTAATAATAGTGATCTGCCACTGTGAGGTCTACATAGGAAACCCAACATTCCAAGAAACCTCTGCTGGTCTTGCAGAGCAGCTAGAGCTGCTTTTAGTGTTTCTCCACTGGTTCTGTCTTTTCAAATAAATTAAATGAGGCTGCTGAAAACACAGAGCCCTCCCTGCTCAGCTATTCAGTTGGGAAACTACCCTGCAATCAAGAATCAAACCAGGTGAAATAAGAATGACCTTTTTTGTTTGTCTAATAGCTTCTCAGGAGACATAATTAGTAAAAGCTTTGATAATGCAGAATAGAGCAAACTATCGGGATGTAAATAGGCAAAAAAATTGCTACATTTTCCTAGAGATCTTCAACTACATCCACAGCAGCCAATTCTTCTGTGAATCTCTTCAGTATCA
Organism: Callospermophilus lateralis; assembly: GCF_048772815.1. Taxonomy (NCBI): domain Eukaryota; kingdom Metazoa; phylum Chordata; class Mammalia; order Rodentia; family Sciuridae; genus Callospermophilus; species Callospermophilus lateralis. Next base: position 6,655,328 of record NW_027515420.1, read on the forward strand.
TTTTGGTGTGGCATATTATGAATTTGTGCAAAATTAGAAATTTCTCCAGGAGACCTATGCTTTAAATTGTCTATTGCTTGAAGCTTAAAATCTGAACTCCAAAAGCCTGTTTTAATGTGTAATTCTTCATCTTCGTTCCTTTTTCTCAAATAGGTGTGATATATGAGGAGCAGTAGTGCTCAGAATTTTATGAGGATTATTGCTATCATAGCTAAGATATTAAAGAAGTTAACATCTTATTGCTATTTTTTCCAACCATAGAAGATGATCCATATCTTTAAAATTTATAGTCAACTTTGAATTTTAAAGCAAGAACCATATAATATTTTTATTTCATAACTTCATGTGATCAAGCCAGGTTGAACATCATTACTTTGTTGACTTTCAAGTTAATGTAATTTCAAGTAATTATTTCTGATGTAGACCATTGATTTATTTTTCAGTCCTATAAAATTCATATTTGAAAAATGTTGCTGCTTGTCAGTTATTTTGTCATGTATGATCCAAATTATTATAGGGTACTTCTTTTGCATGTTTAGAGTTTTTTTGTTTGTTTGTTTGCTTGTTTTGCTTTTGTTTTCTGTTTATTTGTTGGTTTTCATTTGGTGCCAAGTATTAAACCAAGAAGCACTTGGCCAATAAGCCACATTGCCAGTCCTTTTTAATTTGTTTATTTTGGGACAGGATCATTCAGAGTTGCTTAGGACCTCACTAGGTTGCTTTTAAAAGATGATGCTTGCTTTTAACTTGAAATTCTCCTGCCTCAACCTCCCAAGATACTGGGATTACAAGTCTGCACTACATTCCAGCTACATATACAGATTTAATCTAAGAATTGAATTCTTACTCTGCCATTCCTTTCATACTAGATCACTTAATTTTAAATTGCTATAAATATTTCCCTGTGTCTAGGCCTGGGTATGTGGGTTGGAGTCATTCTTACTCTTTATGAGTATATAAGAAAGGGGGAACAGAAGATAGTAGGGGGACTAATGAAGAGAACATTAATTCTGCAGTATAAGGTTCCAATTTTTCTTATTTGTTATATGTATTATTACAGTTTATTTTGCAGACAATAAAGGGTCAGAACTCCAGAGTCAGAATAAACAGGGTATATTAGTGGTTATCATAATGCAAAGATTCTCAAATACAATAACAAAAAAATTACCAGAATTTTTGTGTTCTGAAAACAAGAAATTAATTGAGAGGTGATCAGATGATCTCCAGGAAGATCGATAGGCCTCTATGAGAAACCAATATGGAGAGCTGTATGGAGATTTCTAAGAAAACTTGGAATAGAACCACCATTTGACCCAGTCATTCCTCTCCTAGGTTTATACCCAAAGGAATTAAAATCAGCATACTATGGTGACACAACTGCATCAATGTTTGTAGCAGCTAAATTCACAATAGCTAAACAATGAACCAACCTAAGTGACCTTCAACAAATGAATGGATAAAGAATTTACTGTATAGATACATAATGGAAAATTATTCAGCCTTAAAGAAGAAAAAAATAATGGTATTTGCCTAATTATGGATGAAAGTAGAGACAATTATGCTAAGAGAAATAAGCAAATCCCGAAGAACCAAAGGCCAAATATTTTCTCTGAATCTCTTGACACGCGAATTCTAATTTACAATAAGCGTGGCGAAGAATAAAGGTATTTTGGATTAGACCGAAGAAAGTGCAGGAAGGGTATAGGGGTAGGAATGATAGTAGAATGAATCGGACATTATTACTTTATGTACATATATGATTACATGACCTATGTAACTCTGAATTATATACACGCAGACAGATGAGAATTTATAATCCATTTATGTATAATGTGTCAAAATGCATTCTACTGTCATGTATAGCTAATTAGAGCAAATATAAAATATTTAAATTAGAAAAACTTGGTATGTAATTAAAAAAATGATAAGCCTCTAGGAAGCACATTTATTCCTTACACTAGAATTCTTAGGGAGATATATGACAGACACAGAGCAAAAGTGGAGCAAAGTCAATGATTTCATAGATTCTTTTGCCAATGCAAATAAACCATAGATAAGTTGCATATAAAGAAGCTCTTTTTAGGGCTGAGGTTGTGGCTCATTGGTAGCATGCTTGCCTAGCATGTGTGAGGCACTGGGTTCGATTCTCAGCATCACATATAAACAAATAAATGAATAAAGGTACATAAATAACTAATAAAATTTTTAAAAAGAAGTTCTTTTTAGGAAATAAGGCAATTACGAGAATCATGAGGTCTCATAAGTAATAATATCATATTTAACTAGAAAAAGTTTGAATGGGATTTAACTTGACAATATTCAAATAAATTACAGTGTATGGAGGACCATGCAGCTTTAGATAATCATTTGTCTATAACATTATCACATGTGGATAATGATGCAGCAATAGACACCAATGTTTAGTCATCTCCATTGACAGAAGCAAATGTGTATGATAGTTTCTGTCAGTGGCGAAACCAAAGAAAATGACACTTGATATATATAATTAAGTTTTTGCAAAATTATAATATGGAGAGGAAAGAAAAAGAGAAAGAAATGTGTGACAAAATAAATTTTTCCCTGAAGTTGATTTTTTTTTCAGTGAGAAAGGAGAAGAAACCCAACAACTTGTTTCTAAGGTGTATGTAAACAGATTTTCTAGTCCAAATTAATAATATTTGGTTTCTGAAATTTTAATACAATTAGGTGAAGTGTGAAAAATCAGTTACCTTCCCTATTTTTATTATTTTTTAACTTTATTCATGGTCTTTTTAATACATAATATTTCAAGTTGACTATACTAAATCTGACAAACTTTATTCTCATCTTAGATTTTCTTTTTAATGTCTTCAAGTTATTTCAAGCATGAGTGTTTTACAACTGAATTTGTTTTGGCATAACTAAAGATAAGTACCTATTATTTGACTAAAAACAATTGTATTATATCTGTACACTTTGAATTCCAGTGACATTATTATAGATGTCTTTTCATAATAAACCCACTTTCAAACTTAAACACTACATCTCCTACTGACTGTATTTTCCTCAATATATACCACAGATTTAAATGTTGAAAGAATTTAAATAACCATTGAAACGTAAACAGTGCATAATCTTATGAGAGGTAATTTTTAGAGTATCAGAAATCATTTTGTATGTAATCTAAACATTTACAAAACAATCATTCTCTACCAGGACTAGTGCTGCTGGTCTGTAATCTCAGCAACATGAGGGGCAGAGGCACAAGGATTCTAGTTCAAAGCCAAACTTAGCATTTTATCCAGGCCCTAAGCAACATAGTGAGACTCTGTCTAAAAAGAATAATTAAAAAAAAAAAGATCTGGGGATGTGATTCAGTAGTTAAGTCCCCCTGGGTTCAATCTTCAGTAACTACCACATCTCAAAAAACTTATTCATCTTAAGTAAAGAACGTGTGTGTGTGTGTGTGTGTGTGTGTGTGTGTGTGTGTGTAGAAGCAATTTTGTTAAATAGGCTAAGAACTAAGTAGAAAATTTAAGTGATTTTTCTGGTGAAGGATGTATCCTCAGTGCTTTTGATTACTCACTCAGAGAATTATTAATGATTCTGAAAGGATTACAAAATTGAATCTAAAATTATCTTTTATATTCTCTTCATGGACTTGTAATTTATATTTTATTATGCATTAAAATTAATAATAGTACATTTTAGACATTTGTTACACTTGAGTTAATATAATTATGTTAACAAATGCTACCCACCACAGTCCTCCAACTCCCATCACCTGATAAAATATTAACTGGTGTTTAAATTTTTGAGTGTGTGTGTGTGTGTGTGTGTGTATTCTAAAGTTTAATTTTAAGTTGTAAAGCCATGCATGATGTTCTTCCCTTGTGGTGAAAATACAATCAATTTTGCCAGTTGCCGTTCAGATGAATTAGTTCTTCATAAGCTTTGATGGGAAATTCACTTAGCAGATTAATGTAACTTCAGACCATTACACATAATGGTGGTCCAATTAATTCACTAAAACTTTGACCACACTCTGGATAGTAAACCAAGAAAAAATTAATTAACTTGATGCTGTGTATCACATTATATACAGAAGTGAATCATATGAGTATAAATTATGCAAATTCTTTCTTTTTTTAAAGTAGTAGCAAGTATCTAATGGAGATTAGTCATTGTAAATTTCATAATTATTAGAGATTTTATTTTACACAAATTCTGTTATAAAAACATAAAATAACTATAAAAAAGTGTGCAATCATGTACTTTGTAACTGAAGAAAGTATACTTTGATATAGTCAATAATGAAAGCAGTGTAATTTGAACTATAGGAAAGAAAAGCATTGCAAACCTATTAGGTAAAATAACCCAATAAAATAGGTTGATGTTAGAAAAGTAATTACCTTTACAAATTCTCATCTATTCAAATGTCAGTAGAGAACATATGAAATGAATCAAAAACTACAACCATAAAGTGTTTTATATTATGTTCAGAACATACCTCTATTTATGCCTTTGATTCTAAATCAAAGTATTGTGTCCCCTATTTCTGTTTAAGTAACTGTATTTCAGTCATAGCTAAATGTAATTGCCTGCAGCAGTGAAAAGCCCAGTGAAATAAAAAGTTCTCTGATTTCAGATCAGATTTCCCCCCTTCCCATTTACATGTAATTTTGAGCAAGTCACCTAATAAAATGAGATATTTTTAAGTATGAGCACAATTAGATAAACATCAAAATTTCAATTGTATAGGAGAATCTCATGAAAAACATATATTCCTAAAACTTTTGACAATAATCCATAAAAGAGTGAAGTTGTTTTAACTCTATTAAAGTAAAGAAGACTACCCAGGAAGAGTTGATTTCCATGACCTATTGCTTATTCATCATCAAACTTATTTTGAACATAGGCTATATTTATGTAACATGTCTCTTTCCTCACCATCATGCTCTTGGTCATCTATCCACTCATCCATAATTTTTAGAAAAAATAAAAAATATTTTAAAAATGTGTTCACTTATCCTTTTGGCCCCTCTGGAAACTGGTTAGGGGACTTGTGGATTAGAATAATTGTATAGAAAGAAATGCAACATGACTTCAGGAGAGCAAAGGACATACAAGCATTGAATGTTTCTGGGTGATGAAAGGAATGCAAAATAGTTCATGAGAGATTGTGAAGCAAGGTCTAAAAGTGAGCCAGGTGGAGCTGAAGTCACTTGGCATGCTCCCATCTGGCAGTGAGAAAATGCCTGTCTCCCATGCTGATTTTCTTGAGCTGTTTTTTTCTTTTGTTGACACCATGTCACCATGTCATGCTTCTTACATGTTTTACCTCATGAAAGAAAACTACACCTATTTCCAGAGAGTGAGTTATTTCAAACCACTAGGTTTATTCTTCTCCCTTGCTCTTCATCTTTTCATTCACTCAGGAAATGTGTAATCTCATTATGAAAGTGTTTGAAATCAAGAAAGATTCTAGTGGAAAGGAAAGGCATAAATTACATCTTCACATCTCTTACCAAAGAATATATATATATATATATATATATATATATATATATATATATATATATATATATATATTTTTTGCTTCTTCAATATGTATATTTTGATCAAATTTACATTAAATATTTTTTACATTTTAATATTTTTATTTCAGTGCATTATATTTATATATAAAATTGAGCTTTTAAAAACATAAATGCATAAAACAGTCTTCTCCATTTCAATTCCAATACTACCCACTTTGCTTGCTTCCTCCCTCACCCTGATCCCCTTTTTTAATCTATTGGTCTTCATTTTATTTATTTATTTATTTATTAGTTTTAGTTGACAATTATAGTTATATTTAAAACTAGAATGCATTGTGTTATATTCATATATGAACCTAGGATAATTTGGTCAACTTCATTTCCAAATTCTTTCCCTTTTACTCCTTTCCTCTCTCCCATTTGTTTCCCTTTCTACTTATTGATCTGCCTTGTATTTTTGTGAGATCCCCTTTTAATACTTCATTTTTCTCTCTAGCTTTGCATATGAGAGAAAATATTTGACAATTGACTTTTTAAGTGTGGCATTTTCCACTTGGCAAAATGTTCTCCAGTTCTATCCATTTACCAGTAAATGTGTAACTTCATTTTCATTTATTGCTGAGTAAAACCCCATTGTACATACATACCACATTCTCTTTATCCATTTGTCTTTCAGTGGGCACTGGGGCTGATTCTATAACTTGACTATGGTGGATTGCTCTGTTATAAACATTGGTAGGCATGTATCATTATTATACAATGCTGATTTTAGTTCTTTTGAATAATGGATGAAAATTAGAAATCAACAGTAAGGAAACTCACATAAATACGGAGTTTGAGCAATACTCTTTTAAATGAGGAAGGGATCAATAAAGAAGTGAGAGACATGTTTCTTCAGGTCCTTGGCCAATTTATTGATTGGGTTATTTGTGGGGGTTTTTTTGGTGTTAACTTTTTGAGTTCTTTATATACTCTTGAGATTAGTGCTCTATCTGATGTGTGAGGAGTAAAGATTTGCTCCCAAGATGTAGGCTCTCTATTCACCTCAAAGATTGTTTCTTTTGCTGAGAAGAAACTTTTTAGTTTGAGTCCATCCCATTTATTGATTCTTGATTGGGGTCTAATCCTACAAGATGGAGATTAGGGCCTACTTTTTCTTCTATTAGACGCAGAGTGTCTGGTTGTATTCCTAAGTTCTTTATCCATTTTGAGTTGAGTTTTCTACATGGTGAGAGATAGGGAATTAATTTCATTTTGTTGCATATGGATTTCAGTTTTCCCAGCACCATTTGTGGAAGAGGCTATCTTTTCTCTAATGCTTGTTCTTGGCACCTTTGTCTAATATAATTGTAGTTTTGTGGGTTAGTCTCTGTGTCCTCTGTACCATTGGTCTGTGAGTCTGTTTGGTGCCAATATCATGCTGTTTTTGTTACTATTTCTCTGTAGTATAGTTTGTTATCTGGTAGAGTGATGCTACCTGCTTCAGTCTTTCTGCTAAGGATTGCTTTAGTGATTATGGGTCTCTTATTTTTCCAGAAGAATTTCATAATTAAGTTTTCTATTTCTATGAGGAATGAAAATGTTCACCATCACTAGCAATTAGAAAAATACAAATCAAAACCACTCTAAAATTTCATCTCATTCTAGTCAGAATGGAAGCCATTATGCCATAAAAACAACAATAAGTGTTTTCAAGGATGTGGGGAAAAACTATACTTATACACTGCTGGTGGGACTGTAAATTGGTGCAGCCAATATGGAAAGCTGTGTGGAGATTTCTTGGAAAATTGGGAATGGAACCACCATTGGACCCAGCTATTCCTCTCCTCAGTCCATACCCAAAGGACTTAAAATGAACATACTACAGGGACAAAGACACATCAATGTTCATAGCAGCACAATTAACAATGGCCATATTATGAAACGGATAAAAAAATATGGCATATATACACAATGAAATATTACTCAGCAATAAAGAAATCATGGCATTTGCAGATAAATGGATGGATGTTAGAGTCTGTAAACAAGTCTGGATGGAGCCTGGCAAAATGCCAGAGGGAGTGGTTTGTGAAGTAATGCCAGGGAGCCATTAAGTGTGGAGATTCCTTATTGGTTGTCTGATGTATCTAGTTTATGCTAATTAAGATAAGCTGTGCAAAATTTATAAATACCTCTGTTGTCCTACAATAAATGGCTTCCACTCCTGCTGTATCAATGTACACAAGTTGTTCGTCACCCCCCGGTTATTTTGCTGCAGACAGACTTTGGCAGATTGAGTTAGAGAAGATAATGCTAAGTGAAGTTAGCCAATACCCCCCCCAAAAAAAAAAAAAGCCAAATATTTTCTTTAATATGAGGAGGCTGATTCGTAGTGGGATAGGGAGTGGAAACATGGGAGGAATAGATGAACTCTAGACAGGGTAGAAAGGTTGGAGAGGAAGGGAGGAGGCATAGGGTTATTAATGATGGTGGAACGTGATGATCATTGTTATCCAAAATATACGTTTGAAGACATGAATTGGTGTGAATATACTCTGTATACAACCAGAGATATGAAAAATTGTGCTCTATATGTGTAATAAGAATTGTAATGCATTCCACAGTCATATATAAATAAAAAAGAAAAAGAAATGATAGGAGAAATAAAAAAATTCATATTTGCATCTTGAAGGAATAAGACACACCAATCCAAGTGTAAGGCCCTCCATCCTAGGATACAAAAAAGTATTTCAATAATTTAAGTTATCTTAAAAGTAGATCCCTCCCCTGTCCATCCATGGGTGACAAAGCACTCCAATCGTAGCCTAAATCTTGATAAAAACCTTGTTAGATTCTAAGCAAAAGACCCACAAAAAACAATCCTGAATCCTGCTTCAGAAGCGCTATGAGATAGTTTAAATACATTTTTTGAGCTGCTAATTTTGTGATAATAGATATCTGTTGAAGCAGTAGATAATTCCATTTCTCATCTTTTTAAAAAAAAAAGATTAATTATGACCTCTTGCCGATAGTCGATGATGAAATGCTCCTCTTGTCATTAAAAATGTTTAAAAGAGGGCTGGGACTGTAGCTCAGTGGTAGAGCACTTGCCCTTGCATGTGAGGCACTGGGTTTGATCCTCAGCACCACATAAAAATGGATAAGTATATTGTATCCATCGACAACTAAAGAAAATATTTTTAAAAGTTTAAAAGGCACTGAAAACTGCACTTTTATTCATATAAAATATATCATAGGATACAAACAAAAAATAAACATTTTATAAGCTTCTGGTAGGATCTTTCCTAAATATAATTCATGATATCCATAAAATTTGGTGGTTTAAAACAAGTCTTATTTATGTTGCATCAGGCTATGCTAATTAAAAAATGCTATAGTTTAAGCGTGATTTATCCCTACTGAAAATCGTGTTGAAATTTGATTATAATTGTGGCAGTATCAAGTAGATCATTAACAAAGATTAAAATAGCTCTGAGACCACTAGCCCAGTGGCACATATTTGTAATCCCAGGTACTCAGGAGGATGAGGCAGAAGGATGACAAGTTCAAGGTGAGTCTGGGCATTTTAGCAAGACCCTGTCTCAAAACTGAAAATGAAAAAGGACTGGGGATGTAGATAAGTGGTAGAGCACTTGCAAAGCATGTACAGGCCCTGTGTTCAATCAGTTTGTGCTTCCACTTTTCCACCATGATATGATGCACTGTGAGGCTCTCACCGTAGACTCTAGACCCCTTCCAAGACACAGCCCAGACATCAAGAAGATATTAAAAGTATTAATAATTCTACAGTGAGATTGTCTGTAGAAAATCTTGTCAGAGAAGGATTCCAAAGCTTATCTAAAAATGCTATGAGTGTGTGCCGCAGTCCGGCTGCAGCAAAATAACTGGGGGGGGGGGTGATGATCAACTTGTGTAGATTGATACAGCAGGAGTGGGAGCCGTTTATTGTAGGACCGGAGGGGTATATATAAATTACACATAGCTTATATTAATTAACATAAACTATATACAGCAGTCAACCAATAAGGAATCTCCACACTTAATGGTTCGCTGGCCTCATTTCACAAACCACTCCCTCTGGCATTTTGCCAGGCGCCATCCAGACTTGTTTACAGACTCTAACAGGTGTGTATAAAAAGGAGAATTGCTTGGGGTTTTTAGGGTGGTCAGGGAGTGGTACTTGGTGGGACATCAGGCACAGGCACAGGCTTATAACATTTGAAGCCCTGCCAGCACACAGGAGAGAGCACACAGACAATCTCATATTTGTTAGATTTTTACAGAAGAGGAAGAGGGAGGGTTGAGATTAAAAGTAGACACTGTGCATTAAAAAAATACTGATGTCTCTTTATTACAATGGTAAATTGCGTGATTATTTCTTTCAGATTCCAATTCTGCTCTCTCCTTTGTGTCTGTAGTTTCCTGAAGGCTGCTCTGCTCAATGTTGATTTAGAAAGGACATGCTTGGAAATCTGAGGTCTCCTCCAGAATTTTTTTCAATGATAGTGGAAGAAGCACATAGGGAGAGTTGGAGCACTGATATCTGGGGACTATGGTTAGGAACTGGAACCCTGCTACTTCATATTATATAAACTAAAATTATTCATAAATCCAGTTTAGATTCAAAGGATGGACGAGACTACCTATATTAGTGGAAACCACTGTAAAATTAAATTACAAAGGACACACTTAGAAAGAGTGGTAAATGGAGCTAGTTTTGTAAACAATTTACTACAGAGCTCAAGGAAAAACAATAAATGATCTGCATTTAACTTGATGGCATACAAATTTCAGGACATGGAATTCAACTGAAATACAGGAAAAGTGTCACAGTTTATACCTCAGTTTCTTTCTGCTAATTCATAGGATCAGAACTAACTCATCAAAAATTTGAGTGGTCATTGTGTTACAATGAAAGTTGATTTTCAATCACTCTGATTTCTTCCTTGAAAATTATTAAATAATATCACCTAATGGATAGTGGCTGAAGTCCCTTTGAATCAACTTATTCAGAAATGAGAATATCCAAGGTAAGCAATGCACAGCAGAGATGGGGGACAGTGAAATTTATAGAACCCTTAACTAAACTGACAGGTAGAAGCACAGGGAGAAACATTCCCCCAAACAATGTATCAATGGATTGCATTTTTTTTTGTCATTTATTTCATCAATTCATAGAATTAGAAAGTATGTCAGTAGTTGTAGGGGTTTTCCATCTTGGCAGTCCATGTCTGAGCATTAAGAGTCAAAATGGAAATTCAGTAGGCAGAATCTAAACATGCCCAACATTTATGATTTAATAAGAAAATGCAGTGTGATACTAGAAGTTAAACCTAAGTCTGGGACATGCATTCCTTTGAGAAACACAATGTTATGACCTCACTTTATCAGGATATTACTGACATTAGGGCTGAGATTGTAGCTCAGTGGCAGAGCGCTTTCCTGGCATGTGTGAGGTACTGGGTTCAATCATTATCAGCACATAAAAGTAAATAAAGGCATTCTGTCCATCTACAACCACACGCACACACATACAACAAAAATTACAGACATGATACATTTGAGCAAAAATTAGTGGATTATTTCAGAGAAAAGTAAACTATCCGAATTTGAGATAAGAGAATCTTGAATGTAATAATGATTAAATCAATGTCTTAAACAGAATCATGCTTAATGACAAATTACTAGCAGCAGCCTACTGTTGAATAGAAGAAGGTAATTCTCATTGCAATTATTCATTGATGTCCTGGAAGAGCAATGAATAGGATTGATTGTTATTAGCTAGTTGTTTTATCTCAGAAATGGCATGATTGTCTACTTGGAAATTATACATATAGCAAAAATATGATTATAGCATACACAGTATTGTAAGCACTAACACAACTGTCTTATGATGTAAAATTACAACAGTCAAAACTTTCATTTATACCATCAGTCACCAGATAGATATGTGTGTTTAGAACAAGGTAGAAACTAAAGTGGAATAGATTGTCTACACACTGATATGTCCTAAATAATAATGTTTTCCAAGAAGTTAAACCTAATGTGAATATGTAGTACTGATCAAAATTAAAAAAATAATAATACGATGATGTTCACGTCAAAATAATACTGTGAATATTTTTTAATCCATTTTTTGACTCTATTATATTATCATAAACCTAATACATATTTAATTATATGAAGTATTCAAAAGTTTTAATACAAGCGAAAAAATACATTAGAAACCAAATAAATTTGAAAAAAATGCAGAATTATTGTATTACCACATGCTTAAACATACCATGGCCTTACAAAAAGTAAAATAATGTTATATTGGAATAGAAAAAAAGTATGTTAGATCAATTTAACAATGGAATGTGGCATACATAATATGTCATTCGTTAAATGCAAATCCAAGAGAATATATATATATATATATATATATATATATATATATATATATATATATATATATATATACATTTATATACATGTAAATAGAATTTGACATAGGAATACCCAGATTGCTACAGCATTTTAAAACTAATAATATTATTCTTTTTATATAAATAAAAATAGAATCTAATAATATTGAAACAATTTACAAAATAAGATAATTTACAGTTAATGTATGTTGATCTTATCTTCAGGTAAGTTTAATGTTTTTCTCTATACTTAGTTTTTAGGTTTTTTTACAATGAATTGAATAAACTCATTCATTTCATAATAATAATAAAAAAAAATGAGGGGTATGTTATTTAAAATGTATCAAACTTGAAACGTCTAATGTACAATTTTACTATTTATTTGAAATATGAAACAGAAACCTAATGACTTGGCACCGACACAAAAAATATTATGCTTGTTGACTCCCTAAGTTTGAAACTGTTTTGAATACTTATCTTTTTCTTTAGATATACTCATTCACAGATGGGTGTATCATTAAAGGGAAAAAGAGGCTTACAAAGTGAGCTAATTCTTACAAAATAAATTAAGATAATGTTCTCAGAACATAAATTATTCTATAAACTATCAGTTCTCAAAATATGAAATGGAATTCAATCAGGAACCCACAAAGACAAATGCATTTTCATAATGATAAACACCATTTTTAATTATTCAGTCATAATAATTGTACAAAAGAATGTGTTTCACTTTCAAATTCCTATACGTTTATATATTGTGCATTGACTGTATGCACTCTTCTCTCTTGCCCTCCTCTCTCTGCCTTGTTCCCCTCCCTCTTCTCCTTCCCTAGTCCCACTTCTATTTTCACTTATTTTTTAAATCTTCCATATATAAGAGAAAACATGCCACACTTATGTTGTTTCTATGTTTAATTTTTCTCAAATGATAAATGACTGTTACATTCATTTTTCTTCAAATGATATGACTTTATTCTTTTTTTTAAAGAGAGAGAGAGAACTTTTTAATATTTATTTATTTATTTTTTGTTGGGGGCTGTCTTTATTCTTTATAGCTAAATAATGTTTCATTATGTATATAATCAAGCTTTTTTTGTCCAAGAATTTGCTTACAGGCACTTAGGCTGATTCCATACCTCGGCTTCTATGAATAGTGCTGCAGTAAATACAAATGCACCTGAACCTTGTGTGCTGTCTTCATGTACTTTGTTTGTTGCCTGGGGTCACTTTTTTTGGGTACAGTCACTTTTATTCTCTCATTATTGTAGAAAGCAGATCTCTAAAGGCTGCATAGTGAATGGCACAATTGTTCTTACAACTTATGGAGAACATGGAATTATTTACTTTTATTTCTTATGCACACTGTTATGTCTCCTAGAACATCCTGAAAAAATCTAAATAGAGAGTCAATTGATTATGATAAATAATTTCCAGGGATCAATTCAATTGTCTTTCATAGTTTTTACTATGTAATTAAATTATAGCCACTGTTATCTCTTTAAATTCATTATTTCAAATAAATCTTTTTTGGTATCCCAAATTTTTCCAACTACTTGTACAAAAAACACAATAATATAACTTTCTTGTCCACAATACTTTAAGAACTTTTTGAGAGCTTTCGTTTGTCTAGAACTGTTATTTTAGAATATCAGTTTCACTATATTTTTATAGTTAAAAATACATATATTTTTTAACCTATGGCTGTACAAGACACAGTGGGCTTAGAGAACATTAAATCAACACTTCAGAGTTCTCTTATTAAATATAGGTCTGGTATTCTCTTTAAAATCCAAATTGTGTTGTATCTTTTCAAATGAGAAGTGAAAAAACCCATGGAAGAAACATACTAGTGTTTCATTTCTGTCTTGGCTTTGAATACAGTACATCTTTTCAATTTTCTGTGTGAAGAATTTGGAAGTCCACATTGTAGATTTATTCCTTGTCTATGAGGAAAGTGTATGTCTTAATGTTCAAGTTGAAACCTGAGTAAGAAACTTGTCTCCCTCGCACTCTAGGGAAGATGAATTCTACTGAAAGGATGAATGGAAAGACAAATAATGGTAAATCAGATTAAAAGTTTATAAATACTTTCTTGAAAATATAAAGTGAGTCACTTTGTTCAAGGAAAACAACTGTCAGTACTTATTGTTATAGACAAAATATATCTTTTAACCAAATTTTAGTATTTTAAAAAGTGTGGGCTGATGAATTCTCAATATTGAAGGAATTTCTTAAAAATATCTTTATAAAATAACCATTTTATTTTTGATTAATTTCTTTCAGATCCAATAGTGATTTTTAAATAAATGGTATTGACTTTTGGAATAACTGTATAACTTTATGGAACAGTATTTTCCAAAATGACCAATGAAAGTGTTAAAAGTAGTAATAAATCCATTTATAGAGCAAGATAGATATATTCATTTCATTATAACAGATATGACAACTTCAGTGGTATTTTTCAGATTCTACTTCTTTGGTTTTACCTCGTATCTAAATAAATATTTATATTTATTTTAAAGCTATTAACCAGCTCATCCCCTTCCCAAATTTCTGTATTATATTTCAACTAAAACAATATTTTATAACAGATCGAATGCTGAAGTAGATATAAAACTTTGGCTAAATTCTACTAAAGCAACTAATGTTTTTAAAACATGTGGAAAATTAGTAAACAAGGGATTGAGAGAAAGACCTTTGCAAATACAGTATCCACCCTGCCCCCTTTATCTACATGGGACATGTTTTGAAACTTCCAGTGGATGTCTAAAACTGCCTGACAGCAGCAAGCCCCATAAACACAATGTTTACTCCTACATATTTGGACTTGTCTCTTACTAGTGGTAAGTGGCTTGGTGTCACTCTTTTCAGGGTATTCCATGCTTACCTCTTTGTATAGAATCAATGCTTTGTGTGCAACATGTAGCCAGCTATCAGAACACATATTCTGTCCATGTCTTCTATCCCTAAATTTAATGCTTTTTCTATTTTACCTAAACACTTAACATGCACTTGTGACTAAATTTTGCAGCTGAAAATGAGACAGCAAAACCAGCACATTTTTTCCTTCCTGGCAATTACACATATAGAAGATATTCCCTTACTATAGATCACAGCAAACTCAGAATCAATAATTTTGTTTTGTTATTAAGTCCAAATGTTAAAGGAAGAACTTGACACCTTCTATTTGGTATATCCAAATCACTAACATTGTTATTTTTGTGCTTTGTTGTCATTAGTAGTAAAAGAAGTGTTGCATGAACATAAGCCTTGTGATGCTGTGATAGTTGATTTGATTTCCCAAATGGACAATAAGTGACAAGTAGGCAGGTAGCATCTACAGTGTGGAGAAGCCAGGCAAAGGGAAGATTTAGATCTTGACAGGTCAAATGGCAGAGATTTAAAACTTATGAATTATTTA
Source organism: Callospermophilus lateralis (assembly GCF_048772815.1). Taxonomy (NCBI): domain Eukaryota; kingdom Metazoa; phylum Chordata; class Mammalia; order Rodentia; family Sciuridae; genus Callospermophilus; species Callospermophilus lateralis. The sequence continues at coordinate 6,670,675 of NW_027515420.1, forward strand.
TTTCTGGAATTTTCCACTTCATGTTTTTGGAATACAGTTGACCAAAGGCAACTTGAATTGCAGATAGAAAGTGAAAAAAACGAATAAGGGAAACTATTGTTGTAGCATACCAGCCAGGCAGTAATGAACTATTTTATACTTCAGTTCTGATGACTATATGTAACCTCTCGGTGAAAAAAAAAAAAAAAAACTGAGTCACCACTCATTTTCCATTTAAGTTATCTGAATTATATATAAAAGTGGTTTAAGATCCTCAAAAATGAATTTCTTTGTATGATATTTGGATAAATTCTCAGGATTATGTAGCTCACATTAAAAAAGAAACTTTCCAAATAATCTGAAATTTATATTTAGTATTCAATCAATTCTAACATCACCTAAATTGAGAGATTTCTTATAAATTCTCAGGCATTATGGTAAACATTCATTATAGTTTCTGACCTTATTATTTTCAAATATAATTTATAACTAAGTGTAATGAATATTTGATCAATATATATCAACCTCCTTTAGTTTTTATAAATGTATTCTTAACCATGTTAGAAACTAAGTAGATTAAAAAGAATTGATGATTTTTGTGCCTATCTGAAATAAAATTATGTAAAATAGTCTATTTTAAAATGCTTCTTTTTCAGCTTTTTTTTTGCTAATGTTTTCTGTCTAGATGTATGTAGAAAATTTCAAATACTAATTAACTCTGAAATGCATTATTAATCTTTGTTTACATTCTGTAGAGGATTTATACAATTATTAGGTATGAATGATAAATGAAAATATTAAGGCACTGATTGCCATGAAACACAGTCAATTTCAGTAATAAACTCACATAGTATTGAATAATATTTTTGTTTGTGTATATACATATTGTATCTGTGAGAAAAGCAAACTAATTCATTTTCATACACATGCACCTACATTTATGTATTTATCTACATACACATACATGTACATATGTAATTTACTTCTAGAAGACATCAAAAGGTTTGCTTTAATTGTTATAAATATCTAGATAAGTAAATGATATACACATTTTATCAAATATTCATTTTTCAAATGAATAAAATTCTCCAGAGAATGTCTAAGTCGTTTTTACTGCATCAATCTTCTTAAAATAACAACCATGTGGTTAAATCTAAGAGATGATATCTGATTTTTGTTTCTGATTAATTCAAAACTCTAGATTGTATTTTAGTTTCAGAAACAGTGGTGTATTGGAATTTATTGTTCACATAGGAATTAACATGAATATAGATGAGATTGCGGTGTTACAATAAGAAATATTACATATTTCTAATCCAAAATTGAGTATACATTTAAAAAGAAAAATGGTCCTTCATTATTTTCAAAATAAAGCAGTTAATTAAACCTCACAGAACTTTGATTTTTATGAAGTCTTTTTTATTCACTTTTTCCATAGAAGACACTACTTACTTATTTTTTCACTTATTTCTCCTTTCCTTCCTCTTCTACTCTCTTTCAATTTTATATAAGCAAGAGACTTTGATATGTTCTCACAGTTAAAATGCTTGAGAGCAATTCTAAGCTGTTAGTGTTAATTTATATGATTGAATAGCTTCCAAATAGCTCAACAGAGGTGACTGAGTTTATTCTAATATTGGGAAAAATTACATTTTTGTTGTTTTTGTTTTGGTCTTTAAACTAAAGAGGAATACAATGTTGAAGCCTTAAGTAAAGGACACAGCCTATAGTTAGGAAGTCAATTTATGATCTGTTTCTTGATCCTTAAATTGAATACACTACGTAAATACAAAGTGTTTCTCTTACAGGTTTAAAATTCAAAGGTTAAAAAATAATAGTCATGATTTAACGTCAAAAGCATGAGACATGTCAGCACTCTTCAAATCACTCAAGTATATTTTAGTACTGTTTATTTCAAATGCATGACAGACAGGGTATTATTAAAAATAACTTCAAACCCTGCCCTACTTTCTGGGACTATCTAGCTTAAAAAAAATCAATGTTAGGCCATCTCTTCAGTGGGAAGTATATATAATCTCCTCATTTTGAATGATTCTCTCTTTTCCAACCCTTAAGTTTGAAGGAGGTGCAGGATCAGTTTATTGATTTACAAACTTTCTTCTATAATCCTGCTGTTAGTATCTTTGGTATGAGAAAAACTTGATGATCTGCTTAACACTTGTTCCCTTTTGTCTATAGAGGGCTTTATCTGTCCACACCTTATGTTGATGAAGTCAGAGTAGGAAAATGAAAAAAAAAAAAAAAAACATACACAATGCAGGTTTTTTTTTTTGCCTCTGTATTAATCATTTTCAAAAGAGCCACACTTCCAAATTTTGATGTGTACTGATGAATATCTTACAATTACTATTTAATCATTTGAATTGTAATTCTAATGTGCAGATGGTATTACTCAGGAACTGTTGTATACATTTGGTTTTATGTAGATCTGTATTCCTTAACAGTAACTAATAGAAAATTTCCTAACTTCCTTTAAAATTATATCAAATTTTATATTAAATTAAACTGAAGGTTAAAGTAATGACATCTTTACATATTTTTAAGCTGAGTCTACCCCAGAGGTACAATATCTCCTAGTAAAATATCATTACTCTGAAATTTTTTTTATAAACTTACCCTGTTTCCTGGGATACTCTGTGATTAAGTACATGTCATCATTCAAGTTTGCTTTGTTTTGCTGTTATTTGCTTAAAATAATAAGGAAGAACATGCTTATTATTCATAATAATTAAAATAAGACATAAATTGAAATACTTTTATTGCTGCATTTTAATTTATGCAGAATAATGGGATTTTTGTGGCATATTTTTACATGTATAGAGCATAACTGGATTATATCTACCCTTCATTTTCATCTTGTACCCTCCCTTTGGTCCCCAACTTTGGTTCTCTCCCGTGATAGCCCCCCTTCTACTTTCATGTCACCTCCCCCATCCCTGATATATCACATAAGTGAGAAAACATGTGATACTTGTTTTTTTTGTGCCTTGACTTAACATGATGATCTTCAGTTCCATCTATTTTCCTGAAAATGACATGAATTTTTTTTTCTTTGTGGCTAAATAATTCTCCATGCTATATATATGCCACATGTTCTTTATCAATTCATCCATTGTTAAGGCACCTAGGGTAATTCCATAATTTGGCTATTCTGAATTATGCTGTCATAAAAATGGATATGCAAACATCTCTGTTGTATGTAGTCTTTAATTCACTTGGGTATATACCCAGGAGTGGCATAGCGGGATCATATGCTAGTTCTATTTTTATTTAAGTATTTTGTATTGAGGAAGCTTCATACTGATTTATGTAGTGGTTATATTAGTATACATTGTCACCATAGTATGAAAGTACTCCTTTCCCCACTGTGTCATCTCTAGCTAGCATTAATTGTTATCTCATTTCTTTTATTTTTTTTGGATCTTGATTACTACTATTCTGACTAGGGTGAGATGGAAACTGAAAGTGGTTTGATTTGCATTTCCCTGAGGGTAAAGTGTTGATTTTTTTTTGTATAATTATTGACCAAACCTCTTTTGAGAGAAGTGACTATTCAGTTCATTTGTCTATTTGTCTATTTTTTGATTAGGTTGTTTGTTATTTTTGGTGATAAGCTTTCACCATTAAAATTCTCTTAAATATCAGTGAATCCCTGAATATTATAAATGATGTAACATATTTCTGGAGGTTTCACTAATTAAATCAAAGCATCTAAGATTAGTTCTCTATCTGTACTCTGTGCAATTTACTAACAAAGATGGATTTTAACAGAGATTACCTCCAGAACACCTGGCTGTGGGCTGGAAATGAAGTGTATTTTAGTACCTTTTTTTTAAACTGTTCAATTGTTTCAGTTTTGCTTTTCTGATCAGGAACCATCAAATTGCTCGTGGAATCCAGATCAGTAAAACTCTTTGGGTGACTGTAACAAAAGTAGAATAAAAGTATTTGCTGAAAAAAATTTTTTTTTTGGTAGAACTATTTCTGTATTTCACTTGACTTTAGTTAAAAGAAAACTGGCCTATAAAAAGTGTTTTTTTTTAAATATTGTACAGTAAAATGTCACTTAAATGGCTACATTTTCCAGGGCAGCCTATGAAAATGACCCTGTGTCCTGTGTGCAAAAAGCAATCACCTTCTTTCTGCAATGAACCTTTTTATTAATTTTCCAAATTCTCTAATCTTTATATTCATCATTTTCCCCATTATATTCATGGCTCACTTCTTAAAAATCAAGACATTGTTCTGAAACTGATATCTGACATTTACTTGAATGAAAAGAGGCATCATTTAATGTGAACTTTAATTTTGATCTTTCCCTACCCTGCTTTCATTCCAATCACACTTTTTTTCTTTTATTTTTTTTTAACAGACTCAAACTAGTGTTTATTGAACATGGCTATTTTTCAGCAATCCATCTAAGAAATAAAGTTTATTTATGTCCTAGATGTAGAAAATATAAACACTATAATGTTATTTTGTTCAAACTGCAGGATGATTATAACTAAAGATCTAGAGCATGCATTTAGATCCAGTGACATTCAGTACTTACAAGACGTAGTTTAATATGAATGAAATTTGTGAATCCTGAAGGTTAAATTGACATTTTCGTGGCAGATACAGTCTATGAGTGCTTTACTTAGATAGTAAGGACATAATGTAAATAAAATAAGTATGGCTTTAAAAGAGAATGGTCAAGGTGTATCATTTCTTCTGCCACGTTTTAATATGTATAATAGCCCTCCTTTTTTCCATTTGGACATAAAGTCAATAAATATATGACTGTCATTAATATAATAATTTTCCACAACACAAATCTATAACAATGTAACTGACTCATGTATTTGGAGAGGTCACTGGAGGACTGTAGCCCTGCATAAAATATCTGTGACTTTTATTAATTACCTGATTTAAGGGATGTAGTAAGTATGGTAAAGTATTTTGGACCCAATAAGTTGGAAATACAGATGGCTTCCTTCTCTTAAAGCTATACTTTTAACCCTACAAATCTTTAAGTAATTATTATATAAATTCTTGTGAAAGTTGAAGAAGTCAAGGTAACTTTACAAAAGGAAGCTGGAAATTACATTGAAATATATATTATATCGTTTCTGAATTTTTTGTGGTGACATTGAGGTTCAATATATTTATATTTTCACATAATTTTTGTATGTACTGTTCATTGAATTATGGTGGTAATAAGGTGGTGATATTGAGTATGGCAAGGTGGCACATGCCCAGAATCCCAGTGATTTGGGAGGCTAAACAAGAGGATCTCAAGTTCAAGACCAGCCTAAGCAACTTAGTAAGACTCTGTCTCAAAATAAAAATAAATAAATTAGAAGGGGTGAGGATGTGAGGGTGTACCTCAGTGGTAAAATGCCCCTGAGTTCAGTCTCCAGTAAAAACAAACAAACAAACAAACAACAACAACAAAAACAAAACAGAAAGACAAGATTGAAAATGCTATTTATATTTCTAATGGACATGGAAAGACACATTACCAACACATACAGTATTAAATTGCACGTAATGACAAAAATAGGGAAGACAATTTCCTAATCTATACTTTAACACATATATAATTATCTTTTGGTGGAGTGTGTTTGTTCTGAGGATTGAACCCAGGTCCTTGGGCATGCTAGGCAAACCCTCTACCACAGAACTGGTAATAATAATCATTATAATACCTCCTGTTCATTTCACAAAATAACCATTTAACATTTAAATTTCTAATATAACTCATATTAGTTGCTTTTGTATCTTCCAAATGCTGAATTATTTCCAGCATGAATCACGGTAGATTTCTGTGAATTTTCTTTTTGTTTTGGGAACATGGGGAAATTTTAAAAAATTTCTCATTAAGTAGTTTATCCACCCATTTTAGCATACACAATTGCAACCCATTAAATTTCAAATATTTAGTGAAATTCATTGCAGGGAATCTGTTTCCTGATCCCCTTACATAAGGAACTTCCCTCAGTTCCTCAAATGCTTCCTTCCCAATTGTACTGCTTGTATTTTCAATGCTTCTCTCTCCCTACAATTCTCATAAGATCCATCACCTTTCCAATCTTTGTCCATCTCAATCATTGAGGGCAAGGATCATATCCTTATTATACACTAGAATGTTAATTACTCATTAAAATTTTTCATTTGATCTTAGATTTTCAATACACACATTTTGCCAAAGTTGTAAGGAAACTATCCAGTTGTCAGATCAAGCGAGGCAGGGAGCTACCAAAGAAGGCAGATTTAAAAGGGCCCCTAACTAGGCTTTATTGAGAGATTACTTCCGGGTAGAACTCCGATCAGACCCACAGAGTGGACAGGAGAAGGGTCTGAGGAGAAACCACATGGAAGCTCAACTGGACTAAACTTTTATGGGGCTTACAACAGTAAGGGAAGGGCTTGGGACAGGAAAAGGTGTTTTTAGGGTCCCTTGTCCCATTGGAGTTGGTCAGGGGAGTTGGCTGAACTCCAGGATTGGCCAGGGGGTCCTGCTGATTGACAGGCGTTAGTCAGGAGATCTCACTGATTGACAGGCATTTCTGCAGGCACCTGATTGATATTCCTTTCCCCCTCAGGCTGCTTTGTTCTAAGTCGCCACCACTGACCTAACACCAGTCATGAAAGATTGAGCAGGGACAAGAAAATGACTGACAACCATAGGGAACTTTATCTGAGAGGCAAGCACCTATTATTTTAAGATCATGTCACAACCTCTCAGGTGGCTGGGACTCTCCCTTATCACCAAGCTGCTACAACATCCAATTACCTGTCAACCAAAATACAGGCAGTTACTGGCACAGTGGTACACACCTATAATCACAAGGGCTCAGGATGCTGAGGCAGGAGGAGTGCAAGTTCAATGCCAGCCTCACCAACTTAGTGAGGCCCTAAGAAACTTAGCAAGACCTTGTCTCAAAATAAAGAAAAAAAAAAAAACGGTTGGGAAGGGGGTCCCAGATACAAACAACCAAAAAAGGACAAAAGCAAAAACCAAAACCCCCACAAAGAAAAGTTGCTGAGGGCTCTTCAAAGGATAATAAAGTGATGAAGGGGCAATGAATTGAGGCTAATGGCTAATAGAGAATTAATGTCCTTGAAAACTTCACCTATTGAGTACCACACCATCCTTTCTTGGTGGTAGTCATACAGGTCCTATGCAAAGTGTCAGTAATCAAGAAGTACAAAACCTGGGCTGGATGCTTTGGAAACTTTCCTGGACTCCCAATAATACTTCATTGCAGGAGGGGTATACCATTCTCTTATCAAAAACTGGGCCCTTATGTCTCCAGTTCCAATCCAATAACAAGAACATGGTTTTGAGAGAAAGAAAAAAAAAAGTTTTATTGCTTTGCTAGCAAAGGAGAAGCACAAGGGAATCCTGTTCCAGGGCTATGATTCACATCCAGGGGAGAGGGGGTTTTTAAAGAGCTGATTCAAAGGCTATATCCAGGTATTTTCTGTTCAGAGGGTAATTCAGTTGTTAATCTGGAAGACAGTGATTTCTTAGATCTTCTTGTACCATCCTCAAAGTCTGAATTATTTTGTGTCTGTGGTGGGTGGTTGTGCTTAGACAGATAACTCTGCCCAGGATGGGGTGGGGGGGAAGATACTCCTATATGTAGAGAGAGGGAAACAAAGAGAAAGAAAAAGGAACATACCTTCTTTAAATATAAGTCACAGTGGCAGAGCAGCAAGGGCTATATTCAAACATAAGTGAACCATTGTTACGTTCCCTCTCCTGAGAGGACCCGCTTTCTCCCTCCAGAGTGTCCCCTTTCTTTTTTCCTGTTCCTTCAATATACTCATGATTGCTACTCTGAGCTACATGTCTGAACTACTCCTGGTGTGATCACAAGAATCAGAGAGAAAGGACTGCCATGGCGGCCTGTCTTTACAGCAAGTCTTTGACAGGTAATAGAGTGACATACACTGAAACTCAGGAATAAGTAACTGTCACAGTGTAATATAAGGAATAATCATTTGGAATGATGGACTTTCATATTCTCTAATGTTGTGGTGCAAAATATTTGTCCCTTTATTAGATCAGTAGACAAATTTCTTAAGTTTTGTGCTTCACATAAAACTTAATTTAAATGCAATCTTTTAAAATCATTGGTATCAAAAATTTATACTTTGTAAGTATCTAATTAAATATTTGTAATAAGTGTTTATATATTGATAGGATACTTAAAGGCATATTTTTTCACATCTCCATTCACTTAAAATATTTTATATATGTTAGTTTATACAGTTGCTTAGAAAGTATATTATAGAAAAACTAAAAGGTCAATGTGAATATATATTAGAGGGACTGGGGCTGTAGCTTAGTGGCAGAGTGCTCACCTCGCATGTTAAAGGGACTGGGTTTGATCCTCAGCACCACATATAAACAAGTAAAAAAACAACAGCAACAACAACAACAAAAAAGAATTCTATTGACAACTAAAAAACATTATTATTATTAGAGTGGGTAAAAATATTAGAGTGGGTAAAAATAGTTGGTAGATGACTTATGACCCCAAATATACTTTATTTAAAAAGTATAACTGCCAAAAATATGCATGCCTAATAATAACTCCTATGGTTCTAGCAAAACAAAAACAGAAAAAAATAAAATTAAAAAACCCCTAAAAGCAGAGTACTTCAATTTCTGAACAAGGAGGATGATGTGCTTACAGCACACACTTTTCAATGCAGTGATTCAAGTTAATTCTTATATTGATGTGTATAAAAAATGATTTTTGTGTTTGTTTGCTTTCTGTTTGGGAATTAGAAACTTCCACACTAAATTGAAAAATGGTCATAGTCTTCTAAATTTTTTCGGAATTATCAAGTGAATTTTATTCAAGTATTTGAAAAATCTTAAGTCTCTATCAGGCAAAAACTTCTGTGCCTAAAAAAATGAATATTATAGATGTGTGTGTACTGAGGTAAAATTCTAAGAATCATTCCTATGTTTCTAAAACAATCCCATTTTTATGCTGTGATAAATTACAAACATGTTTGTAATATTATTTATGTTTCATTATGACATTTTATTAAAACAATGTATTTCTTAAATTGTATTCTAAGATAATATTACATTGTATAATAATTTAATTTATGAATTTTATATAGTGAAAGATTTCTATTTTTTATCATCTGAAATAATGATCTTTAGATCCAAAAGTATAGTTTCAAGTAAACCTCTATTTTATGAATATATTAAATTGATTCCACAGTCACACAAAACTAGGCATATATCAAAAAACATGACAACTAACAATACATTATACTGAGAAACTTGTCTTATGGTCTGTTACAGAGGTCACTCTTTGCCTCCATCCAATTTAATATCCTGTTTAGCATTTTAATTAAGAATTTAGTAGAGCAAGTAAATGGAATATTAATAGGGTTCTTATATTATACAAAATAGAGAGGTGTAACAAACTATATCAAAACCAGAAATCATACAAAATAAACATAATGAGGTTAGTAGCAGGGGCAGCAGAGAACAAAATGCAATATATTTCAGAATAAATGAGTTCACACACATCTCAAGAAACAGACATGTAAGTTTTTCCAAAAATAAAAACATTTTTGGTGAGAAGATGAACAATAGGAAAGAATATTGTTTAAGAGGAGTCCGTGGACATATTGCTATACTGTGCCTTGTATAGAGATATTATCTTAGCTTAAAGAAATTGAGATCTAAATTAATGAACAAATACTAAATCCAAACAATTTCAAGTTCTGTATAAGTTTATATATTGAGACCCTTATAAAGTTTATTAAATATTAAAATATATACAATTAAAATATCTTAAATAATATTCTACTTTTTAAAACCTTATATGTATGTTTAGAATTACTTGAAAGCTTAGTTATGAATTTCTAATCTCCACTCTAAGAGACTGTTCTGTAAGTTTGTGCAGACCCTTAGAGCCCTGGACTCTGCACCACATAGCAAGGCGAATAACACGTGTCTTTAAGGATATGACCATGCACATATCCAAGCGCTGTTTGCCCTGTAAACAATGGCCTCATGGTCTGTTCTCAAACATAAGGATAATCACACCTACAGTCTGATCATCCATCAAGACAATAGAATTCAGCATAAATCCAGCATCCACCATAGGCCTTGATTTCAATGTTATTCTGCTAAGAAGTTCAATGTCCTGGAAGTCCAGACCATATTCAATAAGAATGATGTAAAATCACTGTACAAGATCTCTTACATGCTCTACACATGCTCAGCCAGTGGTAAGATACAGCTAGAGTAGGGTCAGCACATACATTGTGTAGCAGCCCCCAGCTATAGAATGTGTGTGATTCCACTCCTTCATTCGGGTGTGCATGCATTTCACCTACTAGACAGAAAGCACTGAATCCTGACCATGGTTTAAGAATTGTACCACATTATGAATGGCACACAGAGCTTCATCTTCAAGCTAACACCTTGGAATTTCTTTGAAAACTCATTAACTTTGATTGATTTTTAACATCAAAACACAATAATAATTTTCCCCTGCTTTACCAAAGAAGAATTTTCAATACAGTACAGTTCATGGCTCAGCCATAAGCAAATGCACACCACTGTAACAATTTTCCTTTAAAGAGTGCCTCGTCTGAGACCAAGTTATTAAAGCTCCCACTTTGGTAGATAAGAAACATTATAAGTATTTAAACAGTGGAGCTGTCTGAACCACAGCACAAAAGAAACAAAAGAAAAGACATTTCTGGAATACATAATAAATCCATCAGAATGAATTATTACCCTTTCCAGATTCAGGGAGTTCTTTTTAAAAACTGACGTGCCACCAAAGGACTTGTTGTTCTATTTGTATTTTATTATGAACTGTCATTCTCTCATACTAGACAGATCAGGTACTCAGCAGCAGCAGACTTAGATCAGCTGGATACTCTGCAAAACATCACCTTGATCCTCTATAGTGATAGCATAATACAAATTAAATCTGAAAGAAAAATATAACAGTACTCTGTATGTCTCGGTAAAATACAGACACACAACACACGCATACAAACAAACACAAAATTATCATTAAGCTGTAGGACAAGTGAACTCCCGTTTAATTGTAAATTAATAAGACAGTAAATTTTCAGGAGAAAGGTGAGAATCTAAGATTTTATCACATGTCAATTTCAGCAACTGGTAGAATTGTATACTGTATTGCATAGAGCACCAGCAGTGTACACCCCACAGGGATAAATAACCAGGAATGCAGATGTGTAGTCCAGCTGTTCTTAGTGTAAAATATTACCCTTTGTTATACATCTAATAATATAAGCTACTTGGAGATGCATTAAGTATTTTGATCATTTTTACATAATAACACATCTGAATAAAATTGAATAAGATTGAATTTTACAAAATAGAACATTTTTATTTTGTTTATTTTGTAAAAAAAAAAAAGAGGGGTCTAGTGCAACATTTTAAAACTGGTCTTCAGTGGTAAATCAGATTATCAGGAAGGCTCTTGTTATGCAAAAAAGCGAAAAAATGGAAAAAAAAAAACCTAAACGTGTGTGTCCCTTTTCAATATGTTTTTCCTCTCAGTGGTAGGGTCTGTAAACAAGTCAGGATGGTGCCTGCTGGCAATCCTATTTACCAAACTTTGACTCTGAAACTATTTTATAGCTGATATTTCTTTGCAAATGATTGTCCTGTGTATTTAAATCCAAGCTCTTTAGCTTGATTTCTAAGACATGGACAAGATTACCCTCCATGCCCCCAATTTCTCTTGAGTTTGTGCTTTCTTCTGTGCCCTTTTACTTAAACTCTACTTACCGTGATGTTTCCACTGTCATTCCAATCTGCTAAAATTCTCTCAAGTCACTGAAGCAGAGAGTTATTTGTCCTTCATCTTAATTGCTTGTAATAGTGCTGTTCTGCCCATGCAAAACCCAATTACACATTTTTATGTACATTAAATATCCTTATATATGTTTCTATCTGATCACAATATCTGTATACCAAGAATGTGACTTATAATTCTGTATCATTCTTCATTCATACCAAGTGAAGTCACATATAGTTGATATTCCTCAAATAATTATTTTATTGAAATAATAGAACTTGTTTTAATGTTATGGCAAAACTTTGTTCTAGTAAAGAAATGTCTAAAATTACAATGAACTGTTTTTACTGCTAAATATAGGGAACCAGTGAAATTAGCAGTAAACAAGTATGTCATTTCCAGTTATTGAACCATTTGACACTTGGTGGTATTTACCTTAGGGCTTGTTAAAATGAATTTAAAAACAAAATAGTGGTAGCTAAGATTCTCCAGACACAGAATCAGTAGGAGAGCTGGTTAGATAGATGATTGATAGATAGGTAGATTATAGGTGGGTAGATAGATTAAAGATAAACCCTCATTGTTATACAAAATTACATATAAGAGGAAGTGAGGAGAAAGGGGGAAAAAACAAGAGAGAGAAATGAATTACACTAGATGGGGTAAGGAGAGAAGATGGGAAGGGATGGGAGGGGAGGGGAGGGAAAGGGAGGGGAGGGGGGATAGTAGAGGTTAGGAAAGGAAGCAGAATACAACGTACACTAGTATGGCAGTAGGTAAAAAAGTGGATGTGTAACCGATGTGAATCTGCATTATGTATATAGGGTAAAAATGGGAGTTCATAATCTGCTTGAATCAAATGTATGAAATATGATATGTCAAGAACTTTGTAATGTTTTGAACAACTAATTTTAAAAAAAAGCTAATAGGTAGACAGATTGACTGATTGACTTCAGAAATGGATTTTGGCTCATGTGGTTATGGAAGATGACAAATCCCATGATCTTCCATTTGAAGCTGGAGAAACAGGAAGTTCAGATGTATGACTGCTTCATGTTGTGAATGCTTAAGAAGTAGGGGTGCCCATGTCTGAGAAATGATGAAGATAGATATTTCAAGGCAAGAATTTACTCTAAAACCCCACCCTTTTTGTTGTTGTTGTTCTATCCACATTGCTGAGGGATGATCTTACTTATTGAGTCTACTGATTCAAATCCTAATCTCTTATGGAAACACCCTCACAGATACACCTTCAGATAAAATGTTTTACCAGCTATCTGGGTATTCCTTAATCTAGGAAAGTGGGTACATATAATTAACCACTACAAAAGGTTTTGCTTCAAATGTATGCCAGTTCAAACTTTCATTACATATAACAAAATTAATTTATACCAAACGGCATGATATTGGAAGTCCTTAAAATAGCAAATTATAAAACAATGATGAAGTCATTGCACAATTGAATTTTGTTTACATTCACAGAACTATAATTTTAATTACAAATGAATTCCATGAATTGAAAATTATGTATTACCACATAATTTCATCTGGTGAACAAATTAAAAATATCTGAAGTAGCTGAAGTTCCAAATTTACTCATATTACTAAATTAATTCGGATAGATTTGAGGTACTAAGAATTTCTACTTTGGTTGTTTCTCATTTGCTTGATAAAGTTGTGTGTAGAATGTTATTGTCAATATCTTGAACAACAATTTAAAAAACATAAAATACTAAGAATATAAGCTGTTTTTGAAGCAAATACTAATATGTCCAAATGTTTAAAGTGTTTTGAAGATAACAAACCGTGTGTGTGTGTGTGTGTGTGTATTATACATAGGGAGAAGTAAATGCATACATGCATTGAGAAGTAAAGTCATTTTTTTCTGTATAACTATTGGCAGCTACTTTTGTTTCTATGATTATCCTTGTATTTTTAGGGAAAAAACACAAGAATATCACACTGGAGAAATGAATGATTCTCGCTAGAAAATTTGCATTAGGTGTTTCAATTAACAACTCACATTATTTTTTATACAAGTTTTCATTTAACTTGGTGAGTTATTTTCTCAGTGTTTGGCCTTTGGTTTTTTGTAAATAATAATATGAATTGATGACAATATCTTCATGTAATCATAATCATTGAAAATTATGTGAAGCCATGCATGCATTTGAAACTCTCTTATAAATAAATTTGTCTTAAGAAAATTAAATTAATTCAATATTTAGCTCCTGTTAACCTTTAAGAGTTGACTTGGAAAGTAATGGAGAACTAAACGGTCAGGGGAGTTGAAGTCAACAGATTTGTGTATACTAAATAAAACAGAACAAGCAGGCAGAAAGCATTGAGAATAGGTGTATCATAAGGAAAGGTACACAAAGTGATGAAGAAAGGAGCTGTGAGAAGTAGGAAACATAATTTTTAGGTGCAATAATTTTCATCTTATAAATCTTTATTCCTCTCTATTACTCAAGAAAGAATGCTCCTCTGTGTCCCTCTGTCCCCATTTCTATTCAAACTCATTTTCCTGTACAGTTACTGCTTTTGCTGAGATTCCTCCTGCCACCTCTCTGTGAAAGAAGTATTGATTGAATGATAAAGCAAATCCAGTTACATGGCTGTGGTGATCTCATTTCACAAAAGAGTCCAAGAAATAAATGTATCCTTAGAGGAAACTGCAGAACACTTAACGTTTCTGAAATCCTAAAATGCCAACCAAAAGAACATTTCCAGGGGAAAGGAATGGCTAAAAAGAGCATGTGTCAGAATAATGCTGAAGGAGAGACAAAGCAAAATATTCAGCACATGACCAGAACTGAAAGAGTGACCAATACTCTTTAAACTTTGTCTCAGTTTTTCCTGTTTGGAACTAGGAATGCAATAGGATTCAAGATATTTTTAAAAGAGACACAAGATCACTGTTTATCTTTTCATTTTTAAATTTTCCTTTCTATGTCTTTCACAAAATTTATTTCAAAGTATTCTTATCAGTATTTGTGATGCTTTTGGAATGTGGATTTTATTAAATTATGATTGTACCTTCCTGGCTGCTCTGGCTAGGAGGTGCATAAGGGGATTGTGAAGCATGATTTGATGGGAGGCTAATGAATTTACTTTGAGGGCTCTGCCTAAATGGTAAGTGGCATTAGTAAAATTTAAATAACCCAATTTTGGGATTTAGGACCGAATAATTAAGTCAAATGTCACAGAGGCTTTCTATTGCTAATAGAATGGGAGATTCCATATCAGCATAAAATCACACACAGGGAGATTCAGATTATGAAAACAAAGGTAGGAAGGTGTCTGTCCTCTGTCCAGTGGTACATGGGAAGACATTATTCTGCAGTAGATTAGGCTGGAATACTAAACAAAGAACATCTAAGTTAATCATAAAAACAACTTTTCAATTGGTATACGTAAATCGGTGCATCTGTCTGTACATTCAGCTTGGAGCCATATTTCTATAACCAGTAAAATACTATCTTAGAAAAATTTAATGCCATTGTTCTTGTTTTTTTTGTCCTAAACATCTGACAAGGATCAAAATTATCCCTGTTAAAATAGTCATTCATTTTGTCTTTTCAATTTCCTTCTTTACTTTTCTTAACTCTTTGCAGAAGCCAGAAAAATCCAATTTCTGAATGTCAGTCTGGTCGCCCTGAACCACCATTACAATAGTTTGACTATCTTGGTACCACCTGGCTGCCTATAAATAATGTTTCTTTTATATTTACCCAAAGTAAAACAATTTGTGGAACATATTTTTGGGAATTTCAATTTAAGCAATATAAACATAAATTCAATAATAGTAAAATTGCTTCAGTAACATACTTAATAGCATTAATGATGATGAGGATAGAAAGATCTTGGGTAGTATGTGTTCATGTTCAATTTGACAGTAGTAGACTACATAGTTCAGAAGAATTCTCCTTCTAAACACAGCCATGAATCTGGGCTACATATGTCTGTATGTGCAATACATGCCTAATAAACAAGTGTCACTTGCATGTCCACTTGCATGGCCTCAGGAACAAGTGCTCCCTGATGATTTGCAACTGCCATTCCTTACTTGCCTCACCTTAAAACTGAGAGCCATGAAATATGAAGTTGCACAGAAACACAAGACTGCTTTTCAGCAAATGATAAAAAATGGGTATGTCAGCTAATTTCTCAGCAGAAAAACATTGGCTCATAGAGAATTTTAAAATAAAATTTTAGTATAATAAAATTTTATCAAAAATTCTATACATATTGATAACAACTTTCAAAATTGAAAAACAAATGAAAATTTAGAAAAAAGTTAATAAATTTTTATCTTCAGCTTCATACTACTGTTTTTATAGGATTTTTTTTAGGTAGAAAAAATAATTTAATATGGAATTTTCATGATGCAGAATGGATTAAAGAGCAGGGGAAGATACAAAATGTGTCACTTACAAATCAATATTTCTGTACATTTCTGTCAAAACAGATTTGCAGACTTCAGTATATAGTCATGCAACATTAAACATATGTACACACATATGTGGAAAGAGATAAATAAAATAGCAAATATCAAGAGACTATGCAAGGAAAGGATGGAGAACAAAAATGCAATTTTATAAAATTCATTTTAATCTTGAAGGTACATGATGTATCCCAAAGAAAATATTAACAAACTCAAATCGTACACAAAATGGTGAATAAATAATGACAAATTTTATTATACTAAAAATATAACTTTATAGTAATTGATTGACTTGCTACAAAAATATTTTCACCAATTTAACAGTATTAAAAATAAGTGTCATCCTAATATAGGCAGATATCTTTGCTACTCAGCTTTTACCATTCTTTAGTGATTTTAAAACAAATATGTAGAAATTTAGACCAAAGTGATTTTTTTTTATTCTAATAAACTAAGTAGTTTGAAATACCTGTTTTTGGTTGCTGTTACATCAGGTAAGAAAACAGAAGTCAGGAATATACAAATTTTACTAGTATTAGACTTAAAGCACAAATTGTTAACCTTCATGATAAGGAAATAAAAAGAAATGAAAGATACATAATCTGGCAAAGAAATGTAACTATACATAGCATTCATGTTCAAATGATTATGAACATGGATGAAATTGTATCTCTAATTATAAAAATTAGCACTAATAAGTGAGTTCATCATAGTTGCAAAATTCAAGGTCAATATATAAAAATCAATTTATTTTGTTTTCATATGGTAGAAGTAAAACATTTGAAAATAAAATTTCAAAAATGATACTTTTTACTTTATCATCAAAAATACCTGAGAAAAATTTCTATAGGTCGTATGAATGATTTCTGCAAAGAAAATACTAAAATGCTGTGAGATATTGAAAATAAATAAAATATCAAAGGGCTTACACTTTTATTAATCAGTCAAGACTACAATATAATCTGATGCAATCATCTAGGTAATTAAAAAAAAACCCTAAATCTGAAAAAAAATATTTTTCTTTTGTTTAATTGCCAACTCCGAATTTAACATGGCAATATAAAGTTATATGATTATTCAAGACAATATGGAAGAATACAATATTGTTAGAGGACTTCCTCTACCCGAAGAAAGTTATAAGAAATGATTGAAAGGTATTGGTGCAAGAAGAGACACAGATGTTTGGAAGACAAACAAAAGTCCAGATGTATTAAGCAATTTACTATTTAGTTTATCAGATTAAGAAAGATTTCTTTGGTTCTGAATTTACTCAGATTTGTTTTTAAATCACTAATGAAGGTCAAAAATTAACAATGGCCACTTGTGGTTGCCCATGCCTGTAATTCCAGCAGCTGGGAAGGCTGAGGCAGGAGGATTGCAAGTCGGCAAACAGTCTCAGCAACTAAGGCAGGCCCTAAAGAACTTAGAGAGACCCTGTCTCAAAGTAAAACAAGGGCTGGAGATGTGGCTCAGTGATTAAGTACCTCTGGGTTCAAACCCTGGTGCCAAAAAACCAAACAAACAAAAATTAACAATGTTATCTATTGGGATGACACTTACACATATTTAATTTACTTAATCTTCTCCAATTTATGTGGAGGATGGACATTATTACACCTGTCTTAAAGATTATAATATAGAGAATATTGAATAAAAGAGGAATTGACTCATCCTGAAAGTTAATCTGAATTATGTCTTTAATCTTGTATTATTAAGTATAACACTTTACATTGTGTTTCAAATTTCAGGTTTGGTTATGTGAAAATCTTTCCAATGTTCAAATGCAACTACGTGCCATCTCCCTGGGCTCCCAAGATGAAAGTAACTCATGACGGGAGAACAGCACTAGGCTGAGTTCCTCCTTATTCATACCACCCACCTATCTACAACATTTTGTGTTACACAGTCTGATTTTTTCCCATGGTATCTCAAATATAATTGTTTTTACATATAAAGTTTAAATGTTTTATGTAGAGTAATTAATCATACTGATGCTTGAAGAACTGTTATTTTTGTATTTAAAAGCCAGTGCATGTCTCTTAGATATTAACTCAAAATTAAATGCACACATAAGATTGTAAAAAAATGAGAGTATCTATTTTTCCAAATACCTCAATTTACTGAAAAGAATATGTACAGACAAATTTAGCAACAGTGTTATTCTCAGTTATTCAGTGGATTGATGGTAAATGGAATTTCTGGGATTATAAACACCACACACTTTTATCCATTAGGAAACATACATGTGCTCTAGTTTTTAAATAGCTCTGTGTCTTTGTGTATGGTTCTACTGCTACTGGGGTGTGAAATTTCACTGAAATTTATTTTTATGACTTAAGATATAATTGGAAAAGACTGGAGTGTATTTTAAAGAGAATTTAAAATCCTGACATTATATATTTTCAGACTTTCCATTTACAAGGTATCATGTGACTGCTGTGTGTTAAGTGGACTTCATATAAAATTAATAAGTTGACTTGAAAGTCAACTTTTTGAAGTACAATGATTTTCACACTCAACACAGTCATTCTCAAATACTTGATCGTTTTTATTTAAAAACCTTAATTTTAAAATTCAAAATATTGACGTCATCATAATTACCATATTTGCAAGAAAAACAAATAGAAAAAAATAACTATATGACTAACTCCCAGAAGAATTTATTCTTACCACTTAAATTATGTCTGTGATCTTGCAAGATATTGCGTCTCTCTGAGACTTTTTTTCAGGTGGAAATAAATTAGTATTTTAAAAGGTATTTAGTACGAGAATTATTTTGAAGGAAAATATTTGTATACACACAAATAAGTACAGATATTTTAGTTGAATTGATTGTAGGGTCCACTGTCTCCTGTTTTTGATCTTCCGTCTAATATGATGTTCCAGGTTCTGCAGTTGAAACCATGTTTCTACAAAATGTTCTGAAAGCAAGTATTTCTGCCTTTTTTCTGAAGGCTTCTCATCAAAGAAGTTGTTTTTTCCAGATCAGTGCTGTCTAAATAAAGGAACTTTAGTATATACTAATTAATGTATATATATATATATATATATATATATATATATATATATATATATATATATATATATATATACACACACACACACACACACACACACACTAATGCTTCACTGCTCAGATCACCTAAGATGAATGTGTGCATAAGACTCCAGGTTATTATTATTTATAAAGCAGAATCTTCTTTTGTGCCACAGTCTGTTTGGCTGAGAGTCTTAGTTAAGTTTGAGATTATCCATTATCATTAAGTTTTGTTATTATTAGAAGAGGTACCTAAAACCCAAGGCTTTTTCTGAGAAAAATTGATAATTCTTCCTTTTTAATCCATTTTTCTTTATATGTCCCACATCCTACTCCCTGCTGCATAAATGTTTTTAAATTTAATTTAATAAAAATTTAAATTTAAATTTAATAAATTTAATAAAAAAATGAAAATAATAAATGTTTTAAAATTAAAATTTAATAAAAATTTAATAAATTTAATAAAAAATTTAACTTTATATACTTGTTCTCAGATATTTTTAAGGCAAAATTTAACATTATACATACATATATTATACCTAATAAATATAATAATATATATTATATTATAAAAGATAAATACTTGCTTTAATCACAACATATTAAGCAATTTATTCATACTAGAGTGTATCACTTCTAATAAAATTACTTTTTTCAAAAATAATAAAATTGCCATTAAATATATTGAAATCATTACAACCTTAACAAGTATGACAGATTAATACAATCATATATCAAAATGTTAAGTAATATTTTTCACACTGACATGTAAAAATATGAATAGAATATTAATCTTAATTATAATAACTTGAATGCATGAACAATTTTTGAAGAGCAATATAAATGTGTATTCCTAAAAATTGTCACCTTATAGTTTTTTAAGTACATAGCACATTTTTGTAAGATTTCTGCATACAGATTTATTATACCAGTTTTATTAATTCAATTATACATAAAATAATCTCATGCAAAGAATTCTGATTTTGGAAATTGTAAACAGTAGAAACTAGCACAGAGTGGCGAATCCAGTTTTATGGAACTTGATGGAAAGAGTACACTGTGGCATTTACTTGTCATTATTGTTTGGAACAAGCTTCTTCCCATCACCATCTCACTTATCTTGGACATATGAAAAGAACTGCCCACCATTTTACTTCCTTAGACAGTTCAAGGTCATTCAGCATTCTGATTATCATCACTTGGAAATGAGGCCAATGTAAAGAAATCAGATCACAGAATTTCTTCCAAATGTATTAGTCATTTAAAAATACATTTTGACTTTTTAAAATTCTTTAAAATTCCCCTTAAATATTATTACTAATTTATGTAAAGGCAAATACAAGACAAAGAACATTTTCCTGGAACCATTCCAAATTAGGTTTCCAACATGAGGACCCATCATCCAATTTTACTTTATATTTTGTACAAGTAAGGATAGTTTCATACATGACTACAATGCAACCACAAGTACCAGAAAATCAACATTGACACATTACTATTTTCTAACCCCAATCCCTACTCTAGTTTCACAAATTATCCCAAATGTTCTTCATAGAAGCATGATACAATTATTATTATCTTTTTTAGAGAGAGAGAGAGAGAGAGAGAGAGAATTTTTTTAATATTTATTTTTTTAGTTTTCGGTAGACACATCTTTATTTTATTTTTATGTGGTGCTGAGGATAGAACCCAGCGCCCTGTGCATGCCAGGCGAGTGTGCTACCGCTTGAGCCACATCCCCAGCCACAAACATACAATTATGAAGGAGCATTTCATATAGTTCACAAGTTTCTTTATATTCTTTCAGGTAAAGCATTTTTTCCCTTTTGCTTTGACTTATATAAACTTGACACTTGGATAATAACAAGTAAATTATTTTATGGAATATTCCTCACTTTGAATTTGATGATAATGTTCTTATGTGAAATTTAAAAAATGCTTTGTTAGTGAGAAAATCACAAAACTCTGTGTTTCTGTTGCTTGCTCTTAGACTATGCACATTTTTGACTTATGCTGATGATATTAACATTGATTAAGGTGTGATCATCCAGGATTCTCTACTATAAAGATCCTCTCTGTCAATTGAGTACTCTTCAGTGATTTTTTTTCAGGTGCCATATTAAACTATATTATTTCCCATTCTGGGTTAATATTTCAATGCATATATGTAGTTTTTACAATATGCATTCAAATTTTACTCTTTAATACAATGGCTTGCCATTCATTTTTTTAATATTTATTTTTTAGTTCTTTAGGTGGACACAATATCTTTATTTTATTTTTATGTGGTGCTGAGAATTGAACCCAGTGCCTCACACATGCTAGGCAAGTGCACTACCATTTGAACCACATCCACAGCCCTTGCCATTCATTTTTGTCATTAATTATTTTATTGCTTAAGCACTCAAAAATTAATTGATCAGGATTTCCTATTTTTCTTCAGGTATTTACTCATATTTTGCAAAATATATTCCAGGTAATCTCATAATTTTCCTGCTCCAGCCCAGTAAGAAAATCAACTATATTTTCAATGAGCCATGGTTCTTTTTGATGAACAATGGTATCAAGAAGTTGAGTATGCTCATTGATAACAGTGTGTCAGTTTTCCCAGGGGTACTCTTTCTATTTCTCTGCATAAATAGATAGAAAAATATAAAAATATTTACATATATATATATATATATATATATATATATATATATATTTATACATACATATATTTTATGGCCATGGTTTTATTAACAATTCATCCAATTTCAATTCTTCATCTCAGTCAGTGCTTTTTCATATAATTCCGTATTTGCAAGCTTTTATTGTTTGGATGTGAAGTGTTCTCCACAAACTCATGTGTGAGACAATGCAAGAAGATTCAGAGGAGAAATGAATGAGTTGTAAGTGTCTTAACTCATCAATGAATTAATCCCCAGATAGGGATTGACAAAGTGGTAACTGAAGTGCTACTGTGTGGCTGGAAGAGGTGGGAATTGGGGCATAGCTTGAGAGTGAATATTTGTATCTGGTGTGTGGATTCTCTTTCTTTCTCTCTCTGCTATCTGATTACCATCCTTCCACCATGATGTCCTGCCTCACCTCCAGTCTCAAAAATGCAGTTCATCTTCTTGACTAACACTTCTAAAAATGAGCTCCTGAATAAACCTTTTCTTCTTTATAATTGTGCTAATAGGATCCTTTATTCATAGCAGGGAAAAAGCTGACTAAATCATAAGCCAATTTCCTTCATTAAGAAATCTGTCCCCTGGCTTTGTTTCATTTTTATTTCAACTTATTTATTTATTTCATCAATTCTTGAGTAAGCCATCTCTTTTCTCTGCCAAATTTTCTTCTTCACACAGATTCCTCCCCACTATGATTGTGGTCTGACATCCAATGCTTAAAATGTATTTTTTTCTGATTATTAATACATAAGAAATACAGGGAAAAAAACAAAGATGTATATTAATGTTCAAAATCTTTCGTCATTGCATTGCTTAGAAGTTTATTCCACTCTATTTCTCTTGGAAAATTGAAACTGAAGCAATTCATATTACTTGACAGAGGTGAACCAATTGTTTTCAGAACTTATATTTTTGAGAGTTTTACTCATCAGATATATTTGTCAAAGATCTGGAAATGTCCTTTCACCTAGTTGTCAATCCGTAGTGTATCATGACAGTCAGCTTGTCACCTGTTAATACTGTGCAGTTGGTGGATTTATGATTCACTCATTCATTCAGCAAATATTTACTGAGCACATATTTGACACTGGAATCATCAAATGAGTAAAATATTTCTACATCTCTTCAGTCATACTCCTTATCTTTCAGTGATGGAATGAAAAAAAACAAGCAAATGAAATTTGAATTACAATATTTTAGCTGTAAAGTAAAACTTATGCAAGAGTTTCCCAAGGTGAAGAAAGCATATGTGGGATAGATAATGGCAGGCAGGAAAGTCTGCAATGACAAATAAACAAGTTTGGCTTCAACAAACTGGAACACAATCACAGGGGGTTGAAGCAAAAGATCTGTGTCTTCTCTGCTATGATGTTTCTGAAAAATCACTCATGTATTTCCAACAAGGCAGGACATTACCAGATTTATATTGTGTGAATACAACTCTGTAGTTCTGTGGAGCTTAGATTACATGACATTTTAGTTTATGCTGAGGAACAACAAATGACTTCTTGCAGCTTAAATCTGACCCAAATCTGTTTTTGTAAATAATGTTTATCCAAATTTAGCCATCCTCATTGGCATCTGTATTTCCTAAGACTCTTTTCTCACTGTAAATGCAGTCTTGAGTAAATGCCACAGAGAACCGATGAGCCATGAACCCTAAAATATTTACTACATGGACCTTTGTAGATAACGTTTATTTCTTATTTAGGCAAGAAACAATAGCAACTGAGACCAGGGTTTTACTAATGGAGATAGTAAAATCTGGAGAAACTAGAGATCTAAACTGGTGATTAGGATGTAAATAAATAATCCTAGGATCTCCCATTTTCAATTGCTTTAACTTAGCAATAGATCAAACTACACCCTTCATATAATTAGATCAAATTTATTCCTTTGGGGTATAGGTCTAGAGAGAATTCATTATGAAATTTTTTCTTTGTAAATTTGATTGATCTTAGGCTCAGCTATTTATTTGTTATATCATTTTTGAATGGTATTTTTTTATCATATTGGTAAATACTATTCTTTATTAGAAATTTTCCATATTTACTGTTAGCCTCCACATTTTTGGCAGAGTTTTGTATCACTATTAATATGTTATAGTAGTGTTGTTAAATGGGAGGGATGGATATACAAATTGGCCTATTATAGCTATTTGGGCAATTAGTCTTCTTAAAATATATTAATTGGATAAACATGGTTATAATATGCTTGAATGATGCTTATTACATTGAATTTTAAACTTCCATGTATGTCCATCTAACACTTTTCATACCAAAGTCGTATCTGTTGTCAGTGGCCTTTCCAGACAGAGATCAAAGTAAGAATATGTAATATAGATCCCAAACACAGGGAAAAAGATCTGAAGCAGGGAATCAAAGAGGAATTTCCACTGAGATTTCATTTGCTTATTTCTTCTCACTGTGGTGAAGAATCAAAATGTTAAATTCCAAATTCTAAGAGAAAGATTAACTGAAAGTCACACTGTAATACTATCAGTGCACACTCAGCTTCTAATCTACCAACAAACTTAGCATTTATTATTCTCATGATTTTTCCACCATCCAGATTGCAATGACATTATCTTCCTCTTGTAGATTATGTTTGTTTACAAATATGGTTGTTTAAGAGGTTACTTGAAATATTGCATACCATTGTAATATTATCCACAAATTAAACTTCATTTAATTCTTATAATCATACCCAGATATTAATACATTTTATCATATTTTCCATCTGAAGAACATGTATTTTAAAAGGCTCAATATCCCTAAACAGACACTATAAGGAGTAAAGGGATTCAAAGTTCATAACTCTATTTTTAATTGAAGTTATTTTTTTAAATGTAATTGATTTCTTTTTTATGTTGTGACCATTCTTCACATATCATTAACATAGATCATTTTTTTTTCTTTTAAAGATTTTATTTGCTGGCTATATTATGCCATTATTCAAAAGCAAAGAGGCCCAGTGTTTGGGAACATGGAAAAGTCAAATTTCAGTTTGAATGTTGAGCCACAATTGTATTTTCTTTCAAGAAAAATATGTAAACAAATTTAAGCAATATATTTATATATTTCACATAAATGATATCCAATTGTGCCTTGAATAATTTCTACTTAATATTTTAAAATACATCAAATTTTTATTTTACTCATTATACTGTGTTTTGGTGATGGTGAAAGTCTCAATTACTTAAAATGTTGGCATATTCCTATGTGATTTTAACCATGAATCTTTTCAAAATTGACTTTTAATCTAAATGTTTAATGCTATCAAAATATTTACAGAGAAATATGGTTTATTTTTCATATTTAATATAACACAACCAATGAAGCACAGCAATTTTAGACTAGGTAATTGTATCAGTTTTATAAAGTATGCATTTAATATTTAATTTTACAACTTTAATCAATTTCTGATTGCTTATAATACTGGAAAATATTTTGATAAAAATAATGAACACAGATACAATAGAGTTCAGTAGCTGTGGATCTTTCAATAAGCCTAAGGCTTCTTTGTATGAAACACTTAGGGACACCTGAAAATGAAATCCTTAGCGCTTCCACTGCCTCTGTCCCAATTCTATTGCTAAGAACAAGGCTAGGCTACTACCAACACTCTCCTGACACCACTCTCCTGAATGAAATGAAACCATGGGTTTGGTATCTAATCAAAATTTGGTTTTTTTCCAAATATTTTACTTCTTTTTATATTTGGATTTTGGAGACGTAAATTTCACTTTGAAATAAAAGTGGTTCTGGATTTAAAAAAAAATATATTATAGTCAATTGTAGACTCCTTTAAAAATCAGTGATGATTAGGTCCTATCACCATGCCAATGAAATCAGAAGCCTTTGTATGAAATCTGTGATCTCCTCAGGTAATTTACCATTGCAGTTGGTGTCAAAAATCTCTGCCATAAATCTAACACAGATTTAGTCCAAATATTTTAAGTTTCAGCTTAAATGTCCTTACCTTTCATAAATCTCTATTTGTTCCAGAAAGCATATGAAAATCACAATATTATGTTTACCACATTTTCATGCAATTACGTATTTAATCATCTTTTTATTTTGTTACCAAGCAAATTCTCTTGTCTTTCTCTTTATTGTATTCAAAGTCTAGAATAGAATCTGTATCAAAACTAAGGGATTCTGTAATAAATATTTTTGGGCAAGTTTTGTTAATGAATGTTCAATTGTACAGGTAACATATATTAAGTTGTAAGATAATATATTGCCATGAGTTGAACACAGATCTATAGTAGAAAAGACTAAAATTAAAATATTCAAGTACGATAGTAGAATTCAATAGGAACAATGACTGATATATACTATATGTTTATTTTTAATTTTTTGAGAAGATTGAAGGCTAAGCTCCAGTTAGTTAAGAACCACATCCCCTATTTTGTAGTTTATTTAGAAACAGGGTCTCATGGAGTTGCTGAGGCTGGCTTTGAACTCAAAATTATCCTGTCTCAGCCTCCCAAGCTGCTGGATTACACCATGCCTGGCAATTAAGAAGGCTTTAATATGAGCAATAAAGACCTTGCCTTTACTGGATTAAAATTGCTGGAAAATTTTTAAGAGAAAATTATTTCCACATATATTTCAAAATACTATTAAAATAAAATTACTTAAGACTTTTGTCTTGATTTCCTCAGTGGATTATATAAACAGGACACATGAGGAAATATTAGAATATCCCATTTCAGAAGATCCTTTCCACCATTTATTCATATTGTTAATAAGGCATCATGTGTGCTATTTATATGCTGTTCAGCTTACAGTGAATGAAATAAAATATATAAATAATTATGATACTGTGTAAAATTATATTTGTATATATGCATAATATTCATATTAAATGAATAATAAAATATTACAATGTAAATGCTTACTTAAATTGCATGTCATTTATTATTCTTTTTATTAGCATAATATATCCTTGCATGAATTGACCATATTTTAAACATTTAGGTAATTATATTTTGATTCTCTTAATGTTCTTTTGCAATGAAAAGATGGGAATGTTAATTATATATTATTTAAAATTACAAGTCTGTTGAAAAATCTGAAATTAATTATTAAATTATTTTAATGATTTTTATAGATCCAATAAGTATAATATATTGTATAATTATTAATTAATCAGTTGTAGTATATATTCCCTATTTGTATATATACCCCTCCTGTCCTACAATAAATGGCTCCCACTTGAGCTGTATCAATGTACACAAGTTGCTCCTCACCCCCCCAGTTTTTTTGCCCAGCCAGCTGGGCTGCAGCAGATGGTGGCCCATCCTGGGAGCCCCGGGGCACTCGGGGGTAAGTGACAAAAAAAAAGCTGCCCGTCCCTAGATAGGATGGGAGCAAATCTGCTCGTCCCTAGGCAGATAGTTAGAGAGGAAAAATGGCCATTTTGAAAAAATGGAGAAGATTGATACAGTATGTTTGTGTCTTGTTTTGTCTTGAAATGTTGTATTGTCTTTGTGACAAAAATATGGAAGGGGTGAGAAGTAAATTACTAAAAGAAGAAGGCACCTTCCCTTCCATCAACACAACAGGGCATGTGTTGATGGAAGCCCAGGAACTCTAGTCAGAAAGAAAAAGAAAGTTCAGAAGCAGAAGGATTATCAGGAAAAAAGTTTCAGCAAAAGGCTATTACTAAATACTTTTCATTACCGGAGGGTGCGTGAATCGGTGCAGGGGCTGCCACATGCATGAGCCAGTCATGGTGCAGCAAGGGCTTTCCAAGTGGCAGCAGCCGGCTTTTCCCCCGCCCCCCGCCCTGGGAGCGGGATGCCACTGTGAGAGCCCAAATCCAAACCTGACCTGGAGGCAGAGTCTCCCAGGCTCTTGCTCCCTGTGTCCATTGGCAGTTTGAGTCCGAAACACTCCCCAAATTCTCCCCGGGGCCATCTGGGGCTGCCTGGGATGCTGCAGATGAAAGACTGGGCCGGTCTCCCTGAAATTTGATCATTTCCAATGTCAGTAACTACAATGGTTCTCCCACACCTGGAAGCTAATGAGTAATGAGCACTATTAAGGCTTATTTCAAATGTAAAAAAACCTTGAGATAATGTATTAAATTATTCTGAAGGTTGTTTTCTTAGTGCCTGCTGGAATACTACAGGATTTTCTTTAGCAGCATTGCTGGTGTTCCTGCCTTCGTCCCAGTGCCTGTGAGGACGAGGGTGGAAGAATTTCCAGTGTTGCTGAGAACAGGACGAGACTTTGGATCAAGCTAGGTGCCTGCAAATTTACCTGGACTGTGATTTAAGCTAGCTGCCTGCAGAACTTACCTGGACTGTGATTTAAGCTAGCTGCCTACAGAACTTACCTGGACTGTGAATTTACCTGGACTGTGATTCACCTGGACTGTGAGTTAATCTATTGAGACACTGCTTTACCTGGACTGAGAAAACAAACTGTATCTTTGCTAATGGTGTCATTGCTGGGATAATTTTTCCAAAGTCTTCTTACTTGGAGCCATCAATTGGCTTGGTATTGTGGCATTTTGTATCCTCCCCTTCTGCTTGTAGCAGATTATTTATGGTGTTTGTGTAAAAACCACTATGGTCATTATTTAAATTAAACAAAAGGGGGAAATGTTAGGGTCTGTAAACAAGTCAAGATGGTGCCTGGCATTTTGCCAGGGGGAGTGGTTTGTGAAGTAACGCCAGCGAGCCATTAAGTGTGGAGATTCATTATTGGTTGACTGCTGCATCTAGTTTATGTTAATTAAGATAAGCTGTGTGGAATGTATATATACCCCTCCTGTCCTACAATAAACGGTTCCCACTCCAGCTGTATCAATGTACACAAGTTGCATTATAATAGATTCATACATGACAATATTTTCTACAATTGTCAGTCTGAATCTCCTAAGAATCATCAGAAATATTTCTTCTACTTTTAATAATAAAACAATATTTTTAAAAAATTTTGTTGGATAAAAAACATTTTTAGGAAAAAAATATGTCTAAAAATGGCTTTTAAATACAGCAAAAGGAGAAATATTTCTTAAAATATCACCTCTATTAGGACTCTTTAAAGTCATGTTATAGTATAAAATGAAATAAATATCCGTTGACTTAAATTATGATAAATTAATCTGGAGAAAAGATAAATACAACAAATAATTCATAAATTCCCAATTTTATTCTAACACATTGCTAAGGGTTATAAAAATTTAAAATGTATACATGGATTATTATGAGCTGGTTATTTACCTTTTTAGAGAGATAAAGTTGTAGATGTGAAGAAGATAGAGATGTAATCATTGAGGTAATATTTATTAGGGAGAGAAACCCATTTTATAAGGAAACATAAAACTGTTTTGATATGTATGGCATGAAGGAGCAATTAGGTTCACTCTGTAAATTCTTGAAAGGACTATACTAATTAATAATTGGGATACTAGAATTTGCCTTAAATTACATTTAGTCTCTTTGAGACACTATAAACAGTGACAAATAAGCTCATAGGAAAATCTCCTGCAAGATGTGTTAATTGTAGCCATCAGTCCTTTACTTATAATTAACATAATGGTGGATGCTTTGAATACTCAGTGATTACTTTTATAATTTCAATCTCTGTTCAAAAAAGAGAATCACTAAAGGGAGATACATGGCTTTCTCATCACAGAGGTCATTATTTTTTAATATTCATAATTCTATTAGGTAATTATGACTTATCTAAGTGAAACTTTAGATTTTATTTTATAGGAATGTTCCCCAGACCTATATTAGGGAAATGATAAGAGAGCTTGGATCTTTAAAATATCTTCTAGATCAGTAAATCAGATCTCTTGAAAAGTTGCTCTGAAACTTCAATTTTATAATTTGAAATAATTTTATCATTCATTTTATGTTTTCATTAAAGTTTTCTTACCATACATGATGAAATCTAGGCATGAACACTACATTGAAAAAGAGATATGACACCCTGTGTTTAACTAGATTTCAGGTGCTAATGGAGGGACAGACTGTATGTAATTAAATATACACTAACTGATTAAATTCAGATGGGGATGAAAACCAGAAAAATCCAGGTGGGTAATCACTTCTGAGGGTCAGAAGTCAAATCAGACTGGATGACTGGGGAACATTTTGATGCACGAGTGATATTAGAGTTACTATTTCAATAGCAAGAAGGATTTAGCTAGGAGTAAACTGGACACAGCAAGTTCCAGGTAAAGGAAACATTCCAACAAGATCCTAATTCAGGAGAAAAAAATAATGAAGTAATACTCAGAATTCTAGCATGGTTTTAACATGTGAGGGAGTGATGGATAGTGATTGATGAAGACAAAGACATAAACTGTGCCTTGTTCTGAAAGCAGTGACCTCAAATATTTAAGGGCCCAAATGGATAATTATGTTTCCTTCTGTTGTCATAAACATGAATATGAGTTAAAACATATTTTTTGTCCTGGTTTATGTATGAGGCATCAGTCAAAACTCACCTGTGAGACAATGCAAGAATTTTTAGAGGTAAACTGATCAGATGTGTATGATCAGAGGTGTAGCATAATCATTAGATTATCCACTGATAGAGATTTACTGGGTGGTTACAGCAGGCAGATGTAATGTGGCTGGAGTAGGTCGGTCACTGGGGTGGTGACATTGAGGTTTACGTTTTGTCAGTGGCAAACAGACATCTATCTATCTATCTATCTATCTATCTATCTATCTATCTATCTATCTATCCATCTACCTACCTACCTACCTACCTATTTATCTATCTA
Organism: Callospermophilus lateralis; assembly: GCF_048772815.1. Lineage (NCBI taxonomy): Eukaryota > Metazoa > Chordata > Mammalia > Rodentia > Sciuridae > Callospermophilus > Callospermophilus lateralis. The sequence continues at coordinate 6,701,401 of NW_027515420.1, forward strand.
TCCTTTCTGTTTCTGTGCCCTGAACTGCTTTTCTCTGCCATGCCCTTCCACCATCATCTTCTTCCTCATCTTGGGCCCAGAGTATAGAGTTGACATCTATGGAATGAGACCTCTGAAATTAAAAGCCAGTGTAAAATGTTCCTCCTCTGTTTTGTTCTTGTCAGGTCTTTTGGTTACAATAATACAAAAGATCACTAAATCATTCCCTAACATAATAAAACAAATGAAAACATGGCAGATCAAAATTGATGCAGTAATTTGTTCTAGGTGATGATTTATATTTTCTATCATGAGAAATTTTGTTTAAATTTTTTTATGAAAACAGAAACAGACCATTTTTTTACAATTGACCTATCTTTTACTTTGTCATTTTGAAATTTTCTTAAACTTTAGTAGATACACAAAACACTTCATTACTCTAGAAATTTGTATGGGGATGAGAAATTTACACAAACCATGACTGTATGAGTCTGTGCTCACATGATATAGATTTGGGGCCTATATTATTAGGTCAGAAGAAATAAATTGAAGAGATAGACATAATGGCTCCTCCAGAGTTCTTTCAAACACCATGACATCTCCAGTAGTTCTAAATTCTTAGACTTTGCAATGGATTGCATTTTAGCTGATTTCCTTGTGTGTAAACTGAGATGTGCTAGATGAGCCATCAAAAAGTCTCTTTCATTGCTAATGTTTTACAAGTTACCCAAAACTAAGTAAAAATGTCTTATACATACATATAAAGATACTCAGCACCAGGCCTGAATTGAAATATATTTATTCTCAAGGGTAACTTTGAACTGATAAGCAATCAAAGTGATGTTGGTGAGCTTAATGATTTTGGGACTATGATTTCTGACTCGGTATGCCTTCTGTTGCCATTTTTGTTAATACTGAATAGTGCTTTAGTCTGGAGGTGCTCTGGTATTATCCAGAGTCCTTCTTTGTGCAGTAGAGGCTGGAAAGAAAGGGTAAAACATTTGCCATATTTTCTCAAAGCTAGTTCTGGAAGTAGGTACAGAAGATGTCATTGCAGAGTTGAGTAATGTAAAATAGCATTACTCTGGGATGAGGCCACCTCCTTATGTGTGAAGTGGCAGAAACTTGTTTCTTCTGGGGATGCTTCAGGCAAGTTTGTAGTGCACAATGACTATGGAGGTTGCCAACTGGGCAATGCAACAGTAAAAGCAGTTCTTGACAAGGAACTCAAAGTTTTCTTTTCCTTACTTTGCTTTGGTTTTCTATTCCATATATTTGAAAAAACTAATAAACTGTAAGAAATTCATGTGTTCTGCCTAAAGTATATTACATGTCTGCAATGCAATGAAACCGTTCTGGCAACCAGATTATCTCACTTCAAGAAATAAAGAAAAATATTGACACATGAAAATATAAAACCAAGTTTAAGCTTTCTTCGGAAATGCCTGGATCCAGAGGATCACTTTTTCAATTTCTTCTTCTATTCACTTCCTTCTTTATAATGTTCACTTGTAGGTCTATCAATGCATTGTAGCAACAGAAATCCACATCTTCAGTCTTAATAGAAAACAAAATTGCTTTCAAATTCAATCAAATGTCATGGGCATGAATCCCACTGGATTAACTGCAGCCCCAGATCCTTCCATAAATGAATCAATATGACTAGGCTATAAAATGAACCGATTAACTAATAAGCATAGGGCTAAGTACCCACCTCTGTAGCAAGTGTGAGCAGGGCTCAGTACCATTTGAATCTCATGATGAGAGAAGAGAGGGGTGATTGTCCAAGTAAAATAAATTATTACCAAAAGAGAAAAATTTATGCTGAACAAGGAAACACACGCACACAGATATATACACACACACACACAAATTTCCTTCTCTCTCTTTCTTCTTTCTCATTCTCTCTCTCACACACACATACATGTTCCATTAGGATATTAATTCCAGAAATCAGGGAATTTAAATTTATTTGATGAAATCTTATTATTTTAAATGTTAAATCAAACTTAAAACACTATGAAGATTTTTGTTGTTGTTGTTGTTTTAAAAGGAATTAAAAATCTCAGGTCCCTGGTTTCACATGGAATAGTTTTAAAACCAATTCTTATTTGTACCTGGAAATGCACCCTATTGCTTTGTGACTATAATTGTGGCTAACGGAATCAATATTTCCAAGTTTAAATCCTTAATCTGATACTTACTAATGTATGCCATACAATAGTCTAACCTCAATAAGCTTTGGTTTCTTTATTTTCAAAATCTTAGGAACAGCAGCACTAATTTTGAGCTATTGTAGAAAATAAGTAAGGAAAAATGCTTTGAAGAAATTAATTGCCTAATATCTACTTGCTTTTGTCTGAATTATTATTGTACATGAAGGAAAGTGAATAAAATAATGTGATAGTTGTGGGAATAAAATATAAAAAAATCACAGAATTCAGTGTCATAAAAAGCTAATGTCTTATTATCTCATATAGAATATTGTAAAAATTTAAATAATAATTCATCAATTTGGAAAATATAACACTGGTTTTATGTATTAAAATTAGCAGTATTATGTAGGTGAATCTGACCAAGTGAAGACAATAATCATAGTTCTTCCTCAACATTTCTGTAGCTACTGGGAAAAATCAAATAAAATGAACAAACATTAGTATGCTAGTTAGTATAAACACTTAGTCCCTGTGGTTTGCAAAATGTAGAATATGATGTACCATATCTTTCACACAAATGACACTTCTCAGAGTAATTAAATATAACTTCACAAAGCATGACCAATTTGATGGCCTAAAATAAGTGACAGAAGCAATAAAAGAAGTTTATACAGCTGCCATTGTCTTGGGGTGTAAGTGGGCACTATCCTGTTCAGACTGTATGTGAACTGTATGAATCTAATTTCTGTATTTGTTATCATTTGAGAACTTTGAATCCTTTTGATAATAGATATAATAGTGATAGGTATGACTTTTAAATATAAAAACAAAACAGAAAAATTACTGGGCAAACTATGAAAACTTAACCACAACTAAAAAATATCAGCCAGGCATTGTTGTGTATGCCTTACATCCCAGTGGCTCAGGAGTCTGAGGCAGGAAGATTGCAAGTTCCAAGCCCATCTCAGTAGAAGTGAGGTGCTAAGCAACTCAGTGAGATCCTGACTCTAAGTAAAATACATAATTGGATTGGGGATGTAGATCAATGATTGAGTGCCTCAAGTTCAATATTTGGCACCCCGACAAAATAAAATAAAATAAAATTCAAAGAAGTGAAGGTACCAGTAGAGTGTTGAATACACTATGGAAATCCAAAGAATGACCCCAAATTGTCTTTCCTTTTCACTTTTTTAAATCCTTTGTTTGCTCTTAATACATTGGTATAGAATGGCTAATTCTTTGCTTCTATTCAATTTCAATGAACCAAAATGACCAAGAATGGAGATAAAATGGGAATCAGAAAAAGAAGAAAATCAGGGATGTTGGGGGGGGGGAGAGAGAGAGAGAGAGAGAGAGAGAGAGAGAGAGAGAAGAGAGAGAAGAGAGAGAGAGAAGATATTTCAGAGGGTTGTGCTTTATTAATAAAATTTTATATGAAGCCCAGTAGTGATAACAAGAAGTAAACTCCAGCATTGATAAAGGAAGTCAAGAATGAAATTGAAACTTAATCCTGATTCTAAAAAAATCTCTGGGAAATAATTTAGTCCACTTTATACTCCCAGTCCCAATCATCCATCCTTCTGGAATATTCCTAATATCCCACAGCTTTTAATTTATGACTTGTTTTTAATTATTGTATTTGGTCTTATTTTATGCAAGCCACCTGTGGGATGAAAATAGGGTAAAATTAGTAAAATCATCTGATTCTGGTTAAATTGTCTAGGAGAGTATGGAGGAGGTATGACACCTATGCTTTAAGTGGTGCCATGAGGGCACAGTGTTGTTGACAATCTGAGATGGGCAGGATAACACCTCAGAGATACCCATGCCCTCATGCCTGGAGCCTTTGAATATGTTACGTTTCATGGAGTAAAGGACACATAGGTTGCAGATGAAATTGTTTTGTTGATCAGTTGACCTAAAATGGGAATATTATCCTTGGTTCCTCTAGTAGGCTGAATATAAGGAAGCTGGTTCTTACAGATGAAAGAGAAATGCAAGACAGATTTTATTGAAGGATGCAAAGTGTGAACAATCTGCATTCTCCATTGCTACCTTTTAAGATGGAACAGGGCAATGAACCAAGGAATGCGGGCAACACCTAGAAGCTGAAAAAGTCAAAGAAATAGATTACTCGAAAGGAACTTTGACACTCTGAATTGGAAATGAGTGGTACTTCTGACCTACATAATTTAAAGACAATACATTTGTATTGCTTCAATCTATTAAATTTGTGGTGATTAGTTACAGTAGTAAAAGCAAACACAGACCATTTCCTAGAGTCCCTAAGTCACAGCAGCTATTTGAGAACAACGTGTTAATTTAGCAGACAATCCAATGCTCTGAAGTTTCTGCTGGAAACTAAATAACTATGCTATAGAAAAAGAACAGAAATAATTGTGCAGATATCTGCATAGAATTGACACAGCATCACATATTTTGAAAAACTGGAAAAAAGTTCAGTATGGCTGTATCTAATTTGCTCTGTGTTGTATATTTGAAAAATTGAAAGGCAGCAGGAAGCATTTGGGAAAGATAAAATGATAAATCATACCCTATTTGAATCAAATATATGATATGTCAAGATCATTGTATTGTCTGGAGCAACTAATAAAAAAAGATAAATCATAATGCTAGAGATTCATTTGTTCAAATAATAAAGGCAATTTAGAAACCAACAAATTTGAAATTATTGCTAACAGCACAAAGAAATCACTAAATATCTTCAAAGGGTGTCTGTTTTGGTAAGGGAATGATGTTCCAATTTGTATTTTAGAAATATTATCGAGGCTGTGAGCTGCCCATGGAAGAGACTAGAGAAGGACATGTTAAAGTTATGAGGACTTGCACTGACTCAGGGAAAAGAAATAATCACAGACTTGTCTGGGACTGTGATATGTAGAATCCAGACAAGGGACTTGTGTGTGGGCCTATGTAGTTGCCTTTCTTTAATCATCATGATTAGCAATGGGCTGGTGGCCTCACCTGAATTCGCCTCCTTAGTCTTAAGAAAGATTAATTCTGGCATAGAAATGACTAGCTGTCTAGAAATTCCCAGGATATGTTTTCTGTGCAAAAACACAGTGAACTTCTCTCCACTCTATAATTTCATGACCATGTTTTTACTTGATATTTCGTGGAATAAAAAAAAAATAGCACTGTGAAAGTCAATCAGTCCTGATTTATTTCCATATGTTGTTGAATTATTGTCACCCTCAGGAAAAATTCAAAACCTCTCTGGGCCCCTCTTCTACTTACAGGGTGAGTAGATAAATTTGTCTCTATAGTATAGGTAAAATTAAACAAAATGAATAATATTTGATCAATTTTAGCTTATAAAACCAGTTTCCATTTAGTATATTTTATTCCAAAATCATGCATGTTATTTTTCAACATATTAGACGACCAAAAATAAGAACCCTGTGAATTTATTTTTGAGGTCAGTGGAAAACCAAGCAAACATGTCTTCATATTTACTTAAAATGACTTATATATACATAACTAAAAATCAATAAATTAAAATTACATTTTATAATTATAAAGAACTGATAACATCAGCTCTTTGCTTCTGGCACATATCTCTAAGGAGAAATTATTATTTAATAAATATGTACTAAACTCATAATTATAGAAATGAAAAATTAAAATTAATTTCTTGTCCAACTAGTTTTTTTTATTTTTGTAATCTTAACAGTGTGAAGTCCCATGTTCATTATTTTTTACAATAAAACAAATCAGAATGCCTTAGGTAATTGACCTATAATGATGATAATTTTCTCCTTGCTTGAGAAAATTACTTTGAAGTTTCTCCTTAATCTTATGGGAATGATTCACCTTGTCAATTCATTTGTTTTTGATTTTTCAATTTAATTAGTCTGAATTTAATTGCAATTGATTGAGTGGAAATGTAAAATACAAAACTACTTTCATGAATAGAAAAATAACATTTTCTCAATAAGGATCAACTTATTCTTTAGAGAAAAATATCCAAACAATTTCCTAATATGAGACTGTGTACATGAGTTTCCAAGTTTATTTTCTAACGCCTAAGGAAAAAAAAAAAGAACTTGTCCATAAGAATAATAAAATCATTCTTAGAATCTAAGTTATTTTATTCTTCTTTTGCTAAAACTTGGATGAAAAAATTCCACAGGTGATCCTGATAAACAATCAATATTAAAACCCACAATTTCTAAATATATTCTGTATTTTGAGTATAGTACATATTTATTAAACAATATTTTCTAAGTATTCAGAAATTTTCTAAATATTCTGTCATTTATTCTCTCCCTTCCCACTAATTTCTCAGTCTTATTATAATATATTTATATAGTTAAATATATTATAGCTTAATATAAGATATTTATGTAGTTAAATATATTATAATATTTCCCCTTTTAGGGGAAATATAATCGAATTAGACATTTTTGGAAAATTAGGTTCAGTCTGTTTTTAGTACCCAACTGGTTATCAGAATAGCTGTCATTTAACCTTATTCATTGTTCATCCATTTTTCCCTGTTGTATAAGTGAAAGTTAAGGAATCAGTGACAAGAGTATTTTTAGGAGAAGGTCTTATTAGACGTTACCATGCGGGAGTCATAAATCCAGGACAATCCTTCCAGGAGAGCTACTTCACTTTATTCCCCATCCTGCTTCACTGCCAAATTATCCACTTAATATTCATTCCCAATTGTGAATAGAATATTTTAAATTTTATTATTATAGCTTTTACAATATTACCAAATGATAAGAGTCTAAAAAGTTTTAGTAGACTACAATACATGAGGTTAGCATTTGATAACTGGTTAATAGTAATTATAATTATGAATTTTGAATTTCTGGCCCAGGTGATTTTAACTCTACTGGGCAATGGAGACTCTAAATGCCCTTTGTTTTCTTATCTTTTGTAAAATATTATTAGATTCAAATTACAATAAAATCCAAAAATGTTAAATATACAAACTAGAATGAAAGGGGTCATTTTGAAAAAATCACACAATAAAAAAAGCAGGATATTGGTTTGAACATTTATTTTTCTATATTTGATGCATTTTATATTATTTAAATAAACAAAATGAGGGCTTATTATAAAAAAAACACTTCTATTTTTATATTTGCAGATAAATGTTGAACATTTTGTGATGTTTTGTTTGAAAGCCTATGCACTTTAACCACTTATGGTTTACAGTTATTGAGAATTCTTCCACTAGATAATCCTTAGACATTTTATTTATTTCTCAATATAAAAAATATATGGGAAGAGACTCAAAAATATATTGGAAGGATTCGTTCACTAGGAAATTATTTGTCAAGTAGACTTTCTGCCATGAGAAATACAATCATGAGTATAGGTACTCTTTGTTTTATAAAAAACAAAATTATTTAAGAGTTATCTGAAAAGTATTCAGAAATATAATACAATTTAAAATGGATTATAAAAAGGTAGAATGGTGGTTGCCATTAAAGCATAAAATGGAGAGTTGTTTAATGAATATAGTGTTTAACAGTATAATGATACACTTATTAGTATAAATGATACACTTAAAATGTGGTTAACATGGCAAATTTTATGCTACATGTATTTAACTACAATGAAAAATTGTGCAAATTTAGTTAGAGTATATTCATAAAATGGGCCTCTATATGGTATTTAAAATGATATTACAAAATATAAGAAAGCCTAGATATTATAATCTATGTGACCTAACTAGTACAACTTCCTAAAAATAGCTAAATTTAAAAATTAAAAACATCTTTTAGAAGATTTAATTAATTCAAAGAAATACACTTTATAATTAAAATTCAGAGTAAATAAGTGACTTCATCAGCATAGAAATTTACATTGGAAGTAAGAAGGTGAATGATAACTTTCATGTCTTCGTATCTTATGAATTCTGTAACAAAAATGATATGGGGGCAACACAGCAAAGAGACAATGATAAAAAGCAGAATTGAAAGGCAGATAATGAAATAAATTCTCTAAGAATTCATATTAAAAAGTCTGAAACCTGGAGAGACTGAAAGATAGGGTAACAAAGTAGAAAACAAACTGAGAATCCCCTAATTTAAAACCCATACCTGGATCTAGAAGTGGGGATAGGCAACAGAGAGAGAAAGAGAGAGATGGGGAGCTGAAAATTTCTGAAGATCAGCCAGTTAAAAACATCTGGAAAGGTGGTGATGGTGTTCCTGACAGGGTCAGAGCCTGGGGAATGCTTTGGCAAGGCCACACCATCTGGAAACCGGAACCATTAGGAATGTGAAGTGTTTTGTTTATGATATTGGTGATACGGATAACAGGGAATACACCAATAATAATAAAAGTACATAATGCCTAAGATTGCAGGAAAATTCCCAGAATGAGACTAAAGATACAATGAACACATGCCATGAGATGCATTTCAGTATCTCTCAGGATACAAACAATGGTGTTATTCCTTAAGCCTAAGCAATGAGAAATATTTATCCCAGGGTTAACAATTTACCCTAGCCCCACCCAACCCCATCCTAAAGCCACAACCTGTACAATAGGCTAGCTACAGAAAAACAATTGTTCTGCCAACAGTACAAGGACCACCATATGTAGCTTACTGTATCTCTTTGAAGACAAGAGGCTAATAAAAATACATTCCCCAACCAATAGACCCTACTTTGGTTTATGCAGAAGCTTATGATAAAAACGGAAAACACAGAGGTAATATAAATGACAAATGAGTTGAGGTGTAAAGCCTGCCCTTTAGTTAAAGATTACAGAGACATAATAATTGGTGTGCTTTGACCAAGGATCAAGGAAGTTCTTTAAGAAAGCAGTTGAATACATCATATAAAAAAAGGAAATTACTTTGGAAATTAAAATAGAATAATGTAAAATTAACATAGATTTATTTTAGAGGCACTTCAGAGTAGTAGGCTTTTAAATAACAGACTTTCACTACTTTAAGTGTGTTTTACTGGGATTTTAGTATAGAGGTAAGAAAGTTTACCAATAATCATAAGTATGCTTTAAAGTTAAAGGTTAATGAAATAATTATAGGTATGCTTTAAAGTTAAAAGTGAATAATAGGTCAGGAGTCATGTAGTCTAGTTGTGTCGCCTAGCACCTAATGATTGAGGTGAAAAAGGAAAAGCTTAATCATGGTTGTCTAAGGTTACAGAAAAATATTTTGAACAATGTACTCAATATCTTGATTACCTATCAATGTATGTCAGAAATGATTGTAATTCTTGAATATTATGCAAATCAAAAAGATTGGGGTTTTGAAGGTATCCATTAACTACCTGAAAAAACACCTGTAAAAAAATATAAAAAGAAAGATCCCTGCAGAGGCAGCATGAGGTGTCTTCTGGAGGTTGCTCCTAACTTGCAACCTGTAGTCTGGACTCCTCTTCTTTTGCTGATGCCACTCCTCCTTCAGGACCCCCTGGACCTTCACTATCCCCGCCAGGGCTAGACCTCTGCAGAAAGGCAGACAAAATTTAAAACTTCACAATAACTGAAGGGTCCTTAAAACAGAGAAAACAGCTTAAAATCAAGTCACAGATACCTGAGCTAGGGTGGGGTGGGGGGGAGTTGCAACCATCTTGTGGAGCACTCAGGCTAGAAGGCTAGTAGTCAGCCCCTCAAATCAACCCAGTGTCTTTCCACACTTAGTCAGCTGCAAATTAAACAAGAGGGAGTCCAGTGCAGTGGCACTTCTTAAGAATCTGGCCAGAAATTACTTCTAGAATGACTACTGGTAAGCAAAAATAGCTGACCTCCCCTCTCCCCCTTCCTCCCGACAAATAAGGGGTACAGACAGGGCTGGTGGGGACCTGTGTTGGGAACTGCCTCTAGCCCTACTATGTTGTGTACTGTATCTACTCATTCAACTCAGACAAAGACAGCAACAAAGCAACTTTGGCCCTGAAAAAAGGAAAGTGGATTCACCAGGCCCTGACCATTGACACTGGGGGGAAGCAAGCTTCCCCTAGAAATGGTCCTGGGATCTCAGGGATCCAGAGGGAAGAAGCGTGAATATTCAGTGACATTCAGACCCAGCAGAAAATTAATACAGTTTGCACAGCAGGAAGAGGCTAATCCCAGCTTTAACAGGTGCACAACCTGACCTGCGATCAGAACAGGCAAATGACAGGGCATTGTTGGGATAACGGGAAGAAGCTTACATCAGACTTAATAAATGGAGGGAATCAATTTCCAACATTCACAATGTGGGGCAATGGAAAAGAGTGCAAGTGAACGACCCGAGACACTTCACTAAACTTCCTCAGAGAGAAAGGTTGATCAGGTGAATAATTTTGAACCACAGAAAATTCATAAGTAGAGTTCTTTAGATTACAAGACAGCCACCAGAATCTTCACTACAGGGAAAACGATATCATAGAGGAGAGCCGGTACACAGTGACCCAGGTTCACTCCAAAACCTGCATTCTGAACTACTGCACACACACACACACACACACACACACAAAAAAAAAAAAAATTGAACCAACCACACAGTGGCTCCAAGCTCCTGAGTTGAGAAACCAGAAGCTGATGTAATAGAATCATAGCAACTAGAAAATGTAACATGGAGAGATCCATAGCCAAAGGCTAATGGACATCTGATAAATATCCAAATGCCAATGATATCCAAACCAAGATTCAAGGATTTTCTTCACCTTGAAATGATTACTATAAACAACTCTAATGTCAAATCCTATAAATAACCCTTTAACTTGAATGATAATTTTTAGTCCAATAGTCTTGAACCCAATTAAAATATATTTTATCTAATGATTTAAAACATAAATTGAAATCATTTTTTTATCTTTATTTCCTAGCTCTATTTTATTCCTGCTCCTCTAACCCCTCACTCATGCTCTTGCATTTTCTGCTGCTCCTTAAAATACCAATCATTTGTCTATTTCTTCTTTCTACATTGGGATAAATCTCTCTCTCTCTCTCTCTCTCTCTCTCTCTCTCTCTCTCTCTCCCTCCCTCCCTCTCTCCTTCTTTCTTTCTGCATCCTTTTTTTTTGTCCATTCATATTTTTTCCCAGTCTCCTTCCTCATTAGCCCTCACTTACACCATGATCAAGTAGGGTTTATCCTAGGGATTTAAGATTGGTTCAACATACAGACATCAATAAATTCAATTCATCACATCAATAGACATAAAGATAAGAACCATATGACCCTCTCAATGGAGGCAGAAAAAACATTTGACAAAATACAGCATCCCTTCATGTTCAAAACACTAGAAAAACTAGAGATAACAGGAACATATCTCAACATTGTAAAAGCTATCTATTCTTAGCCTCAGCTTAACATCATTCTAAATGAAGAAAAATTGAAAGCATTTCCTCCAAAAACTGGAACAAGATAGAGACGTCCTCTTTCACTACTTCTACTTAACATAGTTCTTGAAACACTGGCCAGAGCAATTAGACAGATGAAAGAAATTAAAGGAATACACATAGGAAAGAAGAACTCAAATTAGCACAATTTGCCAACTATATGATTCTATACCTAGAAGACCCAAAAATTTCCACCAGAAAACTTCTAGAACTAATAAATGAATTCAGCAAAGTAGCAGGATATAAAATCAACACACATAAATCAAAGGTATTTCTGTATTTTAGTGATAAATCTTCTGAAAAAGAAATGAAGAAAACTACTCTTTACAATAGACTCAAAAAAAAAAGAAAGAAAAAAAAAGAAAAAGAAAAAGAAAAGCAACTTGGGAATGAACCTAACAAGAGGTGGACAACTTCTACAACAAAAACTACAGAATGCTAAAGAAAGAAAGCAAACCAGACCTTAGAAGATAGAAAGATCTACCTTGCTTTTGAATAGGCAGAATTAATGTTATCAAAGTGACCATACTACCAAAAATACTATACGGCTTTAATGCATTTCTGATCAAAATCCCAATGACATTCCTCACAGAAATGAAAAAAGCAGTCATGAAATTCATCTGGAAAAATAAGAGACCCAGAATAGCTAAAGAAATCTTTAGCAAGAAGAGTGAAGCAGGTGGTATCACTATACCAGAACTTAAACTATACTACAGAGCATAGTAACAAAAACAGCATAGTATTGGTACCAGAATAGGCCTGTAGACCAATGGTACAGAATAGAGGACACAGAGTACCCACATAACTACAGCTATCTTATATTATGCAAAGGCTCCAAAAACATATGTTGGAGAAAATATTATCTTCCACAAATGGTGCTGGGAAAACTGGAAATCCATATGAAAAGAAGAAAGAAAGAAAAAAAAAGAAAGAAAAAAGAAAGAAAGAAGGAAAGAAAGAAAGAAAGAAAGAAAGAAAGGAATTAAACCCCTGGAGCTGGGGTTGTAGCTCAGTAGTAGAACACTTGCCTAGCTTGCGTAAGGCACTGTATTCGATTGTCAGCACCACATATAAATAAATGAACAAAATAAAAGCTCATTAATGTCCAAAAAATAAAAATAAAATTAAACCCCTATCTCTCGCCATGCACAAAACTCAACTCAAAGTGGATCAAGGACCTAGAAATTAAACAAGGCACACTCTAGCTATTGGAAAAAAAAGTAGGTTCAAATCTCCATCGTGTTTAATTAGACTCCAACTTCCTTAATAAGACTCCTGTAGCACAAGAATTAATATCAAGTTCAATAGATGAGATGGATTCAAACTAAAAAGTTTCTTCTCAGCAAAAGAAACAATCAGTGAGATGAATAGAGAGCCTACTATTTGGAAACAAATTTTACCACACACATGTAAGATAGAGCATTAATCTCTAAGATGTATAAAGAACTAAAAAAATCTTAATGTTGAGGGCCACAGCCAAGTTGGGATGACGCATGGCATTTTTGCCAGAAGTAGTGGTTGAGAGGTGATGCCAGCAAGCCATTAAGATGATGACTTTTGAGGTCTCGCGGAGTTCCCATTGTGTTCGAGTTGAGCTTTCGCAGGGATTCCTGAAGAGTTCTCATTGGTTGGGGAAGTGCCGGAGGAGGGATTTCTGGTTGGTGGTTCCTGGAGGAGCAGCATGGGTGGCGTTCGGGAGCGTTCCCAGGAGCGTGTGTGGAGTGTGCTGGTGGAGTTCAGAAATAAAGTTTGTTCCTGATTCAGTGGCTCGTGATTTGTGCCCAGCCAGACTGCGGCATCTTAACACCAATAAAACAAATAACTCAATCAATAAATGGGCCAAGAAACTGAACAGACACTTCTCAGAAAAGATATACAATCAGTAAACAAGTATATGAAAAATATATGTTCAACATCTCTAGCAATTAGAGAAATGCAAATCAAAACTAATCTTTCATCACACTCCAGTCAGAATGGCAGCTATTAAGAATACAAACAATTTTAACTGTTGGAGAGAGTGCAGGAAGAAAGGCACACTATACATTGCTAGTAGGATTGCAAATTGGTCCAGCCAATATGGAAAGCAGTATGAAGAATTCTTGGAAAACTGGGAATGGAACCACCATTTGACCCAGCTCTCCCACTCCTTGGTCTATACCAAAAGACTTAACAATAACATACTACAGGGACCAGCCACATCAACATTTATAGCAGAAGAATTCACAATAGCTAAACTTTGGAACCAAACTAGATGCCCTTCAGGAGATGAATAGGTAAAGAAAATGTATTATGTATATATACAATGAAATATTATTCAGCAGTAAAAGAGAATAAAATCAGGGCATTTTCAGGTAGATGGATGGCACTGGAGAAGATCATCTTATGTGAGGTTAGCCAAATGCCAAATAAGTTCTCTTATTTAAGGATGCTGATTCATTATGTGGTGGTGGAGGGCATGGGAGTATTAGATGAACTCTAGATAGGGCAAAGGGTAAAAGGGGAGGGAAGGGAAGGCAGGGAGCATGAGGGTAGGAAAGACAGGAAATGAGATGGACATCTTTATCTAAGTACATGTATGTATGGAGAAAAAATATTGAAAACTAAATTTATAGCCTATTCTAGAGCTTTATTATAGTTTTATTCCTGACTTTGAGGAATAGAAATCAATTGCAACAAGTTTTTATTTCTTATAAGTTTGACTAGAATAACAGTTGTCTCTGAAGTAATTATAAATAAGGTTTAGTGGTATCTCTTAAAGACCTGCTGATGTTGGGATCAATAGATATCACACTTTGAATTAAAATATAATTCTCTAGATCTATATGCAATCCAGAGCTCTTATGAAAACAAATCTCACAAAGTAGTCAGAACTCAAGTAGTAAGCTCACTTAAAAGAAAGGCAGAACTATACCAATAGATGGGTAAACACACAAACAATGTCAAAAAGCAAGAGAACAAACCATCCCAAAGAGCTATAATGGTCAAAGAACAGACATTGTTGACACAATAGTAGAGTAAATATCAGAGAAAGAATTTAGAAAGTTCACAGCCAAACTGTTCTATAAGTTAAAAGATGATGTAAAGAGCACAATCATAGAGAAAATACAGGAATTGAAAGATCACTTTCAAAAAGAGGAAGAGAATTTTATACAGAACCAAATATAAATCCTCTAAATGAAAGAATCAATAAGCCAAATTAAAAATTAAATGTAAAGCATCACTAATATATTAGACCACTTTGAAGGTAGATGTTCAGGCCTTGATGACAAAGTATAAATCTTGAAAAATGTTGTCTATAAAGCAAAAATATTAACAAAACATGAACAGAATATTCAACAAATTTGGGATAATATTAATAGGCCAAATTTAAGATTTGTTGGAATAAATAAAAGGCTCTTAAACAAAAACTGAAGTAATACACAATCTCTTCATTGAAATAATATTAGAAATTTTTCCAAATTTTAAAAATGAGTTAGAAATTTAAATCCAAAAGACATATAGGATTTCAAAAATACAAAAGCACAATAGATCCAGTCTAGGACATATTATAATTAAAATAAAAAAAAAACATACAGAATAAGAAAAGAATTTTTAAAACTTCAAGAGAAAAATAATTGCTCACATTTGGAGATCAACAAATCTGAACTTCAATTGATTTCTCAACCCATTCCTAAAAAGCCCAAAAGCTTGTAATAATTTACCAAGCTCTGAAAGAAAATGGATGCCAAACAAGAATACTATATCAAGCAAAAGTAAGTTTCAGAATTAAAGATGAAATATAAACCTTCCATGAAGAACAAAAGCTAAAAGAATTTATAACTAAAAACTTTGCACTACAAAACATACTCAATAAAATATTTTGTGAAGAAAAAATTAAAAAAAAATGAAAATAAGCATAGGAAGAATGATATACTATATACTAGAATGATAGTCAAAGGAGAATCTAGCTCAGTTTAAACATTAGATACAAATTAAAATAGCAGGAAATAAATTTATAAATAAATTCTTCTGTCAATAATGACATTGCATGCAAGTTATTTAATCTTTTTAATAAAAAGATAGGTTGGAAGATTGGATTATAAAACAAGACCCAACTATATGTTCTTGGCAAGAGACTCACCTTAAAGGCAAAGAAATCTATAGGCTCACAATGAATAGGCAGAACAATAACAAAAACAAAAACCAAGAAAACACCACCTTTCACATGAGATTCGTAAACACATAGGGGATGTTATTCTCATATCAATTAAACCAGGCTTCAAGCCAAGATTTATCAGAAGAGACAAAGAAGGTAACTTTGTACTGTTTAAGGGAATCATACATCAACAAAATATAATGATCATAAATCTTCATAACCCAAACAATGGAGTATCTACATACATTAAAAAATCCTTCTCAATATTAAGAATCAAATAGGCCACAATAAAATAATATTGGGTGACTTAGCATGCTTCTCTCTCTACTGTTATATCTATAGAAACGGGCAGAGGGGAGCAAACGGAGGGGAATGAGAAGTAGGTATGAAGGCTAGTAGAATGAATTAGACATTATTAACCTATGTGCCTAAATGACTAAATGACTGGTGTGATTCTAAATTATGTACAACTAGAAGAAGGAGAAGTTATACTCACTTTATGTATTATGTGTCAAAATGCATTCAAAAAATATTTGAAACTAAAGATTCTACAAAACTTAAATATATAATTAAAAATATAGACCTAATAGATATCTATAGAATATTTGATCCATTAATGACTGATTTCCCTTTCTTCTCAAAGCACATGGAACATTTTATAAACTAGACCATATTTTAGGTTACAAAGCAAAGCTTCATAAGTACCCCCTAAAATAAATAAATAAAAGACAGAAACATAAATAAATTAATTAATAAAGTTAATACATTGCATTCTGTCAGATCATAAGTGAATGAAATCAGAAATCAATAATAAAAATGCAGAAACCACTCTAACATTTGGAGATTAAATAATATAATTTCGAATGATGAATGGATAGCACTAAAAATCAGGGGATAAATAAAAAGAATTCTTAGAAGTAAATGAGAATAGTGATACACAATTAAAACCTCAAGAAGTGTATAAAGAGAGTTCTAAGAGAAAAATCCTATCAATCACCTCACATATTAAAATAATAGAAAGATATCAAATAAAAAACTTAGCATTATATTTCAAGGTCATGGAAAAAAGAACAAATCAACACCCAATTCAGTACAGAGGAGACAAGAAATAATAAACATTGTAGATAAAATCAATGAATTTGAGATTTAAAAGAACGAAAAAGATCAATGAAACTATGTGTTGCTTTTTTGAAAGAACAACAACAAAAAAAAAAAGGATATATTCTTAGGCACTAATGAAAAAAAGGAGGGGAAGAATGCAAATGATCAAAATCCAAGATGGAAAAAGAAATATCACCCCACATGGACATATTGAAATATAGACCATAATAAGAAACTATTTTGAAAATTTATACTCTAAAATATTAGATAATCTTAAATATATGGACAAATTTCTAGAGAGATATGACCTACCCAAATTTAATGAGAAGGACATAGAAAACTTAAGGAGATCAATTTATAATAATAAAATAACAGCAGCTACCAAATACCTTTCTTCTAACAAAGAAAAGCCCAGGAATGGACAGAGTCTTAGTTGAATTCTACCAGACTTTTAGAAAAGAGCTAACACCAATCTGTATCAATTTATTCCATCAAATAGAGAAGAAGGGACCACTTCCAAAGTCAGTATATGAAGGTAATATCACCCTGATACTAAAAACAGAAAAAAAGAACACATCAAGGAAAGAAAACTTCAGAACAATATACTTGATGAACATAGATACAAAAATTCTTATCAAAATATTGGCAGAAGGCACATGAAAATGATAGTGCATCATAATCTAGTGGGTTTCATCCCAGGATGCAAGTTTGGTTCACCCTATGAAAATAAAGGAATGTAATTCACTACATAAATAAAATTAATGACAATAATAATATTATTATTTCAAAAGATGCAGAAAGCATTTCACAAAGTGCAGCATCCATTCATGTTTAAAACCCTAGAAAAACTAGGAATAGAAGGAATCTACCTCAACATTTTAAAAGCTATATATGTGATAAACCCAAGGACAATATTATTCTAAATGGAGAAAACCTGAAAGCATTTCCTCTAAAAACAAGAACAATACAGTGATGTTCACTTTTCACCATTTTTATTCAACATAGAACTTTTCATGTATCCATACACATCAGGATAGAGAAGGAAATTAAAGTGATATGAATAGGAGAAGAAGAGCTCAAATATTCTGTGTTGATGACATGATCAACATTTTTGCATTTAGAAGATGCAGAAAAACTTCATCAGAAGATGTTAAGAGCTCATAAATGAATTGAGCCAAGTTGCAGGATACAGAATCAACACCCATAAATTAATTTCATTTCTATATTCTAAAAATAATAAATCTAGTGAAAAACAAATTAGGAAAAGTATCCCCTTCACAATAGCCTTAAATGAAAGAAGAAAAAACACTTGGAAACACCTGGGAATCAATCTAACAAAAGAAGGAAAGGCCCTGTACAACCTGTAAAATAAAAACTGTACATGACTAAAGAAAAAAAATGATGACTTAGAAAATGGAAAGAACCCCAATGTTCTTGAATAAATAGAATTACTATTATCAAAAAGAACATAGTACCAAAAGTTCCATACAGATTCAGTGCAGATTCTATCCTATTTTCAATAATATTATCCACAGATCTAGAAAAAGCAATTATGAAATAGCAAAAATAGCCAAAGCAATCCTTGGTGAGAAAAGTGAAGCAGGACACCTCACAACATCAAATTATACTACAGAGCTACAGTAAAAAAAAAAAAAAACACAGCATGATATTGGCATCAAAAAGATATGAAGGCCAATGAAACAGAAGACAGAGGCAAACCCACATAAACAGAGTTATCTCATGCTTGACAAAGGTGGTAAAAACATATATTGTAGAAAATAGGCTTCTTAGCAAATCGTGTAATGAAAACTGAAAATCCACAGGTAGTAGAATTAAATTTAACCCCATCTCTCACCTTGCAAAAAACTCAACTTGAAGTGGATCAAAGACTTAGGAATTGGACCAGAAATCATGCAACTGCTAAAAGAAATGTAGACTCAATTTTCCATCAGGTGAGCTCAGGAATTGACTTCTTTGACAAGACTCCTAAAGTATAAGAAGTAAAATTAAAAAAAAAAATCAATAATTGTGATGACATCAAATTAAAAAGCTTCTGCACAGCAAAGGAAACAATCAAGAGCATGAAGATAGAGCCTATGTAATGGGAGAAAAACTGTGCCACCTACTCCTTAGATAGGGCAATAATATCCAGAATAAAAAAGAACTCATAAAACTTACTATAAAAATGAAAATAAAAATAATAGCCTGATCAATAAATGGACAAAGGAACCAAACAGTTACTTTTCAGAAGAAGAAATACAGATGGTAATATATATATATATATATATATATATATATATATATATATATATATATATATATATATATATATATTCAACAATATCTCTAGCAATTACAGAAATTCAAATTAAACTACACTGGGATTTCATCTCACTTCATTTAGCATGGCAACTATAAACAAAACAAATAACAATAAATATTGGCAAGGATGTGGAGAAAATGGTACACTCATATATTCTTGGTGGAATTGAAAATTGGTGCAACCATTCTGGAAAGCAGTATGGAGATTCCTCAAAAAAACTAGGAAAAAAATTACCATTTGACCTGACTCTCCCACTCCTGTGCATACATCCAAAGGATTTTAAATCAACATTCTACAGGACACGGCCACATCAAAGTTTATAGCAACATAATTCAAAATAGCTCTGCTATGGAGCCATCCTACGTGCCCTTCAACAGATTAATAGGTAAAGAAATTGTGGTGTATGTATACACAATATAATATTACCCAGCCATAAAGAGGAATGACTTCATAACATTTGCCAGTAAATTGATGTCTCTGGCACTATCATGCTATGTGAAATAATCTAATGCTTAAAACCAAAAGTTTGAATGCTGTCATTATATGTAGAAGGTAAACCACAATAAGGGGAGGGAAATGGAAGTTCAATGGATTAGACAAAGGGAAATCTAGGCAAAGGAACGGGGGATAGGAATAGGAAAGACAGAGGAATGAATCTGACATAATGACAGTATCTAGAATAAGTTATAATCTATTCTTACATAATTTTATCAAAATAAAATCTATGGTCATGTGTAAATAAAAAGAACCAATAAATATGAACTTAAAGATAATACAAACATTCAATTTATTGTTCTCCCTCTTTAAGACATTCTCCCTCAAATGCTTTACAGGACAATTAGAATAATGCATGCTTAATAATTACAATCCACCAGAAGCTGAAGTAAGTAGAAAATTATCCCACAGGATAAAAAAATTTTTGTAACAATACAAGTGTGTTATCTTGGCATTGTCTTATCAAGAGGAAAAATGAAAATGATAGCAAAATAAATACAGATTCCTGTGACTTGGAAAGAAAATGGTTATCATATTCTCAGAAATATGAAATACTCAAATTCTCAGAAAGTGAAATACTCAATATTTCACTTAAATAACACATGCCATTGCCATAATTATAAGAAATTGTAATTAAACTTCCTCTTCAGATTCTGTGTCATTAATTAACTAAGGCAAATTTTTTCCAACAGTAAGTGACATGTAACCTACCTTACTTCAGTAGGGTACTCTGATTCAAACAATTGGTCTAAGACAAGGCTTGTACAATAGGATATTTTAAAAAGTAGATGTAGAAGTCCATCTGTTGATGTAATCAAACAAAATTTAAGTAGATAAATAAAGTGTAGGAAAAGTTACTAGTTTAAGTACATAAATCTTCCCACTATATTCATTTTCTTCTTTAAATAGAGATTAAAGAAAGTTATTACAAACACTTCCTACAACAAATATTAAAGCTGAAATTCCACATAGAATATAAATATACAATTGAAATATAGCAAGAGGATGATTAAGAAGAATCTAACCTCCCTATATTTAAACAAACAGAAGGCATTCATATTCTATATAAAAGAAGCTAAGAAGAAAGATCATGATGCTAATTCACACCAAAAAAAGTATGAAGTATATGAAAAAATGTTCTAAAATGTTTTTTTCAAAAAGGCAGATAGAATATACTATGACATTAAGTGAGCTTTAGGAGACAATCAAAATATCAACCACAAAGTACTTACATGATCAAATAAACTAGAGAGAATGTACGTATCTGAAATGACCATAAATTATGTAACTGTTTACAGAATGTTATTTGTAAGACATTGTAAAAATAAGAATATATAAAACAGAAATACACTACATTAAAAAGAAAATCAGAAATAATAATTAATATGAACAGATTAGTGGTGTGAAGTGATGAGAAAAATATATAAATTGTACAGCAATAGAAATATATGAATATAATTAACAATTATGGAAATTTAAACTATAAAATTTGTTCTTAATGCAGAGAATCTATATATACAAGAAAAAGCGTATCAATAATTTGAATATTTAAAGTATTATAAGGGCAATTTATCTTATTTGTAGGTATAATTTAAAAATCAGACAACAGAAAGGATGTATATTGATCATCATTTTATTATTGGAACTAGTATAACAAAACAAAGACATGCAAAGTATTATCATAAAGAATTATCATGAACATTATTAGAAAGAAGCACATATGTACACATGCGCATGTGCGCAAGCACTGTCTTTTACACACACACACACAAACACACATAGAAATTTATTCAACTGAGCTTGAGAGGCGAATGATATGAATTCCAAAGTAGAAGGGCAAAAAACCTGGCTTCAAAATCTTTAAAGCATTATTTTCTACAATAAAGAATGTAGTATATTTTTGAAAAAAAATAGAGATCAAAAAGAGCAAACCAAAAATTATGTAGTAAAACAGATTTTATTGCATATTGTAATGGCTCCAATATTTGTAACTTATCAAACTCATCAAGATTCTCATTGTAATACTATTAGGAGATGATTACTTTAAGAGGTAATTTGGCATAACTGGTAGTCATCAGTGAATGAAATTATGCATCTATCATAGGAGTGATCTCTTCATAGAAAAGAGAAGTTTGGCATCTTTTTTCTCTCCTTTCTTCATTTTCATTATCTTCTACCATGGGAAGAGGTGATAAAAAGGGCCTTGACAGATGCCATTGCCTTGGTCTTTGATTTCTCACTCTACAAAACTAGGAATTAATACATTTCCATTCATTATATTACCTAATTTGTGGTATTCTGTTATAGGAGTCCAAAGGCCTAAGACTTATGCACTAATTACCATAAATAGTACTAAGCCAATGAAAGGAGAGAGGGTACAGCTCTTATTAATCTTTAAATAAAGCAATATGTGGACACTTGTAAACTGAAAATTAAACAAATTCTAAAAATTCAGGTAGTCTAGGTAGGAATGTAAATTAAAAATGTAACAACATATTTTGTTTTAAGTGCTATATATTAGAAGAATATGATGTTTAATTGAGGAATTAAAAATAAGAACAAAATAAATGAATATGCTTTGTGTGTGTGTGTGTGTGTGTGTGTGTGTGTGTGTGTGTTGCTCCGGATTGAATCCAGGGCATTGTGCATGAAAGGAAAGCACTCTACAAACTTAGCTATGTCTCCAGCCTGAAGATGCATTTTTGATAAGCATTTTTCATCAAAATTATGTAATTGAGTAACAATATGAAAGAAAGAACTAGAACTGAAACTCAAAATGAAATATAAAATTGTTTACACAAAACAAGAAATAAAATTAGCTGATTTCATGTTTAAGAATAACTAATAATGAACTGTTTAAACAGTTTCTGACATAAAAAAAGAAAGAAGGTAAAATATATTGCATCAACTTATGTTAACAAAAAGAAGAGCAATGACATCTTTTCAAAATTTCCAGAAAAAAAATCAATAAAAATAACAAAAAGAATAAGAAAAGTTGCATTAAAAAATGAAAAAGTCCACATCAAAATATAAAAAACCTAATATATTCTCTATTAGCAGTATTATTCAAAATGATACATATGTCTATGTCAATATCAGCCTTTATCCAGTAATGTGTCTGAAATCATGTGTACATGTGTGCATGTGTGTGTATGCTTGATAATACAACCTAGATAAAATTTTTAAATATGTTTTATTTGTAGATGGACACAGTACCTTTATTGACTTAATTAACTGCCGCAGTCTGGCTGGGCACAAATCATAAGCCACTGAAACAGGAAAAAACTTTATTTCTGAACTCCACCAGCACACTCCACACACACTCCCTGGGAATTCTCCCGTATGCCATGCAGCTCGTCCAGGAACCAGCAACCGGAAATATCCCTCCTCCAGCACTTTCCCAACCAATCAGAAGTCTCTGGGAATCCCCGCGAGAGCTCAACTGGAACTCAACAGGAACTGCGTGAGAACTCGCTGGTGTCACCTCTCAACCACTACTTCTGGCAAAAATGCCATGTGTCATCCCGACTCAGCTGTGGCCATCAACAATTAATTATTTATTTTATGTGGCACTGAGGATTGAACCCAGTGTTTCAAATGTGCTAGGCAAGCGTTCTACCACTGACCTACAATATCAGCCCACAACCAAAAAAAAAAAAAAAAGTAACATGAACATGTGTGCAAAGATAAGCAAAGCATAAATGAAAGCCAAAGAGTAGTCTTAAAAGACAGAATAGACAAGATGGTGGGCTAGAGGGAGGCTACAATCTGTATTGCTTTGTGACTTGGGATTCTAGTAGTGACTGATTGCTGTATCTAGATGATGTTAATTAAGTTAAGCTATGTGCAATTATTAAGGTGATGAGGATTCCTTAATGACTAATTGATGTATCTAGATGATGTTAATTGAAATAAGCTGTATATAATGAGTTAGGTATAAATACCTCTGCTGTCCTACAGTAAAGCAGCTCCCACTGTATCAACCTTCACAAGTTGCTTGTCACCCCCTAGTTATTTTGCCCAGCCAGACTGTGGCATTCTGTGAATTAAAGTATGATATAAGACAGCAAATACAGACTGCAAAAGATCATTTTGATAAACAGATACATAAGCAAATACAGGAAGCAAAAGATTACTTCAATAAGTACATAGAAGTTCTGACAAAAAAAAAGAAAGAAAAGAAAAAACAAACAACAATCTGTGAAATGAAGAAAACAATAAACCAAATTAAAAAACTCAATAAAAAGCATCACTAAAAGATTCTATCACTTGGAAGTTAGAACCTCAGAAATAAAGACAAAATACATATTCTTCAGAATAAAGTTAACCACATAGTGAAGATGGTAAAAAATCATGAGCAGTACATTCAAGAATTATGGGATAACATTAAAAAAACCACCAATTATAATAATTATTGGGGTAGAGAAAGGTATAGGGTTTCAAATCAAATAAATTAACAATCTATTCTAAAAAATTATTTGAGAAAATTTCCCAAACATGAAGAATAAATTGGAAAATCAAATACAAAAGGCGTATAGCACACCAAATGTACAAAATCACAACAGATCTACACTGAGGTGCAATATAATAAAAATGCCTCTCATACAGAATAAGTACAGAATTTTTAAAACCACAAGAGAAAGGAATCAGGTTACATATGTGATGAAACTGATTAAGATCTCTGCAGAATTTTTATCTCAGACCCTGAAAGATAGACGATCCTGGAACAACATATACCAAAGTCTAAAGGAAAATGGATTCCAACCAAGATTCTAGCAAAATTAAGCTTTAGATTTGATGAAAAATAAAAACCTTCCATGATAAGCAAAGTTAAAGGAATTTACAACTAGAAAGCCTGCACTACATAATGTCCTTAGCAATATATTCAATGAGGAGAACATGAAAAACAACAATGAAAATAAGCAAGAGAGTTATTACACTAAAGGAAAAAAAACAATCAAAGGAGAAACCAAGTCAAGTTAAATTATCAACAATAAACAAAAATGACCAGGAATACAAATCAAGACTCAATAATAGCTCTGAATTTTAATGGCCTAAACTGTCCAATCAAAAGTCATAGACTGTCAGATTGGATTAAAAAGGGGAGAGAGAGAGAGAGAGAGAGAGAGAGAGAGAGAGAGAGAGAGAGAGACACCAATATGCTGCCTTGAAGCTATCATCTCATGAGAAAATACATTCACAGACTGAAGGTGAAAGTTTGGGGAAATAAATACCACTCAGATGTACTGCAGAAACAAGCAGGAGTTTCTATTCTTATATCAAATAAAGTAGGCTCCTCAAGCCAAAGTTAATCAAAATTGATAAAGAAGGATATTACACATTGCTTCAGAGAACCATATATCAATAAGACATGACAATTATAAATACATATGCCCCAAACAATGGAATGCCTACATTCATCAAACAAATTCTTCTCAAGTTCAAGAGTCAAATAAACCACAACACAATAATTCTGGGTGACTTAAACGTACCTCTTTCACCACTGGATTGATCTTCCAAACAAAATCTAAAAAAGAAATTATAAAACTCAATAACATAATCAGTAACTTAGACGTAACAGACATATATAGAATATTTCATCCTGTGATGGGTATTTAATACACTTTCTTCTCAGCAGCACATGGAACGTTCTCTAAAATAGATCATATATTTTTCCACAAAGTAACTCTTAGCAAATAAAAAAAGTAGAGGTATAACCCTGCATTATATTAGATCATAATGGATTGAAATTATAATCAATAATAAAATAAAAAGTAGAAGCTACTCCAACACCAGGAGACTAAATAACATGCTATTGAATTAACAATGGAATACAGAAGACAGTAAAGAAAAAAATTTAAAAAATCTTAGAGGTAAATGAGAACACTGATGAAACATATCAAAATCTCTGGGAACCAATGAAGGCAGTTCTAAGAGGAAAGTTAATTGCATAAATTTTATTCTTTAAAAGAAGAAAAATGTAACAAGTTAATGACCTAACATTACAGCTCAAAGCGCTAGAAAAAGAAGAGCAAATCAACACCAAAAGGAGTAGAAGAAGGGAAATAATTAAAACCAGAGCTGAAATCAATGAAATTGAAATAAAAAAAAAATAATTGAAAAAAATGATATAACAAAAAGTTGGTTCTTTGAAAAATTCAATAGAATTTATAATCCCTTAGTCATGATAACAAAGAGAAGGAGAGAGAAAACACAAAATATTTACATCTGTGATGAAAAGGAAATATACTTAGAAGTTATTTTGAAAACTTTTACTCCAATCAAATAGAAAATATCAAAGGCATTGACAAATTTCTAGAGTCATATGATTTGCTCAAACTGAGTCAGGATGATATACACAAGTTAAACAGATCAATTTCAAGCAATGAAATAGAAGGCATCATCAGAGGCCTATCTACCAAAAAAAGCCCAGGACCATATGGATACACAGTTGAGTTCTACAGACCTTCTAAGAAGACATAATACCATTACTCCTCAAATTATTTCATGAAATAGAAAAAGAGAGAATACTTCCAAATTCATTCTATGATGCCTATTTCACCCTGACACAAACACCAGAGAAAGACAAATCAAAGAAAGAACACTTCAGACCAATATCTCTAATGAACATAGATACAAAAGTTCTCAATAAAATTCTGGCAAATCAAATGCAAAAACATATTATAAAGATAGAGGACTATGATCAAGTGGGGTTCATCCCAGGGATGCAAGGTTGGTTGAACATATGAAATCAATAAATATAATTAATCACATCAATAGACCTGAAGATAAGACTCATAATCCTCTCAATAGACGCAGAAGAGGCATTCAACAAAATACAGCATCCCTTCATTTCAAAACACTAGAAAAAATAGGAATAACAGAAACATATCACAACATTGTAAAAGCTATTGATGTTAAGCCCCAGGCCAACATCATGCTAAATGGAGAAAAATTGAAAGCATTACTTCTAAAAACTGGAACAAGACAGGGATGTTCTCTTTTATCACTTCTATTTAACATAGTTCTTAAAACTCTAGCTAGAGCAATTAAACAGACAAATTAAAGGGATATGAATAGGAAAAGAACTCAAATTATCACTATTTGCCAAGGACATTATTCTATAGTTAGAAGATCGAAAAATTTCCACCAGAAAAAATTATAGAACAAATAAATTAATTCAGAAAAATAGCAGGTTATAAGATCAACACCCATAAATCAAAAGCATTTCTGTTCATCAGTGATGAATGCTCTGAAAGAGAAACTAGGAAAACTACCCCAATTACAATACCCTAAAAATAAGTAAATAAATAAAATACTTGGGTATCAACTTAACAAAAGAAGTGGAAGACCTCTACAATGAAAACTACAGAAATAAAGAAATTAAAGAAGACCTTGAAAGATGGAAAGATCTCCCTTATTTTTGGATAGGCAGTTAATGTTGTCAAAATGACCATACTACCAAAAGCACTATACATATTTAATACAATTCCAATTAAAATCCCAATGACATTCCTCATAGAAATAGAAAAAGCAATCATGAAATTCATCTGTAAAAATAATAGACCCAGAATAGCCAAAGCAATCTTTATCAAAAAGAGTGAAACAGGTGGCATCACTATACCAGAACTTAAACTACACTACAGAGCAATAGTAACAAAAATGTCATGGTATTGGCACCAAAATCAACTTGTAGACCAATAGAAGATACACAGACAAACCCACATAAATACAGATATCTCATACTAGACAAAGGCACCAAAAACATGTATTGGAGAAAAAATATCCACTTCAACAAATGGTGCTACGAGAATTATAAATTTTTATGCAGCAAAATGAAATTAAGCCCCTATCTCTCACCATGCACAAAAATCAAAGTGGATCAAGGACCTAGCAATTATACCAGATTCCTAATAGAGGAAAAAGTAGGTCCCAAATTTCATCTTGTCAGAGTAGGCCCTTTATTAAGACTCTGATAGTGCAAGAAAAAAAATCAAGAGTTAAAAAATGGGATGGACTCAAAGTAAAAAGCTTCTTCTCAGCAAAAGACACAATCACTGAGGTTAATAGAAAGCCTACAGAATGGAAGCAAATTTTTACTTCACACACACCACATTGAGCTCTAATCTCTAGGATATAAAAAGAACTCAAAAAAATTTAACATCAAAAAACCAAATAACACAATCAATAAATGGGCCAAGGAAATGGACAATTATCAGAAGATGATATGCAATCATTCAACAAATATGTGAAAAAATGTTTAACATCTCCAGCAATTATAGAATTGAAAATCAAAACTACTCTAAGATTTCATCACACTCCAGTCAGATTGGAAGAATACAAACAACAATAAGTGTTGGCAAGGATGTGGGGTAAAGGCACACCATACATTGCTTGTGGGACTGCAAAATGGTGTGACCAATTTGAAAAGCAGCATGGAGAATCATTGGAAATTTCCTTGGAAAACTTGGAATGAAACCACCATTTGACACAGCTATCCTTGTCCTTGGTCTTTATACCCAAATAACTTAAAAACAGCATACTATGGTGACTCAGCCACATCAATGTTTCTAGAAGCACAATTCACAATAGATAAATTGTGAAACCAAATTTGATGCCCTTCAATAGATAAATGGATAAAGAATATATGGTATATATACACAATGAAATATCACTCAGCATTAAAAGCAATTAAATAAAAGCAATAAAATCATGGATATTTGAGGTAAATGAATGGATTTAGTGCATATCGTGCTAAATTAAGTAAGCCAATACCAAAAAATAAAAGGCCAAATGTTTTCTCTAATATGTGGATGCTGATACATAATGGGAATTATGGGTGAGCTTGGGAGGAATGGATAAACTTTAGATAGGGCAAAGGGGAGGGAGAAGGTATGATGGTAGGAAAGGTGGTGGAATAAGATGGAATCTTTACCCAAAGTATAAGCATGAAGACATGAGTGGTGTGATGCTACATCATGTACAACCAGAGACATAAAAAATTGTGCTCCATATGTACACTATGAATTGCTATTATGTATAACAAATTAGAATAAATAAATAAATTTTAAAAAAGATGAAATGGAAATGATACCAAAGCACATAGCAGTTGAAATAAAGCAAGTTATGATAAAAATCAAAATATAAAAGGTATGAATGATTTTACACCAAATAATAAAGTATCAAAACATTCATAGCAAACACAGCAGAAAACGCTTATACAAATTAAAGTATAAGAGACTTAAAAAATTAACCCACTTTCATCTATGACAAGCTAGGTAGACAAACATGTATTTCAAGTATTCAGTTATGTTTTAATCAGATTTTCTTTGCTATGATCTTGAAGAGAACAATGAAGAGGAGGAAACATTTATTTTGGCTTATGGTTTTAAAGTTCTCAGTCTATTGAAGGTTGACCCCACAGCTCTGGGCACAAGGTGAGTTAAATATCATGGCAGAAGCACATGGCCAAGAAAAGAAGCTCAGGACATGTCCCCCAGAAAGCAGAGGGAAAGAGCTTCATTCATCAAGGATAAAATATAAACCTCAAAGTTATACCTCAGAGACCTACTTCCTGCTGGTACTCTTTATCTGCCTACAGTTATCCATTCAGTTTATCCATATC
The DNA here is from genome assembly GCF_048772815.1 of Callospermophilus lateralis. Classification (NCBI taxonomy): domain Eukaryota; kingdom Metazoa; phylum Chordata; class Mammalia; order Rodentia; family Sciuridae; genus Callospermophilus; species Callospermophilus lateralis. The sequence goes on from NW_027515420.1 coordinate 6,730,552, forward strand.
CACTGAAATGGTTGCAACTCTTATAACCCAATTATTGCACTTCTAAACTTTCTTGTGTGTCTCACACATGAACTTTTTGAGGGATGCTTCATATCTAAACTATAACAACTTGTAGAGTTTGTAAAACTAATATGATCATTATTATGTATCTGAGTCAACTTCATTAAGCAGCCATTATAAGCCTTTATTAAGCAGTTATGAAATTATCTATATTTTAAGCCAAATAATTGATAATATGTACCAATATTAGATATATCACAGTAGTCCATAAATAGAATAAATTTACAAACAAAGAAGAAACAAAGAACTGTCTTAATTTTTATACTTATAAAAAGCACCTCAATTAAATACACCAAAATATATATAAAACCATTTCAACTTTTTATTAAAGAAGAATGATAAATAAAAATTTAAGATTAAAAATATTTAAAATCATTAGATCATTATCCATATGCAGGCAAGAAGGTTGAGTCTCTAATCAGAAAAATAAGTATGTTTCAATAAAATCTTAAATTTCTACACCCTCAAAGATAAAAATCCATATGGAATTCTTCAATTATAGATAAAAATGATGAACAATCACATTGTGAATCAGGATGCCTAGAAGGAGGCTAAAAATAGGAATTAATATGATGAGAAGAAGACATTGTAACTCAATTAAATATAATACTTATTTATCAGAAAATAACTTTCTACATTACCCACAAAATAAAGTTAATACAAAATTAAATACTAAAAACACACAAATAGTCAATAAGAAAACAAGAGAAAATTGAATAAATATGGATAGGTTTACACACATTTTCAATATTTTTGCAATGTGAATAAATTCAATATATTTGAAGAAAAATATAATCTCAAAATATATTGAACAGCAACTAGGAAACTATGTGAATTAATGAACAATACTTGAAGACTTGCTGGGGACTTTTATATTCACTTTTACCACCTAAACAACATAACATTTAAAAGTTTTATATTATTTTTTCCCAAAGCCATAATTATAGTATAATGCATTACAAAAGTATTAAAGAACAAAAAAAAATTTGAGATAGGGGCTGGGGATGTGGCTCAAGCGGTAGTGCACTCGCCTGGAATGCATGTGGCCCAGGTTCAATCCTCAGAACCACATACAAACAAAGATGTTGTGTCCGCCGAAAAACTAAAAAATAAATATTAAAAAAAAATTTTGAAATATAAAATATAGTTTCCATCACTTCTCATATTTCTTTGAAATGATTAATGTGTCAGGGGACTAATTAATTGATTATTATAAAACCCTCATGACCTAATAACTTTACAAAAGTTCTACCTTCTGAGTATTTTTACTTTGGGGATGACACCTTCAACACATGAGCCTTTGAAGGGACATTTCAGAGCCAATTCATAAAAGCAAGATATCACAGAGCATAAAGCTAAGCCAGAAACATTTCTGAGGGTTTCTATTCAGATTTCTTTAATAAAACATAGTATTTATGAAAAACTATCTGGAAAATAGTAGTGATTACTTTATTTCATTTTATTGTATCTAAATCTTTCAATGAATAAAATAAGAACCAATATTATAATTATTTGAATTAGAGGAAAAAGTAATTATTAACTTAAACTACTATTTCCCGTATAAGTTAACATTGAAAGATCATTATTTAAAGTGTTTTATATTGCATGTCTATATTTAAAGTCCAATGTTTAAATATTGGCTCCTAATGATAGTAGATGTCATAAAAAAGCAAGTAATTTGGAGAATATTGATCTTGGTTTCTACTATCTATTTTGTATTTTTGCTTGTTGCTTGTTACATATAATTAAGGAGTACAGCATGATGCTTTTATATATTTATGCATGGTAAAATCTTTATTATATTCAAGTAATTAATATATCCATAATTTCAAATAGTGACCCTTTTTCAGGGCAGGGAGGCGAAAGGATATGCTGTCTTCAGATGCCAAGATAAAGAAAAAAACAAAGTGACCATCAACAGATGATCAATAAAGAACACACAATGAAATATCTTAGTAAGAATCTCTGGTCCAGTACAATATTATTAACTCTAGTCCCCATGTTGAAAATGTAATCTCAGGATTATTCCTTCAGTATTTCTGCCATTTTGTTGACCTATGTCTCCCCCTGTCCCCACCAGGCTTCCATCCATCTTCAGTAGCCAATATTTCTTCCCTATTTGACTTTCTTTTTTAGACTTCCGCTAGATGTCAGCTAATAAAAATATTTTTTTTCTGAGTCTGATGTATCTCATTTAGCATAATGTTATGCAGGTTAGTCTATGTTTAATAAATAATAGAATCTCTTTGTTCAAGGTTGAATAATACCTCAGTATGCACTTATTATATATTCAAGTATCCATGGATACATTGTTTCTGTATGGTGGCTATTGTGAATAATGCTACTAAACAAAGGAGCACAGATAACTTTATGAGTTGGAAACTAAATTTCTTTTAGGAATGGGCACAGAAGGACTTGGGAGTCATTGGACATTCATCAATTTTTTGAGGACCCTTCATAATGCTTTTCGTAATGACTCTTACAATCTAATTTCTCACCATCAGTGTATGACGGTTCTTGTTTTCCAGTTTTTTGCAATGTTATCCCTTGTCTTTCTCTTTTAAATCATATTGAATTCACATTTCTGGTGCTCATGTTCAAGTTTGCATCTAAGATCATGCACCCATTTGTTTAAGCCTCAGGTTGAGGGTGTGTTACATCATGATGGGTATCCATGTCAGAGGAAATGTCATATATTACACGAGGAAGTGAAGACAAACAATACAGGTGGGGTCATACAATTTTGATTAATGGGATGCCCCCTATGACCTAAGATCCAGTTTCTACTGGTCCACGGCACCTTCCAATAACATCACAAACTACACTGTGGACCAAACCTTTGAAATATGAATATTTCAAGAACATTACCCATATTTAAATAATAACATTCACACCCCAAGCACCAAATAGTTCAGGTGCATCTCACAATGCAAAAAGTATTCATCTGTCTCCTACAGTTCCAAAATTTTAATTCTTCCTTGTGCCAAATTCTAAGTGTAAAGTTTCATGTAACACTCACTCCACACACAACTGTGAGCCCTGGAAAATAATAAATAAATAAATAAATAAATAAACAAACAAACAGATAAATAAATGAAACTGTTATATTCTTCTAAATATACAATGGTGCAGGAAGCACAGAGTAAACATTTCTATTCCAAAATGGATGGGAAATGAGGAATAGGGAAAGAGATTAAATATATATATATATATATATATATATATATATATATATATATATATAAATATATAAATATATATATGTGTGTGTGTGTGTGTGTGTGTGTATATATATATATATATATACATATATATATATATGCATAAGAGAGAGAGAGAGGGAGAGAGAGAGAGAGAGAGAGAGATAGAGAGAGAGAGAGAGAGAGGACAAATATTAAATCCTACAGATCCATGTTCAACAGCCAGGAATCAATGTAGCAGTATGTGACCTCCTAAGGTACTGGGCAGCCCTACCCCTACAACTGTTCTGAATCTGGCCTACATGACCAATCTGTAAGGCTACCTTTCACATTGCCTGCAGCTTTCCTCAGTAGATATTGCACAATGCTGATGGATTCCATTCCTGGATATATATTGTAGCTTTACTACCATAGTTCTATTTTCATTGCCTTGTTAGGGATTACTTGTAGGGAATTTTACTATGTAGCACATTTTTTCATGGACTTCCAAGCTTTCCTTTGAAATTTTGAATGCCACAATGATCACATAACTCTTGCATTCTGCATGTCTGCAAAACAAGTACTATATGGAAATTACCAAGGTGCACCATCCTTACAAGCTGTATTGTGTGCCCTTGAACCAAGCTGCATCTGTGAAGTTCTTTGCCAGCTGAATGCAGAGTAATAAATCCAAAGTTGGTTCTGAGTGTGTAGGGCACCCTAGAGATTTGTTCTGAAACAATTTTACCCTGGAAATGGAAGAAATTTACATTTTTATGCCTAAGACTGTGATGGGTGAGGGAGCCTGGTGGAATTCTCAGATGTCCTCAGGCATCAATTCCACTGTTCTGATACAAAATATTTGGCTTCTTTTGATTGGTGTTAATCTCTTGGCAAACACACCCTCCTTGGCCAGATTCTTATAAAATTTTTCACTCCTCTTCAGGCCAAGTGGCAAACTTTTAAAATATTTCCACTCTGCTCTTTTTTTTCTTTTTAAAATTGCTGTAAATTTGAATAAAAGCATCTAGCACCACCCATAACATAGTCTGAATGCTCTTCTGCCTGGAAAACTCCTCCACCAAATGAAATAGTCTATTATCTCTAATCTCAGCATTTCACAAAGTGGCAGGGCATGTACAAAATGTAGTTTACATTTCTCTCACAGTGAGTCAAATATGGCCTTTTCTCCAGTTTCCAGTGTAAGAGTCATTCACATATGAGACCTCTTCCATGTGACTTTTAGTGACTACATTTATATCAGCATTCTAATTTTCTGAGCCCTCACCTGAATTACCAGTTATAGACTGGCCTTAGCCTTCTCAGCTTTTTCTAGCCTACTCTTCAAACCTTTGCAAACCTCCTTCTGCAAACCAATTCTAAATGTTTCTCCATATCTTCAGGAATATTGTTGTAGCCCCATTCCTTTGTACCAAATTTGCATAATAATGTTCAAATTACTACAGTGAAATACCTGAGACAACTAATTTGCAAAGAAAGAAGTCTTATTAAGCTCACAGTTTGGATGGTCAAATCTAAAATTGTGCAACAGATTGGTCTGGCCTCTGATGAGAGTGACAGATAGCAATTGTTGGGGCACATGGCAGAGGAAGTGGTTACATCTTGATCTGGGAGCCAGAGATATAGAGGACTGATGGGGTTCCACAATACTTTTTTAAAAAGTTAATTAATTAATTAATTTTTATTAGTTATACATGACAGTTCAATAATCTGGACATATTATACATTTGAATCAAATGGGGTATAATTTCTCAAGTTTCTGAGTTGCAGAATCATATTGGTTGCAGAATCACATTGGTTATAGTGTCACGTATGTACATACAGCAATAGTAGTGTCTGTTTTATTCTGCTGCCCTTCCTATCCCTCCATCCCTTTTCCTCCCATCACTTCTTTCTACCCAATCTAATGTGACACACTTCTTTTTCTCCCCTCACATCATCATACATGTATTTTGTATAACAATGAGGGTCTCCTTCCATCTTCCGTGCAATTCCTTTTCTCCCTCCCTTTTCCTCCCACCTCTCTTCCCTATTTAGTGGTAATTTTCTTCTCATGCTCTTCCGCCCTATCCCATTTTGAGTCCCCCCTTTTATATCAGAGAAGACATTCGGCATTTTTTTTTTTTTACGGATTGACTAACTTCACTTAGCATAAACTGCTCTAATGCCATCCATTTCCCCTGCAGATGCCATGATCTTGTTATTTTTTAGTGCTGAGTAATAGTCCCTTGTGTATAAATGCCACTTTTTTTTTATCCATTCATCCATTGAAGGACATCTAGGTTGGCTCCACAGTCTAGTTAATTGTGCTGCTATAAACATTAATGTGGCTGTGTCCCTGTAGTTTGCTATTCTATGAGGCCAACATCACCCTGATTCCAAAACCAGACAAAGACACTTCAAAGAAAGAAAACTACAGACCAATATCTCTAATGAATATAGATGCAAAAATCCTCAGTAAAATTCTGGCTAATTGGATACAAGAACATATCAAAAATATCGTGAACCATGATCAAAGTGGAATTCATCCCTGGGATGCAAGGCTGATTCAATATACGGAAATCAATAAATGTAATTCACCACATCAATAGATTTAAAGATAAGAACCATATGATCATCTCGATACATGCAGAAAAAGCATTTGACAAAATACAGCATCCCTTTATGTTCAAAACACTAGAAAAACTAGGGATAACAGGAACTTACCTCAACATTGTAAAAGCTATCTAGCTAAGGCTCAGGCCAGCATCATTCTAAATGGAGAAAAATTGAAGGCATTCCCACAATACATTTTAGTTGGGTATCCATAGTGACTATGAACCTGCCATAAGGCTCTATCAACTAATTGTCTGCAACTGATTCAATTGTTCCACCCTGTGGGCTGTGCTTTTAACATATAGTTCTCTGTAGAAACTACCTATATTCAAAATATAGAAATTACTTAAATAATTTTGAGTTGATTTTTTTTGGATATGGTTTGAGATAATGTCTAATTTTATTCTTCTGTATGTTAGATATCCAATTGTCCCAATACCACTTATTGAAAAGGCCATCCTTTCTCCAATGTGTGTTCTTGGCAATTTTTTTTTAATGTGAATCCTTGGATTTATTTCTGGTCTCTTATCACTGTTCTGAGTATTTATGTGTTTTGCTGTCAGGACCATTATATATATTTTTTTTAAATTACTACAGCTTTGTAGTATATTTTCAAGTCAGGTATTGTGTTTGTTCAAGATTGCTTTGAATATTTGACATCTGTTATGGTTTAGATATGAGGTGTTTCCCATAAACTCACATGTGAGACAATGCAAGAAAGTGTATTGGTGAAATAATTGGGTGGGTTGAAAGTTTTAATCTAATCAGTGCATTAATTTCCTGATATGGATTAACTTGGTGGTAACTGTAGGTTAGTAGGGTATGGCTGGAGAAAGTGGGTTACTGCTATATATTTTGTCTCTGGAGAGTAGAACTGTTTCTCTGCTTTCTGGTACCATGTCCTGAAACACTTCCATCCACCACATCCTTCCAACATGATGTTTCCATGATGTTTTGCCTTGTGTTGGGCCCAGAGCCCAAGACTCAGCTATCTATGGACTGAGACCTTTGAAACCATGAGCCCCCAAACACATTTTTGCTTCTGTAATTGTTGTTGTCTTGTCTTTTGTTCATAGCAGGGAAAAAAACTGACTAAAACATCGTATTTTCTGTTTTAATGTGAAGTATAAGATAGTTTACACTAAATCTAAAAAAAAGAAAAATTCTATTAAAACTTTGTAGAAATTTCATTGATTATGAATCACTCAAGATTGCCTTGGGTAGCATAGACATTTTAACAATACCAATTTCTCTACTCCATGAACATTATGATTGATAATGTGAGGTATAGATTCATTTACTTGTGTATTTATTTATTTAATATTTATTTTTTTAGTTTTAGGTGGACACAAAATCTTTAATTTTTATTTTTATGTGGTGCCGAGGATTGAACCCAGTGCCTAATGCATGCTAGGCAAGCACTCTACCACTTAGCTGCAACCCCAGCCCTTATGTTTTTTTTTTTTTTTTTTATGGAACAAAGCTACATTTCATTAACATAATGAGTTGATGTCTCTCAAATAATTTCTTTCAAATGTTTAAATAATTTTTTCAACATACCACATCACAAAATTGATTTCCCAATCTCATAGAAGAGAAACATTTTAATTATAATTTATCTTTTTGATCTTAAATTTTCTTCTTCAATGTTTTATGATATTTAGGACAAATTTTCCATATCCATAGTTAAATTTATTGCTCAGAATTTTATTGTTTTGTCACTCTTATAAATAAATGGAATGGTTTTCTTGATTTTATTTTTTTATTAATTTCCTGTTTGGATGATCTTTTTATTGTTAAACATGTTATGGGTTAGGTTTTATGGGCATTGACTAAACAGACTCCATTTTCCCTGAGACTCCCTCCATATCATTGTAACAAATGCTTCTCCCATGAGAAATCCCTGCCTCTGTACCCATTAATAGTTACCTAGTTTCTTGGTAACACAAAGTAGCAATGGTAAAATTGTTCTCTTTGGTTTTCATTTTTCTTGGGCAATGTACCTTGTCAGAGACTGATAGTCTAGAGAGGTTATTTCTTCACTTCTGAAGGACAGTTTCGTCAGATGTAGTTTTCTTGGGTGGCAGGTTTTTTTGTTTGTTTGTTTGTTTTGTTTTTATTTTATTTTGACACTTAACTATATCACCTCCTCTGATCTGTAAATTTCCTTTTATAAAATCCACTGATAGTCTAATAGACATTCTCATGTAGGTATAAGTTCACTTTTCTCCTGCTGCATTTAAACTTGTGCTTGTCATTCACTTTTGACAAGTTAGTTCTTCATATTATGGTTTGGACATAAACTGTTCCCACAAAGTCACATGCTAAAAGTTTGGCAGCTAGCCTGTGGCAACATTAGGAGGTGGTACTACCTTTAGGGTGTGAGGCTCATTTGGAGGACATATGTCACCAAGTTTAGTTTTTTCAAGATTGTATTTTGTCCTGAACCCCTATTGATCACTCTCTCTTCTTGATTGCCAAAAAGTGAGCAGCTTTTCTCTGCCTCATACTCCCTGCCTTGAAGATTTTCCTTAATACATGCCCATAATCAATGGAGCAATGTAATAATGAGCCAAAAACTTTGAAACTTTGAAAAAAAAACACAAACAAACAAAACTTTGCTTTTCTAAGTTGAATTTCTCAGGTATTTTTTCAAAACAATATAATGCCTAACCCTCATGGTGAATATTTTTATTCATTGAATCTTCTGGGGAATCCTTTATTCTCATAGGACTGTTTTCTAATATCTTGTGGAAGATAGAGGGTCTTGGGATTTGCACCCATGCACCCATGCACTGCATCAGCTATTATTTCATCAAAAACAATTCTGCCCCCTTTTTTTTCTCTCTTTATTTGCCCAATCTCACATAAATAATATATTGGTTTATAAAATTCTATCCCAGAAATTTTCTAGGCTTTTATTCACTATTTTTCTTTTTTTATTTTCTCTGATTACATAATTTAAACAAAGTATCTTCAAGCTCACAGACTTTTTCTTCTGATTTATGAAGTCAGTTATTGAAGATCTCCATTTAATTTGTTTTTTACTTTATTGATTCAATTCTTTAGCTTCATGAAGTATGTTTTGTTCTGCTACTTGATTTATATCACTTTGCTGAATTTATCATTTTGTCAGGATTTTTTCCTGATTTTATTGAATTATCTCTATGAATTCAGTGATGTGTTACCGAGTTTGCTTAAAAATCACTATTTCAAATTCTTTTTCAGACAATTCTCACATCTACATTATTTTGAGTAACTTATTGGGATTTCATTGTGTTCTTTTGCTGGTATACTATTTTCTGACTTTTTCATACTCCTCGTGTACCTTCTTTGATGTCTGTATGTTTGATGGAATAGTTATCCCTAACATTAGAGATCATTTTTCATGAGGGAAAACTTTCACCTGAAGTTCAGGCCCAGGGTGACAGTGTAGGGTGTAGTTTTATTTTGGGTGGACACAGTAATTCAAATTCAATGCTTCTTCATCTGCTGCAGACAATGTTGTTAAAGACTACATATGCCTCAGTACTCTACACTGCATGAGACTGTAGAGGTGGAGATGTCTGCAAGGGCTGTCAGAGTCCTTGGTGGCAAGGGCTACTGGGCTATTCCTACTACTGTTTTCACAAGGAATGTCCTGGCTGAATGAATCATTTTTAGAATTGGGTTTCATGCATGACACAAGAAGTTACAATGATCTAGCTTCCATGATTCAAGTGCTAAGAGTCACTCTGAATCTGATATTCTGGGCTCAGGATCTGAAGAACTACCATAAATCCTGGAACCTGGGTATGGATTTATTCAAAATTGCAAAGCTAGATGTGACATGCACAACAAAATGAAGTCTGGGTGCGACTCTGATATGTACTTCCTCCTGAACACTGTGACCATAAGAAATAGCATAGTGAATGAATGACTGTTACTTTAATACCTACATATTGATTGTTCAAAATAATCTTGTCCTCTAACATCAGTCACTTTGTAACTCAATTGTCTGGTGTTTATTTTTAAAAGCTGATTTGAAGTTTTCTGGGTTTTGGGTTTTATTTTTTATTTTATAATTACTGTTCATATAATTATTAAATAAAATAATTTTAGAATAAATAACATACAGATCATTCCAGAATGTTCTGAGTTTTTAGTAATCCTTCTACACTTTTATATCAATTATTATAGAGGATGATTTTTACCAGGAGGACATTATTATTATTATTATTATTATTATTATTATTATTATTATTATTATTATTTTGGTTGTATTGAGATTTAAATGACTATGTGATTGTCATATATATGACAGTTAATACTTTAAGATAAGGAAAAAATGAGGCAGTTTTACTTATAGAACCAGACTGTATAATACTGGATACATAGAGAAACTGGTATTCTTATGAGCAAGTGATTTATCACCACACTGCCAAGTCTTTAGACCCTTCCGGAATTATACCAAATTGCATCCTGGTGTCTTGAAAGAGTTAATGAGTTTTATTTCAGTGTCATGATATTGTTTTTATTTATTTATTTATTCAAATTTGTTATATATAACAGCAGAGTGCATTTAAATTCATATTATCCATTAGAGCACACTTTTCATGTCTCTGGTTGCCCACAATGTATTGTCACACCATTTGTGTCTTCATACATGTACTTAGAATAATGATATTCATCTCATTTCACCATTTTCCCCACCCCAACCCTCCTCCCTCCCCCTCCCTCCACTTTGCCCTATCTAAAGTTCCTCCATACTTCCCATGCCCACCTCCCTCATCCCCATTATGGATCAGCATCTTCATAACAGTGAAAATAGATGGCATTTGTTTTATTGGGATTGGCTTACTTCAGTTAACATTATACTTTCCAGCTCCATCCATTTTCCTGAAAATTCCATGATTTTATTATGTTTTAATGGTGAGTAATATTCCATTGTGTATATAAACCACATTTTCTTTATATATTCATCTCCTGAAGGGCATCTATGTTGGTTCCACAATTTTGCTATTGTGAATTGTGCTACTATAAACATTGATGGAGCTGCATTTCTGTAGTATGCTGTTTTGAACTCCTTTGGGTATAAGACTGAGAGTTGGATAGCTGGGTCAAATGCTGGTTCCATTCCAAATTTTCCAGAGAATCCCCATACTGTTTTTATATTGGCTGAACCAATTTGCAGTCACACCAGCAATGTATGAGTATGTACTTTCACTCACATCCTTGTCAACACTTATTCTTGTTTTGTACTCTTAAAAACTGTCATTATAACTGGCATAAGAGGAAGTCTTAGGAGTAGTTTCGATTTGCATTCCTCTAATAGGTAGAGATGTTGATCATTTTTTCATATATTTGTTGATTGATTGTATATATCTTCTTCTGAGAAGTGCCTGTTAATTTCCTTGGTCCATTTATTGACTGGGTTATTTAGTTTTTTGGTGTTAAAATTTTTAGTAATTATACAATTATATTATTTTGGTAACATATTTTGGAAAATAAATCATACTAAGTTTTTGGTAATTTAAAATTTTCTATGGATTTTTGGGCCTACATTTTTTTTATTGGGTTCAGGGTCTCTGGTTTAATACCTTGGTTCTAAATCCATTTTATGCATGTTGAGAGGTAGAAATTTAATTTCATTTTGTTGCATGTTCCTCATAAAAAATAGAAAAAGCAGTCATGAAATTCATCTGGAAAAATAAGAGACCCAGAATAGCTAACAAAATCCTTAGCAAGAAGAGTGAAGCAAGCAATGTCACTATATCAGAACTTAAATTATACTACATAGCAATAGTAACAAAAAGAGCATAGTATTTACATCACAATACACTTATAGACCAATGGTAAAGAATAGAGGACACACAGACAAACCCACATAATTACAGATATCTCATATTAGACAAATGTGCCAAAAACTTATATCGGAGAAAAGATTACCTCTTCAACAAATTGTATTGAGAAAACTGGAAATTCATATTCAACAACATGAAGTAGTGTACTGTACTGTTCTTAACTACTAAAGATATGTAATTTACTTTCACATAAGGTAGTCTGATGCTTTCTGATTTTTTCTTCTTTGTTGATGTGCTTTAGCTATTACAGGAATTTTGTGGTTCCATAAGAACTTAAGAGCATTTTTCTTCTTCCTCTTCCTCTTCCTATTGTTCTTTCGCTTCCTCTTCTGCTGTCTCTTCCCCTTCCCCTTCTCCTTCTTCTTACAAATGCCATTGGTATTTTGATTGTTACTGCATTAAATATGTAGATTTTGGGGGGTAGTATGGACATTTTAGCAATATCAATTCTTCTGATCTGGAACATAGGCTACCTTTCCATTTATTTCTGTTTTCTAAAATTTCTTTCTTTTTTTTCTTTTTCTTTTTTAAAATTAACTAATTAATTAGTTTATTATTATTTCGTACATACATCACAATAGAGGAGTGCATTACATTCATAATTTTTTGGCATTGCAATTCTTAATACACTTTTATACCACAATATGTCAAATCTCTGTTTATATATAAGGTATGCTGACATCCATTTGGTGTTTTCTAAAATTTCTTTCATCAATGTTTTATAGTTTTTGTTGTACATCTCATTAATCTCTTTGTTTTAATTTATTCCCAAGTTCTGTATTCTTTTTAATACTATTGTAATTTAAATTGTTTTCTTGATTTCTTCTTTGGATGGTTCATCATTTATGTCTAGAAATGCAACTGATTTTGTATTTTGATTTTATACCTGAAAACACAGGCAGTTAAACTTACGTTTTCATTTGAATTTTTTATTTTGCTTTATTTCCAATTTAATCTGATTAGAGTTTCTAGCACTATGTAAGTTAAAATGTTAAAAATGGGTGACTTTCCCCTATTTCTGTTCAGAGAGGAAAAAATTACAACTTTAACTGCTCAGCAAATTCTAGCTGTTGGCTTGTGATATTTGGTTTTTATTTCTTTGAGACACATTCCATTTCTTAGGTAGTATATACAAATGCTCTCACCACACACACAGAAAGTAATAACTATATGAAATTAAGTATATAGTAATTAGCTTATGGCAACCATTTCACAATGTAGAAATATATCAGGGCACTGATGTACAACATAAATATATGCAATTGCCAACTTATTTCTTTAAGCATTATCATAATTACAAAAAACTATGAAAAGTGAAGAAAGCAATTATGCTTGATAGACTTCTAAAGTATATTTTTCTGAAATAATGTAAGTTCTTTTAAAAATAATATTTTAGTGGGAAAGTGGGAAATAGATGACTTCTCAAGTTAATTTTAAGGTAATTTGTTGATTCATAATTATTATATTTTTGTTTAGCTAACTTGTAAACATATTTTGGCAGTACTTTTATTTATAAAAATGTAAGTTAAATATGCTTCTACACTATGGCCTGGTTTGAAATGAAAATTCAGTCAAAATTGTTGCATTTATAATTGATTATATTTTTAAAGCATGCATGGGAATGATATAAAGAAAAATATATAAACATGCTGAGCAATTTCAGACACATTGAGAACAGAAAAACAAGCCATGTGTTTAAAATATTCAGAATTGCTTGTGGTGTTCATTCATCTAGGCAACCAATGCTCTTGAAATCTAATGATGAAGCAGGTGACCAATTACCAATTACACTAATCTTCAATACCACACATTTGAAAATTGGAGTTCTCACGCCAGGAAGGTGATTCGTTTACTTAATGGGAGTAGAATTATCATATGGGAAATGTGTATAAAAGGACTAATTTAATATTGCCATCTGTTATGACTCATGCAATTTAAAAAGTAAAGCATTTCTTTATCTGGTACTTACATTATCATTTTTCCAACAAAACAATTGCCAAACAGATCACATAGGAAATATTTCTTTTGGAACACATTACAGAAGCAAAACTGCCACAACTCAATTGTTTTCATATTTTTCATATATTTTATCTAAAACTTAGGACATTCTTTAAATCAACTAAAATGAAACAAAGCTAAGCGGAGTTTCATTAATTACATGATCTAATTATTAATCTGTGGTGACTAATGAAAGTATGTATTTGTAAAACACTACTAAATTTACTACAATTGTTTTGGGGGTTCATAGAAAAGAGTGCTTTATAATGTATATTCACAAGTTGTTTTAATTTTATACATGTAAAATTAGATCTGCAAATTAATGACTTTGAGAGTTGACAAAGTTGTTTCTTGTCTTCAGAGATTGTATAGTCTGAGAAATCTCTAGTTTTTGAGTTGATCCAATTTCACTGTAAGAGTTACATATATTGTGTACATTAATAAATTTCAGGACAATGTTTTAACTGCTGAAATGGAAATATGCATTTAATCCTTCATGTTAAGTTTTTTATCTGAAGGAAAGAGTATATTCAGAAACTAGCATCTGTATAAAAAGGAGCATTAGAAAATTTTAAAAGATAAATATTTTATTTAATATTTATTTTAAATAAAATAAATGTCAAGCAACTATCCTGTAGAACAGTTTATTTTCACTTCATGAATGAACTATAATATATAATTGGTGGGGCTGTGGTTGTAGTTCAGTAGTAGAAGGCTCAATTATCATGTGTGAGGCACTGGGTTTGATCCTAGGCACTGCACATAAATAAACAAAATAAAGGTCCATTGACAATTTAAAAAATACATATGTTTAAAAAAATATGTAATTGGCATTAGCAATTTTGTATCTTTGTATATGTTAGCATTCAAATCTAAAGGATTATTTAAACTATTGTAGAAATCATGCAATAAATCTGGTCAAATTAATTATTACTAATGGAATAATACTAATAAAATTAGTGTAAGTTAGAACTATTTAAATAAATTATATCATTAGTATCCTTAATTGTTTTTTATTTTAAACTTTCTTAGGTAGTATATACAAATTCTCTCACCACACAAACAAAAAAGTAATAATTATATGAAATTAAGTATATTAATTTATGGCAAATTACATTAAATTATGGCAAAAATATTGAAAGTTTTATTTTTAATAGAAAACAGTGCAAAGAATTTAAGATTCTTGATTCTGATTATTTGATTTTTGCTAGTTAATAAAAACTTAAGGTACCATTTATTTAAAATTTTATTTTAGGTTCTCAACAAAAATTTTAAGTTATTTGCAAAAGAATAAAATAATGTGACAATTATATCTAGATGAGTAGATATATTAAAACATGAAAGTGATATTACCATTAGTTTCTCTGAAACTTTCCAAACTATGGCCATTAATTGCACTTCATGTGCATTCAAATATAGACATTTTCAAAACAATTGATTATTCATGAAAATAATTGAGCCCTCAATACCAACTTTTAAACTAAAATTAACACCTTAAACTGCTGAGAAACAAATGTGAATTCATTGGCAAATGAAGAATTGATGACAGTAAATCAAAATTAGACATGAGTCATGTCCCTATAACTATGTTTTGTTTTATAAATTACCTTCATATAACCAAAATATGTAGCTTTGTAATATTGAAAACAAATTATGTTGAAGTTCAAAAGTTTAATATGGAAAACTGAGTTGCTTGTATTGTATATATCTGATTGAAAAGTAAAACTTTTTATTAATTATATTGAAATGTTTGGTATAATCCCCTTGGACTTTTACTTTTTATAGGCATTAAGCATATTGTTGTACATAAATGCTTTCATATTTACTCTAGTAATAAAAAGGACCCAGAACATTTACCTTTTTATGAGTGTTGTGTGTTTAAGAGAGAACATCAAATGTTTGAGCAAAATTGAGAAATTAATAACATAATCAAACTGAAAAAAAAGCCAGTGGTTTGGAAGTGTATAGCTAATTAAAAAAGTCTAGAATATGAAACCAAGGAATAAAATTTCTATGAGTAATTGGGGAGAACATGCTCTGAAACATTTAAATCATGTTCTATTTTCTTCATTACAGGAGTTAAAGGGACATATAATCCTGTCTCAACATTATACAGCAAAAAAACAGCCTTTAGAAACCTGAATATTGGTTATTATTAAATGTGTACTAGGTGCATCCACTCCATAGTAACTGCTCCCCAAAATTCAATATAAATAGAAAGCAGCTCCACAGCTGCATGGTGACATGGGAAAAAAATGGAATGCAGCCCAGAAAGCCAGCAATTAGGTTAAACCCAGGAATATACATTTTTAGCATAGAAAGATAATTAATAAAAGAAAATCCCATACTGGACTCATAGTGTCAGGGTTGGGAAGGAAAACTTCTTCAAGGAAATTAAAGGAATTTCTCATTCAGTTCAAGAAAAGCAGGTTTATAACCTGCTTTAGCCTGTTCAGACTGTTCACAAAGTCTGCAACCTGAGCTGAAAGAGGTCAGATACTGCAAAATGAACCATTGTAGGTGATAGTCCCAGCACTGCTCAGAGCATTTTGTGAAAATGGGGAAGCAGTTTTAGCTTAAAAAGAATCACTATTTAGACTTTTTATGAGAGATTAGAAACCTGCAATTTGCCTTCCTCCCTGCCTCTCTCTCTTCCTTCCTTCCTTCCTTTCTTCCTTCTCTCTTCCCTTACTCCTTCCTTCCCTTTTGCTCTCTTTCTGTCTCTGTCTCTCTTTCCTTATTTTGGCTTATTCTAAATATGCTCTTATTTTGTGTACCTAAGACCCAATGACCATCTATGTTTTACTACTACCTAGAATGGTGGGCACACAAGGAGAGGATCTACCTAGGCTCAATAATGGGAATATAGTATGAAATCAGAAATCACTGGCAGTGACAGGAGCTGCAACTGCTGATCTGTTGAACTGCAGAGCACAGAAAAGTGAAGGACACTTTCATGGACCTGTGCAATCTTTAATTGGTAATATGGAGCAAGGACTGTAAAAATGGTAGTTGAATGGATCAATTTTGGTTGGAAAGATGCTACTGGCATCATCCCACCATGGACCTGGCCACCTCCCCCACACCCAGAAGTCTCTGGAGGATCTACTGACAAAATCTGAGTACTTCCCATAAACCTCACCCAGCTCATGGACTGCCACTCTGAGAATGAAGGTGTGGCATAATCTGGACCACTCCTCAGGCTACATGGGTGAGAAGTTAGCAGCTGCTACTATATCTACATCCCCAACTTCAAGTACAGAAACGCAGATATTGATGATGAATTCTGCTATCAAATATACAGTGCTTCACTGCTACTAGCAGGCAAGAAGAGGCAGGGGTCCATATAAAGACTCCTCTAACAAATTTCATTAGTTTGGTCAGAGCTGAGAATAGAAAAATTGTATAATAGTTGAGTACTAGAGATTTCCTTATTGCTGGAGGACTCTAAAATTAAAGCCTGAGAAAGAAGTACCTTCATTTAAAATACTTCAGCAAGGAGAAAGCTGAATCGTTTTTATGATTACTGTAGCTTTGGCTGATTTGTGTAAAATATTTGCTGTGTCTTCCCTCTTTACTTATTTTTACATAGGGCTGTATAATTTTGTATTTTTAATTAATTGGATTTACCTTGATATTTCTTTTCTGATTTCCCATTTCTATCCCCTTCCCTTCTCTTTCAATTATTTCTCTATTTTATGTTGTCTCCCCTACCCCATTTTTAATTTATTTCCTTTCTTTTACCTTTCTATTATAATCTGGTTTTCAGAAGACTAGTTTAATGCTCAACTTTAAGTCTATACTATTTCTTATCTTCTTACCTCACTGGTTGTTAGATCTGCAGAAATCATTAATAATAAATGGTTTAATATATGTGATATATGGTTTGCTTCTGAGTTATCATGTAACTGGTGGATATTCTCTCCTCTCATAGTGGATCTGGTGAATGAACGAAGTACTTTGAATAAAAATGTTTTGGTATGAAGTCATACTCTCAGCTCAGGACATATTGCAAAGAGAGAACTGCTTACCAATTCCCTCATGTAACAGAGAAAAAGGAATCCATCACAACAGATGCATGACTTCTGAAATGTGGAATCAACAAGAAGACTCCTCTAACATTTATGAATGTAAATTCACATATATCAGAGTGGATTAAAGGATGGACAAATAATTTTAAAAAATTGATTGCTAAAATGATTTATGATTTAAAAGATAATAAAGGAATGAACTGAGGGAAAAAATACAATGTACGAAAGAGTATTTCAGTAAAGATACACATATTCTCAAGTATAAACAAACAGAGCCTATTAGTGAGAAAGGTGTGTTGACATGATCCAATAGTATTGTATTGGGGCCAATCTCAGCTTTTACATTGAATGATGTTTGATTTACGTGATTAGGTGCACCAATGTTTTAGGCATAACTATTTAAATTAATAATATCTTCTTGTTTGATTGTTCCCTGTAGCAATACATAGTGACTTTATCTCTTAAAATTTGGGCTTGATTTCCTCTTTGCTGGACAAAGAGTATATACTACTACTTTACAAAATTCAGCACACTTTTATGATAAAAATATTTTCAAAAAACTAGAGATAGAAGGGACTTATCTCAACACTTTAAAGAATATACAGTATAACAAAAAACAAAGTCCAAATCATACTGAATAGAGAAAAACTGAAAGTATTTTTTCTAAAGCTGAGAACAAGTCAAGGATATTCAATATAGAATAAAGAAAAATAAAATTATTTCACTTCCAGGAAAATGGATGGAAATAGAGAGCTTTATCCTAAGTGAAATAAACCAGATTGAGAAAATAAGGTGTAGGATGTCATCAGTACATTAACTGACAAAAGTCAGGTAGAGGTATTGTCGGTGAGAGTACTAGTTAGTCTTACAGCTCAGGAAAATTATCCAATATGAAAGATCCTAAAAGACTAAATTTTCACATAGTGAAGTTAGTGAGGACTCCTCAACTTCACTTCCCACTTCTCTTATTCACCTTGAATTGACACTGGGGCATCTGGCTTGCTGCTTATCTACCCTGTTCTATAAGTAATGCCTCAAATTCTTCACACCTTCCTAATTATTGAACAATGAAATTTTCCTGGGAAAATATAGTAACCTAAATTTACTAAATCTCTTATAATAAAGCTTTAGGTTTCTTTTTCTATTGTCACAGTATCCATTAATTTATCCAAAATATTATTTGAAGTATGATATCTTTGGCTGAGACATTTTTAGTTCACAAAGAGTCTCTGACAAATGGAATGAAGGAGGATTTGAAGACAAATTATAAGAAGCTCTCTTTTAATCATTCCTCAGATTCAGATGTAAGAGTATGACATGGCCTATACTTTCTTTCACTCCTCATTGAGATATAACCAGATTTTCTATTCATTATCCATAAAGAGCATTTATGGACTTTCTAAGAATACAGTGGTGGAAAATAAAGTAAATCCAAGTCTGTAAAGGGTAAGTGAGAAACATTAATTCACACTAATGGGACCATATGGGTGTATAGTATTATTGTGATTTTCAAAGTGTCCTGATTTGGGGTGTACTTAAAAAAAAAGATTATGAAGTTATTTTTTTAATGTTGGTGTAATATAGGTTTATTCCTGCCTAACAGAAAAATATGAAAGTTTTTCTTTGCATGCAGATACAACCCAACTATACCAAGTCCTATTACTTTTAAAATATTTTTTTTTAAATTTATTAATGACAGAGGAATGCTTTAAAATTCCTATTCCACAAAGAGAGCACAATTTTTCATATCTCTGGTTGTATACAAAGCATATTTACACCAATTCATGTCTTTATACATGTATTTTAGATAATAATGTCCATCATAACCCCAATACCCTTTCTCTTCCCCTCAATCTCCTCTTCCCTATTTAGTTCATCTATTCCTCCAAAGTTCCCCCTTCCTACTGCCCTATGAATTACCCTCCTTATATTAGAGAAAACATTCTGCATTTGGTTTCTTGGAATTGGCTACTTAGCATTGCCATTCCTAACTCCACCCATTAAATGCCATAATTTTACTGTCTTTTATTGCTGAGGAATATTCCATTATTTATACATGCCACATTTTTTAAATTCATTTATCTATTGAAGGGCACCTATGTGGTTCCACAGTTTAGCAATTGTGAATTGTGTTGATGTGGCTGTGTCAGTGCAGTATGCTCTTTTTAAATCCTCTGGGTATAGACTGAGGAGAGAGACATCTGGGTCAAATGGTGGTTCCATTCCCAATTTCCCAAGAAATCTCCACACAGCTTTCCATATTGGCTGCAGCAATTTCAGTCCCACCTGCAGTGTATGAGTGTACCATTTTCCCCACATCCTCGCCAACACTTATTTGGTGTTTGTATGAATAATAGCTGCCATTCTGACTGGGGCGAAATGAAATCCTCGTTTTGATTTGCATTTCTCTAATTGCTAGTGATGATGAACATTTTTTTCATCTATTTGTTGATTAATTGTATATCATTTTCTGAGAAATGTCTGTTTAGGTCCTTGACCCATTTATTGATTGGGTTATATGATTTTTGGTGCTTAGCTTTTTGAGTTCTTTATATACCCTAGAGATTATTGCTCTATCTGATGTGTGACAGATAAAGATTTGCTCCCAAGATGTAAGGCTTTCTATTCACCCCACACATTGTTTTTATTTTTAAAATTTTTAATTTAATTTTATTTTTTGGTTAGAAGAATTTTTTTTTTTTTAGTTTGAGTCCATTTCATTTTTTGATTTTTGATTTTAATTCTTGTGCCTAAGGAGTCTTATTAAGGAATTTGGGGCATAATCCCAAATGATAGAAATTAGGGTCTATTTTTTTTTAAATACTAAATGCAGGGTCTCTGGTTTTATTCCTAGGACCTGGATCCATTTTGAGTTGAGTTTTGTGCATGGTGAGAGATAAGGGTTTAGTTTAGAATCAAGTCAACAACAAAGAGTGCCAATTTGAGTTCTTCTTTTCCTATGTGTACCCCTTTAATTTCCTTCTTCTGTCTAATTGCTCTGGCCAGTAACAAGAGCTATGTTAAATAGAAGTGGTGAAAGAGGGCACCACTGTCTTGTTCTAGTTTTTAGAAGAAATGCCTTCAATTTCTCTCTATTTAGAATAATATCAGCCTGGGCTTAGCATAGATAGCATTTATGATATTGAGGTATGTTCTATTATCCCTAAGTTTTCATTTTTTTTTAATATGAAGGGGTACTATATTGTGTCGACTATATTTTGTCAAATGCTTTTTCTGCATCTATTGAGATAATCACATGATTCTCATCTTTAATTCTATTGATGTGATGAATTACATTTATTGATTTCCATATGTTGAACCAACCTTGTATCTCTGGGATGAATTCCACTTGATTGTGGTGCACGATCTTTTTGATGTTTTTGTATTCGATTGACCAGAATTTTATTGAGAATAATTGCATCCATGTTCATTAGAGATATTGGTCTGAAGTTTTTTTTCTTTCTTTTTTTTTTTTTTTTTGATGTGTCCTTGACTGGTTTTGGAATCTGGGTGATATTGGAATTATAGCATGAATTTGGAAGTGCTGCTTCTTTTTCTATTTCTTGGAATAAATCGAAGAGTGTTGGTATTAGTTCTTCTTTAAAGATCTTGTATATCTCGGCTGTGTATCCAACTGGTCCTAGGCTTTTCTTGGTTGGTAGACTTCTGATGGCATCTTATCTTTTGTCATTTGAAATTGATCTGTTTACATTGTGTATTTAATCCTGATTCAATTTGGGCAGATTATATGACTCCAGAAATTTGTCAATGTCGTTGATATTTTCTAATTCATTGGAGTACAAGTTTTCAAAATAATTTCTAATTATCTTCTGTATTTCTGTAGAGTCTATCATGATATTTTCTTTTTCATCTTGTATGTTAGTAATATGAGTTTTTTTCTCTCTCTCTGTTAGCATGGCTAAGGGTCTTTCAATTTTATTTTATTTTTTTCAAAGAACCAACTTTTTGTTTCATCAATATTTTTCAATTATTTCTTTTGTTTCAATTTCATTGATTTCAGCTCTTATTTTAATTATTTCCTGTCTTCTACTGCCTTTAGTGTTAATTTGTTATTTTTATCCTAGAGCTTTGAGATGCAATTTTAAGTCATTTATTTGTTTACTTTTTTTCTTTTAAGGAAGGAAATCCATACAATGAACTTTCCTCTTAGAAGTACTTTCATTGTGTCCAAGAGATTTTGATATGTTGCATCTGTGTTCTTATTCACTGCTATTTTTTTAGTCTCCTCCTTGATGTTTTCTGTAACCTATTGTTCATTTGGTAGCCTATAATTTAGTCTTCAGGTGTTGGAGTGAATATTATTTCTAATTTTATAATTGATTTCTAATTTCATTCCATTATTATCCGATAGAATTCAGGGTAGTATCTCTACTTTTTTATATTTGTTAAGATTTTCTTTATGGCAATATTAAATGGTCTATTTTAGAGAATGATCTATTTGCTGCTGAGAAGAAAGTGTATTCACTTGTTGGAGGATGAAATATTGTATATATGTCAGTTAAGTCTAAGTTATTGATTGTGTTATTGAGTTCTATAGTTTCTTTGTTCAGTTTTTGTTCAGAAGATCTATCCAGTGGTGAAAGGGGTAGGTTAAAGTCACACAAAATTATTGTGTTGTGTATTGTGTTGTGGTCTATTTGAATCTTAAACTTGAGAATATTTTGTTTGATGAATGTAGATGCTCCATTGTTTGGGGCATATATAGTTATAATTGTTAAGTCTTGTTGGTGTATGCTTCCCTTAAGCAGTGCATAGTGTCCTTCTTTATTCTTTTTGGTTAGCTTTAGTTTGATGTCTACTTTATTTGATATGAGAATGGAAACCCCTGCTTGCTTCCACAGTCCATATGAGTGGTATGATTTTCCACAACCCTTCACCTTCAGTCTGTGAATGTGTTTTTATAAGAGATGTGTCTCTTGCGATGCATACTGTTTTTTTTTTTGTTCTTGTTGTTGTTGTTTAATTCAATCTGCTAGTCTATGTCTTTTTATTGGTGAGTTTAGACCACTAACATTCAAGGTTATTATTGAGACATGATTTATATTCCAAGCCATTTTGTATATTTTTGGTATTTAACATGACTTGGTTTCTCTTATGATTAGATTTTCCTTTAGTGTAATCCCTCCCTTTGATGATTTTCATTATTGTTATTTTATTTGCT
Organism: Callospermophilus lateralis; assembly: GCF_048772815.1. Taxonomy (NCBI): domain Eukaryota; kingdom Metazoa; phylum Chordata; class Mammalia; order Rodentia; family Sciuridae; genus Callospermophilus; species Callospermophilus lateralis. The sequence continues at coordinate 6,753,461 of NW_027515420.1, forward strand.
CTTCTTGGAATATTTTGCTGAGGATGTTCTGTAGTGCAGGCTCTCTAGATGTAAATTCTTTTAACTTTTGTTTATCATTGAAGGGTTTATTTCATCATCAAATCTAAATCTTAGTTTTGCTGGATATAAGATTCTTGGTTGGCATCATTTTCTTTCAGAGCTTGGTATATGTTGTTCCATGATCTCCTGGCTTTGAGGGTCTGGGTTGAAAAATCTTTTGAGATATGAATTGGACTCCCCCTATATATGATCTGATTCCTTGATCTTGCAGATTTTAAGATTCTATCCTTATTCTGTATGCTAGGATTTTCATTATAATGTGCCTTGGTGTAGATCTGTTGTAATTTTGTACATTTGTGTTCTGTAAGTCTCTTGTATTTGGTTTTCCAATTCATTCTCCATGCTTTGGAAGTTTTCTGATATCATTTCATTGGAGAGATTGTGCATTCCTTTGGTTTAGAACTCTGTGCCTTCCTGTTTCCCAATAACTCTTAGATTTGGTTTTTTGATGCTGTCCCATAATTCTTGGATGTTCTGTTCATGGTTTCTTACTATCTCCACTGTGGGATAAACTTTATTTTCCAGATTGTATACTTTGTCTTCATTATCTGATGTTCTTTCTTCCAAGTGATCTAGTCTGTTTGTCATATTTTCTATTGAGTTTTTTAATTTGGTTTATTATATCCTTCATTTCAAGGATTTCTAACTTTATTTTTTTCCAGAGTCTCTATCACTTTCTTGAAGTAATCTTTTGCTACCTGTATTTGCTCTTATCTCTTTATTAGAGTGATCAATTTGTGCCTGTATTTGCTCATTTAGGTCATTCTTTAATTCACAGATCCATTTTCATTATGAATCTTCTTAACACCTTCTCTGACATTTCATCAACTTTGCTGTCCATGGGCTCTGTTGTTTCAGTATCCTGGTTTGTTTGGAGTACCTTTCTCTCTTGTTTTTTCACATTGTCTATGTGTTTTCCTTTCTTGTAGTGTGGAACTGAGATTTCACAGTTTCTTCCCTTTATTCTGGTAGTATCCATGCAGATTGTCTGTACCTCACTTTGATGTTGGGCTTCCAGACCCTGCTGGTGTCCTTCAATGAATGCTACTGTATTTAAAGTTGGTGGAGGGAATAGCCTAAGTAATTTAAGATAATAATTGAGGTGCCCCAAGATGAAAACAATGTCTTACAGAGACAATGTCTTACAGACCCCTTACAGAGGGCTGAAAGGTTGGGCTTCATATTCTTTTAGATGCCTGCTCTGAGATGCAACTGCTTCTAGGCCCTTTTGACAAAAAGTTAGGGGCTACTGTATGGGGTAGGCTATGGAAGTGACTGCAGTGTCCCAAGATGGAAGTGGTTTAGTCTTAGGCTCCCAGGTTTTCTGGGGGCAAACTTGGACCTAACCTGGACCTGGGTTCTGTGCAAGTAGGTGTGGGTGGACCTGGTCAGGGCCTTGACTTCCATAGTAGTTGTGTGCCTGGATCATGAGCAGGCTCGTGTGGGTGGATCTGGGCTGCTAGGCTTGACCTCTCCTGTTAGTCTGCAGGACAGAAGGGGCGGTCCTATGCCAGAGGCTGGGCTCTGGTGGTTGCCTGCAGGTGGAGGGGTGAACTCAGGCCTACTGTGAGCCTGGGTCCCATGCAGGCTTGTGTGGGTGGATCTGGGCTGGGCCTGGCCTCCCAGCAGTTGGCAGTCCTGTATTGGAGGCTGGGCTCTGGCCCCAAGTCTTATTGTCTGTAGAATTCCTGCATGTGAAAGGTGACTATTCTTTTGATAAAAGTATTTTTCTTAGTACCAGTTATATTATAATATTACATTACTATTTTTAACTAAATTAAAAATGAAAATAACCTTTATTTTTTTAAAAAAAGTGAACAACTGATCTATGATTGAAAAATAATACATGCATAAAAGTGATAAAATGACATACATTTGGGGGGTTTACATTTATAGTCCCAATTAAGAAAAAAAAAAGTTCAATTTTATTTTAATTCTGCTCTATCAGTCTTCAATTAATTTATAATAAACCATTTGGAAAAATTTTTAACACATTTCAATACAAGTTGGTCTTGTGGACTGTAATCAATTTGAAACCCAAAGTGTGTATTTAATAATAGTTAATTTTCACACTCACTTTAACTTGTGAAGTCTAACCTAGGTTGTAGTGCTCTGTGTGTGTGTGTCACATATGTGCATAGATGAGATTTTTATAACAATTTTCCCTTATTTTCTAGGTCTCCCCTCCTTTGCTAGAGTTGGGGATCTTAGAAAACCTGTAGGTTCAATGTTTAACTACATTACAAAATGTGTCATTGTACATACCACAAGTGAGTTCAATAGGCATCCTGAAAAAATCTCATGCCTTCTAATTATTTTATTAACCCTTCTCCAGCAGTCTACTTCCTGAGAAAATGTTATACAAACCCTTTTGAATTAAGGCTCACCAGGGGCTCACATATGCTTTCTACAAATATTTATGTTATATACTTCTACTTTGCTTCAGGTTGTCTTTATCATATCTCTTATAATGTTGCAAAGTTGGCCTATCCCACTCAAATTTATTTTATCAAAATAGCACATTATACTGACACCCAGAATTCACCCTAAGTCCAGTTGCCTTGGAAACCAGTTTACTTGGCTTTAAGAATGGCAGATCGTACCACCTTGTAGGGAAGATATAGAAAATACCACCTCTAATCTTTGACTAATTATGAGTTCTCTCCATTATTTTATCGCACTCTTTCTTCCATTTGTATGTGTGTGTGTGTGTATGTGTGTGTACACACACACGCCCCCTTACATATAGCCATATCCTCATATCTCATATCTGTATAGATTTTAGGTGTCAATTTGACAAGATTGAGGAATTCGATTATGGTTTCAATCAGGAATGTCCCCCAAAGTCTCATGTTGAAGACTTGGTCCCTCATGTAGTAATGTTCAGTGGTGGAGCTATTGGAAAGTTAATGGATAAGAAGGAATCTGACATCAGTTGATCCATCCATTAAGGAATTAATAAACTGATGACTTCTTGGAAGGAGTGATCAAGTTATAGGTATTAGAGCCTAGTTGGAAAAGTCTGTCACTGGGAGCATGCTTTGGAAATGTATATCTTGTTCCCATACCTCCCCTTCTGTCTCTGCTCCTCTGCTGTCATGAGGCAAAAAAAAGGTTGTTTTTTTTTTCATCATGCTCTTTCACTAGGACATTCTACCTCACTTCAGACCCAAAGAAGTGGACCCAACTGACCATGAGTGAGATCTCTGAAATAATGAGCCAAAGTAAATCATTCCTCCTGTAAGTCATTTTTTTCTCAGGCATTTTATCCCAGATGAAGACAACTAACTAACACAAATACCAAGAAATCTGGCAAATAATTATTTCTTGTTTATCTTTGAGAATGTTTGCAGAGATAGTCATTTGTGAATTTGGTGGAATGAGAAGGGAAGATCTGTGTTCCATGTAGTCAGGGTAAACTCAGGCTCCATTTCAGCAGGGCTCCTGAGTAGAGGAAAAAGAGAAAATGAGTTTTTCCTCTTTCCCGGAGCTTCATTTGTTTGCTCCCGTGGCTATGGATATCTGAACTCCAGGATCTCCAGTCTTCGGTCACCGGAACTAATACCAGCAGGCCCCTGTATTTGTAAGTGGTCAGCATTAGACTGAGAAAAACACAAAAAGTTTTCTAGTATTGATACTTTCAGACTTGGGTTCAACCATGCCAAGGGGATCCCAGAGTTTGCTACTTGTAAATGACACAGTGTGGCATTTCTCAGCCTCAATAACTATGGGAGACAGTTCCCTTAATACATCCTTCCACAAATCTATCTATCTCTCAATCAATCTAATCTATCTACCGAACCCTTATTGATCTGTCTTTCTGAAGAATTTTGATTTATATATATATATATATATATATATACATATAAAAATATGACTATTTTATATATATATATATATATATATATATATATATATATATATATATATATATATGACTATTTCTATGTACATTCTATGTATTATATAAATCACACTATATATCTTCATAAATGTACTTTGGATAATGATGTCCATCACATTCCACCATCATTTGTAACCCCCTGACCCCTCCCTTTCCCTCCCAACCTTCTGCCCTATATAGAGTTTGTCTATTCCTGCCATGCTCATTCTCCTAATCCCACTATGTGTCAGTCACTTTATATCAAAGAAAACATTCATCATTTGCTTTTCTTTGTGGGGGGATTGGCTAACATCACTTAGCATTATCTTCTCCAACTGCATCCATTTATCTGTAAATGCCATGATTTTATTCTCTTTTTTTGCTAAGCAATATTCCATTGTGTATATATGAATTGGTTTGAATGAACATATTTTATATACAAACAGAAATATGAAAATTGTATTCTATCTGTGTAATAAAAATAGTAATGCATTCTGCTGTCATGTATTTAAAAATAAAAGCAATTAAAAATAAATAAATAAATAAAAATTAATATTCCTTGAAAACATAAATCATACTATATAAATGTAGTGTATGTCTACATATCATATGTACTGTATATTTGTCTATATATATTGACTTATAAAGAAAAATAGATCCATATCTACCAAGTTGGACTTAGGAATATATAGATTATCTATTATCATATACATATCAATATTTTTATATCACATATATCTGTAGATTCTTTCTTTTGAAATATACAGGTATAATTGGTATATTTGAGATACACGTGTTTCTTATTTGTACATGATATATATATATATATATATATATATATATATATATATATATATATATATATATATATATATGTAAGACATATTTTATATCTATTATATAAAAGAATGAGAGAGGAGATGGCTATGCTATTTCATGATAACCCCTCTTATGGCTGTTAATAAGTCCCTCATAGAGGATTTCTACAACCACACCTCTTCCTCTATCATTAGAACCTAAAGCTACTTAAAATTTATTTGCCTTAGCTTTGATGCTTTATTCACAAGTCTGGAAAACAGGCATAACTCTGATTAATTTTTGGTTAGTGGCACCACTATTTCCCTATCAAGGAGCTTCAAGTGTATCTATGTCTTCACCCTGTGATTAGCCTTGCCTAACCTATAGTTAAAGACATTTTTTTTCCTGAAATATAATCCTCCCTCAATATCATGCTATTGATATTTCTTATGATGATTGCCTTTTCCTTGAATTACTGTATTTTGTATTATTTCCCGCATAAAAATTGAGTATTATGTATTTTTATTTTATGTTATTAAAAAATAACTTTGGTCATATTGTATTAATCTCTATAATTATGAAAGACAATATTTCATGGTTTGTAAATTAATTTTGTGTTTGCTCTCCATCCCAGTAACTGAATCAAACATGTTTTTTTCCCCTGAAGTACATATATAAAATATTTCCCTAAACATTCTCCTATTTATAATCCTCAAACTGTGCTAATATTTTTCTTTTCCCACATCTATGTAAGGTATAATTGCAATGTCTCATAAATTTAATAACCTTCTGCTTTGAAATGATCTTACACTTTGTTATAAAACCAATATAGCTATTAGTGTGACAGACAGGATATCACATTATGCCATACAGTGTGATCACATTTTCCCTATGATATTTATCAACTAGATTTTTTGTTTATTTTAGGCAAGATTGGACCACCTTTAAAATATTCAATATCAAGTCTCTAGGCTTGTTTAGATACAAGCCTATATTTTATTTTACAAGTTATCAAAGAATAACTAAAATTAATGAAAAAGTAAGCTATATTTTGTTTTAATATGTAAAATGCTAAAGCCTATGTATTTCTATTTTAACACAGTTTGCTCTCTTCTAATGTAAAATAGAAAAATCTTTTTTACCTAAATCATTTTATAAAATCATTTTTATCATTTATCAGGACATTAGTACTTCTTGATATATCACATCTAAGAGAAGGATGCATAAATGCTATTGTCACTAGATGCTTATTCATCATTTAATTATTGTCCCTAGTTACTCATAGGAAGCATAAACACTTAAGAATTTAAGAAAAAGTCTTTATTGCCAGCGATATTGACTTTCCATAAAATGCCCTAAGAAAGCTTTAAAATTCCAAAAGCTAAATCATTAATTACTTTAAAAATAAATAATTAAAATGTTGTCCAAAACTAGAAGAAATCAAATGAATTAACTATCAATTTATGGATAATATACTAGTTACATGCATTTTATATAATAATATAAAGATATGATATTATATTATTGGCATATTTATCAAATAGGATACAATAACCATCTTTTGTATTGGTGTATGGTGTATGATGTAGATAATTGTGCTCTAGGGAAAATATATGTACAAGTATTATAGTCATAGAATGTGATATTTTGGGAGAATGGAGGTACACGATGGTTATAAATATTATAGTCATAGAATGTGATAGTTTGGGAGAATGGAGGTACACGATGGTTATAAATGGTCCAGAAGAAAACAAATATTTTAGGGCCTTCATTGGTTCTTATTTATCTTTTTTCTCTTTTTTTCTTTTCTTTCTTTTTTTTTCAGCATTGGGTGTTTAATTTAGGTTCTCAGATTTGCTAAGAAAATACTCTATCATTTAGATATATTGACAACCTCATATGTTTATAATTTTTAGTTGACAAAAATTCACTTATTTATCATGTACAATACAATGTGTTGAAATTTATGTGCACTGTAAAATGGCCACATCAAACTAATTAACATATGCACTACCAGTCATATTACATTGTTGGTGGTAAAATTTGCCTTATTAGTGATTTTTAGGAATTGAATGCATTACTATTAAATATAATCATGTATTAAACAGCAGATCTATTGAACATATTCTTTTCATCTAACTAAAATTTGTCTTCTTTGGCAAGCCTTTCCACAACTTACCCTAAATCTCCAGCCTTGGGTAACCAAAATTATTCTCTCTGCTTTTAGAAACTAACCTTTTTAAATTAAATATACGAGTGAGGAGCTGGGGATATAGCTCAGTTGGTAGAGTGCTTGCCTTGCATGCACAAGGCCCTGGGTTTAATTCCTAGCACCACAAAAACAAACAAACAAAAATAAATAAATAAATATATAAGTGAAATTATGCATTATTTGCATTTCAGTTCCTGGCCTATTTTACATAACACAGTGTCCTCCAGGAACATGTATGTTGTAAATGATAAGATTGTTTCCTTTATTAAGGCCAAATAGTTTTTATCGTATAGATATACCACATTTTCTTTATCCATGGACACTAAGGTAACTCCACCTCGTATCTATCATAAATGATGATTCAATAAACAGAGGAGTGCAAATATCACTTTCTGAAACATTTTTTTACAATTTCCTCCTGATATATTCCCATTTTGGGATGGCTGGATAATAACAGTATTTTTTTTCCATGATGGCTGCACTAATTCACACACAGAAATAAAATACTCAAAAGACAGCACCAGTTACTTACTAGTTTAAGTAGAAAACAGTAAAGTGTAATCATTCAGTAAAAATTTAACATGATAAAAGAAAATAAAATTAATTTAAATATCTATAATATTTGTTGGGAAATGTCATTAAAGATGGGTGTAAGTACAAATAATTCCCCGTTACAAAACGACTTCCTTGGGAAACACAGATGACTCTATCACATTCTTTTTACTCTGAGAACAAACACAACATACTAATAGTAGGAAAACAAATTCCTCCTTATTTTCACCTATTTCTAATTGTGCCCAAGGACCTCATTCTCTTTTGCACAACTTCTATGTTGTTTTGGTCCTTCTCCTCTTCTTCTTTTGGTCTTCTTCTTTGTCTTCATCTTCACCATCTTCTACTTCTCTCATCTTTTCCAATTTTATTCTTACCACAACTAATTTTCTCATTCTGTATTGCTGTTTTCTTCTCCTTTTTAAAAACTATCACTGCATATTCATACAGTTATAGAAGTTATGTTAAAATATAACATGTGATATAATGCCTTTTTCTATTTATTTAATAATTTATTTATTTCAGAGATTCTGGAATATGTCTGTATTTGCTAAACTGGAGACAATTTGTGTAATATTACAATAACTTATATTACATAACTTATATTACACTGATAAGTACACTTATCTATGAATAGCATTTAATTACATATTATGATTAGTACATCCAAATCCGATTTTAACTATCTGTCTATTTCCCTTTTGGAAATAAATACAAGTTGCTTAATGATTAGGGCTATATATTGTTCATAATTTGGAATCTAGTTTCAGAATTTCTGCTATACCTTTTCAGCTTTATTTAAATGTCTTTTTATCTGTGTAAAAACATTGCATATTATAATTAATAATTATTTATTTGCTTTGTAGATTTTCCTTTTTATCTAAGTATTAAATATATACACATACATATTTGATTACATTATATAACATTTGCCTAAAACTTCGAAAGATCCTAACAAATAACACGTACAATTACACATTCACAATAAAATAGTATAAAATAGTCTCTAAAATGTTAATTTTTTGTTTTATCTGTACCATTGTAAAATTCTGAGTTTTATCTATCAGTAACACAAAATTTGCTTCCAAATCCACAAGTGAATGAAAGAGGCATATACATGCAATTTATTACATGCAAATATATTATAAATCTCAAGATTCTTTTGTGATAGATATTTACATGATTTTGATTAATATCTTACTGCTAAGTTTTTTGCATGCTCCCACTTTACCTGGTTACTCATTTACATAATTATAGGCAAGCCTGCAGGCTGCCTAGGTTGCTGAGGTCAACCAAAGGATAGTTCTGTATTGCTCTTGTCAGCATTTCAGTCTCAACTGAGAATATTTAGTTCAATCTCAAAGTTAACCTTCGACTTAATGCTTATCTTCATCCAAAATGCTTTGCAGAAACTTTAAACCACATGTCATTTACATATCATTGCCATGGTACAATTCAAAACCACAGCTATCAGGATGTGGCAGCAGCATAATTATTGGTTTAGGGACTTAGGGTTATATTCATTCTGAAGAAGTTTGAAGAGTATCCTAGTGATCCAAAGGGTTTTAAAATTTTAGAATAAATATAATAAGAAACTTGATAAAATTTTTTGTTAATGGAGTAGAGAGGTATTGTGAAAATTTAATTGTAATATCTTTATATTCATTATCTTAGAATATATTAAGTAATGCAGTAATGATTTCATTTTTATAAAAATCAATAATTACATTCTCTTTAAACATTAATATTCTCTGCAAGGATTAATGCTTTGGCTATCCACCACAGAAGACATCATTATTTGCTGATGGATAGTGAAGAAACAATTTAGAACATTAAAGGAGTTACTAATTGTTCCAGAGATAATAATGACTTTATGGGCTGAAAATACCTTTGTACCATTACTAATGGGCTCATTTTTAAGATAGTGCTAATTTTACTATAAACAAAATCTGTATTAGAGTTAACTAACTAGAAGAATAATCTCTATTCTTAGACTGTTTATGTTGAATCATGGAATTAAAAATGATTAGAAATTTATATTAGGTTTAATAGGTACTAATACAAATGACATCTACTGGCACTTCCTTACCATATCCCAAAATCTTATGTTGTTCTCAAAGAGGAAAATATCACAATTTGTAATGGTATTTTCTAAGGAAATTATTCATCCCAGATTTGAACTTCTTTGTCTATATATTTACATAATATCAAAAGTAAAATTAACTTCAAATACAATAACACAGTTTTATATTAAATAGTCTCTAAAATGTTAATTTTTGGTTTTATCTGTACCAGTGTAAAATTCTGAGTTTCTAGTCATCGATTTGTTATTTTATCAAGAAACACACAAATTTTCAGCTTATCCACTATATTATACTATTATACTTGTTACTGTATCTCTTGTTTTTTTTAATTTAGATTCTTATTGATAAATTAGTTTATTATATTTATTAAGTAATTTCATTCTTTTGTCAGTAGCTTTATACAGAAGTAATTTTCATATGAGTTTAACTCTAAATGCAACTCTAATTATTAAAAATAATTATTTATAAATGTGAAGTTGACTTTTTAAAATAAAAATCAGCTTCAGTTTTTTTTTCTAAAATATATCCAATGAGACATATTTTGTTAGATTTTAAAATTCTCACATTGTATTCAAATACTATGAAATAAAATTACTGCTTTGCAGGACATTTTGTTTTCCTTATATTAAGCTGTCATATTTTTAATGTTTTATTCAGATATATCTTAACAATAAAATTGATATGTAAGCACCTATACTATTATCTGTGTGTGTAATTACATACATAGTGAACTCAATAAATACTGATTATTAATATCATTTTTCAAACCATATTTATCAGTGTTTGTCAACTTCATTTCTCAAAGACTAGAAAGTCTCTTCCAATGACAAATGATTTATACACTCTGGGATCCTGGAATGTGTATATTTTTTACACACATGTACATACCTATTTACATATATACAAACACACATATACAAACACACATATATAAATCCACAGGGAAAAGTATTGTAACTCCACTGAATATGTACAGACTTTGTTCTTTCCAATATGCCCTAAGAAATACAATATAACAAATATTTGCATAGCATTTATATTATATTAAGAATTATAAGCAATCTATGTGTAATTTAAACTACACAGGAGGATATTTCTAGTTTGTATGCAAATAGCATTCCAATTTATATAAGAAATTGGAACATCTGTGAATTTTGTTATCTCTAGGGTTTCCTGAAACTAATACACCATGTATACTGTGTAATCAGTTTCTCATTATTGTGACAAGAAAACATAAAGGAGGGATATTTTATTTGTTTCACAGTTTCAGTAAGTTCAGTCTATTTTTGGTATGCTCCAAGGAGGAAATATTATGGTAAATGGGCAGGGGGAATAAAACTGCTTTGTTCATACAATGGAAAGCAGAGAGAGAGAGAGAAATACACTGGGGAGAAGACAAAACATTGCACGGCATGCACCCAGTGACCTATTTTCTCCAACTATTTCTACCTCCGCCCTAGGTCCATTTAGTTTTTACTGGATTAATCCATTTTGTGATGAAGTCAGAGTCCTCATGATTCAATCATTGCCTAGAAGCCCCACCTCTGAATCTTGCTGCACTCCAGAATATGCTTTCAGCACATGGTCTTTTGATGGAGTATTCCAGATCCAAATGATAACAAACATCAAAGGACCACTTCTGTGTGTGTGTGTGTGTGTGTGTGTGTATAATTAAAACATACTAATAAGCAGATTGATAATTAAAGATTGTGACTTCAAAGATGATTGCCAATTTTATGAATACAACATTTCTCAACTTTTCTGAGGTTTTCATTTGAACTCCATTTTGATATCATTAATGTAATATAACATAGCCATGTTTAGAAGACCTTGTGAAAGATGACACCATGTTACTAGTTTTGCTTTTAGGTTCCAGAAAGTTAAATTATTAACAAATAATTTATTTCAAAGGAAATAAATTTGTAACAAATTAACACAATAAAAATTGAACATTTTTTGGGGAAAAAGTGATGATTTTTCAATTATCATTCTTAAATAATATCAAAAAATAAACATAAAAAATAAAAGTGTAAATTAATAAACAATGCTAGTGCAGATAAAGAAAAAAAATATTAGTTACTTTTTATCTTACTTATAATTCCCAAAGTACACATTTTATAGATTTTTTTAAAAATCCAAATCTGTCCTATACATTTGTTGTAAGTTGGTACCACTAAATAATCAATAAATAATTGTGATTTTTTTACTATATGTAAATTATGGTACAGATATACTATCCAAATGTTTTCTTTTCTAAACTGTATAATGTGGTTTAGCAATGTGTTCTTTGCATAAAGAACCTATAATGGCCTTCCTTGTGTTTGTTGATTTATAAGGCAATGATGATTCTCATCATGAACCACACTTCAATCTCATTGTCACTGGACACATAAAAAGATTCAAATAACATCCAGATCCATAGTGGAAGTTATAAACTATCACTAGACAGTGACCTCTGCCAACAATTGCAAAATTATAACAAACCTGAGGAATCCTCATGGGAAATAATTATATGGGTGTCAAGTATAGTTTGAGAGGAATGTAATATGAGTCCTTATAAAATATTAGAATACAAACCGAAGCAAATAAACAAAAAAGTGTGAATTCAATGTATTTCCTTAGTAGTTAAGAACACTTCTAAGCTTGGATGGTAGACAGAAATCTGGACCTAAGGATTACCGTCATTAAAGATCAGATATTAAAACTTTCTTGGTTTTATTGTAGAAGGAATATCCCAAAGTCTAATGGGATTGAGAATGATGAAGAATATTTATTATTTTGGATCTGTTCACATGTTACTAATGAAGTATAAGGAGGTATATCTCAATTATACAAATGTTGAGAAATGAATTGATGAGGCAAGAAGCAACATCTTCCTGCATCTTTGTGCTATTCTTGTCTACAAGTTGGGAATGAACATACAAATGCTTTCCTAATAGCTTTCCTAAATTTAGTGGAGGTAATAGATCCCATGAATTCATACGTCAAATAGCAAAACTTACTTTTGAGAAGAAAGGTAAGTGTAGCTACCACAACAGGTCAGAGAAGTCATTAAAGTTTGGTACATGGAGGCCTTTATTGTACCTAATTTAATGTCATGGCTTTAGACTGAAAAGATGAGTAGCCTACTAAAACCACTTTTTTTTTCTGCAACTAAAAATAGTTGACATTTTTCAAGGACTTGTTATAGCAAGCATCCTTAAAATTCATTAATTTAAACTGAAAATCACATGTTTTCACAGATATGAAGTTGGGATCTACTTTTTCCAGAACATGGTTCGTGGTTCCACTGAAGTTGACTGAATATGATCAAACATCAAATTTTTTTAACTTTTTACCTTGTATACTTTTTAAAATTTTATTTGTTCTTTTAGTTATACATGGCAGTAAAATTTACTTTGATATATTTAGGCAGCCATGGAATATATCTTATTTAATTAGACCTAGTCATCATATTTTTAAAATTGGATAATATAGATTGAAGTTGACAGAAAGAACTTGAGAGCTGTATACCACAAGTTTTTGTTCTTTTTGAAAAATTAGAAGGTTTCTCTGGGAAGAATTATCTTCTGCTAAAGCAGAAGACCAAAATAAAGTACACTCCTACAAGCACTTCACAAGCGTTATTTAATTCCTGGCTACAAACACCTCACTGGCCAAAGCAATCCCCATGAGCAAACTGCAGATTTCATGGCTGGAAAACATGACTCTCGGAAGGTGGAATGGATTGATTATCCAATCAATGGCAAAAGAACAAAGAGATTTTTAATATTTTTATCTACTAAAATCTAAGTATATTTGATCCAGGATATAAAATATTGAGAATATACAATGTTAGTTATATTTTTAATGAAATATTCTGCCTGTGAGAAAACATTCAACCCTTAACTTTCTGAGCCTGGTTTATTTTACTTAGCATCACATTTTCCAATTCCATGCATTACCAGCAAATGCCATAATCTTCTTCATGGCTAAATAAAACTCCAGTGTGTGTGTGTGTGCGCACACACACGCACACATGCATTATTAAATTAATCCATTTTTCTGTTAGTAGGCATCTGAGCTGATTTCATAATTTGTTGTGATTTGTGCTCCTATAAAAATTAAAGTGACTATCACTATACTTTGCCAATTACAGTTTTTTGTTATTATTGGGGATTTTGTTTTGTTTGGTTTGGTTTTTGATAAATACCAAGTAGTGGGAGGATAGCTGGGTTATATGGTTGTTCCATTCCTAGGTTTTGAAGGATGCTTATACTGCTTTCAAGAGTAGATGTACTAAATTTGCAGTTCCACCAACAATGTATGAATGAACATTTTTCCAACATCTTCACCAGCATTTATTATTATATGTATTTTTTAAAATTTATTTGGTATTGGAGATATAACCCAAAGATGCTTTACCACTGATACCTCTGAGAATATATGGAAAACTGAAAAAAACTTAACAACATATACCCAGCCTATTTGATTTTGAGACAGGTTCCAACTAAATTGCTTATGGCCTCACTATGTTGCTGAGACTATTCATACTTTGCAATCCTCCTGCCTCAGCCTCCTGAGTCACTGGGATCAAAGTATGTGCCATCATGCTTGGCTTATTATACATATTCTTGATAATTGCCATTCAGAATTGGGTAAGATAAATCTCAATGTAGTTTTTTGTTCTTTTTTGTAGTGGGGATTGAACCCAGGGGGACTTAACCACTGAGCCACATCCCCAGCCCTTTTTTTTGTATTTTATTTAGAGATAGGGTCTGACTGAGTTGCTTAGGGCCTCCCTAAGTTGCTGAGCCTTGCTTTAAACTCAAGATCCTTCTGTCTCAGACTCCTAAACAGCTGGGATTACAGGGGTGTACCATAGCACCAAGCTCAATGTAGTTTTGATTTACATTCTTCTGATTGCAAGGGGTGTTGAATCTTTTTAATAAATGTTGACTATGTGTATTTCTTCTTCTTTTGTGAAATGTCTTTTAGTTCTTTTGCCTATTTATTGATTACATTATTTCAGTTATTTTTGTTGTGAAGTTTTTTGAGTTCTGTATATTAATCCCTTATCAGAACAGTAGCTGGCAAAGATTTCGTCCCATGCTTTATGCTCTAATAGTCATATTTTTAATAGCCTCTTTGTTCAGTTTTAGTAAGGCACAGGTGTCCAGATATTTTTATGTTTTTCTAGATTTTTAAATTTGGTAGCACATAGTTTTTCAAAATTATCCCTATTGATTTATTTTATTTTTGTGGCATCAGTTGTACTGTCTCCTTTTTCATCTTTAATTTTATGTACTAAGGTGTGTTTTTTTCTCTGTTTGTCTGAAGGCTTGTCAGTTTTCCTTATATTCTCAAAACATTAATTCATGTGTCATTGATTTTTATATTATTCTTAAGACTATTTATTCATGTTCTTATATTTATTTTTTATTTCCTTCTGGCAATTTTGTTTTAGGTATGTTCTTGCTTTGCTAAGAGACTTAGCTGCATCTTTTTATTATTTACATAAAATATTTCTTTTTTTCTTTCATTTTTTAATGGAGACACTCATTGTTATATTCTTAAATCTTAGTAAATGCTTTTGTGCATCCCCTCAGGTTTGGTTTGTTGTGTTTTTATTTAATTTTTTTTTCATTTCAAGGAAAATTCTAATTTTTTTCTGATTTTGTCAGTTTCCCACCATTTCTTCAAAAATGTGTCATCATATATTTTTATAATATTCAAAGGTTCACATTCTATTTACTCCTAATTTTGTGTTATTGTGAACAAAAAAGATGTAACATATTATTTAATTTTTTTGAATTGGTTAAGATTTATTTTGTTGCCTAATATTGGTCTATTCTAGGAAGTTAAAACAAAAGAATAAAATCACTATTGCAAAAATATTTGCTTTGTGTTTGTTTGATTTGATAGTATCATGATCATTCTTTTACTTTATCTTTTAGTGCTTGTAACATATAATATCACCATATCAAATAGAACTTTAATATTCTTATTATATTCTACACTTTTTGCCAACACACTTTATATCATAACTTTTATTATGTATTTATGTTATTTTAAGATAGTCTCTGTGATAAAAAGATAATTTCTTGGCCATATACTTATTACCTTAAGAGTAATCTCAAAATTTTATTCCATAATCACTTAAGAGAGTTTTTTTATATGCATTGTTAAATTCCTTCTAAAAACAATTGCATTAAAGTGGTAACTTATGGTGGAAATAATTATATGTTGTTGTCTACTTTATTTGGAACACTAGATTGGATATGTTAATAATAGTTCTTAAAATGCATTTGCTATTGAAAATTTGTGAAAATAAATTCATAAGAAATTAAAGTTTCTTCTAATCCTTTCCATTTCTTTCTTCATGCAAATATGAAATTTCATTTTTTTTATTCTAACTCAATGTCATGGTATTGACTGGGTCAGTGAATATATATGCTCAATATATTTTGAATAAATTTATACTTTACTTCTGTGATTTTAGCCCTTTCAAATATGGACTAAAAAGCAGTATAATTTTATTTGTAGATTGCAATAGTATTTCTTACTGAAATTTAGAATTATTTTCTGAAATTTTTAGTCTCTCACAATTCTTGCATGGTACATAGTTGTATGTGGGAAATAGAAAATGAGATGGATTTCCACATGATATAGAAACAGCTCTTGAAAATCTTTTGACCTGCCTGATGCTTGCTGCTGTCTCAGTATCAGCTGACTAACTTTTCAAAACAGCAGTCTGGTGTATACCTCTAACATGAGTTGTTTTGAAGAAAGCAATGATTAACCATTGCAGTCGAAAACTATTCCCAAATTTCATCAGTCTCTGGCTTGTGGAGTTGAAGATATCATATAATAACCCAAGCCACAGTGGCTCACAAAACATAAAGCAGGTCACTCTTTCCCAAATTTCACTTTGTGAAGGTTGTCTTATATCAATAACTGTTTGGCCTTCAATCTTGCTTATCAGTACTCTCAATTCACATGTGAACACTCACTGCAGAGACTCATTTTTTTCCCAACATGTTGTCAATAGCTCTGAGAATTCAGCTTGGCCACTCTGTGACCAAATAATCATTTTTCAGTGTTCACATAACTGGAAAAGGTGCCCAAACAACTCTATCTTTTATTACCTTAATGATGAATATTTTTTTCCTCAGTCTCTACATTTTTCATTTCATTTCATTCATATTTATCATAATGACTCCAATTCAACCAATAAATTCTATTTCCAATAAAGTTCAACTCCAGAGAGATAAAATTGTGAAATTTTTAACCTTTAAGCAAACTTGGAATATTCAAGTACTGAAATAGCCAAGTTCCTTGGTCAAGAGATATATCAAGATGTACAAAAGTTTTCCTGTGTCTTCAGCATGACCTGATAGGTACACTCTTGTGAGAATGGGGTCATTCTTGCCTTACAATGAGGGTAATCACATGGTTAGTCCCTGCTTAGTTTTTTTAAATAAAGAAACAATATTTCTATTTATACAGGAAAATAAAGTGATAATTTTTAAATAATAAAATCCAGTATGAATTTTAATAATTTTTCACCATAAAATGTCTGTTTCTTTTAGTCAAAAAATGAAGGTAAAGAAATAAAATTTGAAAGCTACAACAAGATGAAAAATAGTAATAGCAAAGTTATTCTATTTTTATTAAACATTAAGCTTGTGTATTTATCTGAATTGAAGAACAAAGTAATGTTTGAATCAGAAAGTAACTTAGAAAAATATAATGATAGTTTTAAAACCATTTCTTGGTGTAGGTAACCAATCATTTGATAAAACAATTTGGTGGTCTGTACCTATGTTTCTCTTATTCCTGTTTTTTGTCCTTCATGGGATATGAAAATATTTGATAGTGACCCTATAAACAAAGAGTTCATCTCTTAGTGTAAATGAAAAGTTTATTAATGTATAAGCTACATAGCCTACAACAACACATACGATGTATCATAGGATAAGACACCATTTGCTATATGATGGACTATGTTCAGCATATGTGGATTCATACAGAAGAGTACATATCTATCAAAAATGAATTTTGTGAAAGCTTTTACTTTCTGTAAAAACTGTGCTATTAACTTACTTAGATAAACATTTAAAGCATTTTTACATTTCCCTGAATATATTTAAGTTCAAAAAGGTGGAAGAATAAATAAATCATAGTTCTACAGTTGAATGACCTGGTAAGTTGCTGAGAGCCATTAGCCAAGTAGGTATGACAATTTCCTTGCCAGCGTACCCCATATTGCTTAGTGGAAGGACTCATAGAAATAGGACTTGCCTTAGACATTTTGCAGTGACATTGCATGTAAGGTGACCTTCCTCAAGGACCAGGGCTGATCCGGGTTTAGGGCGGATCAGGGTTTTAGGCTCTCCTTGGATTTAGGGCGTTCCCGGTTTAGGACAATCCGGGTTTAGGGCGGTTCCAGGTTTAAGATTATTCCTGCTGGGAATAGGGCGTATCCTGCTGCCTGAGTTCCCCTTGAGTTCTCCCAGGATTTAGAGAGAGTATTTGGGCAGAGAACATGGATTCCCCCAGAACGTGTTTGTAGAGGGCCAGTGTGAGATTGGGAATAAAGAATTGCTGTTTTGAATCTACAAAGCTGTGAGTGGCTCGTGATTTTGTGCCCAGCCAGACTGCGGCAGTAAGTAATGTCATAAATCATTATATTTCCATACTTCTGAAAGCAAATCTTTGTTTGCTTGCATAAAAGTTTGAGGGTATATATATATATATATATATATATATATATATATATATATATATATATATTTTTTTTTTTTTTTTTTTCTGGACAGATATACAAATTTAGTAAAATCATATTAAGTTAGTACTTGAGATTTTTGATCTCTGTGTGTATGCGTGTGTTATTTTTCTTAGAAAATAAATATGATGCTTGTCTTTCTGTGTATGGCTTGTTTCATTTAACATGATGGCTTCGAGTTCCTTTCAATTTCCATATAATGAAGGACTCTCATTCTTCTTTATGGATGAATAATACTAAAATGAGTATGTGCTATATTTTCTTTATCCATATATAGTCAAATTATACATAATTGAAGTCGACAAAAATAATTATATCTGAAAACCTAAGTTTACTGTGGAATTACTCATAATAATAGAGAAAATGTGGAATCAGCCTAGTTGCCCATCAATAGAGGACTGCAATTCCTCACTCTCCTCCCCATGTTACATAGCACTGGATAGCTTAGAAATGTCTTTTTTTTTTTTTTTTTTTTACTTTTTCCCCCTCGATAAGTAGGATATAAGTTTTTTACAGTCAGATTTAGTTTATTCTAGTTTCTGACTTTTCCAACACCACAGAGTTTGGATCATAAAAGATGTTATTAAACTTATACAAAAATAATCATTATAATTTTTTCATCACAATTCTGCCATGATCAAAATCCATTTATGAATTCCTGTTATACAATAAAGTGCTGACTTCATTCTACTGTCATAAGGAATCTTAGAAATTGTCTACTCTTGTTTTCAGAGTTCTTTAGTTTATGCTCTATATTGCTCTCTTGTCAAAATGTTAAAGCACTCATTTATAATTTTTCCTCCACTTTAACTAGCCTTTATTTATAAAAATGCTTAAATTTATAATTTTCCTCCATAACTAGTTCCTTAATCTTATTAAATTTGAAACACATATTTAGATTAATTACCTGCTTCTTCTCTGAATACTTTTATGACTTACCAAATATATGTAATTATGTCCTCCACTGAGTACCCATTATTCCCCAACCAATTCTCTAACACATTGTTATATATTCTTAAATAAGTATACTTGCCATGATAAAATGAATTTATGTTTATGTCCAATGTAAAACATAATATACCAAAACTATTAAATGGCTGCTTATTAAATTTAAAATACTAAATAGTTCATAGCTGCATCTATTTTCTATAACTAGAGAAAACTATATGTATGTGTGTAAGACATGAATACATGCCTGTCAGTTCTCTGAGTATTGGGACTGTGTTTAACCTACAATTCCAGCCACTATACTCTGTAACTTATCACTCTGTTTACACAGAGCCACATTTCCCATAAGACTTCAATGAATGTCTGAGTACAGCAGGGATATTAAGTCAATTCTGTTTCTGAGAGTCTTGAGAATCACCTAAGAGGTGACTTTGAATTGAGAATATTTTTGTTGCTTTTTAGACCTGCTTTGCATTCTAAGATGTTTTTATTCCACCTTCTTTCTTTCCTTACTCCTCTACTTGGAATCATACCTTCATCATTAATTGGTCATTCTTCAATCCTTTCCCTGTTTATTCTTCCATTTTTTTGAAGGGAATTGCCTTTAACAAATAATATGATTGATTTATCTGTCTATATATTTGCTTATTAAAGAATTAAGACTAACGCAATTTGCATCTGAATAAAGAATACATATGGTAGAATGAGAATTTGGAACTGGATTATGCACCATAAATTAGATCTGGGGTATAGTTTTGATGGGTGAGTTGTGAATTTCTTAAGCACAATAGTTTCTCAGCTGCCAAATATTTCACTGAAAATTCCATTGGAAAAGTTCCAGTAAAGACAACTGCTATAACAGATGGGATAATTCAGACATTCCAGAAAAGATATAGATACTGAGAGAGGGTAACGGTTATTAATACATCAGAGCTATCTAGTTTATAGTTTGATGTAACAAGTAAGTTACATCAAAACTTACTAGTTACATCAAAATTACCTTGTAATTGATGACATGGAGGGATAGTAAGAGATGGAAGTTAAAGGACTTGTCTTTCTTGCAAAAGTTGCCTGCCTTTTCTTACTAAGAATTAGATCTCCGATATGCTAGAAGACATTGCTCTAATCCCATGCTCCACCACCTCCATTATAGATTAACATCCACTCTTCAGAGAAAACATTTGTCCTTTAGAATTTGGGACTTGCTTACTTCACTTACCATGAATAGTTCATAACTATATCTATTTGTATGTAGCTAGAGAAAACTATGCATTTGTGTGTAAGACAGGAATATATGCCTGTGAATGCTCTGAGTATTGGGGTGTATTTGACTTATGATTCCAGTTGCTATACTCTGAAATTTATCACTTCAACTCCATCCATTTATCTGCAAATAGTATAATTTTATTCCCTTTATTTCTGATAATATTCAATTGTATACACAAACACACACACACACACACACACACACACACACATATATATATATACCAGTTTCTTTATCCATTCATCTTTTGAAGGACATCTAGGTTGGTTCCACAGTTTGGCTATTGTGCTACTATAAATATTGATGTGGCTGCATCACTATAGTTATGCTGTTTTTAACTCCTTTGGATATAGACCAAGGAGAGTGATAGCTGGGTGAAATGGTGGTTCCACTTAAAGTTTTCTAAGGAATCTACATACTACTTTCCAGATTGGCTGCACCAATTAGCAGTCTCATCAACAATTTATGAGTATGACTTTTCCTCTCACATCTTTGCCAACTCGTATTGTTCTTTGTATTCTTCATAACTGCCATTCTGACTGGAGTGAGATAAAGTCTTAGAGTAGTTTTGATTTGTATTTCTCTAATTACTAGAGATGATAAACATTTTTAAAATATATTTGTGGATTGATTGTATATCTTCTTCTGAGAAATGCCTGCTAAGTTCTTTTGTCCATTTATTGGTTGGGTTGTTTGTTTTTTTTGGTATTAAGTTTTTTGTGTTCTTTATATGTCCTGGAGATGAGTGCTCTATCTGATGTGCATGTGGTAAAAATTTGCTCCCATATTATCAACTCTCTCATAACCTCATTGATTTGTTTTGCTAAGAAAAAGAATTTTAGTTTGAATCCATTCCCTTTATTGATTCTTAATTTTATTTCTTTCACTTTAGGAGTCTTTTTAAGTAAGTAGGGGCCTAATCCAGCATAAAAAAGATTTGGAACTACATTTTCTTCTATTACAGCATAGAATCGGTTTAATTCCTAGGTCCTTGATCCATTTTGAGTTAGAGAGGAGGGGGCATGAGGATGGAAAAAAAGGTAGAATGAGATGGACATCATTACTCTACATACATGTATGATTACATGAATGATGTGACCCTACTTTGTTTACAACCATGAAGTAAAAAAAAAAAAAATTGTGCTCTATTTGTGTCAAAGAGCATTCTGCTGTCATTATAACTGATTACAACAAATACATTTTAAAAATTAAAAAAGAAAAAGAGAAGACATTTCAGAGGCTTCTACCCCCAAACAGAGAGGGTTTTCTTTAGAAACTATCCCACTGTTTCCACATAATTTCTTGACTTTTAGAATGATCAGCCCCAGAGAAGATGGATGCAGATATATTGAGCTTAAAAGAGGAAAAGAAAATTAAAACAAAGGGTTATAGCAGTTCAAATATACTAGAGGGAAAGTCAGCGCAAATAGACAAGAAACAGGGGCATATTCCTTATGGGTTTTTGAACAAGACAGCAAACATATGAGAGCAAAAATCCAACCATTGATTGAATTGAGTATGCATTCCCAAAATACAGAATATAATGACCTAAGAGAGACTTCAAGATATTGGGAAAACTTTCTACTACAATGTCCCCTGGAAGCTAGGAAACACAACTTGCTACTGCAATGACCACTTAAAAGTGAGAAATAAACAAACAAACAAACAAACAAGCAAACAAACAAAACCAGCCAGAAACAAGTGAGGGGAGAATATCAGAATTGCCCTAGGAGAAAAAAGTTAAAAAAAGTTTTGAAAAATGAGCTCTCTGGAATGGACTTATTATATAAGGTAAGAAGATCCCTCTAAGTTGTACGCTTGGTGGGAGAGATTGGTGAGTCACTATTCATTAAGATCATGAAGTAAGGATCATTGGTATCACCAGGCTCTCCTTTGTAGAGAATGGATAATGTAAGAGAGACAGCAACACAGCTGGATGAGGGTGCCCAAAATGACAGAAGTCAGGCATTAATTATTGTTATGACTGGTCAATCAAAGAGGTCTAACCAACAAAGATTTGTAAAGATGTTTAATAGATTATAGGATTCCTAGGGACAAAACAGAAAGATAGTTGGGAAGTATGCTATTTAGTTTTCCCCAAGTGGCATGCTGGTCACTGTGAGCATTACGCATGCAGCATTCAGAGCTTAACATCTATCTGTGTCAAACAGGTTGAATTTTCACAGGCACAGTAACTAGCCCAGTCTTGATACTGGGGAGATCATACTATAAGCTTATGTTTATCTTAGATATCATTGGTGATTTAGTTCATGTGTTAGTAATGTCATTTTGCCATATAGAGTTAGAAAAATGCATTCAAAAATTAATGAACTCATAGTAATGTTTTGAATGTATATCTAATATTAGAGCATCCTTACAAAATTTTCACAATTTTTATTTGAGTTCTGTATTGTCCTAACGCTGACATCTAATGTTAGAATAGTTACTTGTCTGTTATAGCTATATCTACTTATTCATATATATCTAATATATATATATATATATATATATATGCTTATATCTACTTCCTCACATTCATACACACATACACCACACACATATATATATACACACATATATATATACTCACACATAAACACACACACACACACACACACATATATATATATATATATATATATATATATATATATGTCTAATGTCAAAGTAATGATAACAATATTTCTTTGAACAATTAAATAGCAGAATAAAATTTAAAATATATATGTAGGCATATTTGACTATAAAATATATTCAGCTAAGTATTAACTAAAAATAAAGTCTTTTAAAGACTCTTGTAGTAATTCCTTATCTAATTTGATTGTGTAAACAACTTGATAAAAAATTATATTCATTCATTTTATCTTCCTTTTAGTTTTTAGGTATTATCTTGTTTTTGTTAATTTTTGTTATTTTGTTTATTTATCCCTGAGTGGATTCATAAACTACATTATTACCACTGTGTTCTATTACCCCAAACTGTTCAAATCTGTTGACTTTTTAAAATTGTCTTATTGAATTGTAATCAAACATTTTAGAAAAATACATGTTCCTGTATATTTTCCACAGGTTCATTTATAAATAATTTGAAAAAAGAAATTTAACACTATAGAAGAACAGAATCTCTTAATAAACACTCAGGCTACAAAATAAAATATTATGATTAGCCACTTCCTGCTTCTCCCAAACACTTCTGTCTCCTGCCTAAAGTTTAACACTATAATTTTTGGGTGGTTTTATTTAGAGACAGAATCTCACTGAATTGCTAGTGCCTCAAAGGTCCTGAAGCTGGCTTTGAACTCACAGTCCTCCTGCCTCAGCCTTCAGAACTGCTGAGATTACAAGCATGCACCACCATACCTGGCTACCACTATCTTTGCTTCTTTGAATACTATATAACAATATTATTTTCATCTATTTTTATGTTATGTTGTTTAATAAGAAATTTGAACATGGTAATATTCCTCATATTGACCTAAGCCATTTTTAATTTTCTTTGCTGTGTAGTGCTGTATTTTATAAATATATCATTAGTCTTGAATTCATTCTATTGTTGAAGCACATTGAGTTTTTCAAGAAGAGTACTTCAAATTTGGTAGATAAATGTCAAATTATCAAATACTGAATGCCAATTTACACTGCCTCAAAACCTTATAAGAGTTCTCTTTCCTTCACAATACTTGTTATTGATGGTCTTTTCAATTTTAGTCTGTCTGCTTCACTTGTAGTGTTATACAACTGAAGTTTTAAATTGACATTGATGACTAATGTAATTGAGATATTTCATGACCTTGTACATCCTCTCTTTTGAAGTGCCTGTTCAAACCTATTCTGTATTGCATTTTGTACCATTTACTAATTATTATAAATGGGATTACAAAATCTTATAGATAGGAGACTTTTGTGGCTTAGATGTGCTACATTTGCCATCTCTGATCCATGGTAGAACCAAAGAGTGCAGAAGTCCAGAAAGACTGCACTGGCCATTTGACTTTTTAGGAAGAACATTGAAAATAGGAATCACTTGTCGAAGAATACTTTAATAATTCTTAAAAAAATAAAATGGAATACAACCAGCCTGTCATTGAAGTAGCAATAGGTTCCTTAAAACAAAAACAAAAACAAAAACAAAAAACCACTATCATAAAGGAAAAGATTGATACAAATGGCTATATTAAAATTAAGAGTGTTTCTAATATTACAAGAATAAAGAGCCATAACTTCTTAAGATTAATATTCCTATAAACACATTTTACTTTTATTCATAAAGTATATCTTTATTTTCTAAAATATGCTACTTAAGTTTAATAGTTTTTCCCTATTATTCATTGTTCTTTTCTCATTTATTTCAACAAATAAAATAGACATTTTATTTTATTTTACATTTCTACATTATTTTATGTGTTGGGGCAAAGATTGAATTATTTCTTTAAAGACTATTAAATAAGATCAATAGACTATGATATCTGCAATTGTCATTCATAACCACATTCAAGCAAAAAAAATAATATCTTTCTGTGCCTAGATTATGGAAAATATTTCTACACGAAATATGTTAATTTTCTTTAGGCTGCCAAGATTTTGATTTTTTTTTTTTTGCTTATAACTTTCAATTTGATTCTTGCCCTCTACTTTGGAAAAATACATTTGAATTTCATACTCTTATGCTACAGAGCTTGGGAGTTCTTTTCTTCCTTGGATATTCCCCCAACCAAAGCAAAGTTGCACTTTAAACACTATTAGTCTTCTAGGACTGTCCTCACAAAATGCCATGTACAGGGTGACTTAAACATCAGAATTTTATTATCTTATTATTCTGGAGGCAAAAAGTCTACATCAAGGTATGTATAGGGTTGCTTTCTTCTGAGTACTTCCAACTTGGCTCGTAGATAGCCATTTTCATGTTTTCATGACATTTTCCTGTTCTATATGTCTATTTCTAAATTTACTTTTCTTATGAGAACACCAGTAATATTGCATGAAAATGCACTCTGATGTCTTCATTTTGTTTAATTACCTCTTTAATGACTACATCTTCAAATATAGTCACACTAGAGGATATTAGGAGACTGAGACTTCGGTGTGTAAGTTTTGGAGGAAATAACTCAGCTTGTAAAAGATAGAATGTTTTATTAATTTAAACATAACTTTTATTGTCACACATATGTAGGAGTTCTGATTA
Source organism: Callospermophilus lateralis (assembly GCF_048772815.1). Classification (NCBI taxonomy): domain Eukaryota; kingdom Metazoa; phylum Chordata; class Mammalia; order Rodentia; family Sciuridae; genus Callospermophilus; species Callospermophilus lateralis. The sequence continues at coordinate 6,779,214 of NW_027515420.1, forward strand.
CTTGTAACTCCCTCACATAAACCCACTAGCTCATCTCCATTTGTCACAAATTAAAATAATAGCCTTAAATTTTAAGGTATATATTCCTATGTGACAAATAGGAACTACTTAATACTTAAGATTTTTTTTAAGTGCATATGACTTTTCATTTTACTTCTCTTTGGAAATTTTTATTCTTTGTCTAAGAATTCTGTACTCTATTTCTTTCTTTCTTTCTTTTTATATATGACAGTGGAATGCATTACAATTTTTATTACACATATAGAGCATAATTTTTCATATTGCTGGTTGTATACAAAGTATATTCACACCAATTTGTGTTTTCATACATGTACTTTAGATAATAATGCTTTGATAAGCATGCAGACAAACACAATTTGTATCCATGAAGCATGTTAATACAGTCAAAAGAGAACTTTATAATCATACATATGTAGGTAATTCACCTTTTCAGATGTATTAAAATATTATTTTATGCTTGGAGTCCAGGCCAGAACCCCATGCAACCTGCCTCCCCTAGAGTCAGGAACTGAGGAACACTGCGCCTAGTGTAGAGAAGATCACCACACTGCAGTTCCCCATCCACAAAGTGTGGCTGAATCCAGACCACTTCCATCTTGGGACACTGCAGTCACTGCCATAGTCCATGTGGTACTCTCCAATGTGGGAAAATGAACAGGGCCATGTGGCAGCTGCCTGTTGCTGTACTGTACACCAATGTGTGCCATCACTGAAGAGGTTGTATAACACCACTGCAGAGCCCATTCTCCCAAACTCATCTCTCAAAGTAGTTGCATTCATCTTGGGACACCTCCACTGCCATCGTGGGTTACCTCCCTTGCCATCTCCACCACCTTCAATAGGGGCAGATTACACCTTGGGACATGGACTGAGGCTTGAAGACCAATAGCAAGATATCTACAGACTTGATGCTACATGCCACTACCAACTAGGGATGTGGCTACAGCCATATAGAGACAACAATGAGGACCTGGAAGATTATCACCAAAGTCCCTGTGGGCCAGTAGCACCGGAGGTATGCCTACTAGTTGTGCTTACAGTCATTATCCTGTTGAAGAAGCAACAGGGAGCCTTGCATGGGATCATCTCTCTTTTTCTTCTTTTTCCTCACCACTACAAACTGTAACATCTTTTGTAAACCTACTGGATAGAAGGAAGAAGACAATTTATATCTGATACAACATATCAAAAATCCCTGCAATACTATGAAGACAGTGCTAAGAGGAAAGTTCATTGGGTTGAGCTCATTCGTTAAAAGAAGAAAAAGTCAACAAATAACCTGACTTACATCTCAAAGCCCTGGGGGGGGGGAGCAAATCAACCCCAAAAGCAGTAGAAGACAAGAAATTATTAGAAAATATTTTGAAATTTTATAGTTCAATAAAATAGAAAACCTCAAAGACACCCACAAATTTATCAAGGTATACAACCTAACAAAATTGAACCAGGAAGATATACACAATTTCAATGGATCAATTTTAAACACTAGTAGAACAGGCCATAAGAAGCCTATCAAAAAAGAAAAGCCCAGGACTAGATAAATTCACAATCAAGTTCTATAAGACCTACAAGAAAGAATTAATGCAAATACTCCTCAAATTATTTCATGAAATAGAAAAGGAGGAAACCCTTCCAAACTCATTCTATGAGGCCAGCATCATCCTCATACCAAAACCAGTCAGAGAAACATCAAGGAAAGAAAATTTCACACCAATATCTCTGATGAACATTGATGCAAAAATTCTCAACAAAATTCTGGCAAATCACATACAAAAACACATTTAAAAATTGTTCACCATGATCAACTGGGATTCATTTCAGGGATATAAGATTTGTTCAACTTACAGAAATAAATAAATGTGATTCATCATATTAACAGACTTAAAGGTAAGAATCATATGATTATATCAATTGATGCAGAGAAAGCATTTGACTAAATACAGCAACTTTCATGTTCAAAACACTAGAGAAACTAGGATAGTAGAAATATACCTCAACTTTGTAAAAGATATCTATGCAAAATCCAAGGCCAGCATCATTCTAAATGGAAAAAAAATAATGGAAGCTTCCCCTCTAAGAACTGGAACAAGACAGGGATGCCCTCTTTCTCTACTTCTATTCAACATAGTTCTAGCTATGAACCTCTAGCTAGAGCAATTAGAAAGATAAAAAAAATGAAAGGGATACAAATAGGAAAAGTACTCAGATTATCAGTATTTGCTGATGACATGATTTTATACTTATAGGATCCAAAAAATTCCACCACAAAATTTCTAGAATTAGTAAATGAATTCAGCAAAGTAGCAGGATACAATATCAAATGCATTTCTATATATACACATCAGTGATGAATCCTTTGAAAGACAAATTAGGAAAACTACCCCATTCAGAACAGCATCAAAAAAAAAATCTTGGGGAATAAATTTAACAAAACAGGTTAAAGACCTTTAAAATGAAAACTACAGAACACTAAAGAAAGAAATTGAAGAAAACCTTAGAAGATGGGAAGATCTCCCGTGCTCCTGGATAAGCAGAACTAATATTGTTAAAATGGCCATAGTACACAAAGTGCTATACAGATTCAATGTGATTCCAATTAAAATCCCTATGTCATTCCTTATAGGTATAGAAAAAGAAACCATGAAATTTATATGAAAAAATAAGAGACCCAGAATTGTCAAAACAATCCTTAGCAAGAAGAGTGAAGCAGAAACATCATAATTACCAGAACTTAAACTATATCACAAAGCTATAGTTACAAAAATGTCACGGTATTGGCACCAAAATAAAAAGGTAGCCCAGGACAAAGAGACTAACCCACAAATATACAAATATATTAGATAAAGGTGCCAAAAGCATGCACTGGAGAAAGGATAGCATCTTCAGCAAATTGTGCTGGGAAAACTGAAAATCCATATGTAACAAAATAAAATTGAATCCCCATCTCTCACCATGCACAAAAGTTAACTCAAAATGGGTCAAGGATCTAGGGATTAAACCAGAGACTCTGTGTCTAATAGAAGAAAAAGTAGGCCTTAATCTCCATCACATGGGGCTAGGCCCCAACTTCCTTAATAAGACACCTATAAGACAAGAATTAAAACCAAGGATCAACAAATGGGTTGGATTCAAACTAAAAAGTTTTTTCTCAGCAAAAGAAATAATATGTGAGGTGAATAGGGAGCCTACATCCTGGGAACAGATTTTCACCCCTCACACATCAGATAGAGCTGTAAACTCTAGGACATATAAAGAGTTCAACAAGATAAGCACCAAAAAACCCCCCAAATAATCCAATCAATAAATGGGCCAATGACCTGAACAGACACTTCTCAGTAGAGGATATACAATCAATCAACAATATATGAAAAATGCTCATCATCTCTAGCAATCAGAGAAATGCAAATTAACACTACTCTAAGATACCATCTCACTCTAGTAAGAATGGCAGCCATTATGAATACAAACAACAACAAGTGCTGGCAACAATGCGGGGGAAAAAGGTACACTCATACACTGATGGTGGAACTGCAAATCGGTGCAGTCAATTTGGAAAGCATTATGGAGCTTCCTTGAAAAACTGGTAATGGAACCACCATTTGACCTAGCTATTCCTCTTCTCAGACAATACCCAAAGGACCTAAAAACAGCATATTATAGGGACACAGCCACATCAATGTTTATAGCAGCACAATTCACAGTAGCTAAACTGTGGAGCCAAACTAGATGTCCTTCAGTGGGTGAATGGATAAAAAAAAATGTGGCATTTATACACAATGGAATATTACTCTGCAATAAGAAAGAATAAGATCATGGCATTTGCAGGGAAATGGATCGCATGAGAGAAGATTATGCTAAGTGAAGTTAGCCAATCCCCCCAAAATAAATGCAAATATCTTCTCTGCTATGACGGGGGGGGTGACTCAAAATGGAGTTGGGAAGGAGAGCAAGGGAGGAAGATTACCTCTAGATCGGGAATAGGGGTGGGAGGAAAAGGAAGGGAGAAGGGGTATAGCATGGATGGTGAAAGGAGACCCTCATCACTATACAAAATACATGTATGAAGATGAAAATTTGGTGTCAACATACCTTATATATAATCAGAGATATGATAAATTGTGATATAATGGTGTATTAAGAATTGTAATGCAAAAATAAATAAATAAATATTTAAAAAGAATAGAAAACAGAAACAAACCCACATGAATACAGTTATTTCATACTAGACTAACACACCAAAACACACAAAGCCTTTTCAACAAATGTTGCTGGAAAACTGGAAATCCATGTGCAGCAAGATGAAATTAAGTCTCTATCTCTCAGCATACACAAAACTCAACTCTAAGTGTATCAAGGACCTAGGAATTAGACCAGAGACCCTGCACCTAAAAGAAGAAAAATTAAGCCCAAATCTTCAGTACGTCTAATTAGCCCCTGACTTCATTAGTAAGACTCCTAAAGGACAAGAAATAAAATCAAGAATTAATAAATTGATGGATTCAAACTAAAAACCTCAGCAAGAGAAACAATCAATGAGGTGAAGAGAGAGCTTGCATTTTGCAAGCAAATTTTTGCCACATGAGCATCAGATAGAACACTAATCTCTAGGATATATAAAGAACTCAAAAAACTTAACACAAAAAGTGATTCAATCAGTAAATGGACTAAGGAGCTAACAGACTTCTCAGAAGAAGATATACAATCCATCAACAAATATATGGAAAAAAATGTTCAATATCCTTAGTAATTAGAGAAATGCAAATCAAAACTACTCAAAGATTTCATCTCACTTCAATTGGAATGGCAGTTATAAAAAATACAAACAACAATACATGTTGACAAGGATGTGAGGGAAAAGGTACACTCATACATTGTTAGTGAGACTGCAAATTATTGCAGCTTATCTGGAAAATAGTATGGAGATTCCTTAGAAAACTGTGAGTGGAACCACCAGTCAATCCAACTATCCCTCTCCTATAAACATCAATGTTTATAGGAGCACAATTTACAATAGCCAATCTCTGGAACCAACCTAGATGTTCTTCTATAGATGAAAGGATAAAGAAACTATAGTTTATATACACAATGGAATTTTACTCAACAATAAAAGAGAATAAAAACATGGCATTTTCAGGCAAATGGATGGAGTTAGAGAATATCATGCTAAACAAAATAAGCCAATCCCCCAAAACCAAAGGTCAGATGTATTCTCTAAGTTGATGCTTATCAATAATGGAGACAGGGGCATAGGATGAGTGAAGAAACTTTGAATGGGGCAAAGGGGAGGGTGGGAGGGTGCATGGGGATACAAAATATTTGGAGTGAGGTGGTCATCATTACCATTGGTACATGTATGCCTGCATGAATGGTGTGACTGTAATTTGGGTGCAACCAGAGTAATGAAGAATTCTAATCCATTTGTGTAAAATGAATTAATGAGCATTCCACTGTTATGTATAACTGATTACAATGAATAAATAAAGTTGCTTTAAATTTATTAGAGTATATCATGTTACATATCAAATATCAATTAATTCATTACAATATATATATTTTATTTGCAGACTAATACATAAAAATCATAAACATTACTTTTGGTAATAATTTTGTATTTATATTCTAAACTTAAAATTTTCAGTAGCAGATGTCATGTGCAATTTGATACAGATGTTTTTTTTTTAATTTAAAGTAAAATAGACCAAATATATATGTTTTTTCATATAACAGATAAATTACAAACAGGTCTATATTTATGTCAGCCTTTTTGATAGAACTTATTGAATGTCTACTATTTTAAACAAAGTTTATTACCATTTACATAAATAGGCAAAAGTAAGCTAGAGAAACAGGACTGACTAAGCAGAGCAGAGATGAAGTGCAAGATGATAATTATCAGTTCAAATAGAAGTTTTCTCTATTGGCAACAATGACTCCATTTACTGTTGGTATTTATTGTTAACTGAAAAAATAGTGATAAGGGCATCCAAATAACTGTCAATGGACTAGAAGTCTTACTATTCTATTTTTACAATCCTAAGGGTAAAGAAATTCTGAGCAGAATATGCAGTGAAAAAAGAAAAGATCATGGAGCAGAGAAAACTGTGATGCCTAGCTGCTGGGGCTTTGTCTGCCTCTTGAAATTTGTTAGTCTCTTCTCTCCAACTGCATCATTCAGCAGAGAAGCCAGCGGTTTTCTGAGTTTGTTTAATGGTATTCTAAAATAACTCTTTTTCTAGGAATTCAAAATGCCCCTCACAGCAAGAGGTAACCAAATACATTCAGTCAGCTAAGATTCAATTTTAGATCTTCATGGAACACTATGATATATTATTTTTTAAAAAATCCTTTATACTGGGCTGATATTCAGGCAGCAAGTGGAAGCTTACCTATACCAGTTTTGAAAGTATTAAAATACTTTCTTCCCTATGGGAAATAGTTACCTCCTCAGATTTCTGAGTCCACATATCCTATCTCTGACAGTAAGAGTTTTGAACCCTTTTTTTATTTCTTCAGTAGCATTCCAGAGTTCAACAATCAACTCATTAATTTTAGGCACCATAAGATCCTCTTGACCTGTACTCCAAAGTCCAGATGGATGTTTATACTATTATTAAGGACATGTGATGATGATTATTGAATGATTTTAATTGAAGCCTTTTTTAAAAAAATTATATGTAAATAAGTAATAATATGTAATTTGTTATGTCTACTTTGGGGTTACATAATATGGCTTCTTTTCAAATTGATTTATTTAAAAACATCTTTCACTGACTTCATGCATCTTTAAGTATTATATGGCACAAGAGGTTTTCACTTTCAACTTTTACCCACTATGAGTTCCTCTTTTATGTGTGTGTATGTGTGTGTGTGTGTGTGTGTGTGTGTGTGTGTGTGTATACTGGGGTTGAAAATAGGAGTACTTAGGCATTGAAGTAGACACCCAGTTCTTTTTATTTTTAAATTATGAAATAGGTTCACACTAAATTGCTTAGGATCTCATTAAGCTGCTGATGTTCCTCAAATTTGAGATCCCCCTGCCTAGACCTCCTGAGTAGCTGGAATTACATGTGTTCACTGCCAAGCCTGGATATGAGTTCCTCTTATGAATGCCTATAGTGAGATATGTGCAATCCTGGCATAATTCAAATGTCTGTAATCACTATCTTGTAATCTCTAAGCTGTTACAACTTGCTTGGTGCAAAAAGAAGTTTTGTACCAAGATATTCTTCACCTTGGAAGAATATCAGTTGGTCACTACAGTTAGAAACACATTGTATTATAATTCACTAAGAGCTGAGATAGCTGCCTGTGTTTTTTTTAAGTAGACAGAATTTTATATACAACAACACTTGTACTTTCCTGCTTTTATAGTGATGTGTGTCCTTTTCACTTATCAGTTTAGATAACACATGAACTGAGGTCAAGTGAATCACAAATTTGAGCAATCTCCATCCTGTTCTGTATATACCTATTTTAGGTCTGCTTTATTAGCTGGAACAAAGAAAACTACTTTCCATTTGTGTTTCATATTTCTGTGTATTTTGTGTTCCATATTTCTATGCCCTTAAAAATTTTATATTTAGAAAACTTTCATTGATTTAAGAGTAAACAGTATTGATAGTATTTATGAATGGTTATTTAGTTGCTCAGCTATAAAACATATTTTAAGTCTCCACATAAAGAAGCATGAATAAGCATAACTTGGATATTATTTGTAAATTTTAGGCTTTCTTCATCTACTTGAAAAATTCAGATTATCTGAGAAGAAAACAACATAGAACTACATAATTACAATGTGCTTTAAATGAATAACTCAATGAAGCACAGGATATCTGTACCCATGATGGATGCTAAAAGTGGTATAACTCTAAAATATATCATTGACAACTCTAATAGATTTTGATTAATGATTTGAATTGAAGTTTTTCAATTTTTTTTCTACCAGGAGTATTATATATTTATTTTTAAAATGAATGTTATTTCAGGCATCTTTTTTTGCTGCATTGACTGAAATACCAAAGCAGAATAATTGTAGAGGATCAAAGTTTATTTGAGGGATCACAATTTCAGAGGTCTTAATCCATAAGGCAGTTCTATTCTGCAGGGCTCAAAGTAAGGAAGAACATAATGGTGGAAGTGTGTGGCAGTGGGAAGTAGCTCCTATGATGATGAGAAGCAGAGAGAGAGACTCCACTCACCAGATACAAAGTATGTACCCCAGAGTCACATCCTTACACATTCTTAATGCCCATCTCCTTCAGCCACAGCCCACTTTCCTTGAGTCACCACTCGGTTAATCCCATCAGATTAATTTACTAATTGGTTTAAGGCACTCACAACCCAGTCATTTCCCCTCTAAATCCTCTTGCATTGTGTCAAATGTGAGCTATTTGGGGGCACCCCACATTCAAACCATAACAAGTATCCAAATAAAAATTTACACACACACACACACACAAACACACACACACACACACACACACACACACACACACACACAACATATCTTTTTCTAAATCCAAAGCTTAGATAACAGGAAAAAAAAATCTTCCTGATTAAGGATTAATGAGGAACACCGTATTGTTATGTCAGTGAGTCAGTCAAACTTTTGAGAATATTCACTAGTTTGAAGATGTTCTTGTATAAATCATTTTTTATGATTTATATATTTGTAACTCTTATGAAAGAAAGCAATAAAACTATAGCTATTGATGAAAAAGGGAAAAGTCTGTGAAGAATGTATTTATCTAAGAAAAGACTTGATGTCAACACTGAAAATATCTGATCCAAAGAGAATGTATTCCTGTCATGGTAGTCTTTTGTTTTTATATTAAGTTTCTCATCATAACACTGTGTTACTATGCAGCTACTTATAAATATACTATACACAAAATGTTTGAAGATCAATTCAATGGTTTGGTATAAGAAAAACTGGATACCTACAGAAATGTAATTAGATAAAGTGTGATTGGAACCTGATATCAACATGGTATACAATGAGCTTTTGACTTGCTGATATACCTGTATTAAGTTTTGGAGATATATATACATATGGGGACCAAAAACAAGATATCATTGATCCCAGAAAATGTTTATCATTCATTAAAAAATAATTTCAAAATTCTAGTGTACAAATATGGCTGATTCAACTGGGAAAAGATAATGGGAATTAAAGAAATGTTTTGTTATAGTCAAGAACCAAAAATTTGCAAAAGAGTAACTTCAATTTTTTTTTATCTACCTTTTTGTGTCACTTAATAACCTGAGTGTCAAGTGCACTTCCAATACTAATTTAATATGTATCTCCATATTTCAGGTAGAACGTGTCTAGATACATGTTCTGTCTTGTGTATTTGGGCAAAGAGCTACTAGTTTCAGCAATTACTGAGACTATGCTGAATAGATAAGCAATAGATGGTCCTAGAATATAGAAAAAGAATATCAACCCTGTAAGATGACTTAGCAGGAGTAGGGAGTGGTGTTCTGCTGAGAGCCATGGCCGAGTCTGTATGGTCCCTGGCATTTGGCCAACAGTATTGATTGATAGGCGAGGCATTACTATCCGCCTTGGCTGCTACTTTTGAGTTCTCGCGCTACTTTGGAGTTCTTGTGGGGATTCCCCGGGAGTTCCCATTGGTTGGAGAAGTGCAGGAGGAGGGATTTCTGCAGGAGATATTTCCAGTGGCTGTTTCCTGGACGAGCTGTGTGGCGTTTGGGAGGAGTTGCTGGTGGAGTTCAAAAATAAAGTTTGTTCCTGCTTCAGTGGCTCTGTGCCCAGCCAGACTGTGGCAGTGTTCTACTGCCATATGCTAGAACAGTTTCTGATCAGTTGATTGGAATAGTGATTAAAACTAGAGACAAAGGTTGAAGCCAGGTAGTCCAGAGTCACGCAGTATAGAATGTGCAATGAGATTTCAGCCTTCAAGTGATAAGAAATTTACTGACTGACTTTGATAAGAGAAAAATAATATAAGGGAAATTGACAGCTGGGTACAATGGCACACAGCTGTAATTTCAGATTCTGGAGGCTGAAGAAGTAGAATCACAAGTTCAAGGCCAGCCTTAGCAACTTAGCCAGAATCTAGGCAATTTAGCCAGGCTAAATTGTGTTATCCTACTTTATCTTACTCACCAAATAGGAAGTATTGTAAATAGTTTATAAGTATCTGTTGGAAAACTGCATGTTTGGCATTAGACAAGGGAGCATCTGCCAATAGATAACATTATCATAACTGCTGTAGTAGGGTTCAGGCATAGGACATCAGATCCTCAGAGACTGGTGTATAAGTCTTTCAAATACAACTGACACTTTTAGTTGTTTTCATATATAACCTTTCTATGTAATTTTATAGCACTGACTTTTCACTTAACAATCTTTCCTACCTTGGATTCTCAAATTCACTACTTGTAATTTTCCTCTGGGATTTTCATCTTTGCAGGGCTTATTTTTATTAATACAATTATAAATGATTGCTATATATTAGAGGTGTTTATTAGAATTTAAAATGTACATGAGTAAATTTTTGCAAAATATATTTTTTGTAAAGTGTATATATTATTCCTCATGTACATACATCTATCTTTTGTTATTGATGTCAGATGATAAAAAAAATTGGGTTTCCATAAAGTGCTTTTCATAGAGTCTAACAAGATAATATACCAGTTAGCCAGGTTATATAATACACATAAAAAAGAGCCATGCCTATTATATTATTTACAGAATTAAAGAATTGTCTAAGTCATACTCATTTGTCATTAGACCTATATAAATTTCAATTTTATGTGGTGAGCCTATATTTGGATGTGAGTTTTAAATATTTTTTTAATTCTTGGAGTCAAATTTGAGATGAAATTTTAAAAGATATCTATTTCTGTACTTGCTTATGTAATAAGCCAAGATTTATATATAATTATTTGAATTAATTTAAATCCATTAATGAAAAATGAACATGTTTAATAACATATGCCTTTGCAAATCTTCATAAATTGTCATTATATATATATATATATATATATATATATATATATATATATATATATATATTCAACTGTATCAGTATTAAGGAAAAGTAACATATTAAGAATGAAACCCTAGGATCGATTTTCTACCTAATCCCCTTTATTATGGGTACATTAATTATTTTAAAGAAAAAAAGGAAACTACATACATCATCTAATCTAGAATATATCTATTAAAATTATGAGAAGAAAACAAATTTATCAGGGTCATCTTTCTGATGATTGAATAGACAAAGAGTAACTCTTGTATTTATAAGGCAGAAACATTCCTTACAGTAAAAAGAAATGGAATTTTCCTATTTTTTTAGGTTCTATCAAATAAAAAATGTCATATGTTTCTAAACACATCATTAAAAATAAGTAGTGAGATTGATAAATTAGTAAGAACTGGTCATTGCTTGGTTCCAAAGACCCAGAATCAGGCCACTGAATTCACAGTAAAGAAAAAAAGTAATAGTTATATTCTACCTTATAATTGATAAAAATTTCAATTAAGCTGGGTGCATTGCTACATACATGTAATTCCAACCTCTGAGACAGGAGGATAGCAAGTTTGAAGCCAGGTTACGCAACTTAGCTAGGCTGTAAGAAACTTAATAAGACCCTATCTGAAAATAAAAAATAAAAAAGGAATATGGTTCACTGGTTAAGCAACCCTGGATTCAATCCCTAATATCAAAACATAGAAACGGACTAAAACTTCAGGTAAGCTTTCACTCAAGACTATAACAACATAGGTAAAGACTATATTTTAAATGGCAGGTGTGCCGGATTTGGTGGTCATAGGGTTTATCAACATAATTAGCCTATCTGTGTGTGTAGTAACACTTTACAGATTTAGGTACCTGTCGTTCCATAGAAACCTGGATACAGACAGGGTCTTATATTTCTTAATAATTAATTGTCAAAGGATTTGCCCCAAAACTGTGAGAGAAAATTTCTGGGTCATAGAAGATTTTCATCTCAAAAGATCAGGTGAAGAACCAAAACTTTCATGTTTCTAAAGTAAGTGCCCTAAGAAAAAGGAGGTTAGAGACTTTAGGCAAGGAAGAAAACCTTCTGTACTTTGGTTGAGCTGAAGGGAACTTAAGGCCATCTGTATAAATTAAAGGAATTAGATATGATACCGTAGTTTCATTTTTGTTATGCAACTTTTAACACTCACACATATAAAGAGATAAATACTTGAATTATATATTCTGTAGAATTATAGATAAGATCATGATGAATGAAGCCCTGCTTGGAAACTGCAGCTTTGTCATCTTGTGTTTAAGACACCAATTAATCACCAAATATGACTACCCAGGATGCTTGTGGCAATGTCTCTTGGAGATAGGTATACATATATATTATTGATCACAAGTGCTCTCAAATTTGAAAAATACTGGAGTAGATCGGAAAAAAAATAATTACTTCTAAACTTTAAAACCCCACGTTTGTCCTGTTTTGTAGCTAGCCATGACCAGGAAATTTTACACTGGTGCATTTTGACACTGAATTCTCTGAGAAATGAATCCTGTTACGAAACCGGTGCTCTTTTCAGGAACGCTATAAACACAAACTAAACACAGTACCTTTACACAATATGATATGGGCTGCTGCTAATTATATTGTCAGACAGGAAGCTGACAATATAATTAGCATGAAGGAAAAACATTGCATTGTTGTATACGTTCATTTACCCCTTATTATTAATGGTTCTATTAAAAGAACAGAAAAGAAAGGTTATAATATTTGTTCTCATGGTGACTCTCTTTAAATATATAAAGAACCGCAATGATTAGTCATTTTTTTAATTTTAATATTTATTTATTTAGTTAGTTACTTTGTCGGGGGACACAACATCTTTGTTTGTATGTGGTGCTGAGGATCGAACCCGGGCCGCACACATGCCAGGCGAGCGCGCTACCGCTAGAGCCACATCCCCAGCCCTGATTAGTCATTTTTATTCATTTAATATTCAGTGTGTTCACTTGCCAAAGCACAAAGGCCAGAAAAGAAATTAACCTTTGCTCTTGGTTTGATAGGATTGAAACTAAAATAAGAACCAGCTGGCATTAATATTGTTAAATTGAAGCTGCTGGGAAGACAGATGAAGGCTTTAAAATAACCCCAGATGGTTACTGGTATATCCTCTCAAAACAAAAATTTCAGCCTGTTTAGTTCAAAGATCATTAGTTCCCTTATTTCACAATTTGGAATTTTACATCTTATAATGTGAGAAATGCACTGTGTTATCTAAGAGAGTGTGTGACCCTGGGCTAATTAAAAGGCACACATGAGCAGGGTAAGGTGAAGCAATGCTGCTTTATTACAAATGGTGGTTATTCCCTGGAGGCAGAAACATCAAAGGATCCTTGGAAGTGGTCCAAGGTATCAGTCAAAAGCACCTTGCTTCCAACATAGCAAGGCTACTGAGTGGAATTGCAGCATTGGGAGCTGTTTGATCTGCGTGTGACTTTTTATTTGTTTGTCAGATTGATAAAATAGAGGATCTCAGAGGAAATTGAACATGTAGACTGAAACTGAATGTGACCTTTGCTGCAGACAGGACAGACTCGAGGCTAGGACCTGGGTGGGAAGAGGGGGCGGTTTAGAAATATTATGTCTAGTACTCTTATATGCAGAGAGTGATTGATGAGTTGGAAAATGGAAGGGGAGAATGTGTAGGCTCCCCTAATCTTGTGGTTCCCATTCCCTGACCCCTTACTTCCTGGCTATATTTCTACCCTTATAGAATATGGTAACTTGAAGCCACTGGTGAAGGAGAATCAAGATCATGTACTGGATAAAAATGGGGCTATAAAAAATCATACAGGCATCTTGAAAATCCCGACAATAATTCCAATGCTAGGAATATACAAAACGCAAGTAATCCAACCTGGGAAAAAGCACAAGTATGACAGAATTGTTCATAAAGGTGAAAAATGGCACCTATAAACTTATCAGTAAGAAGTGAAAGTTACATATGTAATATTACATGTTTATATAGTAACATATAATAATATTTAATATGAAATTTGTATAATAAAAAAACTAAGCATCATCAAAAGAAATTATAATTTACATGAGTGTTTTTAGATATAGTGGTAAGACAATGTATAAATTGTATTCCTATAATACATATAATATGATATAAAGAAATACATAATGCATTTTATAAGTTTATATGTTATAAATATAACCTTCTGTTCATCTATCTATTCAAGTGTCTATACAGACATGAACATAAATACACAACATTTTACACTGATATGCATATTCATGCTATTAAGAAAAAAGGTGACAGGTGAGATAGGCAAACTTTGTGTATTTGTGTGTATGTGGTAAAATACTGAACAATGGTCTGTAGAGATAAACACATATGGTAATGGAGTCATAAAAACTGTTTGATTTTTTTTCAGGCAAACTTTTCTGTATATTTTGTTTTTCAAAAATAAAGATAATACCAAAGAAAAGAAAGCACAAACGAAGTTGTGATTTTGCCTTTTCTGAGAGCAAATTTTTATAAAGTATTTCTTTTTGTTAATTTTCCAAGGTAAAATATGATTTTCTTAACCTATGCATGCATTACACTTTATGTTTCTTTTTTCAAGTCAAAAAATGTGAAGTTTTTCTTGAATTATAATTTTGATTGAGAATCAGAGTTAAATTCATAATACAAAAAGATTAAATAAATAATTTTCAATAAAAAACTGTATATTTTATTTCACTTGAAAATGTGTACAAGCATACAATTCCTGTAATGATGATCAAAGCCTTAATTTGAGTATGGAGATCCTTAGTTGATGGAATTGCATGCTGTCTTTATTATATACTCCAAACTTATTTTTAGTAATCACTTTTATTTTACCAAGATAGGAGAGAATTTTAGCAGTTCTTTGGTCTTTAAGAAACTTGTAATCCCTTTAGTTCAATCACCTATTATACTTGACTCACACTGTCTTGACAATAATTATTCTGACTCATCTTTATACTTTCCAAAGCATTCAATTTTCTTAAGAGAATTACATTTTTTCTAATGATTTTATATGTATATTTGGTTTAGTAATAAACATAATTTGAAAGTGTAGTAAAACTATTTTTACCAGGTTTAAGACAAAAAGTAGTTGACTTTTGATAAGTACATGAGAAGAGTGTGGCTAACTAGGGAAGAGGAATAAACATCATGAGTTAACAGGACTTTGTGTCTACATAGGATTTATTATGGAAGATAAATCTTATTTTCTTTGATCTTTTGTAGTTCATAGAGAAATAAATTTTAGATTGTGTAAAGAGCTCAATAAATTCAATAATATAGATGCAGAATACAAAATCAATTTGCTAGGAGACAAAGATAAATATTGTAATGAAAATTTAAAAAATGGATCATATGAAAGCTGTATGAAACCTGAAAAGTGGCATGAGTCAAGAATATATATTAAAAATTGGCAGGGCACAATGGTGTATGCCTGTAATCCCAGAAGCTCAGGAGGTGGAGGCAAGAGGATCTCAAGTTCAAAGCCAGTCTCAGCAAAAGTGAGGCACTGAGCAACTTAGAGAGATCCTGTCTCTCAATAAAATACAAAATAGGGCTGGCAATGTGGTTCAGTGGTTGAGTGCTCCTTAGTTCAATCACCAGTAACCCTCACCCAAAAAGAATATGTATTAAAAATGTCTTGCAAATATTTTTTCTAAAAAGAAACTTCTCTATTACAAATGTTTAAAAATAATCTACAATATATTTTAATGAATTTTTCAAATAATAAGGAAGCAGACTTTGATTACATCCTTTTAGAAGTCTTTACGTATGGGGAATGCAATATATAATTACATGTGACTAAACTGAAATGCTACTAAATTTAACCTTGTTTACACATCAAAGCAAGCTAGGTTAAGCAAGGTGGATTTTTTTAATATTTAATTTTTAGAAGTAGTTGGACATGATACTTGTATTTTATTTATTTTTATGTGGTGCTGAGGATTGAACCCAGGACCTGGCACATGCTTGGTGAGCGTTCTACAGCTGAGCCACATCCCCAGCCCCTGGTAATATTTTAAAAGAAAGTTGGATTATATAGAAATAATTGTAAACCTATACAAATAAATAAAAACAGAATATTTATTATAAAAATTTCATATAATATCGTGGCTCTCTATTTGGTAGGTGATTTTGCTTCTCCTAGGTAAGAAATATACTTTTAATTATACTCATTTGAATTTTTGAAAATCATTATGTTTGTTGAAACTCTAATATTCATAAGTTGAGAAAAAATATTAGCTACTTAATATTTTATCAATTTGTTAAAATTTGTACCTAATTCTGAAAGTTGACACATAACTTTAAACAACCATTTGATCAAGGAAGAAATTAAAAGTAATGAATAAATGTCTTGAAACAAATAAAATTGTAGATGCATTAAACAAAGCCAAGAGATGCAGAAAAGGGATATATATATATATATAAGGAAGTGGGTAGAAATCAATGCTCATATCAAGAAGCAGAAAGATCTCAAGTTAAAAATTGAAAAAAATACTTGTTTTTATATATCAAAATATTATAAATTGAAAAAAAATTAAACAAAAATTTAGTATAATGAATAACTAATGAACATCATAGTAGAAATAAATAAAATAGAGATCAAAAGATGAAGGACTGAATTTTCAAAAGATGAATTGTCAAATAGCTAGGCTAGTAGATTCCAACAGATATGCTAGAGACCATTAGAGACTGTTATGAACAACTGCCTGCCAACAACCAGATACAATAAAATAAATAGACAAGTTCTTGGACACACACATACTTTTCAAATATTAAATCACAATAAAATAGAAAACCCAGACTAATAATAGGTAAAGTTAAAAATAAGTATTAGTAAAAATAAATAAAAATGTATTCTGTATTGCATTAAAGAAAAACCCAGGACAAGATGACTTCACTGCTTAATCATATGAAACACAAGAAGAAGAGATATAGTAATGCAAAACTCCTCAACAAAATGTTACCAAACTGAAAATGATAGCACTTTACTAAGTTTATTCACCATGATCAAGTGGAATTTACTGCAGGGCTAAAACATTATTCAATACATGCAAATTAGCATATATTATGACATTTAATAAACATTTAAGAACCAAAAGCATATGATAATTTCATGAGATGTACAACATGATTTTGATGATATGCAACATCACTTCATGATAAAAATGTGGAACAAATTGGGTATAGAGGAAATTAATCTTAACATAATAAAGACCATATATTATAAGCGTGCAACTAATATGATTCTGAATGTGGTAAAGCTGAAAAATTTTCTTCAAAGATCTGGAATAAGATGTGGATTCTCAATTCACCACTTTTTAAATTATACTCCTAGAAAATTTGGAAAAGAGGAGACCCAACTTGGAAAAAAAATCAAATTTCAAATATTTGCACATGATATAATCTTATGCATAGAAAATCCCCCAAACTTCATCTCCCTAAATTAGCTATTAGAAAATAAATTATCTCAGCAGGATATACAATTTAAAAAAATCAATAGTGCGTCTAAACACCAATGGGAAATTATCTGAAATAGAAAGCAAAGAAGAAATTCCAATTGTAATAGCAATTAAAAATTAATAAACTCCCAAGGAATAATTTCACAAAAGAGGTAAGTTATTTTTACAATAAAACCCTTAAACCACCAATTAAAAGGTTGAAAAAGACACATACATATAAATAGAAAGGCATCTTGTGTTCATGAATAGGTAAAATCAATATTGTTGAAATGTTCATATTAATCAAAATAATGCATAGATTCTGTAAAAACCTATAAAAATACCAGTGACATTCTTCATAGATCTAGAGGGGAAACATCCTAAAATTTCTATGGAACCACAAAAATTCCCAAATAGTAAAAAACACATTGAGAGAAATGAACAAAGCAACAGGTATTCCACTACCTGACTTCAAATTGTACTATATATATATAGGACAGAGAAAACAAAACAGCATAATATAGTGTAAGAACAGACATACAAACCAGTGAAATGGAAAAAGGAATCCAGACATAAAAGTATGCATCTATAGCCAACTGATT
Organism: Callospermophilus lateralis; assembly: GCF_048772815.1. Taxonomy (NCBI): domain Eukaryota; kingdom Metazoa; phylum Chordata; class Mammalia; order Rodentia; family Sciuridae; genus Callospermophilus; species Callospermophilus lateralis. The sequence continues at coordinate 6,797,315 of NW_027515420.1, forward strand.
TTCAAAAAAGTTGCTAAAATATGCATTGTGAAAAAGACATCCTTTTCAACAGATGGTGGTGGGAAAAATGGATATTCCTATGCAAACAAATGATATTCAATGACTATCTTCCACCAGTTACAAAACCAACTCAAAACAAGTTAAATACTGAAAGTAAGACTTGGAACTATGAAAATATTAGAAAAA